>NW_027211895.1:10000000-10600000 GCF_036971445.1 Narcine bancroftii | reverse complement strand
TCTCTGATTCACAACCTCTGATTCCCCATATCTGATTCCCCGCCTCTGTTTGCCCGCCTCTAATTCCCCGCCTCTGTTTCCCCATATCTGATTCCCCGCCTCTGAATCCCGCCTCTGGTTCCCCGCCTCTGATTCGCTGCCTCTGATTCCCCATCTCTGATTCCGCACATCTGATACCCTGCCTCTGATTCCCCGCCTCTGACTCCCCGCCTCTGATTCCCTGCCTCTGTTTCCAAACCTCTGATTCCCCATATCTGATTCCCCACCTCTGAATCCCCGCCTCTGGTTCCCCGCCTCTGATTCGCTGCCTCTGATTCCCCATCTCTGATTCCGCACATCTGATTCCCTGCCTCTGATTCCCCGCCTCTGATTCCCCATCTCTGATTCCCCGCCTCTGAATCCCCGTGTCTGATACACAGCCTCTGATACCCCGCCCCTGATTCCCCACCTCTGATACCCCATATCTGATACCCCGCCTCTGTTTCTGTGCCTCTGATTCCCCGCCTCTGATTCCCCGCCTCTGATTCCCCGCCTCTGTTTCCCCAACTCTGATACCCAGCCTCTGATTCCCCAGCTCTGATTCCCCACCTCTGATTCCCCACCTCTGATTCCCCGTGTTTGATTCCCTGCCTCTGATTCCCAGCCTCTGATTCCCCATCTCTGATTCACCGCCTTTCATTCGCCACCTCTGATTCCCCATATCAGATTCCCAGCCTCTGTTACCCCGCCTCTGATTCCCCACCTCTGTTTCCCCATATCTGATTCCCCACCTCTGATTCCCCATATCTGATTCCCCGCCTCTCTTTCCGCGCCTCTGATTCCCTGCCTCTGATTCCCCATATCTGATTCCCCGCCTCTGATTCCCCAACTCTGATTCCACACCTCTGATTCCCCAGCTCTGTTTCCCCACCTCTGATTCCACGCCTCTGTTTCCCCATATCTAATTCCCCGCCTCTGATTCCCAAACTCTGATTCCCCGACTCTGATTCCCCAGCTCTGATTCCCCGCCTCTGATTCCCCACATCTGATTCCCTGCCTCTGATTCCCTGCCTCCGATTCCCTGCCTCTGATTCCCCATCTCTGATTCACCGGCTTTGATTCGCAACCTCTGATTCCCCATATCTGATTCCCCGCCTCTGTTTCCCCGCCTCTGATTCCCCGCCTCTGATTCCCCATATGTCATTCCCCGCCTCTAAATCCCCATCTCTGATTCCCGGACTCTTATTCCCGGCATCTGATTCCGGCCTCTGATTCCCGGCCTCTGATTCCCTGCTTCTGATTCTGATTCCCCGCCTCTGATTCCCCATCTCTGATTCACCGCCTTTCATTCGCCACCTCTGAATCCCCAACTCTGATTCCCTGCATCTAATTCCCCAGCTCTGATTCCCCGCCTCTGATTCCACATCTCTGATTCACCACCTCTGATTCCACGCGTCTGATTCCCCGCCTCTGATTCCCCATCTCTGATTCCCCATCTCTGATTCCCCAATTCTGATTCCCCGCCTCTGATTCCCCAGCTCTGATTCCTCGCCTCTGATTCCCTTCCTCTGTTTCCCAACCTCTGATTCCCCACCTCTGATTTCCCATATTGATTCCCTGCGTCTGATTCCCCACCTCTGATTTCCCATATTGATTCCCTGCGTCTGATTCCCCGCCTCTGATTCCCCAACTCTGATTCCCCGCCCCTGATTCCCCAGCTCTGATTCACCGCATCTGATTCCCCGTGTTTGATTCCCTGCCTCTGATTCCCGGCCTCTGATTCCCCATCTCTGATTCACCGCCTTTGATTCGCAACCTCTGATTCCCCATATCTGATTCCCCGCTTCTGTTTCCCCGCCTCTGATTCCCCGCCTCTGATTCCCCATATCTCATTCCCCGCCTCTAAATCCCCATCTCTGATTCCCGGATTCTGATTCCCCACCTCTGATTCCCGGCCTCTTATTCCCGGCATCTGATTCCGGCCTCTGATTCCCGGCCTCTGATTCCCTGCTTCTGATTCTGATTCCCTGCCTCTGATTCCCCATCTCTGATTCCGCACATCTGATTCCCTGCCTCTGATTCCCCACCTCTGATTCCCCATATCTGATTCCCCGCCTCTGTTTCCCCGCCTTTGATTCCCCGCCTCTGTTTCCCAATATCTAAGTTCCCGCCTCCGATTCCCCAACTCTGATTCCCCACCTCTGATTCCCCAGCTCTGATTCCCCGCCTCTGATTCCCCGCATCTGATTCCCTGCAACTGATTCCAAGCCTCTGATTCCCTGCCTCTGATTCCCAACCTCTGATTCCCAACCTCTGATTCCACACCTCTGATTCCCCATATCTGATTCCCCGCCTCTGTTTCCCCGCCTCTGATTCCCCACCTCTGATTCCCCATATCTCATTCCCCGCCTCTGATTCCGCATCTCTGATTCCCGGACTCTGATTCCCCACCTCTGATTCCCGGCCTCTTATTCCCGGCATCTGATTCCGGCCTCTGATTCCCGGCCTCTGATTCCCTGCTTCTGATTCTGATTCCCTGCCTCTGATTCCCCATCTCTGATTCCGCACATCTAATTCCCTGCCTCTGATTCCCCACCTCTGATTCCCCATATCTGATTCCCCGCCTCTGTTTCCCCGCCTCTGATTCCCCGCCTCTGTTTCCCCATATCTAAGTCCCCAACTTTGATTCCCCACCTCTGATTCCCCAGCTCTGATTCCCCGCCTCTGATTCCCCGCATATGATTCCATGCATCTGATTCCCAGCCTCTGATTCCCAGCCTCTGATTCCCAACCTCTGATTCCCCACCTCTGATTCCCCATATCTGATTCCCCGCCTCTGTTTCCTCGCCTCTGATTCCCCGCCTCTGTTTCCCCATATCTGATCCCCGCCTCTATTTGCCCGCCTCTGATTCCCCGCCTCTGTTTCCCCATATCTGATTCCCCGCCTCTGAATCCCCAACTCTGATTCCCTGCCTCTAATTTCCCATGTCTGATTCCCCGCCTCTGATTCCCCGCGTCTGATTACCGGCCTCTGATTCCCCGCCTCTGATTCCCCATCTCTGATTCACAACCTCTGATTCCCCACCTCTGATTCCCCATATCTGATTCCCCGCCTCTGTTTCCCCGCCTCTGATTCCCCACCTCTGATTCCCAATATCTGATTCTCCGCCTCTGATTCCCCACCTCTGATTCCCCACCTCTGATTCGCCAGCTATGATTCCCCGCCTCTGATTCCCCGCGTCTAATTCCCTGCCTCTGATTCCCCGCCTCTGATTCCACATCTCTGATTCACCACCTCTGATTCCCCGCGTCTGATTCCCCGCCTCTGATTCCCCATCTCTGATTCCCCATCTCTGATTCCCCAATTCTGATTCCCCGCCTCTGATTCCCCAGCTCTGATTCCTCGCCTCTGATTCCCTTCCTCTGATACCCAACCTCTGATTCCCCACCTCTGATTTCCCATATTGATTCCCTGCGTCTGATTCCCCGCCTCTGATTCCCCAACTCTGATTCCCCGCCTCTGATTCCCCAGCTCTGATTCCCCGCCTCTGATTCCCCGTGTTTGATTCCCTGCCTCTTATTCCCGGCCTCTGATTCCCCATCTCTGATTCACCGCCTTTGATTCGCCACCTCTGATTCCCCAAATCTGATTCCCCGCCTCTGTTTCCCCGCCTCTGATTCCCCGCCTCTGATTCCCCATATCTCATTCCCCGCCTCTGAATCCCCATCTCTGATTCCCGGACTCTGATTCCCCGCCTCTGTTTCCCAATATCTAAGTCCCCGCCTCTGATTCCCCAACTCTGATTCCCCACCTCTGATTCCCCAGCTCTGATTCCCCGCCTCTGATTCCCCGCATCTGATTCCCTGCATCTGATTCCAAGCCTCTGATTCCCTGCCTCTGATTCCCAACCTCTGATTCCCCACCTCTGATTCCCCATATCTGATTCCCCGCCTCTGTTTCCCCGCCTCTGATTCCCCACCTCTGTTTCCCAATATCTGATTCCCGGCCTCTGATTCCCCGCCTCTGATTCCCCGCCTCTGATTCCCTGCCTCTGATTCCCCATCTCCGATTCCGCACATCTGATTCCCTGCCTCTGATTCCCCGCCTCTGATTCCCCGCCTCTGATTCCCTTCCTCTGATTCCCAACCTCTGATTCCCCACCTCTGATTCCCCATATCTGATTCCCCACCTCTGATTCCCCACCTCTGATTCGCCAGCTATGATTCCCCGCCTCTGATTCCCCGCGTCTGATTCCCTGCCTCTGATTCCCCGCCTCTGATTCCACATCTCTGATTCACCACCTCTGATTCCCCGCGTCTGATTCCCCGCCTCTTATTCCCCATCTCTGATACCCCATCTCTGATTCCCCAATTCTGATTCCCCGCCTCTGATTCCCCAGCTCTGATTCCTCGCCTCTGATTCCCTTCCTCTGATACCCAAACTCTGATTCCCCACCTCTGATTTCCCATATTGATTCCCTGCGTCTGATTCCCCGCCTCTGATTCCCCAACTCTGATTCCCCGCCTCTGATTCCCCAGCTCTGATTCCCCGCCTCTGATTCCCCGTGTTTGATTCCCTGCCTCTGATTCCCGGCCTCTGATTCCCCATCTCTGATTCACCGCCTTTGATTCGCCACCTCTGATTCCCCAAATCTGATTCCCCGCCTCTGTTTCCCCGCCTCTGATTCCCCGCCTCTAATTCCCCATATCTCATTCCCCGCCTCTGAATCCCCATCTCTGATTCCCGGACTCTGATTCCCCGCCTCTGTTTCCCAATATCTAAGTCCCCGCCTCTGATTCCCCAACTCTGATTCCCCACCTCTGATTCCCCAGCTCTGATTCCCCGCCTTTGATTCCCCGCATCTGATTCCCTGCATCTGATTCCAAGCCTCTGATTCCCTGCCTCTGATTCCCAACCTCTGATTCCCCACCTCTGATTCCCCATATCTGATTCCCCGACTCTGTTTCCCCGCCTCTGATTCCCCACCTCTGTTTCCCAATATCTGATTCCCGGCCTCTGATTCCCCGCCTCTGATTCCCCGCCTCTGATTCCCTGCCTCTGATTCCCCATCTCCGATTCCGCACATCTGATTCCCTGCCTCTGATTCCCCGCCTCTGATTCCCCGCCTCTGATTCCCTTCCTCTGATTCCCAACCTCTGATTCCCCACCTCTGATTCCCCATATCTGATACCCCGCCTCTGTTTCCCCGCCTCTGACTCCCCGCCTCTGATTCCCCATATCTCATTCCCCGCCTCTGATTCCGCATCTCTGATTCCCGGACTCTGATTCCCCACCTCTGATTCCCCATATCTGATTCCCCGCCTCTGTTTCCCCGCCTCTGATTCCCCAACTCTGATTCCCCGCCTCTGATTCCCCAGCTCTGATTCCCCGCCTCTGATTCCCCGTGTTTGATTCCCTGCCTCTGATTCCCCGCCTCTGATTCCCCATCTCTGATTCAACGCCTTTGATTCACCACCTCTGATTCCCCATATCTGATTCCTCACCTCTGTTTCCCCGCCTCTGATTCCCCTCCTCTGATTCCCCATATCTCATTCCCCGCCTCTAATTCCCCATCTCTGATTCCCGGACTCTGATTCCCCACCTCTGATTCCCGGCCTCTTATTCCCGGCATCTGATTCCGGCCTCTGATTCCCGGCCTCTGATTCCCTGCTTCTGATTCCCCATCTCTGATTCCGCAAATCTAATTCCCTGCCTCTGATTCCCCACCTCTGATTCCCCATATCTGATTCCCCGCCTCTGTTTCCCCGCCTCTGATTCACCGCCTCTGTTTCCCCATATCTAAGTCCCCGCCTCTGATTCCCCGCATCTGATTCCATGCATCTGATTCCCAGCCTCTGATTCCCAGCCTCTGATTCCCAACCTCTGATTCCCCACCTCTGATCCCCATATCTGATTCCCCGCCTCTGTTTCCCCGCCTCTGATTCCCCGTCTCTGTTTCCCCATATCTGATCCCCGCCTCTATTTGCCCGCCTCTGATTCCCCGCCTCTGTTTCCCCATATCTGATTCCCCGCCTCTGAATCCCCAACTCTGATTCCCTGCCTCTAATTTCCCAGCTCTGATTCGCCGCCTCTGATTCCCCGCGTCTGATTACCGGCCTCTGATTCCCCGCCTCTGATTCCCCATCTCTGATTCACAACCTCTGATTCCCCACCTCTGATACCCCATATCTGATTCCCCGCCTCTGTTTCCCCGCCTCTGATTCCCCACCTCTGATTCCCAATATCTGATTCCCCGCCTCTGATTCCCCACCTCTGATTCCCCGCCTCTGATTCGCCAGCTATGATTCCCCGCCTCTTATTCCCCGCGTCTGATTCCCTGCCTCTGATTCCCCGCCTCTGATTCCACATCTCTGATTCACCACCTCTGATTCCCCGCGTCTGATTCCCTGCCTTTGATTCCCCATCTCTGATTCCCCATCTCTGATTCCCCAATTCTGATTCCCCTCCTCTGATTCCCCGTGTTTGATTCCCTGCCTCTGATTCCCGGCCTCTGATTCCCCATCTCTGATTCACCGCCTTTGATTCGCCACCTCTGATTCGCCATATCTGATTCCCCGCCTCTGTTTCCCCGCCTCTGATTCCCCGCCTCTGTTTCCCCATATCTGATTCCCCACCTCTGATTCCCCATATCTGATTCCCCGCCTCTCTTTCCGCGCCTCTGATTCCCCGCCTCTGATTCCCCATATCTGATTCCCCGCCTCTGATTCCCCAACTCTGATTCCCCACCTCTGATTCCCCAGCTCTGTTTCCCCACCTCTGATTCCCCGCCTCTGTTTCCCCATATCTAATTCCCCGCCTCTGATTCCCAAACTCTGATTCCCCGACTCTGATTCCCCAGCTCTGATTCCCCGCCTCTGATTCCCCACATCTGATTCCCTGCCTCTGATTCCCTGCCTCCGATTCCCTGCCTCTGATTCCCAACCTCTGATTCCCCACCTCTGATTCCCAATATCTGATTCCCTGCCTCTGATTCCCCGCCTCTGATTCCCTGCCTCTGATTCCCCGCCTCTGAATCCCCAGCTCTGATTTCCCGCCTCTGAATCCCCAACTCTGATTCCCTGCCTCTGATTCCCCAGCTCTGATTCCCCGCCTCTGATTCCCCAGCTCTGATTCCCTGCCTCTGATTTCCCGCCTGTGATTCCCCATCTCTGATTCACAACCTCTGATTCCCCATATCTGATTCCCCGCCTCTGTTTGCCCGCCTCTAATTCCCCGCCTCTGTTTCCCCATATCTGATTCCCCGCCTCTGAATCCCGCCTCTGGTTCCCCGCCTCTGATTCGCTGCCTCTGATTCCCCATCTCTGATTCCGCACATCTGATACCCTGCCTCTGATTCCCCGCCTCTGACTCCCCGCCTCTGATTCCCTGCCTCTGTTTCCAAACCTCTGATTCCCCATATCTGATTCCCCACCTCTGAATCCCCGCCTCTGGTTCCCCGCCTCTGATTCGCTGCCTCTGATTCCCCATCTCTGATTCCGCACATCTGATTCCCTGCCTCTGATTCCCCGCCTCTGATTCCCCATCTCTGATTCCCCGCCTCTGAATCCCCGTGTCTGATACACAGCCTCTGATACCCCGCCCCTGATTCCCCACCTCTGATACCCCATATCTGATACCCCGCCTCTGTTTCTGTGCCTCTGATTCCCCGCCTCTGATTCCCCGCCTCTGATTCCCCGCCTCTGTTTCCCCAACTCTGATACCCAGCCTCTGATTCCCCAGCTCTGATTCCCCACCTCTGATTCCCCACCTCTGATTCCCCGTGTTTGATTCCCTGCCTCTGATTCCCAGCCTCTGATTCCCCATCTCTGATTCACCGCCTTTCATTCGCCACCTCTGATTCCCCATATCAGATTCCCAGCCTCTGTTACCCCGCCTCTGATTCCCCACCTCTGTTTCCCCATATCTGATTCCCCACCTCTGATTCCCCATATCTGATTCCCCGCCTCTCTTTCCGCGCCTCTGATTCCCTGCCTCTGATTCCCCATATCTGATTCCCCGCCTCTGATTCCCCAACTCTGATTCCACACCTCTGATTCCCCAGCTCTGTTTCCCCACCTCTGATTCCACGCCTCTGTTTCCCCATATCTAATTCCCCGCCTCTGATTCCCAAACTCTGATTCCCCGACTCTGATTCCCCAGCTCTGATTCCCCGCCTCTGATTCCCCACATCTGATTCCCTGCCTCTGATTCCCTGCCTCCGATTCCCTGCCTCTGATTCCCCATCTCTGATTCACCGGCTTTGATTCGCAACCTCTGATTCCCCATATCTGATTCCCCGCCTCTGTTTCCCCGCCTCTGATTCCCCGCCTCTGATTCCCCATATGTCATTCCCCGCCTCTAAATCCCCATCTCTGATTCCCGGACTCTTATTCCCGGCATCTGATTCCGGCCTCTGATTCCCGGCCTCTGATTCCCTGCTTCTGATTCTGATTCCCCGCCTCTGATTCCCCATCTCTGATTCACCGCCTTTCATTCGCCACCTCTGAATCCCCAACTCTGATTCCCTGCATCTAATTCCCCAGCTCTGATTCCCCGCCTCTGATTCCACATCTCTGATTCACCACCTCTGATTCCACGCGTCTGATTCCCCGCCTCTGATTCCCCATCTCTGATTCCCCATCTCTGATTCCCCAATTCTGATTCCCCGCCTCTGATTCCCCAGCTCTGATTCCTCGCCTCTGATTCCCTTCCTCTGTTTCCCAACCTCTGATTCCCCACCTCTGATTTCCCATATTGATTCCCTGCGTCTGATTCCCCACCTCTGATTTCCCATATTGATTCCCTGCGTCTGATTCCCCGCCTCTGATTCCCCAACTCTGATTCCCCGCCCCTGATTCCCCAGCTCTGATTCCCCGCATCTGATTCCCCGTGTTTGATTCCCTGCCTCTGATTCCCGGCCTCTGATTCCCCATCTCTGATTCACCGCCTTTGATTCGCAACCTCTGATTCCCCATATCTGATTCCCCGCTTCTGTTTCCCCGCCTCTGATTCCCCGCCTCTGATTCCCCATATCTCATTCCCCGCCTCTAAATCCCCATCTCTGATTCCCGGATTCTGATTCCCCACCTCTGATTCCCGGCCTCTTATTCCCGGCATCTGATTCCGGCCTCTGATTCCCGGCCTCTGATTCCCTGCTTCTGATTCTGATTCCCTGCCTCTGATTCCCCATCTCTGATTCCGCACATCTGATTCCCTGCCTCTGATTCCCCACCTCTGATTCCCCATATCTGATTCCCCGCCTCTGTTTCCCCGCCTTTGATTCCCCGCCTCTGTTTCCCAATATCTAAGTTCCCGCCTCCGATTCCCCAACTCTGATTCCCCACCTCTGATTCCCCAGCTCTGATTCCCCGCCTCTGATTCCCCGCATCTGATTCCCTGCAACTGATTCCAAGCCTCTGATTCCCTGCCTCTGATTCCCAACCTCTGATTCCCAACCTCTGATTCCACACCTCTGATTCCCCATATCTGATTCCCCGCCTCTGTTTCCCCGCCTCTGATTCCCCACCTCTGATTCCCCATATCTCATTCCCCGCCTCTGATTCCGCATCTCTGATTCCCGGACTCTGATTCCCCACCTCTGATTCCCGGCCTCTTATTCCCGGCATCTGATTCCGGCCTCTGATTCCCGGCCTCTGATTCCCTGCTTCTGATTCTGATTCCCTGCCTCTGATTCCCCATCTCTGATTCCGCACATCTAATTCCCTGCCTCTGATTCCCCACCTCTGATTCCCCATATCTGATTCCCCGCCTCTGTTTCCCCGCCTCTGATTCCCCGCCTCTGTTTCCCCATATCTAAGTCCCCAACTTTGATTCCCCACCTCTGATTCCCCAGCTCTGATTCCCCGCCTCTGATTCCCCGCATATGATTCCATGCATCTGATTCCCAGCCTCTGATTCCCAGCCTCTGATTCCCAACCTCTGATTCCCCACCTCTGATTCCCCATATCTGATTCCCCGCCTCTGTTTCCTCGCCTCTGATTCCCCGCCTCTGTTTCCCCATATCTGATCCCCGCCTCTATTTGCCCGCCTCTGATTCCCCGCCTCTGTTTCCCCATATCTGATTCCCCGCCTCTGAATCCCCAACTCTGATTCCCTGCCTCTAATTTCCCATGTCTGATTCCCCGCCTCTGATTCCCCGCGTCTGATTACCGGCCTCTGATTCCCCGCCTCTGATTCCCCATCTCTGATTCACAACCTCTGATTCCCCACCTCTGATTCCCCATATCTGATTCCCCGCCTCTGTTTCCCCGCCTCTGATTCCCCACCTCTGATTCCCAATATCTGATTCTCCGCCTCTGATTCCCCACCTCTGATTCCCCACCTCTGATTCGCCAGCTATGATTCCCCGCCTCTGATTCCCCGCGTCTAATTCCCTGCCTCTGATTCCCCGCCTCTGATTCCACATCTCTGATTCACCACCTCTGATTCCCCGCGTCTGATTCCCCGCCTCTGATTCCCCATCTCTGATTCCCCATCTCTGATTCCCCAATTCTGATTCCCCGCCTCTGATTCCCCAGCTCTGATTCCTCGCCTCTGATTCCCTTCCTCTGATACCCAACCTCTGATTCCCCACCTCTGATTTCCCATATTGATTCCCTGCGTCTGATTCCCCGCCTCTGATTCCCCAACTCTGATTCCCCGCCTCTGATTCCCCAGCTCTGATTCCCCGCCTCTGATTCCCCGTGTTTGATTCCCTGCCTCTTATTCCCGGCCTCTGATTCCCCATCTCTGATTCACCGCCTTTGATTCGCCACCTCTGATTCCCCAAATCTGATTCCCCGCCTCTGTTTCCCCGCCTCTGATTCCCCGCCTCTGATTCCCCATATCTCATTCCCCGCCTCTGAATCCCCATCTCTGATTCCCGGACTCTGATTCCCCGCCTCTGTTTCCCAATATCTAAGTCCCCGCCTCTGATTCCCCAACTCTGATTCCCCACCTCTGATTCCCCAGCTCTGATTCCCCGCCTCTGATTCCCCGCATCTGATTCCCTGCATCTGATTCCAAGCCTCTGATTCCCTGCCTCTGATTCCCAACCTCTGATTCCCCACCTCTGATTCCCCATATCTGATTCCCCGCCTCTGTTTCCCCGCCTCTGATTCCCCACCTCTGTTTCCCAATATCTGATTCCCGGCCTCTGATTCCCCGCCTCTGATTCCCCGCCTCTGATTCCCTGCCTCTGATTCCCCATCTCCGATTCCGCACATCTGATTCCCTGCCTCTGATTCCCCGCCTCTGATTCCCCGCCTCTGATTCCCTTCCTCTGATTCCCAACCTCTGATTCCCCACCTCTGATTCCCCATATCTGATTCCCCACCTCTGATTCCCCACCTCTGATTCGCCAGCTATGATTCCCCGCCTCTGATTCCCCGCGTCTGATTCCCTGCCTCTGATTCCCCGCCTCTGATTCCACATCTCTGATTCACCACCTCTGATTCCCCGCGTCTGATTCCCCGCCTCTTATTCCCCATCTCTGATACCCCATCTCTGATTCCCCAATTCTGATTCCCCGCCTCTAATTCCCCATATCTCATTCCCCGCCTCTGAATCCCCATCTCTGATTCCCGGACTCTGATTCCCCGCCTCTGTTTCCCAATATCTAAGTCCCCGCCTCTGATTCCCCAACTCTGATTCCCCACCTCTGATTCCCCAGCTCTGATTCCCCGCCTTTGATTCCCCGCATCTGATTCCCTGCATCTGATTCCAAGCCTCTGATTCCCTGCCTCTGATTCCCAACCTCTGATTCCCCACCTCTGATTCCCCATATCTGATTCCCCGACTCTGTTTCCCCGCCTCTGATTCCCCACCTCTGTTTCCCAATATCTGATTCCCGGCCTCTTATTCCCCGCCTCTGATTCCCCATCTCTGATTCCCTGCCTCTGATTCCCCATCTCCGATTCCGCACATCTGATTCCCTGCCTCTGATTCCCCGCCTCTGATTCCCCAGCTCTGATTCCCCGCCTCTGATTCCCCGTGTTTGATTCCCTTCCTCTGATTCCCAACCTCTGATTCCCAGCCTCTGATTCCCCAGCTCTGATTCCCCGCCTCTGATTCCCCGTGTTTGATTCCCTTCCTCTGATTCCCAACCTCTGATTCCCCACCTCTGATTCCCCATATCTGATACCCCGCCTCTGTTTCCCCGCCTCTGACTCCCCGCCTCTGATTCCCCATATCTCATTCCCCGCCTCTGATTCCGCATCTCTGATTCCCGGACTCTGATTCCCCACCTCTGATTCCCCATATCTGATTCCCCGCCTCTGTTTCCCCGCCTCTGATTCCCCAACTCTGATTCCCCGCCTCTGATTCCCCAGCTCTGATTCCCCGCCTCTGATTCCCCGTGTTTGATTCCCTGCCTCTGATTCCCCGCCTCTGATTCCCCATCTCTGATTCAACGCCTTTGATTCACCACCTCTGATTCCCCATATCTGATTCCTCACCTCTGTTTCCCCGCCTCTGATTCCCCTCCTCTGATTCCCCATATCTCATTCCCCGCCTCTAATTCCCCATCTCTGATTCCCGGACTCTGATTCCCCACCTCTGATTCCCGGCCTCTTATTCCCGGCATCTGATTCCGGCCTCTGATTCCCGGCCTCTGATTCCCTGCTTCTGATTCCCCATCTCTGATTCCGCAAATCTAATTCCCTGCCTCTGATTCCCCACCTCTGATTCCCCATATCTGATTCCCCGCCTCTGTTTCCCCGCCTCTGATTCACCGCCTCTGTTTCCCCATATCTAAGTCCCCGCCTCTGATTCCCCGCATCTGATTCCATGCATCTGATTCCCAGCCTCTGATTCCCAGCCTCTGATTCCCAACCTCTGATTCCCCACCTCTGATCCCCATATCTGATTCCCCGCCTCTGTTTCCCCGCCTCTGATTCCCCGTCTCTGTTTCCCCATATCTGATCCCCGCCTCTATTTGCCCGCCTCTGATTCCCCGCCTCTGTTTCCCCATATCTGATTCCCCGCCTCTGAATCCCCAACTCTGATTCCCTGCCTCTAATTTCCCAGCTCTGATTCGCCGCCTCTGATTCCCCGCGTCTGATTACCGGCCTCTGATTCCCCGCCTCTGATTCCCCATCTCTGATTCACAACCTCTGATTCCCCACCTCTGATACCCCATATCTGATTCCCCGCCTCTGTTTCCCCGCCTCTGATTCCCCACCTCTGATTCCCAATATCTGATTCCCCGCCTCTGATTCCCCACCTCTGATTCCCCGCCTCTGATTCGCCAGCTATGATTCCCCGCCTCTTATTCCCCGCGTCTGATTCCCTGCCTCTGATTCCCCGCCTCTGATTCCACATCTCTGATTCACCACCTCTGATTCCCCGCGTCTGATTCCCTGCCTTTGATTCCCCATCTCTGATTCCCCATCTCTGATTCCCCAATTCTGATTCCCCTCCTCTGATTCCCCGTGTTTGATTCCCTGCCTCTGATTCCCGGCCTCTGATTCCCCATCTCTGATTCACCGCCTTTGATTCGCCACCTCTGATTCGCCATATCTGATTCCCCGCCTCTGTTTCCCCGCCTCTGATTCCCCGCCTCTGATTCCCCATATCTCATTCCCCGCCTCTGAATCCCCATCTCTGATTCCCGGACTCTGATTCCCCACCTCTGATTTCCGGCCTCTTATTCCTGGCATCTGATTCCGGCCTCTGATTCCCGGCCTCTGATTCCCTGCTTCTGATTCTGATTCCCTGCCTTTGATTCCCCATCTCTGATTCCGCACATCTGATTCCCTGCCTCTGAATCCCCATTTCTGATTCCCCATATCTGATTCCCCGCCTCTGATTCCCTGCCTCTGTTTCCCAATATCTAAGTCCCCGCCTCTGATTCCCCAACTCTGATTCCCCACCTCTGATTCCCCAGCTCTGATTCCCTGCCTCTGATTCCCCGCATCTGATTCCCTGCATCTGATTCCAAGCCTCTGATTCCCTGCCTCTGATTCCCAACCTCTGATTCCCCACCTCTGATTCCCCATATCTGATTCCCAGCCTCTGTTTCCCCGCCTCTGATTCCCCGCCTCTGTTTCCCCATATCTGATTCCCGGCCTCTGATTCCCCGCCTCTGATTCCCCGCCTCTGATTCCCTGCCTCTGATTCCCCATCTCCGATTCCGCACATCTGATTCCCTGCCTCTGATTCCCCGCCTCTGATTCCCCGCCTCTGATTCCCTGCCTCTGATTCCCAACCTCTGATTCACCACCTCTGATTCCCCGTGTTTGATTCCCCGCCTCTGTTTCCCCGCCTCTGATTCCCCGCCTCTGATTCCCCAACTCTAATTCCCCGCCTCTGATTCCCCATATCTGATTCCCCACCTCTGTTTCCCCGCCTCTGATTCCCCGCCCCTGTTTCCCCATATCTGATTCCCTGCCTCTGATTCCCCAACTTTGATTCCCAGCCTCTGATTCCCCAGCTCTGATTCCCCGCCTCTGATTCCCCGTGTTTGATTCCCTGCCTCTGATTCCCCGCCTCTGATTTCCCATCTCTGATTCACCACCTTTGATTCGCCACCTCTGATTCCCCATATCTGATTCCCCACCTCTGTTTTCCCGCCTCTGATTCCCCGCCTCTGATTCTCCATATCTCATTCCCCGCCTCTGAATCCCCATCTCCGATTCCCGGACTCTGATTCCTCACCTCTGATTCCCGGCCTCTTATTCCCAGCATCTGATTCCAGGCCTCTGATTCCCGGCCTCTGACTCCCCGCTTCTGATTCTGATTCCCTGCCTCTGATTCCCCATCTCTGATTCCGCACATCTGATTACCTGCCTCTGATTCCCCACCTCTGATTCCCCATATCTGATTCCCCGCCTCTGTTTCCACGCCTCTGATTCCCCACCTCTGATTCCCCATATCTGATTCCCCAGCTCTGATTCCCCGCCTCTGATTCCCCGCATCCGATTCCCCATATCTGATTCCCCGCCTCTGTTTCCCGGCCCATGATTCCCCGCCTCTGTTTCCCCATATCTGATTCCCCGCCTCTGTTTCCCCATATGATTCCCCGCCTCTGATTCCCAACTATGATTCCCCGCCTCTGATTCCCCAGCTCTGATTCCCTGCCTCTGATTCCCCGCGTTCTATTCCCTGCCTCTGATTCCCCGCCTGTGATTCCCCATCTCTGATAAACCACCTCTGATTCCCCACCACTGATTCCCCATATCTAATTCCCCGCCTCTGTTTGCCCGCCTCTAATTCCCCGCCTCTGTTTCCCCATATCTGATTCCCCGCCTCTGAATCCCCAACTCTGATTCCCTGCCTCTGATTCCCCAGCTTCATTCCCCGCCTTTGATTCCCCCCGTCTGATTCCCAGCCTCTGAATCCCCGTGTCTGATAACCTGCCTCTGATTCCCCGCCTCTGATTCCCCATCTCAGATTCACCGCCTCTGATTCCCCACCTCTGATTCCCCATCTCTGATTCCGCACATCCGACTCCCTGCCTCTGATTCCACGACTCTGATTCCCCACCTCTGATTCCCCAGCTCTGATTCCCCGCCTCTGATTCCCCAACTCTGATTCCCGCCTCTGATTCCACAGCTCTGATTCCCCGCCTCTGATTCCCCGTGTTTGATCCCCTGCCTCTGATTCCCCGCCTCTGATTCCCCATCTCTGATTCACCGCCTTTGATTCGACACCTCTGATTCCCCATATCTGATTCCTCGCCACTGTTTCCCCGCCTCTGATTCCCCGCCTCTGATTCCCCATATCTCATTCCCCGCCTCTGATTCGCCAGCTATGATTCCCCGCCTCTGATTCCCCGCCTCTGATTCCCCGCCTCTGATTCCCTGCCTCTGATTCCCCGCCTCTGATTCCACATCTCTGATTCACCACCTCTGATTCCACGCGTCTGATTCCCCGCCTCTGATTCCCCATCTCTGATTCCCCATCTCTGATTGCCCAATTCTGATTCCCCGCCTCTGATTCCCCAGCTCTGATTCCTCGCCTCTGATTCCCTTCCTCTGATTCCCAACCTCTGATTCCCCACCTCCGATTTCCCATATTGATTCCCTGCGTCTGATTCCCCACCTCTGATTTCCCATATTGATTCCCTGCGTCTGATTCCCCGCCTCTGATTCCCCAACTCTGATTCCCCGCCTCTGATTCCCCAGCTCTGATTCCCCGCATCTGATTCCCCGTGTTTGGTTCCCTGCCTCTGATTCCCGGCCTCTGATTCCCCATCTCTGATTCACCGCCTTTGATTCGAAACCTCTGATTCCCCATATCTGATTCCCCGCCTCTGTTTCCCCGCCTCTGATTCCCCGCCTCTGATTCCCCATATCTCATTCCCCGCCTCTAAATCCCCATGTCTGATTCCCGGACTCTGATTCCCCGCCTCTGATTCCCCAACTCTGATTCCCCGCCTCTGACTCCCCAGCTCTGATTCCCCGCCTCTGATTCCCCGTGTTTGATTCCCTGCCTCTGATTCCCGGCCACTGATTCCCCATCTCTGATTCACCGCCTTTGATGCGCCACCTCTGATTCCCCAAATCTGATTCCCCGCCTCTGTTTCCCCGCCTCTGATTCCCCGCCTCTGATTCCCCATATCTCATTCCCCGCCTCTGAATCCCCATCTCTGATTCCCCATATCTGATTCCCCGCCTCTCTTTCCCAATATCTAAGTCCCCGCCTCTGATTCCCCAACTCTGATTCCCCACCTCTGATTCCCCAGCTCTGATTCCCCGCCTCTGATTCCCCGCATCTGATTCCCTGCATCTGATTCCAAGCCTCTGATTCCCTGCCTCTGATTCCCAACCTCTGATTCCCCACCTCTGATTCCCCATATCTGATTCCCCGACTCTGTTTCCCCGCCTCTGATTCCCCACCTCTGTTTCCCAATATCTGATTCCAGGCCTCTGATTCCCCGCCTCTGATTCCCCGCCTCTGATTCCCTGCCTCTGATTCCCCATCTCCGATTCCGCACATCTGATTCCCTGCCTCTGATTCCCCGCCTCTGATTCCCCGCCTCTGATTCCCTTCCTCTGATTCCCAACCTCTGATTCCCCACCTCTGATTCCCCATATCTGATTCCCCGCCTCTGTTTCCCCGCCTCTGACTCCCCGCCTCTGATTCCCCATATCTCATTCCCCGCCTCTGATTCTGCATCTCTGATTCCCGGACTCTGATTCCCCACCTCTGATTCCCCATATCTGATTCCCCGCCTCTGTTTCCCCGCCTCTGATTCCCCAACTCTGATTCCCCGCCTCTGATTCCCCAGCTCTGATTCCCCGCCTCTGATTCCCCGTGTTTGATTCCCTGCCTCTGATTCCCCGCCTCTGATTCCCCATCTCTGATTCAACGCCTTTGATTCACCACCTCTGATTCCCCATATCTGATTCCTCGCCTCTGTTTCCCCGCCTCTGATTCCCCTCCTCTGATTCCCCATATCTCATTCCCCGCCTCTAATTCCCCATCTCTGATTCCCGGACTCTGATTCCCCACCTCTGATTCCCGGCCTCTTATTCCCGGCATCTGATTCCGGCCTCTGATTCCCGGCCTCTGATTCCCTGCTTCTGATTCCCCATCTCTGATTCCGCAAATCTAATTCCCTGCCTCTGATTCCCCACCTCTGATTCCCCATATCTGATTCCCCGCCTCTGTTTCCCCGCCTCTGATTCACCGCCTCTGTTTCCCCATATCTAAGTCCCCGCCTCTGATTCCCCGCATCTGATTCCATGCATCTGATTCCCAGCCTCTGATTCCCAGCCTCTGATTCCCAACCTCTGATTCCCCACCTCTGATCCCCATATCTGATTCCCCGCCTCTGTTTCCCCGCCTCTGATTCCCCGCCTCTGTTTCCCCATATCTGATCCCCGCCTCTATTTGCCCGCCTCTGATTCCCCGCCTCTGTTTCCCCATATCTGATTCCCCGCCTCTGAATCCCCAACTCTGATTCCCTGCCTCTAATTTCCCAGCTCTGATTCCCCGCCTCTGATTCCCCGCGTCTGATTACCGGCCTCTGATTCCCCGCCTCTGATTCCCCATCTCTGATTCACAACCTCTGATTCCCCACCTCTGATACCCCATATCTGATTCCCCGCGTCTGATTACCGGCCTCTGATTCCCCGCCTCTGATTCCCCATCTCTGATTCACAACCTCTGATTCCCCACCTCTGATACCCCATATCTGATTCCCCGCCTCTGTTTCCCCGCCTCTGATTCCCCACCTCTGATTCCCAATATCTGATTCCCCGCCTCTGATTCCAAACCTCTGATTCCCCGCCTCTGATTCGCCAGCTATTATTCCCCGCCTCTTATTCCCCGCGTCTGATTCCCTGCCTCTGATTCCCCGCCTCTGATTCCACATCTCTGATTCACCACCTCTGATTCCCCGCGTCTGATTCCCTGCCTCTGATTCCCCATCTCTGATTCCCCATCTCTGATTCCCCAATTCTGATTCCCCTCCTCTGATTCCCCGTGTTTGATTCCCTGCCTCTGATTCCCGGCCTCTGATTCCCCATCTCTGATTCACCGCCTTTGATTCGCCACCTCTGATTCGCCATATCTGATTCCCCGCCTCTGTTTCCCCGCCTCTCATTCCCCGCCTCTGATTCCCCATATCTCATTCCCCGCCTCTGAATCCCCATCTCTGATTCCCGGACTCTGATTCCCCACCTCTGATTTCCGGCCTCTTATTCCTGGCATCTGATTCCGGCCTCTGATTCCCGGCCTCTGATTCCCTGCTTCTGATTCTGATTCCCTGCCTTTGATTCCCCATCTCTGATTCCGCACATCTGATTCCCTGCCTCTGATTCCCCATTTCTGATTCCCCATATCTGATTCCCCGCCTCTGATTCCCTGCCTCTGTTTCCCAATATCTAAGTCCCCGCCTCTGATTCCCCAACTCTGATTCCCCACCTCTGATTCCCCAGCTCTGATTCCCCGCCTCTGATTCCCCGCATCTGATTCCCTGCATCTGATTCCAAGCCTCTGATTCCCTGCCTCTGATTCCCAACCTCTGATTCCCCACCTCTGATTCCCCATATCTGATTCCCAGCCTCTGTTTCCCCGCCTCTGATTCTCCACCTCTGTTTCCCCATATCTGATTCCCGGCCTCTGATTCCCCGCCTCTGATTCCCCGCCTCTGATTCCCTGCCTCTGATTCCCCATCTCCGATTCCGCACATCTGATTCCCTGCCTCTGATTCCCCGCCTCTGATTCCCCGCCTCTGATTCCCTGCCTCTGATTCCCAACCTCTGATTCACCACCTCTGATTCCCCGTGTTTGATTCCCCGCCTCTGTTTCCCCGCCTCTGATTCCCCGCCTCTGATTCCCCAACTCTAATTCCCCGCCTCTGATTCCCCATATCTGATTCCCCGCCTCTGTTTCCCCGCCTCTGATTCCCCGCCCCTGTTTCCCCATATCTGATTCCCTGCCTCTGATTCCCCAACTTTGATTCCCAGCCTCTGATTCCCCAGCTCTGATTCCCCGCCTCTGATTCCCCGAGTTTGATTCCCTGCCTCTGATTCCCCGCCTCTGATTCCCCATCTCTGATTCACCACCTTTGATTCGCCACCTCTGATTCCCCATATCTGATTCCCCACCTCTGTTTTCCCGCCTCAGATTCCCCGCCTCTGATTCTCCATATCTCATTGCCCGCCTCTGAATCCCCATCTCCGATTCCCGGACTCTGATTCCCCACCTCTGATTCCCGGCCTCTTATTCCCAGCATCTGATTCCAGGCCTCTGATTCCCGGCCTCTGACTCCCCGCTTCTGATTCTGATTCCCTGCCTCTGATTCCCCATCTCTGATTCCGCACATCTGATTACCTGCTTCTGATTCCCCACCTCTGATTCCCCATTTCTGATTCCCCGCCTCTGTTTCCACGCCTCTGATTCCACACCTCTGATTCCCCATATCTGATTCCCCAGCTCTGATTCCCCGCCTCTGATTCCCCGCATCCGATTCCCCATATCTGATTCCCCGCCTCTGTTTCCCCGCCCCTGATTCCCCGCCTCTGTTTCCCCATATCTGATTCCCCGCCTCTGTTTCCCCATATCTGATTCCCCGCCTCTGATTCCCAACTATGATTCCCCGCCTCTGATTCCCCAGCTCTGATTCCCTGCCTCTGATTCCCAGCGTTCTATTCCCTGCCTCTGATTCCCCGCCTCTGTTTCCCCATATCTGATTCCCCGCCTCTGTTTCCCCATATCTGATTCCCCGCCTCTGATTCCCAACTATGATTCCCCGCCTCTGATTCCCCAGCTCTGATTCCCTGCCTCTGATTCCCAGCGTTCTATTCCCTGCCTCTGATTCCCCGCCTGTGATTCCCCATCTCTGATTCACCACCTCTGATTCCCCACCACTGATTCCCCATATCTAATTCCCCGCCTCTGTTTGCCCGCCTCTGATTCCCCGCCTCTGTTTCCCCATATCTGATTCCCCGCCTCTGAATCCCCAACTCTGATTCCCTGCCTCTGATTCCCCAGCTTCATTCCCCGCCTTTGATTCCCCCCGTCTGATTCCCAGCCTCTGAATCCCCGTGTCTGATAACCTGCCTCTGATTCCCCGCCTCTGATTCCCCATCTCAGATTCACCGCCTCTGATTCCCCACCTCTGATTCCCCATCTCTGATTCCGCACATCCGACTCCCTGCCTCTGATTCCCCGACTCTGATTCCCCACCTCTGATTCCCCAGCTCTGATTCCCCGCCTCTGATTCCCCAACTCTGATTCCCCGCCTCTGATTCCACAGCTCTGATTCCCCGCCTCTGATTCCCCGTGTTTGATCCCCTGCCTCTGATTCCCCGCCTCTGATTCCCCATCTCTGATTCACCGCCTTTGATTCGACACCTCTGATTCCCCATATCTGATTCCTCGCCACTGTTTCCCCGCCTCTGATTCCCCGCCTCTGATTCCCCATATCTCATTAACCGCCTCTGATTCGCCAGCTATGATTCCCCGCCTCTGATTCCCCGCGTCTGATTCCCTGCCTCTGATTCCCCGCCTCTGATTCCACATCTCTGATTCACCACCTCTGATTCCACGCGTCTGATTCCCCGCCTCTGATTCTCCATCTCTGATTCCCCATCTCTGATTCCCCAATTCTGATTCCCCGCCTCTGATTCCCCAGCTCTGATTCCTCGCCTCTGATTCCCTTCCTCTGATTCCCAACCTCTGATTCCCCACCTCTGATTTCCCATATTGATTCCCTGCGTCTGATTCCCCACCTCTGATTTCCCATATTGATTCCCTGCGTCTGATTCCCCGCCTCTGATTCCCCAACTCTGATTCCCCGCCTCTGATTCCCCAGCTCTGATTCCCCGCATCTGATTCCCCGTGTTTGATTCCCTGCCTCTGATTCCCGGCCTCTGATTCCCCATCTCTGATTCACCGCCTTTGATTCGCAACCTCTGATTCCACATATCTGATTCCCCGCCTCTGTTTCCCCGCCTCTGATTCCCCGCCTCTGATTCCCCATATCTCATTCCCCGCCTCTAAATCCCCATGTCTGATTCCCGGACTCTGATTCCCCACCTCTGATTCCCGGCCTCTTATTCCCGGCATCTGATTCCGGCCTCTGATTCCCGGCCTCTGATTCCCTGCTTCTGATTCTGATTCCCTGCCTCTGACTCCCCATCTCTGATTCCGCACATCTGATTCCCTGCCTCTGATTCCCCACCTCTGATTCCCCATATCTGATTCCCCGCCTCTGTTTCCCCACCTTTGATTCCCCGCCTCTCTTTCCCAATATCTAAGTCCCCGCCTCTGATTCCCCAACTCTGATTCCCCACCTCTGATTCCCCAGCTCTGATTCCCCGCCTCTGATTCCCCGCATCTGATTGCCTGCAACTGATTCCAAGCCTCTTATTCCCTGCCTCTGATTCCCAACCTCTGATTCCCAACCTCTGATTCCACACCTCTGATTCCCCATGTCTGATTCCTCGCCTCTGTTTCCCCGCCTCTGATTCCCCGCCTCTGATTCCCCATATCTCATTCCCCGCCTCTGATTCCGCATCTCTGATTCCCAACCTCTGATTCCCCACCTCTGATTCCCCATATCTGATTCCCCGCCTCTGTTTCCCCGCCTCTGATTCCCCGCCTCTGATTCCCCATATCTGATCCCCCCCTCTATTTGCCCGCCTCTGATTCCCCGCCTCTGTTTCCCCATATCTGATTCCCCGCCTCTGAATCCCCAACTCTGATTCCCTGCCTCTAATTTCCCATGTCTGATTCCCCGCCTCTGATTCCCCGCGTCTGATTACCGGCCTCTGATTCCCCATCTCCGATTCCGCACATCTGATTCCCTGCCTCTGATTCCCCGCCTCTGATTCCCCGCCTCTGATTCCCTGCCTCTGATTCCCAACCTCTGATTCACCACCTCTGATTCCCCGTGTTTGATTCCCCGCCTCTGTTTCCCCGCCTCTGATTCCCCGCCTCTGATTCCCCAACTCTAATTCCCCGCCTCTGATTCCCCATATCTGATTCCCCGCCTCTGTTTCCCCGCCTCTGATTCCCCGCCCCTGTTTCCCCATATCTGATTCCCTGCCTCTGATTCCCCAACTTTGATTCCCAGCCTCTGATTCCCCAGCTCTGATTCCCCGCCTCTGATTCCCCGAGTTTGATTCCCTGCCTCTGATTCCCCGCCTCTGATTCCCCATCTCTGATTCACCACCTTTGATTCGCCACCTCTGATTCCCCATATCTGATTCCCCACCTCTGTTTTCCCGCCTCAGATTCCCCGCCTCTGATTCTCCATATCTCATTGCCCGCCTCTGAATCCCCATCTCCGATTCCCGGACTCTGATTCCCCACCTCTGATTCCCGGCCTCTTATTCCCAGCATCTGATTCCAGGCCTCTGATTCCCGGCCTCTGACTCCCCGCTTCTGATTCTGATTCCCTGCCTTTGATTCCCCATCTCTGATTCCGCACATCTGATTACCTGCCTCTGATTCCCCACCTCTGATTCCCCATATCTGATTCCCCGCCTCTGTTTCCACGCCTCTGATTCCCCACCTCTGATTCCCCATATCTGATTCCCCAGCTCTGATTCCCCGCCTCTGATTCCCCGCATCCGATTCCCCATATCTGATTCCCCGCCTCTGTTTCCCCGCCCCTGATTCCCCGCCTCTGTTTCCCCATATCTGATTCCCCGCCTCTGTTTCCCCATATCTGATTCCCCGCCTCTGATTCCCAACTATGATTCCCCGCCTCTGATTCCCCAGCTCTGATTCCCTGCCTCTGATTCCCAGCGTTCTATTCCCTGCCTCTGATTCCCCGCCTGTGATTCCCGATCTCTGATAAACCACCTCTGATTCCCCACCACTGATTCCCCATATCTAATTCCCCGCCTCTGTTTGCCCGCCTCTGATTCCCCGCCTCTGTTTCCCCATATCTGATTCCCCGCCTCTGAATCCCCAACTCTGATTCCCTGCCTCTGATTCCCCAGCTTCATTCCCCGCCTTTGATTCCCCCCGTCTGATTCCCAGCCTCTGAATCCCCGTGTCTGATAACCTGCCTCTGATTCCCCGCCTCTGATTCCCCATCTCAGATTCACCGCCTCTGATTCCCCACCTCTGATTCCCCATCTCTGATTCCGCACATCCGACTCCCTGCCTCTGATTCCCCGACTCTGATTCCCCACCTCTGATTCCCCAGCTCTGATTCCCCGCCTCTGATTCCCCAACTCCGATTCCCCGCCTCTGATTCCACAGCTCTGATTCCCCGCCTCTGATTCCCCGTGTTTGATCCCCTGCCTCTGATTCCCCGCCTCTGATTCCCCATCTCTGATTCACCGCCTTTGATTCGACACCTCTGATTCCCCATATCTGATTCCTCGCCACTGTTTCCCCGCCTCTGATTCCCCGCCTCTGATTCCCCATATCTCATTAACCGCCTCTGATTCGCCAGCTATGATTCCCCGCCTCTGATTCCCCGCGTCTGATTCCCTGCCTCTGATTCCCCGCCTCTGATTCCACATCTCTGATTCACCACCTCTGATTCCACGCGTCTGATTCCCCGCCTCTGATTCCCCATCTCTGATTCCCCATCTCTGATTCCCCAATTCTGATTCCCCGCCTCTGATTCCCCAGCTCTGATTCCTCGCCTCTGATTCCCTTCCTCTGATTCCCAACCTCTGATTCCCCACCTCTGATTTCCCATATTGATTCCCTGCGTCTGATTCACCACCTCTGATTTCCCATATTGATTCCCTGCGTCTGATTCCCCGCCTCTGATTCCCCAACTCTGATTCCCCGCCTCTGATTCCCCAGCTCTGATTCCCCGCATCTGATTCCCCGTGTTTGATTCCCTGCCTCTGATTCCCGGCCTCTGATTCCCCATCTCTGATTCACCGCCTTTGATTCGCAACCTCTGATTCCCCATATCTGATTCCCCGCCTCTGTTTCCCCGCCTCTGATTCCCCGCCTCTGATTCCCCATATCTCATTCCCCGCCTCTAAATCCCCATGTCTGATTCCCGGACTCTGATTCCCCACCTCTGATTCCCGGCCTCTTATTCCCGGCATCTGATTCCGGCCTCTGATTCCCGGCCTCTGATTCCCTGCTTCTGATTCTGATTCCCTGCCTCTGATTCCCCATCTCTGATTCCGCACATCTGATTCCCTGCCTCTGATTCCCCACCTCTGATTCCCCATATCTGATTCCCCGCCTCTGTTTCCCCACCTTTGATTCCCCGCCTCTCTTTCCCAATATCTAAGTCCCCGCCTCTGATTCCCCAACTCTGATTCCCCACCTCTGATTCCCCAGCTCTGATTCCCCGCCTCTGATTCCCCGCATCTGATTGCCTGCAACTGATTCCAAGCCTCTTATTCCCTGCCTCTGATTCCCAACCTCTGATTCCCAACCTCTGATTCCACACCTCTGATTCCCCATGTCTGATTCCTCGCCTCTGTTTCCCCGCCTCTGATTCCCCGCCTCTGATTCCCCATATCTCATTCCCCGCCTCTGATTCCGCATCTCTGATTCCCAACCTCTGATTCCCCACCTCTGATTCCCCATATCTGATTCCCCGCCTCTGTTTCCCCGCCTCTGATTCCCCGCCTCTGATTCCCCATATCTGATCCCCCCCTCTATTTGCCCGCCACTGATTCCCCGCCTCTGTTTCCCCATATCTGATTCCCCGCCTCTGAATCCCCAACTCTGATTCCCTGCCTCTAATTTCCCATGTCTGATTCCCCGCCTCTGATTCCCCGCGTCTGATTACCGGCCTCTGATTCCCCGCCTCTGATTCCCCATCTCTGATTCACAACCTCTGATTCCCCACCTCTGATTCCCCATATCTGATTCCCCGCCTCTGTTTCCCCGCCTCTGATTCCCCACCTCTGATTCCCAATATCTGATTCCCCGCCTCTGATTCCCCAACTCTGATTCCCCGCCTCTGATTCGCAAGCTATGATTCCCCGCCTCTGATTCCCCGCGTCTGATTCCCTGCCTCTGATTCCCCGCCTCTGATTCCACATCTCTGATTCACCACCTCTGATTCCCCGCGTCTGATTCCCCGCCTCTGATTCCCCATCTCTGATTCCCCATCTCTGATTCCCCAATTCTGATTCCCCGCCTCTGATTCCCCAGCTCTGATTCCTCGCCTCTGATTCCCTTCCTCTGATTCCCAACCTCTGATTCCCCACCTCTGATTTCCCATATTGATTCCCTGCGTCTGATTCCCCGCCTCTGATTCCCCAACTCTGATTCCCCGCCTCTGATTCCCCAGCTCTGATTCCCCGCCTCTGATTCCCCGTGTTTGATTCCATGCCTCTGATTCCCGGCCTCTGATTCCCCATCTCTGATTCACCGCCTTTGATTCGCCACCTCTGATTCCCCAAATCTGATTCCCCGCCTCTGTTTCCCCGCCTCTGATTTCCCGCCTCTGATTCCCCATATCTCATTCCCCGCCTCTGAATCCCCATCTCTGATTCCCGGACTCTGATTCCCCACCTCTGATTCCCGGCCTCTTATTCCCGGCATCTGATTCCGGCCTCTGATTCCCGGCCTCTGATTTCCTGCTTCTGATTCTGATTCCCTGCCTCTGATTCCCCATCTCTGATTCCGCACATCTGATTCCCTGCCTCTGATTACCCCCCTCTGTTTCCCCGCCTCTGATTCCCCGCCTCTGTTTCCCAATATCTAAGTCCCCGCCTCTGATTCCCCAACTCTGATTCCCCACCTCTGATTCCCCAGCTCTGATTTCCCGCCTCTGATTCCCCGCATCTGATTCCCTGCATCTGATTCCAAGCCTCTGATTCCCTGCCTCTGATTCCCAACCTCTGATTCCCCACCTCTGATTCCCCATATCTGATTCCCCGCCTCTGTTTCCCCGCCTCTGATTCCCCACCTCTGTTTCCCAATATCTGATTCCCGGCCTCTGATTCCCCGCCTCTGATTCCCCGCCTCTGATTCCCTGCCTCTGATTCCCCATCTCCGATTCCGCACATCTGATTCCCTGCCTCTGATTCCCCGCCTCTGATTCCCCGCCTCTGATTCCCTGCCTCTGATTCCCAACCTCTGATTCCCCACCTCTGATTCCCCATATCTGATTCCCCGCCTCTGTTTCCCCGCCTCTGATTCCCCTCCTCTGATTCCCCAACTCTAATTTCCCGCCTCTGATTCCCCAGCTCTGATTCCCCGCCTCTGATTCCCCAGCTCTAATTCCCCGCCTCTGATTTCCCGTGTTTGATTCCCTGCCTCTGATTCCCCGCCTCTGATTCCCCATCTCTGATTCACCGCCTTTGATTCGCCACCTCTGATTCCACATATCTGATTCCCCACCTCTGTTTCCCCGCCTCTGATTCCCCGCCTCTGATTCTCCATATCTCATTCCCCGCCTCTGAATCCCCATCTCTGATTCCCGGACTCTGATTCCCCACCTCTGATTCCCGGCCTCTCATTCCCAGCATCTGATACCCGGCCTCTGATTTCCGGCCTCTGATTCCCCGCTTCTGATTCTGATTCCCTGCCTCTGATTCCCCATCTCTGATTCCGCACATCTGATTCCCTGCCTCTGATTCCCCACATCTGATTCCCCATATCTGATATCCCGCCTCTGTTTCCCCACCTCTGATTCCCCGCCTCTGTTTCCCCATATCTAATTCCCAACCTCTGATGCCCCAACTCTGATTCCCTGCCTCTGATTCCCCGCGTTCTATTCCCTGCCTCTGATTCCCCGCCTGTGATTCCCCATCTCTGATTCACCACCTCTGATTCCCCACCTCTGATTCCCCATATCTAATTCCCCGCCTCTGTTTGCCCGCCTCTGATTCCCCGCCTCTGTTTCCCCATATCTGATTCCCCGCCTCTGAATCCCCAACTCTGATTCCCTGCCTCTGATTCCCCAGCTCTGATTCCCCGCCTTTGATTCCCCCCGTCTGATTCCCAGCCTCTGAATCCCCGTGTCTGATTTCCTGCCTCTGATTCCCCACCTCTGATTCCCCATCTCTGATTCACAGCCTCTGATTCCCCACCTCTGATTCCCCATCTCTGATTCCGCACACCTGATTCCCTGCCTCTGATTCCCCGCCTCTGTTTCCCCATATCTCATTCCCAACCTCTGATGCCCCAACTCTGATTCCCTGCCTCTGATTCCCCGCGTTCTATTCCCTGCCTCTGATTCCCCGCCTGTGATCCCCATCTCTGATTCACCACCTCTGATTCCCCACCTCTGATTCCCCATATCTAATTCCCCGCCTCTGTTTGCCCGCCTCTGATTCCCCGCCTCTGTTTCCCCATATCTGATTCCCCGCCTCTGAATCCCCAACTCTGATTCCCTGCCTCTGATTCCCCAGCTCTGATTCCCCGCCTTTGATTCCCCCCGTCTGATTCCCAGCTTCTGAATCCCCGTGTCTGATTTCCTGCCTCTGATTCCCCACCTCTGATTCCCAATCTCTGATTCATAGCCTCTGATTCCCGGCCTCTGATTCCCTGCTTCTGATTCTGATTCCCTGCCTCTGATTCCCCATCTCTGATTCCGCACATCTGATTCCCTGCCTCTGATTCCCCACCTCTGATTCCCCATATCTGATTCCCCGCCTCTGTTTCCCCACCTTTGATTCCCCGCCTCTCTTTCCCAATATCTAAGTCCCCGCCTCTGATTCCCCAACTCTGATTCCCCACCTCTGATTCCCCAGCTCTGATTCCCCGCCTCTGATTCCCCGCATCTGATTGCCTGCAACTGATTCCAAGCCTCTTATTCCCTGCCTCTGATTCCCAAACTCTGATTCCCAACCTCTGATTCCACACCTCTGATTCCCCATGTCTGATTCCTCGCCTCTGTTTCCCCGCCTCTGATTCCCCGCCTCTGATTCCCCATATCTCATTCCCCGCCTCTGATTCCGCATCTCTGATTCCCAACCTCTGATTCCCCACCTCTGATTCCCCATATCTGATTCCCCGCCTCTTCCCCGCCTCTGATTCCCCGCCTCTGATTCCCCATATCTGATCCCCCCCTCTATTTGCCCGCCTCTGATTCCCCGCCTCTGTTTCCCCATATCTGATTCCCCGCCTCTGAATCCCCAACTCTGATTCCCTGCCTCTAATTTCCCATGTCTGATTCCCCGCCTCTGATTCCCCGCGTCTGATTACCGGCCTCTGATTCCCCGCCTCTGATTCCCCATCTCTGATTCACAACCTCTGATTCCCCACCTCTGATTCCCCATATCTGATTCCCCGCCTCTGTTTCCCCGCCTCTGATTCCCCACCTCTGATTCCCAATATCTGATTCCCCGCCTCTGATTCCCCAACTCTGATTCCCCGCCTCTGATTCGCAAGCTATGATTCCCCGCCTCTGATTCCCCGCGTCTGATTCCCTGCCTCTGATTCCCCGCCTCTGATTCCACATCTCTGATTCACCACCTCTGATTCCCCGCGTCTGATTCCCCGCCTCTGATTCCCCATCTCTGATTCCCCATCTCTGATTCCCCAATTCTGATTCCCCGCCTCTGATTCCCCAGCTCTGATTCCTCGCCTCTGATTCCCTTCCTCTGATTCCCAACCTCTGATTCCCCACCTCTGATTTCCCATATTGATTCCCTGCGTCTGATTCCCCGCCTCTGATTCCCCAACTCTGATTCCCCGCCTCTGATTCCCCAGCTCTGATTCCCCGCCTCTGATTCCCCGTGTTTGATTCCATGCCTCTGATTCCCGGCCTCTGATTCCCCATCTCTGATTCACCGCCTTTGATTCGCCACCTCTGATTCCCCAAATCTGATTCCCCGCCTCTGTTTCCCCGCCTCTGATTTCCCGCCTCTGATTCCCCATATCTCATTCCCCGCCTCTGAATCCCCATCTCTGATTCCCGGACTCTGATTCCCCACCTCTGATTCCCGGCCTCTTATTCCCGGCATCTGATTCCGGCCTCTGATTCCCGGCCTCTGATTTCCTGCTTCTGATTCTGATTCCCTGCCTCTGATTCCCCATCTCTGATTCCGCACATCTGATTCCCTGCCTCTGATTACCCCCCTCTGTTTCCCCGCCTCTGATTCCCCGCCTCTGTTTCCCAATATCTAAGTCCCCGCCTCTGATTCCCCAACTCTGATTCCCCACCTCTGATTCCCCAGCTCTGATTCCCCGCCTCTGATTCCCCGCATCTGATTCCCTGCATCTGATTCCAAGCCTCTGATTCCCTGCCTCTGATTCCCAACCTCTGATTCCCCACCTCTGATTCCCCATATCTGATTCCCCGCCTCTGTTTCCCCGCCTCTGATTCCCCACCTCTGTTTCCCAATATCTGATTCCCGGCCTCTGATTCCCCGCCTCTGATTCCCCGCCTCTGATTCCCTGCCTCTGATTCCCCATCTCCGATTCCGCACATCTGATTCCCTGCCTCTGATTCCCCGCCTCTGATTCCCCGCCTCTGATTCCCTGCCTCTGATTCCCAACCTCTGATTCCCCACCTCTGATTCCCCATATCTGATTCCCCGCCTCTGTTTCCCCGCCTCTGATTCCCCTCCTCTGATTCCCCAACTCTAATTTCCCGCCTCTGATTCCCCAGCTCTGATTCCCCGCCTCTGATTCCCCAGCTCTAATTCCCCGCCTCTGATTTCCCGTGTTTGATTCCCTGCCTCTGATTCCCTGCCTCTGATTCCCCATCTCTGATTCACCGCCTTTGATTCGCCACCTCTGATTCCACATATCTGATTCCCCACCTCTGTTTCCCCGCCTCTGATTCCCCGCCTCTGATTCTCCATATCTCATTCCCCGCCTCTGAATCCCCATCTCTGATTCCCGGACTCTGATTCCCCACCTCTGATTCCCGGCCTCTCATTCCCAGCATCTGATACCCGGCCTCTGATTTCCGGCCTCTGATTCCCCGCTTCTGATTCTGATTCCCTGCCTCTGATTCCCCATCTCTGATTCCGCACATCTGATTCCCTGCCTCTGATTCCCCACATCTGATTCCCCATATCTGATATCCCGCCTCTGTTTCCCCACCTCTGATTCCCCGCCTCTGTTTCCCCATATCTAATTCCCAACCTCTGATGCCCCAACTCTGATTCCCTGCCTCTGATTCCCCGCGTTCTATTCCCTGCCTCTGATTCCCCGCCTGTGATTCCCCATCTCTGATTCACCACCTCTGATTCCCCACCTCTGATTCCCCATATCTAATTCCCCGCCTCTGTTTGCCCGCCTCTGATTCCCCGCCTCTGTTTCCCCATATCTGATTCCCCGCCTCTGAATCCCCAACTCTGATTCCCTGCCTCTGATTCCCCAGCTCTGATTCCCCGCCTTTGATTCCCCCCGTCTGATTCCCAGCCTCTGAATCCCCGTGTCTGATTTCCTGCCTCTGATTCCCCACCTCTGATTCCCCATCTCTGATTCACAGCCTCTGATTCCCCACCTCTGATTCCCCATCTCTGATTCCGCACACCTGATTCCCTGCCTCTGATTCCCCGCCTCTGTTTCCCCATATCTCATTCCCAACCTCTGATGCCCCAACTCTGATTCCCTGCCTCTGATTCCCCGCGTTCTATTCCCTGCCTCTGATTCCCCGCCTGTGATCCCCATCTCTGATTCACCACCTCTGATTCCCCACCTCTGATTCCCCATATCTAATTCCCCGCCTCTGTTTGCCCGCCTCTGATTCCCCGCCTCTGTTTCCCCATATCTGATTCCCCGCCTCTGAATCCCCAACTCTGATTCCCTGCCTCTGATTCCCCAGCTCTGATTCCCCGCCTTTGATTCCCCCCGTCTGATTCCCAGCTTCTGAATCCCCGTGTCTGATTTCCTGCCTCTGATTCCCCACCTCTGATTCCCAATCTCTGATTCACAGCCTCTGATTCCCCACCTCTGATTCCCCATCTCTGATTCCGCACATCTGATTCCCTGCCTCTGATTCCCCGACTCTGATCCCCACCTCTGATTCCCAACCTCTGATTTCCCACCTCTGAATCCCCATATCTGATTCCCTGCCTCTGATTCCCCGCCTCTGATTCCCTGCCTCTGATTCCCCGCCTCTGATTCCCCAGCTCTGATTCCCCGCCTCTGAATCCACAACTCTGATTCACAGCCTCTGATTCCCTGCCTCTGATTCCCTGCCTCTGATTCCCAACCTCTGATTCCCCACATCTGAGTCCCCATATCTGTTTCCCCGCCTCTGTTTCCCCGCCTCTGATTCCCCGCCTCTGATTCCCAGGCTCTGATTCTCCACCTCTGATTCCCCGCCTCTGGTTCCCCGCCTCTGATTCGCTGCCTCTGATTCCCCATCTCTGATTCCGCACATCTGATTCCCTGCCTCTGATTCCCCGCGTCTGACTCCCCGCCTCTGATTCCCTGCCTCTGTTTCCCAACCTCTGATTCCCCACCTCTGATTCCCCATATCTGATTCCCCACCTCTGTTTCCCTGCCTCTGATTCCCCACCTCTCTTTCCCCATATCTGATATCCCGCCTCTGATTCCCCAACTCTGATACACCGCCTCTGATTCCCCAGCTCTGATTCCCCACCTCTGATTCCCCGTGTTTGATTCCCTGCCTCTGATTCCCCGCCTCTGATTCCCCATCTCTGATTCACCGCCTTTCATTCGCCACCTCTGATTCCCCATATCAGATTCCCCACCTCTGTTTCCCCGCCTCTGATTCCCCGCCTCTGTTTCCCCATATCTGATTCCCCACCTCTGATTCCCCATATCTGATTCCCCGCCTCTCTTTCCGCGCCTCTGATTCCCCGCCTCTGATTCCCCATATCTGATTCCCCGCCTCTGATTCCCCAACTCTGATTCCCCACCTCTGATTCCCCAGCTCTGTTTCCCCACCTCTGATTCCCCGCCTCTGTTTCCCCATATCTAATTCCCCGCCTCTGATTCCCAAACTCTGATTCCCCGACTCTGATTCCCCAGCTCTGATTCCCCGCCTCTGATTCCCCACATCTGATTCCCTGCCTCTGATTCCCTGCCTCCGATTCCCTGCCTCTGATTCCCAACCTTTGATTCCCCACCTCTGATTCCCCATATCTGATTCCCTGCCTCTGATTCCCCGCCTCTGATTCCCTGCCTCTGATTCCCCGCCTCTGATTCCCCAGCTCTGATTTTCCGCCTCTGAATCCCCAACTCTGATTCCCTGCCTCTGATTCCCCAGCTCTGATTCCCCGCCTCTGATTCCCCAGCTCTGTTTCCCTGCCTCTGATTTCCCGCCTGTGATTCCCCATCTCTGATTCACATCCTCTGATTCCCCATATCTGATTCCCCGCCTCTGTTTGCCCGCCTCTAATTCCCCGCCTCTGTTTCCCCATATCTGATTCCCCGCCTCTGAATCCCGCCTCTGGTTCCCCGCCTCTGATTCGCTGCCTCTGATTCCCCATTTCTGATTCCGCACATCTGATACCCTGCCTCTGATTCCCCGCCTCTGACTCCCCGCCTCTGATTCCCTGCCTCTGTTTCCCAACCTCTGATTCCCCATATCTGATTCCCCACCTCTGAATCCCCGCCTCTGGTTCCCCGCCTCTGATTTGCTGCCTCTGATTCCCCATCTCTGATTCCGCACATCTGATTCCCTGCCTCTGATTCCCCGCCTCTGATTCCCCATCTCTGATTCCCCGCCTCTGAATCGCCGTGTCTGATACACAGCCTCTGATACCCCGCCCCTGATTCCCCACCTCTGATACCCCATATCTGATACCCCGCCTCTGTTTCTGTGCCTCTGATTCCCCGCCTCTGATTCCCCGCCTCTGTTTCCCCAACTCTGATACCCAGCCTCTGATTCCCCAGCTCTGATTCCCCACCTCTGATTCCCCGTGTTTGATTCCCTGCCTCTGATTCCCCGCCTCTGATTCCCCATCTCTGATTCACCGCCTTTCATTCGCCACCTCTGATTCCCCATATCAGATTCCCAGCCTCTGTTACCCCGCCTCTGATTCCCCACCTCTGTTTCCCCATATCTGATTCCCCACCTCTGATTCCCCATATCTGATTCCCCGCCTCTCTTTCCGCGCCTCTGATTCCCTGCCTCTGATTCCCCATATCTGATTCCCCGCCTCTGATTCCCCAACTCTGATTCCACACCTCTGATTCCCCAGCTCTGTTTCCCCACCTCTGATTCCCCGCCTCTGTTTCCCCATATCTAATTCCCCGCCTCTGATTCCCAAACTCTGATTCCCCGACTCTGATTCCCCAGCTCTGATTCCCCGCCTCTGATTCCCCACATCTGATTCCCTGCCTCTGATTCCCTGCCTCCGATTCCCTGCCTCTGATTCCCCATCTCTGATTCACCGCCTTTGATTCGCAACCTCTGATTCCCCATATCTGATTCCCCGCCTCTGTTTCCCCGCCTCTGATTCCCCGCCTCTGATTCCCCATATGTCATTCCCAGCCTCTAAATCCCCATCTCTGATTCCCGGACTCTTATTCCCGGCATCTGATTCCGGCCTCTGATTCCCGGCCTCTGATTCCCTGCTTCTGATTCTGATTCCCCGCCTCTGATTCCCCATCTCTGATTCACCACCTTTCATTCGCCACCTCTGATTCCCCATATCAGATTCCCAGCCTCTGTTACCCCGCCTCTGATTCCCCGCCTCTGTTTCCCCATATCTGATTCCCCACCTCTGATTCCCCATATCTGATTCCCCGCCTCTCTTTCCGCGCCTCTGATTCCCTGCCTCTGATTCCCCATATCTGATTCCCCGCCTCTGATTCCCCAACTCTGATTCCACACCTCTGATTCCCCAGCTCTGTTTCCCCACCTCTGATTCCCCGCCTCTGTTTCCCCATATCTAATTCCCCGCCTCTGATTCCCAAACTCTGATTCCCCGACTCTGATTCCCCAGCTCTGATTCCCCGCCTCTGATTCCCCACATCTGATTCCCTGCCTCTGATTCCCTGCCTCCGATTCCCTGCCTCTGATTCCCCATCTCTGATTCACCGCCTTTGATTCGCAACCTCTGATTCCCCATATCTGATTCCCCGCCTCTGTTTCCCCGCCTCTGATTCCCCGTCTCTCTTTCCCCATATCTGATCCCCCCCTCTATTTGCCCGCCTCTGATTCCCCGCCTCTGTTTCCCCATATCTGATTCCCCGCCTCTGAATCCCCAACTCTGATTCCCTGCCTCTAATTTCCCATGTCTGATTCCCCGCCTCTGATTCCCCGCGTCTGATTACCGGCCTCTGATTCCCCGCCTCTGAATCCCCAACTCTGTTTCCCTGCCTCTGATTCCCCACCTCTGATTCCCCATATCTGATTCCCCGCCTCTGTTTCCCCGCCTCTGATTCCCCACCTCTGATTCCCAATATCTGATTCCCCGCCTCTCAGTCCCCAACTCTGATTCCCCGCCTCTGATTCGCAAGCTATGATTCGCCACCTCTGATTCCCCAAATCTGATTCCCCGCCTCTGTTTCCCCGCCTCTGATTTCCCGCCTCTGATTCCCCATATCTCATTCCCCGCCTCTGAATCCCCATCTCTGATTCCCGGACTCTGATTCCCCACCTCTGATTCCCGGCCTCTTATTCCCGGCATCTGATTCCGGCCTCTGATTCCCGGCCTCTGATTTCCTGCTTCTGATTCTGATTCCCTGCCTCTGATTCCCCATCTCTGATTCCGCACATCTGATTCCCTGCCTCTGATTACCCCCCTCTGTTTCCCCGCCTCTGATTCCCCGCCTCTGTTTCCCAATATCTAAGTCCCCGCCTCTGATTCCCCAACTCTGATTCCCCACCTCTGATTCCCCAGCTCTGATTTCCCGCCTCTGATTCCCCGCATCTGATTCCCTGCATCTGATTCCAAGCCTCTGATTCCCTGCCTCTGATTCCCAACCTCTGATTCCCCACCTCTGATTCCCCATATCTGATTCCCCGCCTCTGTTTCCCCGCCTCTGATTCCCCACCTCTGTTTCCCAATATCTGATTCCCGGCCTCTGATTCCCCGCCTCTGATTCCCCGCCTCTGATTCCCTGCCTCTGATTCCCCATCTCCGATTCCGCACATCTGATTCCCTGCCTCTGATTCCCCGCCTCTGATTCCCCGCCTCTGATTCCCTGCCTCTGATTCCCAACCTCTGATTCCCCACCTCTGATTCCCCATATCTGATTCCCCGCCTCTGTTTCCCCGCCTCTGATTCCCCTCCTCTGATTCCCCAACTCTAATTTCCCGCCTCTGATTCCCCAGCTCTGATTCCCCGCCTCTGATTCCCCAGCTCTAATTCCCCGCCTCTGATTTCCCGTGTTTGATTCCCTGCCTCTGATTCCCCGCCTCTGATTCCCCATCTCTGATTCACCGCCTTTGATTCGCCACCTCTGATTCCACATATCTGATTCCCCACCTCTGTTTCCCCGCCTCTGATTCCCCGCCTCTGATTCTCCATATCTCATTCCCCGCCTCTGAATCCCCATCTCTGATTCCCGGACTCTGATTCCCCACCTCTGATTCCCGGCCTCTCATTCCCAGCATCTGATACCCGGCCTCTGATTTCCGGCCTCTGATTCCCCGCTTCTGATTCTGATTCCCTGCCTCTGATTCCCCATCTCTGATTCCGCACATCTGATTCCCTGCCTCTGATTCCCCACATCTGATTCCCCATATCTGATATCCCGCCTCTGTTTCCCCACCTCTGATTCCCCGCCTCTGTTTCCACATATCTAATTCCCAACCTCTGATGCCCCAACTCTGATTCCCTGCCTCTGATTCCCCGCGTTCTATTCCCTGCCTCTGATTCCCCGCCTGTGATTCCCCATCTCTGATTCACCACCTCTGATTCCCCACCTCTGATTCCCCATATCTAATTCCCCGCCTCTGTTTGCCCGCCTCTGATTCCCCGCCTCTGTTTCCCCATATCTGATTCCCCGCCTCTGAATCCCAAACTCTGATTCCCTGCCTCTGATTCCCCAGCTCTGATTCCCCGCCTTTGATTCCCCCCGTCTGATTCCCAGCCTCTGAATCCCCGTGTCTGATTTCCTGCCTCTGATTCCCCACCTCTGATTCCCCATCTCTGATTCACAGCCTCTGATTCCCCACCTCTGATTCCCCATCTCTGATTCCGCACACCTGATTCCCTGCCTCTGATTCCCCGCCTCTGTTTCCCCATATCTCATTCCCAACCTCTGATGCCCCAACTCTGATTCCCTGCCTCTGATTCCCCGCGTTCTATTCCCTGCCTCTGATTCCCCGCCTGTGATCCCCATCTCTGATTCACCACCTCTGATTCCCCACCTCTGATTCCCCATATCTAATTCCCCGCCTCTGTTTGCCCGCCTCTGATTCCCCGCCTCTGTTTCCCCATATCTGATTCCCCGCCTCTGAATCCCCAACTCTGATTCCCTGCCTCTGATTCCCCAGCTCTGATTCCCCGCCTTTGATTCCCCCCGTCTGATTCCCAGCTTCTGAATCCCCGTGTCTGATTTCCTGCCTCTGATTCCCCACCTCTGATTCCCAATCTCTGATTCATAGCCTCTGATTCCCGGCCTCTGATTCCCTGCTTCTGATTCTGATTCCCTGCCTCTGATTCCCCATCTCTGATTCCGCACATCTGATTCCCTGCCTCTGATTCCCCACCTCTGATTCCCCATATCTGATTCCCCGCCTCTGTTTCCCCACCTTTGATTCCCCGCCTCTCTTTCCCAATATCTAAGTCCCCGCCTCTGATTCCCCAACTCTGATTCCCCACCTCTGATTCCCCAGCTCTGATTCCCCGCCTCTGATTCCCCGCATCTGATTGCCTGCAACTGATTCCAAGCCTCTTATTCCCTGCCTCTGATTCCCAACCTCTGATTCCCAACCTCTGATTCCACACCTCTGATTCCCCATGTCTGATTCCTCGCCTCTGTTTCCCCGCCTCTGATTCCCCGCCTCTGATTCCCCATATCTCATTCCTCGCCTCTGATTCCGCATCTCTGATTCCCAACCTCTGATTCCCCACCTCTGATTCCCCATATCTGATTCCCCGCCTCTGTTTCCCCGCCTCTGATTCCCCGCCTCTGATTCCCCATATCTGATCCCCCCCTCTATTTGCCCGCCTCTGATTCCCCGCCTCTGTTTCCCCATATCTGATTCCCCGCCTCTGAATCCCCAACTCTGATTCCCTGCCTCTAATTTCCCATGTCTGATTCCCCGCCTCTGATTCCCCGCGTCTGATTACCGGCCTCTGATTCCCCGCCTCTGATTCCCCATCTCTGATTCACAACCTCTGATTCCCCACCTCTGATTCCCCATATCTGATTCCCCGCCTCTGTTTCCCCGCCTCTGATTCCCCACCTCTGATTCCCAATATCTGATTCCCCGCCTCTGATTCCCCAACTCTGATTCCCCGCCTCTGATTCGCAAGCTATGATTCCCCGCCTCTGATTCCCCGCGTCTGATTCCCTGCCTCTGATTCCCCGCCTCTGATTCCACATCTCTGATTCACCACCTCTGATTCCCCGCGTCTGATTCCCCGCCTCTGATTCCCCATCTCTGATTCCCCATCTCTGATTCCCCAATTCTGATTCCCCGCCTCTGATTCCCCAGCTCTGATTCCTCGCCTCTGATTCCCTTCCTCTGATTCCCAACCTCTGATTCCCCACCTCTGATTTCCCATATTGATTCCCTGCGTCTGATTCCCCGCCTCTGATTCCCCAACTCTGATTCCCCGCCTCTGATTCCCCAGCTCTGATTCCCCGCCTCTGATTCCCCGTGTTTGATTCCATGCCTCTGATTCCCGGCCTCTGATTCCCCATCTCTGATTCACCGCCTTTGATTCGCCACCTCTGATTCCCCAAATCTGATTCCCCGCCTCTGTTTCCCCGCCTCTGATTTCCCGCCTCTGATTCCCCATATCTCATTCCCCGCCTCTGAATCCCCATCTCTGATTCCCGGACTCTGATTCCCCACCTCTGATTCCCGGCCTCTTATTCCCGGCATCTGATTCCGGCCTCTGATTCCCGGCCTCTGATTTCCTGCTTCTGATTCTGATTCCCTGCCTCTGATTCCCCATCTCTGATTCCGCACATCTGATTCCCTGCCTCTGATTACCCCCCTCTGTTTCCCCGCCTCTGATTCCCCGCCTCTGTTTCCCAATATCTAAGTCCCCGCCTCTGATTCCCCAACTCTGATTCCCCACCTCTGATTCCCCAGCTCTGATTCCCCGCCTCTGATTCCCCGCATCTGATTCCCTGCATCTGATTCCAAGCCTCTGATTCCCTGCCTCTGATTCCCAACCTCTGATTCCCCACCTCTGATTCCCCATATCTGATTCCCCGCCTCTGTTTCCCCGCCTCTGATTCCCCACCTCTGTTTCCCAATATCTGATTCCCGGCCTCTGATTCCCCGCCTCTGATTCCCCGCCTCTGATTCCCTGCCTCTGATTCCCCATCTCCGATTCCGCACATCTGATTCCCTGCCTCTGATTCCCCGCCTCTGATTCCCCGCCTCTGATTCCCTGCCTCTGATTCCCAACCTCTGATTCCCCACCTCTGATTCCCCATATCTGATTCCACGCCTCTGTTTCCCCGCCTCTGATTCCCCTCCTCTGATTCCCCAACTCTAATTTCCCGCCTCTGATTCCCCAGCTCTGATTCCCCGCCTCTGATTCCCCAGCTCTAATTCCCCGCCTCTGATTTCCCGTGTTTGATTCCCTGCCTCTGATTCCCCGCCTCTGATTCCCCATCTCTGATTCACCGCCTTTGATTCGCCACCTCTGATTCCACATATCTGATTCCCCACCTCTGTTTCCCCGCCTCTGATTCCCCGCCTCTGATTCTCCATATCTCATTCCCCGCCTCTGAATCCCCATCTCTGATTCCCGGACTCTGATTCCCCACCTCTGATTCCCGGCCTCTCATTCCCAGCATCTGATACCCGGCCTCTGATTTCCGGCCTCTGATTCCCCGCTTCTGATTCTGATTCCCTGCCTCTGATTCCCCATCTCTGATTCAGCACATCTGATTCCCTGCCTCTGATTCCCCACATCTGATTCCCCATATCTGATATCCCGCCTCTGTTTCCCCACCTCTGATTCCCCGCCTCTGTTTCCCCATATCTAATTCCCAACCTCTGATGCCCCAACTCTGATTCCCTGCCTCTGATTCCCCGCGTTCTATTCCCTGCCTCTGATTCCCCGCCTGTGATTCCCCATCTCTGATTCACCACCTCTGATTCCCCACCTCTGATTCCCCATATCTAATTCCCCGCCTCTGTTTGCCCGCCTCTGATTCCCCGCCTCTGTTTCCCCATATCTGATTCCCCGCCTCTGAATCCCCAACTCTGATTCCCTGCCTCTGATTCCCCAGCTCTGATTCCCCGCCTTTGATTCCCCCCGTCTGATTCCCAGCCTCTGAATCCCCGTGTCTAATTTCCTGCCTCTGATTCCCCACCTCTGATTCCCCATCTCTGATTCACAGCCTCTGATTCCCCACCTCTGATTCCCCATCTCTGATTCCGCACACCTGATTCCCTGCCTCTGATTCCCCGCCTCTGTTTCCCCATATCTCATTCCCAACCTCTGATGCCCCAACTCTGATTCCCTGCCTCTGATTCCCCGCGTTCTATTCCCTGCCTCTGATTCCCCGCCTGTGATCCCCATCTCTGATTCACCACCTCTGATTCCCCACCTCTGATTCCCCATATCTAATTCCCCGCCTCTGTTTGCCCGCCTCTGATTCCCCGCCTCTGTTTCCCCATATCTGATTCCCCGCCTCTGAATCCCCAACTCTGATTCCCTGCCTCTGATTCCCCAGCTCTGATTCCCCGCCTTTGATTCCCCCCGTCTGATTCCCAGCTTCTGAATCCCCGTGTCTGATTTCCTGCCTCTGATTCCCCACCTCTGATTCCCAATCTCTGATTCACAGCCTCTGATTCCCCACCTCTGATTCCCCATCTCTGATTCCGCACATCTGATTCCCTGCCTCTGATTCCCCGACTCTGATCCCCACCTCTGATTCCCAACCTCTGATTTCCCACCTCTGAATCCCCATATCTGATTCCCTGCCTCTGATTCCCCGCCTCTGATTCCCTGCCTCTGATTCCCCGCCTCTGATTCCCCAGCTCTGATTCCCCGCCTCTGAATCCACAACTCTGATTCCCAGCCTCTGATTCCCTGCCTCTGATTCCCTGCCTCTGATTCCCAACCTCTGATTCCCCACATCTGAGTCCCCATATCTGTTTCCCCGCCTCTGTTTCCCCGCCTCTGATTCCCCGCCTCTGATTCCCAGGCTCTGATTCTCCACCTCTGATTCCCCGCCTCTGGTTCCCCGCCTCTGATTCGCTGCCTCTGATTCCCCATCTCTGATTCCGCACATCTGATTCCCTGCCTCTGATTCCCCGCGTCTGACTCCCCGCCTCTGATTCCCTGCCTCTGTTTCCCAACCTCTGATTCCCCACCTCTGATTCCCCATATCTGATTCCCCACCTCTGTTTCCCTGCCTCTGATTCCCCACCTCTCTTTCCCCATATCTGATATCCCGCCTCTGATTCCCCAACTCTGATACACCGCCTCTGATTCCCCAGCTCTGATTCCCCACCTCTGATTCCCCGTGTTTGATTCCCTGCCTCTGATTCCCCGCCTCTGATTCCCCATCTCTGATTCACCGCCTTTCATTCGCCACCTCTGATTCCCCATATCAGATTCCCCACCTCTGTTTCCCCGCCTCTGATTCCCCGCCTCTGTTTCCCCATATCTGATTCCCCACCTCTGATTCCCCATATCTGATTCCCCGCCTCTCTTTCCGCGCCTCTGATTCCCCGCCTCTGATTCCCCATATCTGATTCCCCGCCTCTGATTCCCCAACTCTGATTCCCCACCTCTGATTCCCCAGCTCTGTTTCCCCACCTCTGATTCCCCGCCTCTGTTTCCCCATATCTAATTCCCCGCCTCTGATTCCCAAACTCTGATTCCCCGACTCTGATTCCCCAGCTCTGATTCCCCGCCTCTGATTCCCCACATCTGATTCCCTGCCTCTGATTCCCTGCCTCCGATTCCCTGCCTCTGATTCCCAACCTTTGATTCCCCACCTCTGATTCCCCATATCTGATTCCCTGCCTCTGATTCCCCGCCTCTGATTCCCTGCCTCTGATTCCCCGCCTCTGATTCCCCAGCTCTGATTTCCCGCCTCTGAATCCCCAACTCTGATTCCCTGCCTCTGATTCCCCAGCTCTGATTCCCCGCCTCTGATTCCCCAGCTCTGATTCCCTGCCTCTGATTTCCCGCCTGTGATTCTCCATCTCTGATTCACATCCTCTGATTCCCCATATCTGATTCCCCGCCTCTGTTTGCCCGCCTCTAATTCCCCGCCTCTGTTTCCCCATATCTGATTCCCCGCCTCTGAATCCCGCCTCTGGTTCCCCGCCTCTGATTCGCTGCCTCTGATTCCCCATTTCTGATTCCGCACATCTGATACCCTGCCTCTGATTCCCCGCCTCTGACTCCCCGCCTCTGATTCCCTGCCTCTGTTTCCCAACCTCTGATTCCCCATATCTGATTCCCCACCTCTGAATCCCCGCCTCTGGTTCCCCGCCTCTGATTTGCTGCCTCTGATTCCCCATCTCTGATTCCGCACATCTGATTCCCTGCCTCTGATTCCCCGCCTCTGATTCCCCATCTCTGATTCCCCGCCTCTGAATCGCCGTGTCTGATACACAGCCTCTGATACCCCGCCCCTGATTCCCCACCTCTGATACCCCATATCTGATACCCCGCCTCTGTTTCTGTGCCTCTGATTCCCCGCCTCTGATTCCCCGCCTCTGTTTCCCCAACTCTGATACCCAGCCTCTGATTCCCCAGCTCTGATTCCCCACCTCTGATTCCCCGTGTTTGATTCCCTGCCTCTGATTCCCCGCCTCTGATTCCCCATCTCTGATTCACCGCCTTTCATTCGCCACCTCTGATTCCCCATATCAGATTCCCAGCCTCTGTTACCCCGCCTCTGATTCCCCACCTCTGTTTCCCCATATCTGATTCCCCACCTCTGATTCCCCATATCTGATTCCCCGCCTCTCTTTCCGCGCCTCTGATTCCCTGCCTCAGATTCCCCATATCTGATTCCCCGCCTCTGATTCCCCAACTCTGATTCCACACCTCTGATTCCCCAGCTCTGTTTCCCCACCTCTGATTCCCCGCCTCTGTTTCCCCATATCTAATTCCCCGCCTCTGATTCCCAAACTCTGATTCCCCGACTCTGATTCCCCAGCTCTGATTCCCCGCCTCTGATTCCCCACATCTGATTCCCTGCCTCTGATTCCCTGCCTCCGATTCCCTGCCTCTGATTCCCCATCTCTGATTCACCGCCTTTGATTCGCAACCTCTGATTCCCCATATCTGATTCCCCGCCTCTGTTTCCCCGCCTCTGATTCCCCGCCTCTGATTCCCCATATGTCATTCCCAGCCTCTAAATCCCCATCTCTGATTCCCGGACTCTTATTCCCGGCATCTGATTCCGGCCTCTGATTCCCGGCCTCTGATTCCCTGCTTCTGATTCTGATTCCCCGCCTCTGATTCCCCATCTCTGATTCACCGCCTTTCATTCGCCACCTCTGATTCCCCATATCAGATTCCCAGCCTCTGTTACCCCGCCTCTGATTCCCCGCCTCTGTTTCCCCATATCTGATTCCCCACCTCTGATTCCCCATATCTGATTCCCCGCCTCTCTTTCCGCGCCTCTGATTCCCTGCCTCTGATTCCCCATATCTGATTCCCCGCCTCTGATTCCCCAACTCTGATTCCACACCTCTGATTCCCCAGCTCTGTTTCCCCACCTCTGATTCCCCGCCTCTGTTTCCCCATATCTAATTCCCCGCCTCTGATTCCCAAACTCTGATTCCCCGACTCTGATTCCCCAGCTCTGATTCCCCGCCTCTGATTCCCCACATCTGATTCCCTGCCTCTGATTCCCTGCCTCCGATTCCCTGCCTCTGATTCCCCATCTCTGATTCACCGCCTTTGATTCGCAACCTCTGATTCCCCATATCTGATTCCCCGCCTCTGTTTCCCCGCCTCTGATTCCCCGTCTCTCTTTCCCCATATCTGATCCCCCCCTCTATTTGCCCGCCTCTGATTCCCCGCCTCTGTTTCCCCATATCTGATTCCCCGCCTCTGAATCCCCAACTCTGATTCCCTGCCTCTAATTTCCCATGTCTGATTCCCCGCCTCTGATTCCCCGCGTCTGATTACCGGCCTCTGATTCCCCGCCTCTGAATCCCCAACTCTGTTTCCCTGCCTCTGATTCCCCACCTCTGATTCCCCATATCTGATTCCCCGCCTCTGTTTCCCCGCCTCTGATTCCCCACCTCTGATTCCCAATATCTGATTCCCCGCCTCTCAGTCTCCAACTCTGATTCCCCGCCTCTGATTCGCAAGCTATGATTCCCCGCCTCTGATTCCCCGCGTCTGATTCCCTGCCTCTGATTCCCCGCCTCTGATTCCACATCTCTGATTCACCACCTCTGATTCCCCGCGTCTGATTCCCCGCCTCTGATTCCCCATCTCTGATTCCCCATCTCTGATTCCCCAATTTTGATTCCCCGCCTCTGATTCCCCAGCTCTGATTCCTCGCCTCTGATTCCCTTCCTCTGATTCCCAACCTCTGATTCCCCACCTCTGATTTCCCATATTGATTCCCTGCGTCTGATTCCCCGCCTCTGATTCCCCAACTCTGATTCCCCGCCTCTGATTCCCCAGCTCTGATTCCCCGCCTCTGATTCCCCGTGTTTGATTCCCTGCCTCTGATTCCCGGCCTCTGATTCCCCATCTCTGATCCACCGCCTTTGATTCGCCACCTCTGATTCCCCAAATCTGATTCCCCGCCTCTGTTTCCCCGCCTCTGATTTCCCGCCTCTGATTCCCCATATCTCATTCCCCGCCTCTGAATCCCCATCTCTGATTCCCGGACTCTGATTCCCCACCTCTGATTCCCGGCCTCTTATTCCCGGCATCTGATTCCGGCCTCTGATTCCCGGCCTCTGATTCCCTGCTTCTGATTCTGATTCCCTGCCTCTGATTCCCCATCTCTGATTCCGCACATCTGATTCCCTGCCTCTGATTACCCCCCTCTGTTTCCCCGCCTCTGATTCCCCGCCTCTGTTTCCCAATATCTAAGTCCCCGCCTCTGATTCCCCAACTCTGATTCCCCATCTCTGATTCCCCAGCTCTGATTCACCGCCTCTGATTCCCCGCATCTGATTCCCTGCATCTGATTCCAAGCCTCTGATTCCCTGCCTCTGATTCCCAACCTCTGATTCCCCACCTCTGATTCCCCATATCTGATTCCCCGCCTCTGTTTCCCCGCCTCTGATTCCCCACCTCTGTTTCCCAATATCTGATTCCCGGCCTCTGATTCCCCGCCTCTGATTCCCCGCCTCTGATTCCCTGCCTCTGATTCCCCATCTCCGATTCCGCACATCTGATTCCCTGCCTCTGATTCCCCGCCTCTGATTCCCCGCCTCTGATTCCCTGCCTCTGATTCCCAACCTCTGATTCCCCACCTCTGATTCCCCATATCTGATTCCCCGCCTCTGTTTCCCCGCCTCTGATTCCCCTCCTCTGATTCCCCAACTCTAATTTCCCGCCTCTGATTCCCCAGCTCTTTTTCCCCGTGTTTGATTCCCTGCCTCTGATTCCCTGCCCTGATTCCCCATCTCTGTTTCACCGCCTTTGATTCGCCACCTCTGATTCCCCATATCTGATTCCCCGCCTCTGTTTCCCCGCCTCTGATTCCCTGCCTCTGATTCCCAACCTCTGATTCCACACCTCTGATTCCCCATATCTGATTCCCCGCCTCTGTTTCCCCGCCTCTGATTCCCTGCCCCTGTTTCCCCATATCTGATTCCCTGCCTCTGATTCCCCAACTCAGATTCCCCGCCTCTGATTCCCCAGCTCTAATTCCCCGCCTCTGATTTCCCGTGTTTGATTCCCTGCCTCTGATTCCCCGCCTCTGATACCCCATCTCTGATTCACCGCCTTTGATTCGCCACCTCTGATTCCACATATCTGATTCCCCACCTCTGTTTCCCCGCCTCTGATTCCCCGCCTCTGATTCTCCATATCTCATTCCCCGCCTCTGAATCCCCATCTCTGATTCCCGGACTCTGATTCCCCACCTCTGATTCCCGGCCTCTCATTCCCAGCATCTGATTCCCGGCCTCTGATTTCCGGCCTCTGATTCCCCGCTTCTGATTCTGATTCCCTGCCTCTGATTCCCCATCTCTGATTCCACACATCTGATTCCCTGCCTCTGATTCCCCACATCTGATTCCCCATATCTGATTTCCCGCCTCTGTTTCCCCGCCTCTGATTCCCCGCCTCTGTTTCCCCATATCTAATTCCCAACCTCTGATGCCCCAACTCTGATTCCCTGCCTCTGATTCCCCGCGTTCTATTCCCTGCCTCTGATTCCCCGCCTGTGAATCCCCATCTCTGATTCACCACCTCTGATTCCCCACCTCTGATTCCCCATATCTAATTCCCCGCCTCTGTTTGCCCGCCTCTGATTCCCCGCCTCTGTTTCCCCATATCTGATTCCCCGCCTCTGAATCCCCAACTCTGATTCCCTGCCTCTGATTCCCCAGCTCTGATTCCCCGCCTTTGATTCCCCCCGTCTGACTCCCAGCCTCTGAATCCCCGTGTCTGATTTCCTGCCTCTGATTCCCCACCTCTGATTCCCCATCTCTGATTCACAGCCTCTGATTCCCCACCTCTGATTCCCCATCTCTGATTCCGCACATCTGATTCCCTGCCTCTGATTCCCCGCCTCTGTTTCCCCATATCTAATTCCCAACCTCTGATGCCCCAACTCTGATTCCCTGCCTCTGATTCCCCGCGTTCTATTCCCTGCCTCTGATTCCCCGCCTGTGATCCCCATCTCTGATTCACCACCTCTGATTCCCCACCTCTGATTCCCCATATCTAATTCCCCGCCTCTGTTTGCCCGCCTCTGATTCCCCGCCTCTGTTTCCCCATATCTGATTCCCCGCCTCTGAATCCCCAACTCTGATTCCCTGCCTCTGATTCCCCAGCTCTGATTCCCCGCCTTTGATTCCCCCCGTCTGATTCCCAGCCTCTGAATCCCCGTGTCTGATTACCTGCCTCTGATTCCCCACCTCTGATTCCCCATCTCTGATTCACAGCCTCTGATTCCCCACCTCTGATTCCCCATCTCTGATTCCGCACATCTGATTCCCTGCCTCTGATTCCCCGACTCTGATCCCCACCTCTGATTCCCAACCTCTGATTCCCCACCTCTGAATCCCCATATCTGATTCCCTGCCTCTGATTCCCCGCCTCTGTTTCCCTGCCTCTGATTCCCCGCCTCTGATTTCCCAGCTCTGATTCCCCGCCTCTGAATCCCCAACTCTGATTCCCAGCCTCTGATTCCCTGCCTCTGATTCCCTGCCTCTGATTCCCAACCTCTGATTCCCCACCTCTGAGTCCCCATATCTGTTTCCCCGCCTCTGTTTCCCCGCCTCTGATTCCCCGCCTCTGATTCCCTGGCTCTGATTCTCCGCCTCTGATTCCCCGCCTCTGGTTCCCCGCCTCTGATTCGCTGCCTCTGATTCCCCATCTCTGATTCCGCACATCTGATTCCCTGCCTCTGATTCCCCGCGTCTGACTCCCCGCCTCTGATTCCCTGCCTCTGTTTCCCAACCTCTGATTCCCCACCTCTGATTCCCCATATCTGATTCCCCACCTCTGTTTCCCTGCCTCTGATTCCCCACCTCTCTTTCCCCATATCTGATATCCCGCCTCTGATTCCCCAACTCTGATACCCCGCCTCTGATTCCCCAGCTCTGATTCCCCACCTGTGATTCCCCGTGTTTGATTCCCTGCCTCTGATTCCCCGCCTCTGATTCCCCATCTCTGATTCACCGCCTTTCATTCGCCACCTCTGATTCCCCATATCAGATTCCCCGCCTCTGTTTCCCCGCCTCTGATTCCCCGCCTCTGTTTCCCCATATCTGATTCCCGGACTCTGATTCCCCACCTCTGATTCCCGGCCTCTCATTCCCAGCATCTGATTCCCGGCCTCTGATTTCCGGCCTCTGATTCCCCGCTTCTGATTCTGATTCCCTGCCTCTGATTCCCCATCTCTGATTCCGCACATCTGATTCCCTGCCTCTGATTCCCCACATCTGATTCCCCATATCTGATTTCCCGCCTCTGTTTCCCCGCCTCTGATTCCCCGCCTCTGTTTCCCCATATCTAATTCCCAACCTCTGATGCCCCAACTCTGATTCCCTGCCTCTGATTCCCCGCGTTCTATTCCCTGCCTCTGATTCCCCGCCTGTGAATCCCCATCTCTGATTCACCACCTCTGATTCCCCACCTCTGATTCCCCATATCTAATTCCCCGCCTCTGTTTGCCCGCCTCTGATTCCCCGCCTCTGTTTCCCCATATCTGATTCCCCGCCTCTGAATCCCCAACTCTGATTCCCTGCCTCTGATTCCCCAGCTCTGATTCCCCGCCTTTGATTCCCCCCGTCTGACTCCCAGCCTCTGAATCCCCGTGTCTGATTTCCTGCCTCTGATTCCCCACCTCTGATTCCCCATCTCTGATTCACAGCCTCTGATTCCCCACCTCTGATTCCCCATCTCTGATTCCGCACATCTGATTCCCTGCCTCTGATTCCCCGCCTCTGTTTCCCCATATCTAATTCCCAACCTCTGATGCCCCAACTCTGATTCCCTGCCTCTGATTCCCCGCGTTCTATTCCCTGCCTCTGATTCCCCGCCTGTGATCCCCATCTCTGATTCACCACCTCTGATTCCCCACCTCTGATTCCCCATATCTAATTCCCCGCCTCTGTTTGCCCGCCTCTGATTCCCCGCCTCTGTTTCCCCATATCTGATTCCCCGCCTCTGAATCCCCAACTCTGATTCCCTGCCTCTGATTCCCCAGCTCTGATTCCCCGCCTTTGATTCCCCCCGTCTGATTCCCAGCCTCTGAATCCCCGTGTCTGATTTCCTGCCTCTGATTCCCCACCTCTGATTCCCCATCTCTGATTCACAGCCTCTGATTCCCCACCTCTGATTCCCCATCTCTGATTCCGCACATCTGATTCCCTGCCTCTGATTCCCCGACTCTGATCCCCACCTCTGATTCCCAACCTCTGATTCCCCACCTCTGAATCCCCATATCTGATTCCCTGCCTCTGATTCCCCGCCTCTGTTTCCCTGCCTCTGATTCCCCGCCTCTGATTCCCCAGCTCTGATTCCCCGCCTCTGAATCCCCAACTCTGATTCCCAGCCTCTGATTCCCTGCCTCTGATTCCCTGCCTCTGATTCCCAACCTCTGATTCCCCACCTCTGAGTCCCCATATCTGTTTCCCCGCCTCTGTTTCCCCGCCTCTGATTCCCCGCCTCTGATTCCCTGGCTCTGAATCTCCGCCTCTGATTCCCCGCCTCTGGTTCCCCGCCTCTGATTCGCTGCCTCTGATTCCCCATCTCTGATTCCGCACATCTGATTCCCTGCCTCTGATTCCCCGCGTCTGACTCCCCGCCTCTGATTCCCTGCCTCTGTTTCCCAACCTCTGATTCCCCACCTCTGATTCCCCATATCTGATTCCCCTCCTCTGTTTCCCTGCCTCTGATTCCCCACCTCTCTTTCCCCATATCTGATATCCCGCCTCTGATTCCCCAACTCTGATACCCCGCCTCTGATTCCCCAGCTCTGATTCCCCACCTGTGATTCCCCGTGTTTGATTCCCTGCCTCTGATTCCCCGCCTCTGATTCCCCATCTCTGATTCACCGCCTTTCATTCGCCACCTCTGATTCCCCATATCAGATTCCCCGCCTCTGTTTCCCCGCCTCTGATTCCCCGCCTCTGTTTCCCCATATCTGATTCCCCACCTCTGATTCCCCATATCTGATTCCCCGCCTCTCTTTCCGCGTCTCTGATTCCCCGCCTCTGATTCCCCATATCTGATTCCCCGCCTCTGATTCCCCAACTCTGATTCCCCACCTCTGATTCCCCAGCTCTGTTTCCCCACCTCTGATTCCCCGCCTCTGTTTCCCCATATCTAATTCCCCGCCTCTGATTCCCAAACTCTGATTCCCCGACTCTAATTCCCCAGCTCTGATTCCCCGCCTCTGATTCCCCACATCTGATTCCCTGCCTCTGATTCCCTGCCTCCGATTCCCTGCCTCTGATTCCCAACCTCTGATTCCCCACCTCTGATTCCCCATATCTGATTCCCTGCCTCTGATTCCCCGCCTCTGATTCCCTGCCTCTGATTCCCCGCCTCTGATTCCCCAGCTCTGATTTCCCGCCTCTGAATCCCCAACTCTGATTCCCTGCCTCTGATTCCCCAGCTCTGATTCCCCGCCTCTGATTCCCCAGCTCTGATTCCCTGCCTCTGATTTCCCGCCTGTGATTCCCCATCTCTGATTCACAACCTCTGATTCCCCATATCTGATTCCCCGCCTCTGTTTGCCCGCCTCTAATTCCCCGCCTCTGTTTCCCCATATCTGATTCCCCGCCTCTGAATCCCGCCTCTTGTTCCCCGCCTCTGATTCGCTGCCTCTGATTCCCCATCTCTGATTCCGCACATCTGATACCCTGCCTCTGATTCCCCGCCTCTGACTCCCCGCCTCTGATTCCCTGCCTCTGTTTCCCAACCTCTGATTCCCCATATCTGATTCCCCACCTCTGAATCCCCGCCTCTGGTTCCCCGCCTCTGATTCGCTGCCTCTGATTCCCCATCTCTGATTCCGCACATCTGATTCCCTGCCTCTGATTCCCCGCCTCTGATTCCCCATCTCTGATTCCCCGCCTCTGAATCCCCGTGTCTGATACACAGCCTCTGATACCCCGCCCCTGATTCCCCACCTCTGATACCCCATATCTGATACCCCGCCTCTGTTTCTGTGCCTCTGATTCCCCGCCTCTGATTCCCCGCCTCTGTTTCCCCAACTCTGATACCCAGCCTCTGATTCCCCAGCTCTGATTCCCCACCTCTGATTCCCCGTGTTTGATTCCCTGCCTCTGATTCCCCGCCTCTGATTCCCCATCTCTGATTCACCGCCTTTCATTCGCCACCTCTGATTCCCCATATCAGATTCCCAGCCTCTGTTACCCCGCCTCTGATTCCCCGCCTCTGTTTCCCCATATCTGATTCCCCACCTCTGATTCCCCATATCTGATTCCCCGCCTCTCTTTCCGCGCCTCTGATTCCCTGCCTCTGATTCCCCATATCTGATTCCCCGCCTCTGATTCCCCAACTCTGATTCCACACCTCTGATTCCCCAGCTCTGTTTCCCCACCTCTGATTCCCCACCTCTGTTTCCCCATATCTAATTCCCCGCCTCTGATTCCCAAACTCTGATTCCCCGACTCTGATTCCCCAGCTCTGATTCCCCGCCTCTGATTCCCCACATCTGATTCCCTGCCTCTGATTCCCTGCATCCGATTCCCTGCCTCTGATTCCCCATCTCTGATTCACCGCCTTTGATTCGCAACCTCTGATTCCCCATATCTGATTCCCCGCCTCTGTTTCCCCGCCTCTGATTCCCCGCCTCTGTTTCCCCATATCTGATCCCCCCCTCTATTTGCCCGCCTCTGATTCCCCGCCTCTGTTTCCCCATATCTGATTCCCCGCCTCTGAATCCCCAACTCTGATTCCCTGCCTCTAATTTCCCATGTCTGATTCCCCGCCTCTGATTCCCCGCGTCTGATTACCGGCCTCTGATTCCCCGCCTCTGGTTCCCCATCTCTGATTCACAACCTCTGATTCCCCACCTTTGATTCCCCATATCTGATTCCCCGCCTCTGTTTCCCCGCCTCTGATTCCCCACCTCTGATTCCCAATATCTGATTCCCCGCCTCTGATTCCCCAACTCTGATTCCCCGCCTCTGATTCGCAAGCTATGATTCCCCGCCTCTGATTCCCCGCGTCTGAATCCCTGCCTCTGATTCCCCGCCTCTGATTCCACATCTCTGATTCACCACCTCTGATTCCCCGCGTCTGATTCCCCGCCTCTGATTCCCCATCTCTGATTCCCCATCTCTGATTCCCCAATTCTGATTCCCCGCCTCTGATTACCCAGCTCTGATTCCTCGCCTCTGATTCCCTTCCTCTGATTCCCAACCTCTGATTCCCCACCTCTGATTTCCCATATTGATTCCCTGCATCTGATTCCCCGCCTCTGATTCCCCAACTCTGATTCCCCGCCTCTGATTCCCCAGCTCTGATTCCCCGCCTCTGATTCCCCGTGTTTGATTCCCCGCCTCTGATTCCCCAGCTCTGATTCCCCACCTGTGATTCCCCGTGTTTGATTCCCTGCCTCTGATTCCCCGCCTCTGATTCCCCATCTCTGATTCACCGCCTTTCATTCGCCACCTCTGATTCCCCATATCAGATTCCCCGCCTCTGTTTCCCCGCCTCTGATTCCCCGCCTCTGTTTCCCCATATCTGATTCCCGGACTCTGATTCCCCACCTCTGATTCCCGGCCTCTCATTCCCAGCATCTGATTCCCGGCCTCTGATTTCCGGCCTCTGATTCCCCGCTTCTGATTCTGATTCCCTGCCTCTGATTCCCCATCTCTGATTCCGCACATCTGATTCCCTGCCTCTGATTCCCCACATCTGATTCCCCATATCTGATTTCCCGCCTCTGTTTCCCCGCCTCTGATTCCCCGCCTCTGTTTCCCCATATCTAATTCCCAACCTCTGATGCCCCAACTCTGATTCCCTGCCTCTGATTCCCCGCGTTCTATTCCCTGCCTCTGATTCCCCGCCTGTGAATCCCCATCTCTGATTCACCACCTCTGATTCCCCACCTCTGATTCCCCATATCTAATTCCCCGCCTCTGTTTGCCCGCCTCTGATTCCCCACCTCTGTTTCCCCATATCTGATTCCCCGCCTCTGAATCCCCAACTCTGATTCCCTGCCTCTGATTCCCCAGCTCTGATTCCCCGCCTTTGATTCCCCCCGTCTGACTCCCAGCCTCTGAATCCCCGTGTCTGATTTCCTGCCTCTGATTCCCCACCTCTGATTCCCCATCTCTGATTCACAGCCTCTGATTCCCCACCTCTGATTCCCCATCTCTGATTCCGCACATCTGATTCCCTGCCTCTGATTCCCCGCCTCTGTTTCCCCATATCTAATTCCCAACCTCTGATGCCCCAACTCTGATTCCCTGCCTCTGATTCCCCGCGTTCTATTCCCTGCCTCTGATTCCCCGCCTGTGATCCCCATCTCTGATTCACCACCTCTGATTCCCCACCTCTGATTCCCCATATCTAATTCCCCGCCTCTGTTTGCCCGCCTCTGATTCCCCGCCTCTGTTTCCCCATATCTGATTCCCCGCCTCTGAATCCCCAACTCTGATTCCCTGCCTCTGATTCCCCAGCTCTGATTCCCCGCCTTTGATTCCCCCCGTCTGATTCCCAGCCTCTGAATCCCCGTGTCTGATTTCCTGCCTCTGATTCCCCACCTCTGATTCCCCATCTCTGATTCACAGCCTCTGATTCCCCACCTCTGATTCCCCATCTCTGATTCCGCACATCTGATTCCCTGCCTCTGATTCCCCGACTCTGATCCCCACCTCTGATTCCCAACCTCTGATTCCCCACCTCTGAATCCCCATATCTGATTCCCTGCCTCTGATTCCCCGCCTCTGTTTCCCTGCCTCTGATTCCCCGCCTCTGATTCCCCAGCTCTGATTCCCCGCCTCTGAATCCCCAACTCTGATTCCCAGCCTCTGATTCCCTGCCTCTGATTCCCTGCCTCTGATTCCCAACCTCTGATTCCCCACCTCTGAGTCCCCATATCTGTTTCCCCGCCTCTGTTTCCCCGCCTCTGATTCTCCGCCTCTGATTCCCCGCCTCTGGTTCCCCGCCTCTGATTCGCTGCCTCTGATTCCCCATCTCTGATTCCGCACATCTGATTCCCTGCCTCTGATTCCCCGCGTCTGACTCCCCGCCTCTGATTCCCTGCCTCTGTTTCCCAACCTCTGATTCCCCACCTCTGATTCCCCATATCTGATTCCCCACCTCTGTTTCCCTGCCTCTGATTCCCCACCTCTCTTTCCCCATATCTGATATCCCGCCTCTGATTCCCCAACTCTGATACCCCGCCTCTGATTCCCCAGCTCTGATTCCCCACCTGTGATTCCCCGTGTTTGATTCCCTGCCTCCGATTCCCCGCCTCTGATTCCCCATCTTTGATTCACCGCCTTTCATTCGCCACCTCTGATTCCCCATATCAGATTCCCCGCCTCTGTTTCCCCGCCTCTGATTCCCCGCCTCTGTTTCCCCATATCTGATTCCCCACCTCTGATTCCCCATATCTGATTCCCCGCCTCTCTTTCCGCGCCTCTGATTCCCCGCCTCTGATTCCCCATATCTGATTCCCCGCCTCTGATTCCCCAACTCTGATTCCCCACCTCTGATTCCCCAGCTCTGTTTCCCCACCTCTGATTCCCCGCCTCTGTTTCCCCATATCTAATTCCCCGCCTCTGATTCCCAAACTCTGATTCCCCGACTCTGATTCCCCAGCTCTGATTCCCCGCCTCTGATTCCCCACATCTGATTCCCTGCCTCTGATTCCCTGCCTCCGATTCCCTGCCTCTGATTCCCAACCTCTGATTCCCCACCTCTGATTCCCCATATCTGATTCCCTGCCTCTGATTCCCCGCCTCTGATTCCCTGCCTCTGATTCCCCGCCTCTGATTCCCCAGCTCTGATTTCCCGCCTCTGAATCCCCAACTCTGATTCCCTGCCTCTGATTCCCCAGCTCTGATTCCCCGCCTCTGATTCCCCAGCTCTGATTCCCTGCCTCTGATTTCCCGCCTGTGATTCCCCATCTCTGATTCACAACCTCTGATTCCCCATATCTAATTCCCCGCCTCTGTTTGCCCGCCTCTGATTCCCCGCCTCTGTTTCCCCATATCTGATTCCCCGCCTCTGAATCCCCAACTCTGATTCCCTGCCTCTGATTCCCCAGCTCTGATTCCCCGCCTTTGATTCCCCCCGTCTGATTCCCAGCCTCTGAATCCCCGTGTCTGATTTCCTGCCTCTGATTCCCCACCTCTGATTCCCCATCTCTGATTCACAGCCTCTGATTCCCCACCTCTGATTCCCCATCTCTGATTCCGCACATCTGATTCCCTGCCTCTGATTCCCCGACTCTGATCCCCACCTCTGATTCCCAACCTCTGATTCCCCACCTCTGAATCCCCATATCTGATTCCCTGCCTCTGATTCCCCGCCTCTGTTTCCCTGCCTCTGATTCCCCGCCTCTGATTCCCCAGCTCTGATTCCCCGCCTCTGAATCCCCAACTCTGATTCCCAGCCTCTGATTCCCTGCCTCTGATTCCCTGCCTCTGATTCCCAACCTCTGATTCCCCACCTCTGAGTCCCCATATCTGTTTCCCCGCCTCTGTTTCCCCGCCTCTGATTCCCCGCCTCTGATTCCCTGGCTCTGATTCTCCGCCTCTGATTCCCCGCCTCTGGTTCCCCGCCTCTGATTCGCTGCCTCTGATTCCCCATCTCTGATTCCGCACATCTGATTCCCTGCCTCTGATTCCCCGCGTCTGACTCCCCGCCTCTGATTCCCTGCCTCTGTTTCCCAACCTCTGATTCCCCACCTCTGATTCCCCATATCTGATTCCCCACCTCTGTTTCCCTGCCTCTGATTCCCCACCTCTCTTTCCCCATATCTGATATCCCGCCTCTGATTCCCCAACTCTGATACCCCGCCTCTGATTCCCCAGCTCTGATTCCCCACCTGTGATTCCCCGTGTTTGATTCCCTGCCTCCGATTCCCCGCCTCTGATTCCCCATCTTTGATTCACCGCCTTTCATTCGCCACCTCTGATTCCCCATATCAGATTCCCCGCCTCTGTTTCCCCGCCTCTGATTCCCCGCCTCTGTTTCCCCATATCTGATTCCCCACCTCTGATTCCCCATATCTGATTCCCCGCCTCTCTTTCCGCGCCTCTGATTCCCCGCCTCTGATTCCCCATATCTGATTCCCCGCCTCTGATTCCCCAACTCTGATTCCCCACCTCTGATTCCCCAGCTCTGTTTCCCCACCTCTGATTCCCCGCCTCTGTTTCCCCATATCTAATTCCCCGCCTCTGATTCCCAAACTCTGATTCCCCGACTCTGATTCCCCAGCTCTGATTCCCCGCCTCTGATTCCCCACATCTGATTCCCTGCCTCTGATTCCCTGCCTCCGATTCCCTGCCTCTGATTCCCAACCTCTGATTCCCCACCTCTGATTCCCCATATCTGATTCCCTGCCTCTGATTCCCCGCCTCTGATTCCCTGCCTCTGATTCCCCGCCTCTGATTCCCCAGCTCTGATTTCCCGCCTCTGAATCCCCAACTCTGATTCCCTGCCTCTGATTCCCCAGCTCTGATTCCCCGCCTCTGATTCCCCAGCTCTGATTCCCTGCCTCTGATTTCCCGCCTGTGATTCCCCATCTCTGATTCACAACCTCTGATTCCCCATATCTGATTCCCCGCCTCTGTTTGCCCGCCTCTAATTCCCCGCCTCTGTTTCCCCATATCTGATTCCCCGCCTCTGAATCCCGCCTCTTGTTCCCTGCCTCTGATTCGCTGCCTCTGATTCCCCATCTCTGATTCCGCACATCTGATACCCTGCCTCTGATTCCCCGCCTCTGACTCCCCGCCTCTGATTCCCTGCCTCTGTTTCCCAACCTCTGATTCCCCATATCTGATTTCCCGCCTCTGAATCCCCAACTCTGATTCCCTGCCTCTGATTCCCCAGCTCTGATTCCCCGCCTCTGATTCCCCAGCTCTGATTCCCTGCCTCTGATTTCCCGCCTGTGATTCCCCATCTCTGATTCACAACCTCTGATTCCCCATATCTAATTCCCCGCCTCTGTTTGCCCGCCTCTGATTCCCCGCCTCTGTTTCCCCATATCTGATTCCCCGCCTCTGAATCCCCAACTCTGATTCCCTGCCTCTGATTCCCCAGCTCTGATTCCCCGCCTTTGATTCCCCCCGTCTGATTCCCAGCCTCTGAATCCCCGTGTCTGATTTCCTGCCTCTGATTCCCCACCTCTGATTCCCCATCTCTGATTCACAGCCTCTGATTCCCCACCTCTGATTCCCCATCTCTGATTCCGCACATCTGATTCCCTGCCTCTGATTCCCCGACTCTGATCCCCACCTCTGATTCCCAACCTCTGATTCCCCACCTCTGAATCCCCATATCTGATTCCCTGCCTCTGATTCCCCGCCTCTGTTTCCCTGCCTCTGATTCCCCGCCTCTGATTCCCCAGCTCTGATTCCCCGCCTCTGAATCCCCAACTCTGATTCCCAGCCTCTGATTCCCTGCCTCTGATTCCCTGCCTCTGATTCCCAACCTCTGATTCCCCACCTCTGAGTCCCCATATCTGTTTCCCCGCCTCTGTTTCCCCGCCTCTGATTCCCCGCCTCTGATTCCCTGGCTCTGATTCTCCGCCTCTGATTCCCCGCCTCTGGTTCCCCGCCTCTGATTCGCTGCCTCTGATTCCCCATCTCTGATTCCGCACATCTGATTCCCTGCCTCTGATTCCCCGCGTCTGACTCCCCGCCTCTGATTCCCTGCCTCTGTTTCCCAACCTCTGATTCCCCACCTCTGATTCCCCATATCTGATTCCCCACCTCTGTTTCCCTGCCTCTGATTCCCCACCTCTCTTTCCCCATATCTGATATCCCGCCTCTGATTCCCCAACTCTGATACCCCGCCTCTGATTCCCCAGCTCTGATTCCCCACCTGTGATTCCCCGTGTTTGATTCCCTGCCTCCGATTCCCCGCCTCTGATTCCCCATCTTTGATTCACCGCCTTTCATTCGCCACCTCTGATTCCCCATATCAGATTCCCCGCCTCTGTTTCCCCGCCTCTGATTCCCCGCCTCTGTTTCCCCATATCTGATTCTCCACCTCTGATTCCCCATATCTGATTCCCCGCCTCTCTTTCCGCGCCTCTGATTCCCCGCCTCTGATTCCCCATATCTGATTCCCCGCCTCTGATTCCCCAACTCTGATTCCCCACCTCTGATTCCCCAGCTCTGTTTCCCCACCTCTGATTCCCCGCCTCTGTTTCCCCATATCTAATTCCCCGCCTCTGATTCCCAAACTCTGATTCCCCGACTCTGATTCCCCAGCTCTGATTCCCCGCCTCTGATTCCCCACATCTGATTCCCTGCCTCTGATTCCCTGCCTCCGATTCCCTGCCTCTGATTCCCAACCTCTGATTCCCCACCTCTGATTCCCCATATCTGATTCCCTGCCTCTGATTCCCCGCCTCTGATTCCCTGCCTCTGATTCCCCGCCTCTGATTCCCCAGCTCTGATTTCCCGCCTCTGAATCCCCAACTCTGATTCCCTGCCTCTGATTCCCCAGCTCTGATTCCCCGCCTCTGATTCCCCAGCTCTGATTCCCTGCCTCTGATTTCCCGCCTGTGATTCCCCATCTCTGATTCACAACCTCTGATTCCCCATATCTGATTCCCCGCCTCTGTTTGCCCGCCTCTAATTCCCCGCCTCTGTTTCCCCATATCTGATTCCCCGCCTCTGAATCCCGCCTCTTGTTCCCCGCCTCTGATTCGCTGCCTCTGATTCCCCATCTCTGATTCCGCACATCTGATACCCTGCCTCTGATTCCCCGCCTCTGACTCCCCGCCTCTGATTCCCTGCCTCTGTTTCCCAACCTCTGATTCCCCATATCTGATTCCCCACCTCTGAATCCCCGCCTCTGGTTCCCCGCCTCTGATTCGCTGCCTCTGATTCCCCATCTCTGATTCCGCACATCTGATTCCCTGCCTCTGATTCCCCGCCTCTGATTCCCCATCTCTGATTCCCCGCCTCTGAATCCCCGTGTCTGATACACAGCCTCTGATACCCCGCCCCTGATTCCCCACCTCTGATACCCCATATCTGATACCCCGCCTCTGTTTCTGTGCCTCTGATTCCCCGCCTCTGATTCCCCGCCTCTGTTTCCCCAACTCTGATACCCAGCCTCTGATTCCCCAGCTCTGATTCCCCACCTCTGATTCCCCGTGTTTGATTCCCTGCCTCTGATTCCCCGCCTCTGATTCCCCATCTCTGATTCACCGCCTTTCATTCGCCACCTCTGATTCCCCATATCAGATTCCCAGCCTCTGTTACCCCGCCTCTGATTCCCCGCCTCTGTTTCCCCATATCTGATTCCCCACCTCTGATTCCCCATATCTGATTCCCCGCCTCTCTTTCCGCGCCTCTGATTCCCTGCCTCTGATTCCCCATATCTGATTCCCCGCCTCTGATTCCCCAACTCTGATTCCACACCTCTGATTCCCCAGCTCTGTTTCCCCACCTCTGATTCCCCACCTCTGTTTCCCCATATCTAATTCCCCGCCTCTGATTCCCAAACTCTGATTCCCCGACTCTGATTCCCCAGCTCTGATTCCCCGCCTCTGATTCCCCACATCTGATTCCCTGCCTCTGATTCCCTGCCTCCGATTCCCTGCCTCTGATTCCCCATCTCTGATTCACCGCCTTTGATTCGCAACCTCTGATTCCCCATATCTGATTCCCCGCCTCTGTTTCCCCGCCTCTGATTCCCCGCCTCTGTTTCCCCATATCTGATCCCCCCCTCTATTTGCCCGCCTCTGATTCCCCGCCTCTGTTTCCCCATATCTGATTCCCCGCCTCTGAATCCCCAACTCTGATTCCCTGCCTCTAATTTCCCATGTCTGATTCCCCGCCTCTGATTCCCCGCGTCTGATTACCGGCCTCTGATTCCCCGCCTCTGGTTCCCCATCTCTGATTCACAACCTCTGATTCCCCACCTTTGATTCCCCATATCTGATTCCCCGCCTCTGTTTCCCCGCCTCTGATTCCCCACCTCTGATTCCCAATATCTGATTCCCCGCCTCTGATTCCCCAACTCTGATTCCCCGCCTCTGATTCGCAAGCTATGATTCCCCGCCTCTGATTCCCCGCGTCTGAATCCCTGCCTCTGATTCCCCGCCTCTGATTCCACATCTCTGATTCACCACCTCTGATTCCCCGCGTCTGATTCCCCGCCTCTGATTCCCCATCTCTGATTCCCCATCTCTGATTCCCCAATTCTGATTCCCCGCCTCTGATTACCCAGCTCTGATTCCTCGCCTCTGATTCCCTTCCTCTGATTCCCAACCTCTGATTCCCCACCTCTGATTTCCCATATTGATTCCCTGCGTCTGATTCCCCGCCTCTGATTCCCCAACTCTGATTCCCCGCCTCTGATTCCCCAGCTCTGATTCCCCGCCTCTGATTCCCCGTGTTTGATTCCCCGCCTCTGATTCCCCAGCTCTGATTCCCCACCTGTGATTCCCCGTGTTTGATTCCCTGCCTCTGATTCCCCGCCTCTGATTCCCCATCTCTGATTCACCGCCTTTCATTCGCCACCTCTGATTCCCCATATCAGATTCCCCGCCTCTGTTTCCCCGCCTCTGATTCCCCGCCTCTGTTTCCCCATATCTGATTCCCGGACTCTGATTCCCCACCTCTGATTCCCGGCCTCTCATTCCCAGCATCTGATTCCCGGCCTCTGATTTCCGGCCTCTGATTCCCCGCTTCTGATTCTGATTCCCTGCCTCTGATTCCCCATCTCTGATTCCGCACATCTGATTCCCTGCCTCTGATTCCCCACATCTGATTCCCCATATCTGATTTCCCGCCTCTGTTTCCCCGCCTCTGATTCCCCGCCTCTGTTTCCCCATATCTAATTCCCAACCTCTGATGCCCCAACTCTGATTCCCTGCCTCTGATTCCCCGCGTTCTATTCCCTGCCTCTGATTCCCCGCCTGTGAATCCCCATCTCTGATTCACCACCTCTGATTCCCCACCTCTGATTCCCCATATCTAATTCCCCGCCTCTGTTTGCCCGCCTCTGATTCCCCGCCTCTGTTTCCCCATATCTGATTCCCCGCCTCTGAATCCCCAACTCTGATTCCCTGCCTCTGATTCCCCAGCTCTGATTCCCCGCCTTTGATTCCCCCCGTCTGACTCCCAGCCTCTGAATCCCCGTGTCTGATTTCCTGCCTCTGATTCCCCACCTCTGATTCCCCATCTCTGATTCACAGCCTCTGATTCCCCACCTCTGATTCCCCATCTCTGATTCCGCACATCTGATTCCCTGCCTCTGATTCCCCGCCTCTGTTTCCCCATATCTAATTCCCAACCTCTGATGCCCCAACTCTGATTCCCTGCCTCTGATTCCCCGCGTTCTATTCCCTGCCTCTGATTCCCCGCCTGTGATCCCCATCTCTGATTCACCACCTCTGATTCCCCACCTCTGATTCCCCATATCTAATTCCCCGCCTCTGTTTGCCCGCCTCTGATTCCCCGCCTCTGTTTCCCCATATCTGATTCCCCGCCTCTGAATCCCCAACTCTGATTCCCTGCCTCTGATTCCCCAGCTCTGATTCCCCGCCTTTGATTCCCCCCGTCTGATTCCCAGCCTCTGAATCCCCGTGTCTGATTTCCTGCCTCTGATTCCCCACCTCTGATTCCCCATCTCTGATTCACAGCCTCTGATTCCCCACCTCTGATTCCCCATCTCTGATTCCGCACATCTGATTCCCTGCCTCTGATTCCCCGACTCTGATCCCCACCTCTGATTCCCAACCTCTGATTCCCCACCTCTGAATCCCCATATCTGATTCCCTGCCTCTGATTCCCCGCCTCTGTTTCCCTGCCTCTGATTCCCCGCCTCTGATTCCCCAGCTCTGATTCCCCGCCTCTGAATCCCCAACTCTGATTCCCAGCCTCTGATTCCCTGCCTCTGATTCCCTGCCTCTGATTCCCAACCTCTGATTCCCCACCTCTGAGTCCCCATATCTGTTACCCCGCCTCTGTTTCCCCGCCTCTGATTCCCCGCCTCTGATTCCCTGGCTCTGATTCTCCGCCTCTGATTCCCCGCCTCTGGTTCCCCGCCTCTGATTCGCTGCCTCTGATTCCCCATCTCTGATTCCGCACATCTGATTCCCTGCCTCTGATTCCCCGCGTCTGACTCCCCGACTCTGATTCCCTGCCTCTGTTTCCCAACCTCTGATTCCCCACCTCTGATTCCCCATATCTGATTCCCCACCTCTGTTTCCCTGCCTCTGATTCCCCACCTCTCTTTCCCCATATCTGATATCCCGCCTCTGATTCCCCAACTCTGATACCCCGCCTCTGATTCCCCAGCTCTGATTCCCCACCTGTGATTCCCCGTGTTTGATTCCCTGCCTCCGATTCCCCGCCTCTGATTCCCCATCTTTGATTCACCGCCTTTCATTCGCCACCTCTGATTCCCCATATCAGATTCCCCGCCTCTGTTTCCCCGCCTCTGATTCCCCGCCTCTGTTTCCCCATATCTGATTCCCCACCTCTGATTCCCCATATCTGATTCCCCGCCTCTCTTTCCGCGCCTCTGATTCCCCGCCTCTGATTCCCCATATCTGATTCCCCGCCTCTGATTCCCCAACTCTGATTCCCCACCTCTGATTCCCCAGCTCTGTTTCCCCACCTCTGATTCCCCGCCTCTGTTTCCCCATATCTAATTCCCCGCCTCTGATTCCCCACATCTGATTCCCTGCCTCTGATTCCCTGCCTCCGATTCCCTGCCTCTGATTCCCAACCTCTGATTCCCCACCTCTGATTCCCCATATCTGATTCCCTGCCTCTGATTCCCCGCCTCTGATTCCCTGCCTCTGATTCCCCGCCTCTGATTCCCCAGCTCTGATTTCCCGCCTCTGAATCCCCAACTCTGATTCCCTGCCTCTGATTCCCCAGCTCTGATTCCCCGCCTCTGATTCCCCAGCTCTGATTCCCTGCCTCTGATTTCCCGCCTGTGATTCCCCATCTCTGATACACAACCTCTGATTCCCCATATCTGATTCCCCGCCTCTGTTTGCCCGCCTCTAATTCCCCGCCTCTGTTTCCCCATATCTGATTCCCCGCCTCTGAATCCCGCCTCTTGTTCCCCGCCTCTGATTCGCTGCCTCTGATTCCCCATCTCTGATTCCGCACATCTGATACCCTGCCTCTGATTCCCCGCCTCTGACTCCCCGCCTCTGATTCCCTGCCTCTGTTTCCCAACCTCTGATTCCCCATATCTGATTCCCCACCTCTGAATCCCCGCCTCTGGTTCCCCGCCTCTGATTCGCTGCCTCTGATTCCCCATCTCTGATTCCGCACATCTGATTCCCTGCCTCTGATTCCCCGCCTCTGATTCCCCATCTCTGATTCCCCGCCTCTGAATCCCCGTGTCTGATACACAGCCTCTGATACCCCGCCCCTGATTCCCCACCTCTGATACCCCATATCTGATACCCCGCCTCTGTTTCTGTGCCTCTGATTCCCCGCCTCTGATTCCCCGCCTCTGTTTCCCCAACTCTGATACCCAGCCTCTGATTCCCCAGCTCTGATTCCCCACCTCTGATTCCCCGTGTTTGATTCCCTGCCTCTGATTCCCCGCCTCTGATTCCCCATCTCTGATTCACCGCCTTTCATTCGCCACCTCTGATTCCCCATATCAGATTCCCAGCCTCTGTTACCCCGCCTCTGATTCCCCGCCTCTGCTTCCCCATATCTGATTCCCCACCTCTGATTCCCCATATCTGATTCCCCGCCTCTCTTTCCGCGCCTCTGATTCCCTGCCTCTGATTCCCCATATCTGATTCCCCGCCTCTGATTCCCCAACTCTGATTCCACACCTCTGATTCCCCAGCTCTGTTTCCCCACCTCTGATTCCCCACCTCTGTTTCCCCATATCTAATTCCCCGCCTCTGATTCCCAAACTCTGATTCCCCGACTCTGATTCCCCAGCTCTGATACCCCGCCTCTGATTCCCCACATCTGATTCCCTGCCTCTGATTCCCTGCCTCCGATTCCCTGCCTCTGATTCCCCATCTCTGATTCACCGCCTTTGATTCGCAACCTCTGATTCCCCATATCTGATTCCCCGCCTCTGTTTCCCCGCCTCTGATTCCCCGCCTCTGTTTCCCCATATCTGATCCCCCCCTCTATTTGCCCGCCTCTGATTCCCCGCCTCTGTTTCCCCATATCTGATTCCCCGCCTCTGAATCCCCAACTCTGATTCCCTGCCTCTAATTTCCCATGTCTGATTCCCCGCCTCTGATTCCCCGCGTCTGATTACCGGCCTCTGATTCCCCGCCTCTGGTTCCCCATCTCTGATTCACAACCTCTGATTCCCCACCTTTGATTCCCCATATCTGATTCCCCGCCTCTGTTTCCCCGCCTCTGATTCCCCACCTCTGATTCCCAATATCTGATTCCCCGCCTCTGATTCCCCAACTCTGATTCCCCGCCTCTGATTCGCAAGCTATGATTCCCCGCCTCTGATTCCCCGCGTCTGAATCCCTGCCTCTGATTCCCCGCCTCTGATTCCACATCTCTGATTCACCACCTCTGATTCCCCGCGTCTGATTCCCCGTGTTTGATTCCCCGCCTCTGATTCCCCAGCTCTGATTCCCCACCTGTGATTCCCCGTGTTTGATTCCCTGCCTCTGATTCCCCGCCTCTGATTCCCCATCTCTGATTCACCGCCTTTCATTCGCCACCTCTGATTCCCCATATCAGATTCCCCGCCTCTGTTTCCCCGCCTCTGATTCCCCGCCTCTGTTTCCCCATATCTGATTCCCGGACTCTGATTCCCCACCTCTGATTCCCGGCCTCTCATTCCCAGCATCTGATTCCCGGCCTCTGATTTCCGGCCTCTGATTCCCCGCTTCTGATTCTGATTCCCTGCCTCTGATTCCCCATCTCTGATTCCGCACATCTGATTCCCTGCCTCTGATTCCCCACATCTGATTCCCCATATCTGATTTCCCGCCTCTGTTTCCCCGCCTCTGATTCCCCGCCTCTGTTTCCCCATATCTAATTCCCAACCTCTGATGCCCCAACTCTGATTCCCTGCCTCTGATTCCCCGCGTTCTATTCCCTGCCTCTGATTCCCCGCCTGTGAATCCCCATCTCTGATTCACCACCTCTGATTCCCCACCTCTGATTCCCCATATCTAATTCCCCGCCTCTGTTTGCCCGCCTCTGATTCCCCGCCTCTGTTTCCCCATATCTGATTCCCCGCCTCTGAATCCCCAACTCTGATTCCCTGCCTCTGATTCCCCAGCTCTGATTCCCCGCCTTTGATTCCCCCCGTCTGACTCCCAGCCTCTGAATCCCCGTGTCTGATTTCCTGCCTCTGATTCCCCACCTCTGATTCCCCATCTCTGATTCACAGCCTCTGATTCCCCACCTCTGATTCCCCATCTCTGATTCCGCACATCTGATTCCCTGCCTCTGATTCCCCGCCTCTGTTTCCCCATATCTAATTCCCAACCTCTGATGCCCCAACTCTGATTCCCTGCCTCTGATTCCCCGCGTTCTATTCCCTGCCTCTGATTCCCCGCCTGTGATCCCCATCTCTGATTCACCACCTCTGATTCCCCACCTCTGATTCCCCATATCTAATTCCCCGCCTCTGTTTGCCCGCCTCTGATTCCCCGCCTCTGTTTCCCCATATCTGATTCCCCGCCTCTGAATCCCCAACTCTGATTCCCTGCCTCTGATTCCCCAGCTCTGATTCCCCGCCTTTGATTCCCCCCGTCTGATTCCCAGCCTCTGAATCCCCGTGTCTGATTTCCTGCCTCTGATTCCCCACCTCTGATTCCCCATCTCTGATTCACAGCCTCTGATTCCCCACCTCTGATTCCCCATCTCTGATTCCGCACATCTGATTCCCTGCCTCTGATTCCCCGACTCTGATCCCCACCTCTGATTCCCAACCTCTGATTCCCCACCTCTGAATCCCCATATCTGATTCCCTGCCTCTGATTCCCCGCCTCTGTTTCCCTGCCTCTGATTCCCCGCCTCTGATTCCCCAGCTCTGATTCCCCGCCTCTGAATCCCCAACTCTGATTCCCAGCCTCTGATTCCCTGCCTCTGATTCCCTGCCTCTGATTCCCAACCTCTTATTCCCCACCTCTGAGTCCCCATATCTGTTTCCCCGCCTCTGTTTCCCCGCCTCTGATTCCCCGCCTCTGATTCCCTGGCTCTGATTCTCCGCCTCTGATTCCCCGCCTCTGGTTCCCCGCCTCTGATTCGCTGCCTCTGATTCCCCATCTCTGATTCCGCACATCTGATTCCCTGCCTCTGATTCCCCGCGTCTGACTCCCCGCCTCTGATTCCCTGCCTCTGTTTCCCAACCTCTGATTCCCCACCTCTGATTCCCCATATCTGATTCCCCACCTCTGTTTCCCTGCCTCTGATTCCCCACCTCTCTTTCCCCATATCTGATATCCCGCCTCTGATTCCCCAACTCTGATACCCCGCCTCTGATTCCCCAGCTCTGATTCCCCACCTGTGATTCCCCGTGTTTGATTCCCTGCCTCCGATTCCCCGCCTCTGATTCCCCATCTTTGATTCACCGCCTTTCATTCGCCACCTCTGATTCCCCATATCAGATTCCCCGCCTCTGTTTCCCCGCCTCTGATTCCCCGCCTCTGTTTCCCCATATCTGATTCCCCACCTCTGATTCCCCATATCTGATTCCCCGCCTCTCTTTCCGCGCCTCTGATTCCCCGCCTCTGATTCCCCATATCTGATTCCCCGCCTCTGATTCCCCAACTCTGATTCCCCACCTCTGATTCCCCAGCTCTGTTTCCCCACCTCTGATTCCCCGCCTCTGTTTCCCCATATCTAATTCCCCGCCTCTGATTCCCCACATCTGATTCCCTGCCTCTGATTCCCTGCCTCCGATTCCCTGCCTCTGATTCCCAACCTCTGATTCCCCACCTCTGATTCCCCATATCTGATTCCCTGCCTCTGATTCCCCGCCTCTGATTCCCTGCCTCTGATTCCCCGCCTCTGATTCCCCAGCTCTGATTTCCCGCCTCTGAATCCCCAACTCTGATTCCCTGCCTCTGATTCCCCAGCTCTGATTCCCCGCCTCTGATTCCCCAGCTCTGATTCCCTGCCTCTGATTTCCCGCCTGTGATTCCCCATCTCTGATTCACAACCTCTGATTCCCCATATCTGATTCCCCGCCTCTGTTTGCCCGCCTCTAATTCCCCGCCTCTGTTTCCCCATATCTGATTCCCCGCCTCTGAATCCCGCCTCTTGTTCCCCGCCTCTGATTCGCTGCCTCTGATTCCCCATCTCTGATTCCGCACATCTGATACCCTGCCTCTGATTCCCCGCCTCTGACTCCCCGCCTCTGATTCCCTGCCTCTGTTTCCCAACCTCTGATTCCCCATATCTGATTCCCCACCTCTGAATCCCCGCCTCTGGTTCCCCGCCTCTGATTCGCTGCCTCTGATTCCCCATCTCTGATTCCGCACATCTGATTCCCTGCCTCTGATTCCCCGCCTCTGATTCCCCATCTCTGATTCCCCGCCTCTGAATCCCCGTGTCTGATACACAGCCTCTGATACCCCGCCCCTGATTCCCCACCTCTGATACCCCATATCTGATACCCCGCCTCTGTTTCTGTGCCTCTGATTCCCCGCCTCTGATTCCCCGCCTCTGTTTCCCCAACTCTGATACCCAGCCTCTGATTCCCCAGCTCTGATTCCCCACCTCTGATTCCCCGTGTTTGATTCCCTGCCTCTGATTCCCCGCCTCTGATTCCCCATCTCTGATTCACCGCCTTTCATTCGCCACCTCTGATTCCCCATATCAGATTCCCAGCCTCTGTTACCCCGCCTCTGATTCCCCGCCTCTGTTTCCCCATATCTGATTCCCCACCTCTGATTCCCCATATCTGATTCCCCGCCTCTCTTTCCGCGCCTCTGATTCCCTGCCTCTGATTCCCCATATCTGATTCCCCGCCTCTGATTCCCCAACTCTGATTCCACACCTCTGATTCCCCAGCTCTGTTTCCCCACCTCTGATTCCCCACCTCTGTTTCCCCATATCTAATTCCCCGCCTCTGATTCCCAAACTCTGATTCCCCGACTCTGATTCCCCAGCTCTGATACCCCGCCTCTGATTCCCCACATCTGATTCCCTGCCTCTGATTCCCTGCCTCCGATTCCCTGCCTCTGATTCCCCATCTCTGATTCACCGCCTTTGATTCGCAACCTCTGATTCCCCATATCTGATTCCCCGCCTCTGTTTCCCCGCCTCTGATTCCCCGCCTCTGTTTCCCCATATCTGATCCCCCCCTCTATTTGCCCGCCTCTGATTCCCCGCCTCTGTTTCCCCATATCTGATTCCCCGCCTCTGAATCCCCAACTCTGATTCCCTGCCTCTAATTTCCCATGTCTGATTCCCCGCCTCTGATTCCCCGCGTCTGATTACCGGCCTCTGATTCCCCACCTCTGATTCCCCATCTCTGATTCACAGCCTCTGATTCCCCACCTCTGATTCCCCATCTCTGATTCCGCACATCTGATTCCCTGCCTCTGATTCCCCGCCTCTGTTTCCCCATATCTAATTCCCAACCTCTGATGCCCCAACTCTGATTCCCTGCCTCTGATTCCCCGCGTTCTATTCCCTGCCTCTGATTCCCCGCCTGTGATCCCCATCTCTGATTCACCACCTCTGATTCCCCACCTCTGATTCCCCATATCTAATTCCCCGCCTCTGTTTGCCCACCTCTGATTCCCCGCCTCTGTTTCCCCATATCTGATTCCCCGCCTCTGAATCCCCAACTCTGATTCCCTGCCTCTGATTCCCCAGCTCTGATTCCCCGCCTTTGATTCCCCCCGTCTGATTCCCAGCCTCTGAATCCCCGTGTCTGATTTCCTGCCTCTGATTCCCCACCTCTGATTCCCCATCTCTGATTCACAGCCTCTGATTCCCCACCTCTGATTCCCCATCTCTGATTCCGCACATCTGATTCCCTGCCTCTGATTCCCCGACTCTGATCCCCACCTCTGATTCCCAACCTCTGATTCCCCACCTCTGAATCCCCATATCTGATTCCCTGCCTCTGATTCCCCGCCTCTGTTTCCCTGCCTCTGATTCCCCGCCTCTGATTCCCCAGCTCTGATTCCCCGCCTCTGAATCCCCAACTCTGATTCCCAGCCTCTGATTCCCTGCCTCTGATTCCCTGCCTCTGATTCCCAACCTCTTATTCCCCACCTCTGAGTCCCCATATCTGTTTCCCCGCCTCTGTTTCCCCGCCTCTGATTCCCCGCCTCTGATTCCCTGGCTCTGATTCTCCGCCTCTGATTCCCCGCCTCTGGTTCCCCGCCTCTGATTCGCTGCCTCTGATTCCCCATCTCTGATTCCGCACATCTGATTCCCTGCCTCTGATTCCCCGCGTCTGACTCCCCGCCTCTGATTCCCTGCCTCTGTTTCCCAACCTCTGATTCCCCACCTCTGATTCCCCATATCTGATTCCCCACCTCTGTTTCCCTGCCTCTGATTCCCCACCTCTCTTTCCCCATATCTGATATCCCGCCTCTGATTCCCCAACTCTGATACCCCGCCTCTGATTCCCCAGCTCTGATTCCCCACCTGTGATTCCCCGTGTTTGATTCCCTGCCTCCGATTCCCCGCCTCTGATTCCCCATCTTTGATTCACCGCCTTTCATTCGCCACCTCTGATTCCCCATATCAGATTCCCCGCCTCTGTTTCCCCGCCTCTGATTCCCCGCCTCTGTTTCCCCATATCTGATTCCCCACCTCTGATTCCCCATATCTGATTCCCCGCCTCTCTTTCCGCGCCTCTGATTCCCCGCCTCTGATTCCCCATATCTGATTCCCCGCCTCTGATTCCCCAACTCTGATTCCCCACCTCTGATTCCCCAGCTCTGTTTCCCCACCTCTGATTCCCCGCCTCTGTTTCCCCATATCTAATTCCCCGCCTCTGATTCCCCACATCTGATTCCCTGCCTCTGATTCCCTGCCTCCGATTCCCTGCCTCTGATTCCCAACCTCTGATTCCCCACCTCTGATTCCCCATATCTGATTCCCTGCCTCTGATTCCCCGCCTCTGATTCCCTGCCTCTGATTCCCCGCCTCTGATTCCCCAGCTCTGATTTCCCGCCTCTGAATCCCCAACTCTGATTCCCTGCCTCTGATTCCCCAGCTCTGATTCCCCGCCTCTGATTCCCCAGCTCTGATTCCCTGCCTCTGATTTCCCGCCTGTGATTCCCCATCTCTGATTCACAACCTCTGATTCCCCATATCTGATTCCCCGCCTCTGTTTGCCCGCCTCTAATTCCCCGCCTCTGTTTCCCCATATCTGATTCCCCGCCTCTGAATCCCGCCTCTTGTTCCCCGCCTCTGATTCGCTGCCTCTGATTCCCCATCTCTGATTCCGCACATCTGATACCCTGCCTCTGATTCCCCGCCTCTGACTCCCCGCCTCTGATTCCCTGCCTCTGTTTCCCAACCTCTGATTCCCCATATCTGATTCCCCACCTCTGAATCCCCGCCTCTGGTTCCCCGCCTCTGATTCGCTGCCTCTGATTCCCCATCTCTGATTCCGCACATCTGATTCCCTGCCTCTGATTCCCCGCCTCTGATTCCCCATCTCTGATTCCCCGCCTCTGAATCCCCGTGTCTGATACACAGCCTCTGATACCCCGCCCCTGATTCCCCACCTCTGATACCCCATATCTGATACCCCGCCTCTGTTTCTGTGCCTCTGATTCCCCGCCTCTGATTCCCCGCCTCTGTTTCCCCAACTCTGATACCCAGCCTCTGATTCCCCAGCTCTGATTCCCCACCTCTGATTCCCCGTGTTTGATTCCCTGCCTCTGATTCCCCGCCTCTGATTCCCCATCTCTGATTCACCGCCTTTCATTCGCCACCTCTGATTCCCCATATCAGATTCCCAGCCTCTGTTACCCCGCCTCTGATTCCCCGCCTCTGTTTCCCCATATCTGATTCCCCACCTCTGATTCCCCATATCTGATTCCCCGCCTCTCTTTCCGCGCCTCTGATTCCCTGCCTCTGATTCCCCATATCTGATTCCCCGCCTCTGATTCCCCAACTCTGATTCCACACCTCTGATTCCCCAGCTCTGTTTCCCCACCTCTGATTCCCCACCTCTGTTTCCCCATATCTAATTCCCCGCCTCTGATTCCCAAACTCTGATTCCCCGACTCTGATTCCCCAGCTCTGATACCCCGCCTCTGATTCCCCACATCTGATTCCCTGCCTCTGATTCCCTGCCTCCGATTCCCTGCCTCTGATTCCCCATCTCTGATTCACCGCCTTTGATTCGCAACCTCTGATTCCCCATATCTGATTCCCCGCCTCTGTTTCCCCGCCTCTGATTCCCCGCCTCTGTTTCCCCATATCTGATCCCCCCCTCTATTTGCCCGCCTCTGATTCCCCGCCTCTGTTTCCCCATATCTGATTCCCCGCCTCTGAATCCCCAACTCTGATTCCCTGCCTCTAATTTCCCATGTCTGATTCCCCGCCTCTGATTCCCCGCGTCTGATTACCGGCCTCTGATTCCCCGCCTCTGGTTCCCCATCTCTGATTCACAACCTCTGATTCCCCACCTTTGATTCCCCATATCTGATTCCCCGCCTCTGTTTCCCCGCCTCTGATTCCCCACCTCTGATTCCCAATATCTGATTCCCCGCCTCTGATTCCCCAACTCTGATTCCCCGCCTCTGATTCGCAAGCTATGATTCCCCGCCTCTGATTCCCCGCGTCTGAATCCCTGCCTCTGATTCCCCGCCTCTGATTCCACATCTCTGATTCACCACCTCTGATTCCCCGCGTCTGATTCCCCGCCTCTGATTCCCCATCTCTGATTCCCCATCTCTGATTCCCCAATTCTGATTCCCCGCCTCTGATTACCCAGCTCTGATTCCTCGCCTCTGATTCCCTTCCTCTGATTCCCAACCTCTGATTCCCCGTGTTTGATTCCCTGCCTCTGATTCCCGGCCTCTGATTCCCCATCTCTGATTCACCGCCTTTGATTCGCCACCTCTGATTCCCCAAATCTGATTCCCCGCCTCTGTTTCCCCGCCTCTGATTCCCCGCCTCTGATTCCCCATATCTCATTCCCCGCCTCTGAATCCCCATCTCTGATTCCCGGACTCTGATTCCCCACCTCTGATTCCCGGCCTCTTATTCCCGGCATCTGATTCCGGCCTCTGATTCCCGGCCTCTGATTCCCTGCTTCTGATTCTGATTCCCTGCCTCTGATTCCCCATCTCTGATTCCGCACATCTGATTCCCTGCCTCTGATTACCCCCCTCTGTTTCCCCGCCTCTGATTCCCCGCCTCTGTTTCCCAATATCTAAGTCCCCGCCTCTGATTCCCCAACTCTGATTCCCCATCTCTGATTCCCCAACTCTGATTCACCGCCTCTGATTCCCCGCATCTGATTCCCTGCATCTGATTCCAAGCCTCTGATTCCCTGCCTCTGATTCCCAACCTCTGATTCCCCACCTCTGATTCCCCATATCTGATTCCCCGCCTCTGTTTCCCCGCCTCTGATTCCCCACCTCTGTTTCCCAATATCTGATTCCCGGCCTCTGATTCCCCGCCTCTGATTCCCCGCCTCTGATTCCCTGCCTCTGATTCCCCATCTCCGATTCCGCACATCTGATTCCCTGCCTCTGATTCCCCGCCTCTGATTCCCCGCCTCTGATTCCCTGCCTCTGATTCCCAACCTCTGATTCCCCACCTCTGATTCCCCATATCTGATTCCCCGCCTCTGTTTCCCCGCCTCTGATTCCCCTCCTCTGATTCCCCAACTCTAATTTCCCGCCTCTGATTCCCCAGCTCTGTTTCCCCGTGTTTGATTCCCTGCCTCTGATTCCCTGCCCTGATTCCCCATCTCTGTTTCACCGCCTTTGATTCGCCACCTCTGATTCCCCATATCTGATTCCCCGCCTCTGTTTCCCCGCCTCTGATTCCCTGCCTCTGATTCCCAACCTCTGATTCCACACCTCTGATTCCCCATATCTGATTCCCCGCCTCTGTTTCCCCGCCTCTGATTCCCTGCCCCTGTTTCCCCATATCTGATTCCCTGCCTCTGATTCCCCAACTCAGATTCCCCGCCTCTGATTCCCCAGCTCTAATTCACCGCCTCTGATTTCCCGTGTTTGATTCCCTGCCTCTGATTCCCCGCCTCTGATACCCCATCTCTGATTCACCGCCTTTGATTCGCCACCTCTGATTCCACATATCTGATTCCCCACCTCTGTTTCCCCGCCTCTGATTCCCCGCCTCTGATTCTCCATATCTCATTCCCCGCCTCTGAATCCCCATCTCTGATTCCCGGACTCTGATTCCCCACCTCTGATTCCCGGCCTCTCATTCCCAGCATCTGATTCCCGGCCTCTGATTTCCGGCCTCTGATTCCCCGCTTCTGATTCTGATTCCCTGCCTCTGATTCCCCATCTCTGATTCCGCACATCTGATTCCCTGCCTCTGATTCCCCACATCTGATTCCCCATATCTGATTTCCCGCCTCTGTTTCCCCGCCTCTGATTCCCCGCCTCTGTTTCCCCATATCTAATTCCCAACCTCTGATGCCCCAACTCTGATTCCCTGCCTCTGATTCCCCGCGTTCTATTCCCTGCCTCTGATTCCCCGCCTGTGAATCCCCATCTCTGATTCACCACCTCTGATTCCCCACCTCTGATTCCCCATATCTAATTCCCCGCCTCTGTTTGCCCGCCTCTGATTCCCCGCCTCTGTTTCCCCATATCTGATTCCCCGCCTCTGAATCCCCAACTCTGATTCCCTGCCTCTGATTCCCCAGCTCTGATTCCCCACTTTTGATTCCCCCCGTCTGACTCCCAGCCTCTGAATCCCCGTGTCTGATTTCCTGCCTCTGATTCCCCACCTCTGATTCCCCATCTCTGATTCACAGCCTCTGATTCCCCACCTCTGATTCCCCATCTCTGATTCCGCACATCTGATTCCCTGCCTCTGATTCCCCGCCTCTGTTTCCCCATATCTAATTCCCAACCTCTGATGCCCCAACTCTGATTCCCTGCCTCTGATTCCCCGCGTTCTATTCCCTGCCTCTGATTCCCCGCCTGTGATCCCCATCTCTGATTCACCACCTCTGATTCCCCACCTCTGATTCCCCATATCTAATTCCCCGCCTCTGTTTGCCCGCCTCTGATTCCCCGCCTCTGTTTCCCCATATCTGATTCCCCGCCTCTGAATCCCCAACTCTGATTCCCTGCCTCTGATTCCCCAGCTCTGTTTCCCCGCCTTTGATTCCCCCCGTCTGATTCCCAGCCTCTGAATCCCCGTGTCTGATTTCCTGCCTCTGATTCCCCACCTCTGATTCCCCATCTCTGATTCACAGCCTCTGATTCCCCACCTCTGATTCCCCATCTCTGATTCCGCACATCTGATTCCCTGCCTCTGATTCCCCGACTCTGATCCCCACCTCTGATTCCCAACCTCTGATTCCCCACCTCTGAATCCCCATATCTGATTCCCTGCCTCTGATTCCCCGCCTCTGATTCCCTGCCTCTGATTCCCCGCCTCTGATTCCCCAGCTCTTATTCCCCGCCTCTGAATCCCCAACTCTGATTCCCAGCCTCTGATTCCCTGCCTCTGATTCCCTGCCTCTCATTCCCAACCTCTGATTCCCCACCTCTGAGTCCCCATATCTGTTTCCCCGCCTCTGTTTCCCCGCCTCTGATTCCCCGCCTCTGATTCCCTGGCTCTGATTCTCCGCCTCTGATTCCCCGCCTCTGGTTCCCCGCCTCTGATTCGCTGCCTCTGATTCCCCATCTCTGATTCCGCACATCTGATTCCCTGCCTCTGATTCCCCGCGTCTGACTCCCCGCCTCTGATTCCCTGCCTCTGTTTCCCAACCTCTGATTCCCCACCTCTGATTCCCCACCTCTGATTCCCCATATCTGATTCCCTGCCTCTGATTCCCCGCCTCTGATTCCCTGCCTCTGATTCCCCGCCTCTGATTCCCCAGCTCTGATTTCCCGCCTCTGAATCCCCAACTCTGATTCCCTGCCTCTGAATCCCCAGCTCTGATTCCCCGCCTCTGATTCCCCAGCTCTGATTCCCTGCCTCTGATTTCCCGCCTGTGATTCCCCATCTCTGATTCACAACCTCTGATTCCCCATATCTGATTCCCCGCCTCTGTTTGCCCGCCTCTAATTCCCCGCCTCTGTTTCCCCATATCTGATTCCCCGCCTCTGAATCCCGCCTCTTGTTCCCCGCCTCTGATTCGCTGCCTCTGATTCCCCATCTCTGATTCCGCACACCTGATACCCTGCCTCTGATTCCCCGCCTCTGACTCCCCGCCTCTGATTCCCTGCCTCTGTTTCCCAACCTCTGATTCCCCATATCTGATTCCCCACCTCTGAATCCCCGCCTCTGGTTCCCCGCCTCTGATTCGCTGCCTCTGATTCCCCATCTCTGATTCCGCACATCTGATTCCCTGCCTCTGATTCCCCGCCTCTGATTCCCCATCTCTGATTCCCCGCCTCTGAATCCCCGTGTCTGATACACAGCCTCTGATACCCCGCCCCTGATTCCCCACCTCTGATACCCCATATCTGATACCCCGCCTCTGTTTCTGTGCCTCTGATTCCCCGCCTCTGATTCCCCGCCTCTGTTTCCCCAACTCTGATACCCAGCCTCTGATTCCCCAGCTCTGATTCCCCACCTCTGATTCCCCGTGTTTGATTCCCTGCCTCTGATTCCCCGCCTCTGATTCCCCATCTCTGATTCACCGCTTTTCATTCGCCACCTCTGATTCCCCATATCAGATTCCCAGCCTCTGTTACCCCGCCTCTGATTCCCCGCCTCTGTTTCCCCATATCTGATTCCCCACCTCTGATTCCCCATATCTGATTCCCCGCCTCTCTTTCCGCGCCTCTGATTCCCTGCCTCTGATTCCCCATATCTGATTCCCCGCCTCTGATTCCCCAACTCTGATTCCACACCTCTGATTCCCCAGCTCTGTTTCCCCACCTCTGATTCCCCACCTCTGTTTCCCCATATCTAATTCCCCGCCTCTGATTCCCAAACTCTGATTCCCCGACTCTGATTCCCCAGCTCTGATTCCCCGCCTCTGATTCCCCACATCTGATTCCCTGCCTCTGATTCCCTGCCTCCGATTCCCTGCCTCTGATTCCCCATCTCTGATTCACCGCCTTTGATTCGCAACCTCTGATTCCCCATATCTGATTCCCCGCCTCTGTTTCCCCGCCTCTGATTCCCCGCCTCTGTTTCCCCATATCTGATCCCCCCCTCTATTTGCCCGCCTCTGATTCCCCGCCTCTGTTTCCCCATATCTGATTCCCCGCCTCTGAATCCCCAACTCTGATTCCCTGCCTCTAATTTCCCATGTCTGATTCCCCGCCTCTGATTCCCCGCGTCTGATTACCGGCCTCTGATTCCCCGCCTCTGGTTCCCCATCTCTGATTCACAACCTCTGATTCCCCACCTTTGATTCCCCATATCTGATTCCCCGCCTCTGTTTCCCCGCCTCTGATTCCCCACCTCTGATTCCCAATATCTGATTCCCCGCCTCTGATTCCCCAACTCTGATTCCCCGCCTCTGATTCGCAAGCTATGATTCCCCGCCTCTGATTCCCCGCGTCTGATTCCCTGCCTCTGATTCCCCGCCTCTGATTCCACATCTCTGATTCACCACCTCTGATTCCCCGCGTCTGATTCCCCGCCTCTGATTCCCCATCTCTGATTCCCCATCTCTGATTCCCCAATTCTGATTCCCCGCCTCTGATTACCCAGCTCTGATTCCTCGCCTCTGATTCCCTTCCTCTGATTCCCAACCTCTGATTCCCCACCTCTGATTTCCCATATTGATTCCCTGCGTCTGATTCCCCGCCTCTGATTCCCCAACTCTGATTCCCCGCCTCTGATTCCCCAGCTCTGATTCCCCGCCTCTGATTCCCCGTGTTTGATTCCCTGCCTCTGATTCCCGGCCTCTGATTCCCCATCTCTGATTCACCGCCTTTGATTCGCCACCTCTGATTCCCCAAATCTGATTCCCCGCCTCTGTTTCCCCGCCTCTGATTCCCCGCCTCTGATTCCCCATATCTCATTCCCCGCCTCTGAATCCCCATCTCTGATTCCCGGACTCTGATTCCCCACCTCTGATTCCCGGCCTCTTATTCCCGGCATCTGATTCCGGCCTCTGATTCCCGGCCTCTGATTCCCTGCTTCTGATTCTGATTCCCTGCCTCTGATTCCCCATCTCTGATTCCGCACATCTGATTCCCTGCCTCTGATTACCCCCCTCTGTTTCCCCGCCTCTGATTCCCCGCCTCTGTTTCCCAATATCTAAGTCCCCGCCTCTGATTCCCCAACTCTGATTCCCCATCTCTGATTCCCCAGCTCTGATTCACCGCCTCTGATTCCCCGCATCTGATTCCCTGCATCTGATTCCAAGCCTCTGATTCCCTGCCTCTGATTCCCAACCTCTGATTCCCCACCTCTGATTCCCCATATCTGATTCCCCGCCTCTGTTTCCCCGCCTCTGATTCCCCACCTCTGTTTCCCAATATCTGATTCCCGGCCTCTGATTCCCCGCCTCTGATTCCCCGCCTCTGATTCCCTGCCTCTGATTCCCCATCTCCGATTCCGCACATCTGATTCCCTGCCTCTGATTCCCCGCCTCTGATTCCCCGCCTCTGATTCCCTGCCTCTGATTCCCAACCTCTGATTCCCCACCTCTGATTCCCCATAACTGATTCCCCGCCTCTGTTTCCCCGCCTCTGATTCCCCTCCTCTGATTCCCCAACTCTAATTTCCCGCCTCTGATTCCCCAGCTCTGTTTCCCCGTGTTTGATTCCCTGCCTCTGATTCCCTGCCCTGATTCCCCATCTCTGTTTCACCGCCTTTGATTCGCCACCTCTGATTCCCCATATCTGATTCCCCGCCTCTGTTTCCCCGCCTCTGATTCCCTGCCTCTGATTCCCAACCTCTGATTCCACACCTCTGATTCCCCATATCTGATTCCCCGCCTCTGTTTCCCCGCCTCTGATTCCCTGCCCCTGTTTCCCCATATCTGATTCCCTGCCTCTGATTCCCCAACTCAGATTCCCCGCCTCTGATTCCCCAGCTCTAATTCACCGCCTCTGATTTCCCGTGTTTGATTCCCTGCCTCTGATTCCCCGCCTCTGATACCCCATCTCTGATTCACCGCCTTTGATTCGCCACCTCTGATTCCACATATCTGATTCCCCACCTCTGTTTCCCCGCCTCTGATTCCCCGCCTCTGATTCTCCATATCTCATTCCCCGCCTCTGAATCCCCATCTCTGATTCCCGGACTCTGATTCCCCACCTCTGATTCCCGGCCTCTCATTCCCAGCATCTGATTCCCGGCCTCTGATTTCCGGCCTCTGATTCCCCGCTTCTGATTCTGATTCCCTGCCTCTGATTCCCCATCTCTGATTCCGCACATCTGATTCCCTGCCTCTGATTCCCCACATCTGATTCCCCATATCTGATTTCCCGCCTCTGTTTCCCCGCCTCTGATTCCCCGCCTCTGTTTCCCCATATCTAATTCCCAACCTCTGATGCCCCAACTCTGATTCCCTGCCTCTGATTCCCCGCGTTCTATTCCCTGCCTCTGATTCCCCGCCTGTGAATCCCCATCTCTGATTCACCACCTCTGATTCCCCACCTCTGATTCCCCATATCTAATTCCCCGCCTCTGTTTGCCCGCCTCTGATTCCCCGCCTCTGTTTCCCCATATCTGATTCCCCGCCTCTGAATCCCCAACTCTGATTCCCTGCCTCTGATTCCCCAGCTCTGATTCCCCGCCTTTGATTCCCCCGTCTGACTCCCAGCCTCTGAATCCCCGTGTCTGATTTCCTGCCTCTGATTCCCCACCTCTGATTCCCCATCTCTGATTCACAGCCTCTGATTCCCCACCTCTGATTCCCCATCTCTGATTCCGCACATCTGATTCCCTGCCTCTGATTCCCCGCCTCTGTTTCCCCATATCTAATTCCCAACCTCTGATGCCCCAACTCTGATTCCCTGCCTCTGATTCCCCGCGTTCTATTCCCTGCCTCTGATTCCCCGCCTGTGATCCCCATCTCTGATTCACCACCTCTGATTCCCCACCTCTGATTCCCCATATCTAATTCCCCGCCTCTGTTTGCCCGCCTCTGATTCCCCGCCTCTGTTTCCCCATATCTGATTCCCCGCCTCTGAATCCCCAACTCTGATTCCCTGCCTCTGATTCCCCAGCTCTGATTCCCCGCCTTTGATTCCCCCCGTCTGATTCCCAGCCTCTGAATCCCCGTGTCTGATTTCCTGCCTCTGATTCCCCACCTCTGATTCCCCATCTCTGATTCACAGCCTCTGATTCCCCACCTCTGATTCCCCATCTCTGATTCCGCACATCTGATTCCCTGCCTCTGATTCCCCGACTCTGATCCCCACCTCTGATTCCCAACCTCTGATTCCCCACCTCTGAATCCCCATATCTGATTCCCTGCCTCTGATTCCCCGCCTCTGATTCCCTGCCTCTGATTCCCCGCCTCTGATTCCCCAGCTCTGATTCCCCGCCTCTGAATCCCCAACTCTGATTCCCAGCCTCTGATTCCCTGCCTCTGATTCCCTGCCTCTGATTCCCAACCTCTGATTCCCCACCTCTGAGTCCCCATATCTGTTTCCCCGCCTCTGTTTCCCCGCCTCTGATTCCCCGCCTCTGATTCCCTGGCTCTGATTCTCCGCCTCTGATTCCCCGCCTCTGGTTCCCCGCCTCTGATTCGCTGCCTCTGATTCCCCATCTCTGATTCCGCACATCTGATTCCCTGCCTCTGATTCCCCGCGTCTGACTCCCCGCCTCTGATTCCCTGCCTCTGTTTCCAAACCTCTGATTCCCCACCTCTGATTCCCCATATCTGATTCCCCACCTCTGTTTCCCTGCCTCTGATTCCCCACCTCTCTTTCCCCATATCTGATATCCCGCCTCTGATTCCCCAACTCTGATACCCCGCCTCTGATTCCCCAGCTCTGATTCCCCACCTCTGATTCCCCGTGTTTGATTCCCTGCCTCTGATTCCCCGCCTCTGATTCCCCATCTCTGATTCACCGCCTTTCATTCGCCACCAATGATTCCCCATATCAGATTCCCCGCCACTGTTTCCCCGCCTCTGATTCCCCGCCTCTGTTTCCCCATATCTGATTCCCCACCTCTGATTCCCCATATCTGATTCCCCGCCTCTCTTTCCGCGCCTCTGATTCCCCGCCTCTGATTCCCCATATCTGATTCCCCGCCTCTGATTCCCCAACTCTGATTCCCCACCTCTGATTCCCCAGCTCTGTTTCCCCACCTCTGATTCCCCGCCTCTGTTTCCCCATATCTAATTCCCCGCCTCTGATTCCCAAACTCTGATTCCCCGACTCTGATTCCCCAGCTCTGATTCCCCGCCTCTGATTCCCCACATCTGATTCCCTGCCTCTGATTCCCTGCCTCCGATTCCCTGCCTCTGATTCCCAACCTCTGATTCCCCACCTCTGATTCCCCATATCTGATTCCCTGCCTCTGATTCCCCGCCTCTGATTCCCTGCCTCTGATTCCCCGCCTTTGATTCCCCAGCTCTGATTTCCCGCCTCTGAATCCCCAACTCTGATTCCCTGCCTCTGATTCCCCAGCTCTGATTCCCCGCCTCTGATTCCCCAGCTCTGATTCCCTGCCTCTGATTTCCCGCCTGTGATTCCCCATCTCTGATTCACAACCTCTGATTCCCCATATCTGATTCCCCGCCTCTGTTTGCCCGCCTCTAATTCCCCGCCTCTGTTTCCCCATATCTGATTCCCCGCCTCTGAATCCCGCCTCTTGTTCCCCGCCTCTGATTCGCTGCCTCTGATTCCCCATCTCAGATTCCGCACATCTGATACCCTGCCTCTGATTCCCCGCCTCTGACTCCCCGCCTCTGATTCCCTGCCTCTGTTTCCCAACCTCTGATTCCCCATATCTGATTCCCCACCTCTGAATCCCCGCCTCTGGTTCCCCGCCTCTGATTCGCTGCCTCTGATTCCCCATCTCTGATTCCGCACATCTGATTCCCTGCCTCTGATTCCCCGCCTCTGATTCCCCATCTCTGATTCCCCGCCTCTGAATCCCCGTGTCTGATACACAGCCTCTGATACCCCGCCCCTGATTCCCCACCTCTGATACCCCATATCTGATACCCCGCCTCTGTTTCTGTGCCTCTGATTCCCCGCCTCTGATTCCCCGCCTCTGTTTCCCCAACTCTGATACCCAGCCTCTGATTCCCCAGCTCTGATTCCCCACCTCTGATTCCCCGTGTTTGATTCCCTGCCTCTGATTCCCCGCCTCTGATTCCCCATCTCTGATTCACCGCCTTTCATTCGCCACCTCTGATTCCCCATATCAGATTCCCAGCCTCTGTTACCCCGCCTCTGATTCCCCGCCTCTGTTTCCCCATATCTGATTCCCCACCTCTGATTCCCCATATCTGATTCCCCGCCTCTCTTTCCGCGCCTCTGATTCCCTGCCTCTGATTCCCCATATCTGATTCCCCGCCTCTGATTCCCCAACTCTGATTCCACACCTCTGATTCCCCAGCTCTGTTTCCCCACCTCTGATTCCCCACCTCTGTTTCCCCATATCTAATTCCCCGCCTCTGATTCCCAAACTCTGATTCCCCGACTCTGATTCCCCAGCTCTGATTCCCCGCCTCTGATTCCCCACATCTGATTCCCTGCCTCTGATTCCCTGCCTCCGATTCCCTGCCTCTGATTCCCCATCTCTGATTCACCGCCTTTGATTCGCAACCTCTGATTCCCCATATCTGATTCCCCGCCTCTGTTTACCCGCCTCTGATTCCCCGCCTCTGTTTCCCCATATCTGATCCCCCCCTCTATTTGCCCGCCTCTGATTCCCCGCCTCTGTTTCCCCATATCTGATTCCCCGCCTCTGAATCCCCAACTCTGATTCCCTGCCTCTAATTTCCCATGTCTGATTCCCCGCCTCTGTTTCCCCGCCTCTGATTCCCCACCTCTGATTCCCAATATCTGATTCCCCGCCTCTGATTCCCCAACTCTGATTCCCCGCATCTGATTCGCAAGCTATGATTCCCCGCCTCTGATTCCCCGCGTCTGATTCCCTGCCTCTGATTCCCCGCCTCTGATTCCACATCTCTGATTCACCACCTCTGATTCCCCGCGTCTGATTCCCCGCCTCTGATTCCCCATCTCTGATTCCCCATCTCTGATTCCCCAATTCTGATTCCCCGCCTCTGATTACCCAGCTCTGATTCCTCGCCTCTGATTCCCTTCCTCTGATTCCCAACCTCTGATTCCCCACCTCTGATTTCCCATATTGATTCCCTGCGTCTGATTCCCCGCCTCTGATTCCCCAACTCTGATTCCCCGCCTCTGATTCCCCAGCTCTGATTCCCCGCCTCTGATTCCCCGTGTTTGATTCCCTGCCTCTGATTCCCGGCCTCTGATTCCCCATCTCTGATTCACCGCCTTTGATTCGCCACCACTGATTCCCCAAATCTGATTCCCCGCCTCTGTTTCCCCGCCTCTGATTCCCCGCCTCTGATTCCCCATATCTCATTCCCCGCCTCTGAATCCCCATCTCTGATTCCCGGACTCTGATTCCCCACCTCTGATTCCCGGCCTCTTATTCCCGGCATCTGATTCCGGCCTCTGATTCCCGGCCTCTGATTCCCTGCTTCTGATTCTGATTCCCTGCCTCTGATTCCCCATCTCTGATTCCGCACATCTGATTCCCTGCCTCTGATTACCCCCCTCTGTTTCCCCGCCTCTGATTCCCCGCCTCTGTTTCCCAATATCTAAGTCCCCGCCTCTGATTCCCCAACTCTGATTCCCCACCTCTGATTCCCCAGCTCTGATTCCCCGCCTCTGATTCCCCGCATCTGATTCCCTGCATCTGATTCCAAGCCTCTGATTCCATGCCTCTGATTCCCTGCCTCTGATTCCCCATCTCCGATTCCGCACATCTGATTCCCTGCCTCTGATTCCCCGCCTCTGATTCCCCGCCTCTGATTCCCTGCCTCTGATTCCCAACCTCTGATTCCCCACCTCTGATTCCCCATATCTGATTCCCCGCCTCTGATTCCCCATATCTCATTCCCCGCCTCTGAATCCCCATCTCTGATTCCCGGACTCTGATTCCCCACCTCTGATTCCCGGCCTCTTATTCCCGGCATCTGTTTCCGGCCTCTGATTCCCGGCCTCTAATTCCCTGCTTCTGATTCTGATTCCCTGCCTCTGATTCCCCATCTCTGATTCCGCACATCTGATTCCCTGCCTCTGATTCCCCACCTCTGATTCCCCATATCTGATTCCCCGCCTCTGTTTCCCCGCCTCTGATTCCCCGCCTCTGTTTCCCAATATCTAAGTCCCCGCCTCTGATTCCCCAACTCTGATTCCCCACCTCTGATTCCCCAGCTCTGATTCCCCGCCTCTGATTCCCCGCATCTGATTCCCTGCATCTGATTCCAAGCCTCTGATTCCCTGCCTCTGATTCCCAACCTCTGATTCCCCACCTCTGATTCCCCATATCTGATTCCCCGCCTCTGTTTCCCCGCCTCTGATTCCCCACCTCTGTTTCCCCATATCTGATTCCCGGCCTCTTATTCCCCGCCTCTGATTCCCCACCTCTGATTCCCTACCTCTGATTCCCCATCTCCGATTCCGCACATCTGATTCCCTGCCTCTGATTCCCCGCCTCTGATTCCCTGCCTCTGATTCCGAACCTCTGATTCCCCACCTCTGATTCCCCATATCTGATTCTCCACCTCTGTTTCCCCGCCTCTGATTCCCTGCCCCTGTTTCCCCATATCTGATTCCCCGCCTCTGATTCCCCAACTCTGATTCCCCACCTCTGATTCCCCAGCTCTGATTCCCCGCCTCTGATTCCCCGCATCTGATTCCCTGCATCTGATTCCAAGCCTCTGATTCCCTGCCTCTGATTCCCAACCTCTGATTCCCCACCTCTGATTCCCCATATCTGATTCCCCGCCTCTGTTTCCCCGCCTCTGATTCCCCACCTCTGTTTCCCCATATCTGATTCCCGGCCTCTTATTCCCCGCCTCTGATTCCCCACCTCTGATTCCCTACCTCTGATTCCCCATCTCCGATTCCGCACATCTGATTCCCTGCCTCTGATTCCCCGCCTCTGATTCCCTGCCTCTGATTCCGAACCTCTGATTCCCCACCTCTGATTCCCCATATCTGATTCCCCACCTCTGTTTCCCCGCCTCTGATTCCCTGCCCCTGTTTCCCCATATCTGATTCCCTGCCTCTGATTCCCCAACTCAGATTCCCCGCCTCTGATTCCCCAGCTCTAATTCCCCGCCTCTGATTTCCCGTGTTTGATTCCCTGCCTCTGATTCCCCGCCTCTGATTCCCCATCTCTGATTCACCGCCTTTGATTCGCCACCTCTGATTCCACATATCTGATTCCCCACCTCTGTTTCCCCGCCTCTGATTCCCCGCCTCTGATTCTCCATATCTCATTCCCCGCCTCTGAATCCCCATCTCTGATTCCCGGACTCTGATTCCCCACCTCTGATTCCCGGCCTCTCATTCCCAGCATCTGATTCCCGGCCTCTGATTTCCGGCCTCTGATTCCCCGCTTCTGATTCTGATTCCCTGCCTCTGATTCCCCGCCTCTGATTTCCCGTGTTTGATTCCCTGCCTCTGATTCCCCGCCTCTGATTCCCCATCTCTGATTCACCGCCTTTGATTCGCCACCTCTGATTCCACATATCTGATTCCCCACCTCTGTTTCCCCGCCTCTGATTCCCCGCCTCTGTTTCCCCATATCTGATTCCCCGCCTCTGAATCCCCAACTCTGATTCCCTGCCTCTGATTCCCCAGCTCTGATTCCCCGCCTTTGATTCCCCCCGTCTGATTCCCAGCCTCTGAATCCCCGTGTCTGATTTCCTGCCTCTGATTCCCCACCTCTGATTCCCCATCTCTGATTCACAGCCTCTGATTCCCCACCTCTGATTCCCCATCTCTGATTCCGCACATCTGATTCCCTGCCTCTGATTCCCCGCCTCTGTTTCCCCATATCTAATTCCCAACCTCTGATGCCCCAACTCTGATTCCCTGCCTCTGATTCCCCGCGTTCTATTCCCTGCCTCTGATTCCCCGCCTTTGATCCCCATCTCTGATTCACCACCTCTGATTCCCCACCTCTGATTCCCCATATCTAATTCCCCGCCTCTGTTTGCCCGCCTCTGATTCCCCGCCTCTGTTTCCCCATATCTGATTCCACGCCTCTGAATCCCCAACTCTGATTCCCTGCCTCTGATTCCCCAGCTCTGATTCCCCACCTTTGATTCCCCCCGTCTGATTCCCAGCCTCTGAATCCCCGTGTCTGATTTCCTGCCTCTGATTCCCCACCTCTGATTCCCCATCTCTGATTCACAGCCTCTGATTCCCCACCTCTATTTCCCCATCTCTGATTCCGCACATCTGATTCCCTGCCTCTGATTCCCCGTCTCTGATCCCCACCTCTGATTCCCAACCTCTGATTCCCCACCTCTGAATCCCCATATCTGATTCCCTGCCTCTGATTCCCCGCCTCTGATTCCCTGCCTCTGATTCCCCGCCTCTGATTCCCCAGCTCTGATTCCCCGCCTCTGAATCCCCAACTCTGATTCCCAGCCTCTGATTCCCTGCCTCTGATTCCCTGCCTCTGATTCCCAACCTCTGATTCCCCACCTCTGAGTCCCCATATCTGTTTCCCCGCCTCTGTTTCCCCGCCTCTGATTCCCCGCCTCTGATTCCCAGGCTCTGATTCTCCGCCTCTGATTCCCCGCCTCTGGTTCCCCGCCTCTGATTAGCTGCCTCTGATTCCCCATCTCTGATTCCGCACCTCTGATTCCCCATATCTGATTCCCCGCCTCTCTTTCCGCGCCTCTGATTCCCTGCCTCTGATTCCCCATATCTGATTCCCCGCCTCTGATTCCCCAACTCTGATTCCACACCTCTGATTCCCCAGCTCTGTTTCCCCACCTCTGATTCCCCGCCTCTGTTTCCCCATATCTAATTCCCCGCCTCTGATTCCCAAACTCTGATTCCCCGACTCTGATTCCCCAGCTCTGATTCCCCGCCTCTGATTCCCCACATCTGATTCCCTGCCTCTGATTCCCTGCCTCCGATTCCCTGCCTCTGATTCCCCATCTCTGATTCACCGCCTTTGATTCGCAACCTCTGATTCCCCATATCTGATTCCCCGCCTCTGTTTCCCCGCCTCTGATTCCCCGCCTCTGTTTCCCCATATCTGATCCCCCCCTCTATTTGCCCGCCTCTGATTCCCCGCCTCTGTTTCCCCATATCTGATTCCCCGCCTCTGAATCCCCAACTCTGATTCCCTGCCTCTAATTTCCCATGTCTGATTCCCCGCCTCTGATTCCCCGCGTCTGATTACCGGCCTCTGATTCCCCGCCTCTGATTCCCCATCTCTGATTCACAACCTCTGATTCCCCACCTTTGATTCTCCATATCTGACTCCCCGCCTCTGTTTCCCCGCCTCTGATTCCCCACCTCTGATTCCCAATATCTGATTCCCCGCCTCTGATTCCCCAACTCTGATTCCCCGCCTCTGATTCGCAAGCTATGATTCCCCGCCTCTGATTCCCCGCGTCCGATTCCCTGCCTCTGATTCCCCGCCTCTGATTCCACATCTCTGATTCACCACCTCTGATTCCCCGCTTCTGATTCCCCGCCTCTGATTCCCCATCTCTGATTCCCCATCTCTGATTCCCCAATTCTGATTCCCCGCCTCTGATTACCCAGCTCTGATTCCTCGCCTCTGATTCCCTTCCTCTGATTCCCAACCTCTGATTCCCCACCTCTGATTTCCCATATTGATTCCCTGCGTCTGATTCCCCGCCTCTGATTCCCCAACTCTGATTCCCCGCTTCTGATTCCCCAGCTCTGATTCCCCGCCTCTGATTCCCCGTGTTTGATTCCCTGCCTCTGATTCCCGGCCTCTGATTCCCCATCTCTGATTCACCGCCTTTGATTCGCCACCTCTGATTCCCCAAATCTGATTCCCCGCCTCTGTTTCCCCGCCTCTGATTCCCCACCTCTGATTCCCCATATCTCATTCCCCGCCTCTGAATCCCCATCTCTGATTCCCGGACTCTGATTCCCCACCTCTGATTCCCGGCCTCTTATTCCCGGCATCTGATTCCGGCCTCTGATTCCCGGCCTCTGATTCCCTGCTTCTGATTCTGATTCCCTGCCTCTGATTCCCCATCTCTGATTCCGCACATCTGATTCCCTGCCTCTGATTACCCCCCTCTGTTTCCCCGCCTCTGATTCCCCGCCTCTGTTTCCCAATATCTAAGTCCCCGCCTCTGATTCCCCAAATCTGATTCCCCACCTCTGATTCCCCAGCTCTGATTCCCCGCCTCTGATTCTCCGCATCTGATTCCCTGCATCTGATTCCAAGCCTCTGATTCCATGCCTAAGATTCCCTGCCTCTGATTCCCCATCTCCGATTCCGCACATCTGATTCCCTGCCTCTGATTCCCCGCCTCTGATTCCCCGCCTCTGATTCCCTGCCTCTGATTCCCAACATCTGATTCCCCACCTCTGATTCCCCATATCTGATTCCCCGCCTCTGATTCCCCATATCTCATTCCCCGCCTCTGAATCCCCATCTCTGATTCCCGGACTCTGATTCCCCACCTCTGATTCCCGGCCTCTTATTCCCGGCATCTGTTTCCGGCCTCTGATTCCCGGCCTCTGATTCCCTGCTTCTGATTCTGATTCCCTGCCTCTGATTCCCCATCTCTGATTCCGCACATCTGATTCCCTGCCTCTGATTCCCCACCTCTGATTCCCCATATCTGATTCCCCGCCTCTGTTTCCCCGCCTCTGATTCCCCGCCTCTGTTTCCCAATATCTAAGTCCCCGCCTCTGATTCCCCAACTCTGATTCCCCAGCTCTGATTCCCCAGCTCTGATTCCCCGCCTCTGATTCCCCGCATCTGATTCCCTGCATCTGATTCCAAGCCTCTGATTCCCTGCCTCTGATTCCCAACCTCTGATTCCCCACCTCTGATTCCCCATATCTGATTCCCCGCCTCTGTTTCCCCGCCTCTGATTCCCCACCTCTGTTTCCCCATATCTGATTCCCGGCCTCTTATTCCCCGCCTCTGATTCCCCACCTCTGATTCCCTACCTCTGATTCCCCATCTCCGATTCCGCACATCTGATTCCCTGCCTCTGATTCCCCGCCTCTGATTCCCTGCCTCTGATTCCGAACCTCTGATTCCCCACCTCTGATTCCCCATATCTGATTCCCCGCCTCTGTTTCCCCGCCTCTGATTCCCTGCCCCTGTTTCCACATATCTGATTCCCTGCCTCTGATTCCCCAACTCAGATTCCCCGCCTCTGATTCCCCAGCTCTAATTCCCCGCCTCTGATTTCCCGTGTTTGATTCCCTGCCTCTGATTCCCCGCCTCTGATTCCCCATCTCTGATTCACCGCCTTTGATTCGCCACCTCTGATTCCACATATCTGATTCCCCACCTCTGTTTCCCCGCCTCTGATTCCCCGCCTCTGATTCTCCATATCTCATTCCCCGCCTCTGAATCCCCATCTCTGATTCCCGGACTCTGATTCCCCACCTCTGTTTCCCGGCCTCTCATTCCCAGCATCTGATTCCCGGCCTCTGATTTCCGGCCTCTGATTCCCCGCTTCTGATTCTGATTCCCTGCCTCTGATTCCCCATCTCTGATTCCGCACATCTGATTCCCTGCCTCTGATTCCCCACATCTGATTCCACATATCTGATTTCCCGCCTCTGTTTCCCCGCCTCTGATTCCCCGCCTCTGTTTCCCCATATCTAATTCCCAACCTCTGATGCCCCAACTCTGATTCCCTGCCTCTGATTCCCCGCGTTCTATTCCCTGCCTCTGATTCCACGCCTGTGATTCCCCATCTCTGATTCACCACCTCTGATTCCCCACCTCTGATTCCCCATATCTAATTCCCCGCCTCTGTTTTCCCGCCTCTGATTCCCCGCCTCTGTTTCCCCATATCTGATTCCCCGCCTCTGAATCCCCAACTCTGATTCCCTGCCTCTGATTCCCCAGCTCTGATTCCCCGCCTTTGATTCCCCCCGTCTGATTCCCAGCCTCTGAATCCCCGTGTCTGATTTCCTGCCTCTGATTCCCCACCTCTGATTCCCCATCTCTGATTCACAGCCTCTGATTCCCCACCTCTGATTCCCCATCTCTGATTCCGCACATCTGATTCCCTGCCTCTGATTCCCCGCCTCTGTTTCCCCATATCTAATTCCCAACCTCTGATGCCCCAACTCTGATTCCCTGCCTCTGATTCCCCACGTTCTATTCCCTGCCTCTGATTCCCCGCCTGTGATCCCCATCTCTGATTCACCACCTCTGATTCCCCACCTCTGATTCCCCATATCTAATTCCCCGCCTCTGTTTGCCCGCCTCTGATTCCCCGCCTCTGTTTCCCCATATCTGATTCCCCGCCTCTGAATCCCCAACTCTGATTCCCTGCCTCTGATTCCCCAGCTCTGATTCCCCACCTTTGATTCCCCCCGTCTGATTCCCAGCCTCTGAATCCCCGTGTCTGATTTCCTGCCTCTGATTCCCCACCTCTGATTCCCCATCTCTGATTCACAGCCTCTGATTCCCCACCTCTGATTCCCCATCTCTGATTCCGCACATCTGATTCCCTGCCTCTGATTCCCCGTCTCTGATCCCCACCTCTGATTCCCAACCTCTGATTCCCCACCTCTGAATCCCCATATCTGATTCCCTGCCTCTGATTCCCCGCCTCTGATTCCCTGCCTCTGATTCCCCGCCTCTGATTCCCCAGCTCTGATTCCCCGCCTCTGAATCCCCAACTCTGATTCCCAACCTCTGATTCCCCACCTCTGAGTCCCCATATCTGTTTCCCCGCCTCTGTTTCCCCGCCTCTGATTCCCCGCCTCTGATTCCCAGGCTCTGATTCTCCGCCTCTGATTCCCCGCCTCTGGTTCCCCGCCTCTGATTCGCTGCCTCTGATTCCCCATCTATGATTCCGCACATCTGATTCCCTGCCTCTGATTCCCCGCGTCTGACTCCCCGCCTCTGATTCCCTGCCTCTGTTTCCCAACCTCTGATTCCCCACCTCTGATTCCCCATATCTGATTCCCCACCTCTGTTTCCCTGCCTCTGATTCCCCACCTCTCTTTCCCCATATCTGATATCCCGCCTCTGATTCCCCAACTCTGATACACCGCCTCTGATTCCCCAGCTCTGATTCCCCACCTCTGATTCCCCGTGTTTGATGCCCTGCCTCTGATTCCCCGCCTCTGATTCCCCATCTCTGATTCACCGCCTTTCATTCGCCACCTCTGATTCCCCATATCAGATTCCCCGCCTCTGTTTCCCCGCCTCTGATTCCCCGCCTCTGTTTCCCCATATCTGATTCCCCACCTCTGATTCCCCATATCAGATTCCCCGCCTCTCTTTCCGCGCCTCTGATTCCCTGCCTCTGATTCCCCATATCTGATTCCCCGCCTCTGATTCCCCAACTCTGATTCCCCACCTCTGATTCCCCAGCTCTGTTTCCCCACCTCTGATTCCCCGCCTCTGTTTCCCCATATCTAATTCCCCGCCTCTGATTCCCAAACTCTGATTCCCCGACTCTGATTCCCCAGCTCTGATTCCCCGCCTCTGATTCCCCACATCTGATTCCCTGCCTCTGATTCCCTGCCTCCGATTCCCTGCCTCTGATTCCCAACCTCTGATTCCCCACCTCTGATTCCCCATATCTGATTCCCTGCCTCTGATTCCCCGCCTCTGATTCCCTGCCTCTGATTCCCCGCCTCTGATTCCCCAGCTCTGATTTCCTGCCTCTGAATCCCCAACTCTGATTCCCTGCCTCTGATTCCCCAGCTCTGATTCCCCGCCTCTGATTCCCCAGCTCTGATTCCCTGCCTCTGATTTCCCGCCTGTGATTCCCCATCTCTGATTCACAACCTCTGATTCCCCATATCTGATTCCCCGCCTCTGTTTGCCCGCCTCTAATTCCCCGCCTCTGTTTCCCCATATCTGATTCCCCGCCTCTGAATCCCGCCTCTGGTTCCCCGCCTCTGATTCGCTGCCTCTGATTCCCCATCTCTGATTCCGCACATCTGATTCCCTGCCTCTGATTCCCCACCTCTGATTCCCCATATCTGATTCCCCGCCTCTGTTTCCCCGCCTCTGATTCCCCGCCTCTGTTTCCCAATATCTAAGTCCCCGCCTCTGATTCCCCAACTCTGATTCCCCACCTCTGATTCCCCAGCTCTGATTCCCCGTCTCTGATTCCCCGCATCTGATTCCCTGCATCTGATTCCAAGCCTCTGATTCCCTGCCTCTGATTCCCAACCTCTGATTCCCCACCTCTGATTCCCCATATCTGATTCCCCGCCTCTGTTTCCCCGCCTCTGATTCCCCACCTCTGTTTCCCCATATCTGATTCCCGGCCTCTTATTCCCCGCCTCTGATTCCCCACCTCTGATTCCCTACCTCTGATTCCCCATCTCCGATTCCGCACATCTGATTCCCTGCCTCTGATTCCCCGCCTCTGATTCCCTGCCTCTGATTCCGAACCTCTGATTCCCCACCTCTGATTCCCCATATCTGATTCCCCGCCTCTGTTTCCCCGCCTCTGATTCCCTGCCCCTGTTTCCACATATCTGATTCCCTGCCTCTGATTCCCCAACTCAGATTCCCCGCCTCTGATTCCCCAGCTCTAATTCCCCGCCTCTGATTTCCCGTGTTTGATTCCCTGCCTCTGATTCCCCGCCTCTGATTCCCCATCTCTGATTCACCGCCTTTGATTCGCCACCTCTGATTCCACATATCTGATTCCCCACCTCTGTTTCCCCGCCTCTGATTCCCCGCCTCTGATTCTCCATATCTCATTCCCCGCCTCTGAATCCCCATCTCTGATTCCCGGACTCTGATTCCCCACCTCTGTTTCCCGGCCTCTCATTCCCAGCATCTGATTCCCGGCCTCTGATTTCCGGCCTCTGATTCCCCGCTTCTGATTCTGATTCCCTGCCTCTGATTCCCCATCTCTGATTCCGCACATCTGATTCCCTGCCTCTGATTCCCCACATCTGATTCCACATATCTGATTTCCCGCCTCTGTTTCCCCGCCTCTGATTCCCCGCCTCTGTTTCCCCATATCTAATTCCCAACCTCTGATGCCCCAACTCTGATTCCCTGCCTCTGATTCCCCGCGTTCTATTCCCTGCCTCTGATTCCACGCCTGTGATTCCCCATCTCTGATTCACCACCTCTGATTCCCCACCCCTGATTCCCCATATCTAATTCCCCGCCTCTGTTTTCCCGCCTCTGATTCCCCGCCTCTGTTTCCCCATATCTGATTCCCCGCCTCTGAATCCCCAACTCTGATTCCCTGCCTCTGATTCCCCAGCTCTGATTCCCCGCCTTTGATTCCCCCCGTCTGATTCCCAGCCTCTGAATCCCCGTGTCTGATTTCCTGCCTCTGATTCCCCACCTCTGATTCCCCATCTCTGATTCACAGCCTCTGATTCCCCACCTCTGATTCCCCATCTCTGATTCCGCACATCTGATTCCCTGCCTCTGATTCCCCGCCTCTGTTTCCCCATATCTAATTCCCAACCTCTGATGCCCCAACTCTGATTCCCTGCCTCTGATTCCCCGCGTTCTATTCCCTGCCTCTGATTCCCCGCCTGTGATCCCCATCTCTGATTCACCACCTCTGATTCCCCACCTCTGATTCCCCATATCTAATTCCCCGCCTCTGTTTGCCCGCCTCTGATTCCCCGCCTCTGTTTCCCCATATCTGATTCCCCGCCTCTGAATCCCCAACTCTGATTCCCTGCCTCTGATTCCCCAGCTCTGATTCCCCACCTTTGATTCCCCCCGTCTGATTCCCAGCCTCTGAATCCCCGTGTCTGATTTCCTGCCTCTGATTCCCCACCTCTGATTCCCCATCTCTGATTCCGCACATCTGATTCCCTGCCTCTGATTCCCCGTCTCTGATCCCCACCTCTGATTCCCAACCTCTGATTCCCCACCTCTGAATCCCCATATCTGATTCCCTGCCTCTGATTCCCCGCCTCTGATTCCCTGCCTCTGATTCCCCGCCTCTGATTCCCCAGCTCTGATTCCCCGCCTCTGAATCCCCAACTCTGATTCCCAACCTCTGATTCCCCACCTCTGAGTCCCCATATCTGTTTCCCCGCCTCTGTTTCCCCGCCTCTGATTCCCCGCCTCTGATTCCCAGGCTCTGATTCTCCGCCTCTGATTCCCCGCCTCTGGTTCCCCGCCTCTGATTCGCTGCCTCTGATTCCCCATCTCTGATTCCGCACATCTGATTCCCTGCCTCTGATTCCCCGCGTCTGACTCCCCGCCTCTGATTCCCTGCCTCTGTTTCCCAACCTCTGATTCCCCACCTCTGATTCCCCATATCTGATTCCCCACCTCTGTTTCCGTGCCTCTGATTCCCCACCTCTCTTTCCCCATATCTGATATCCCGCCTCTGATTCCCCAACTCTGATACACCGCCTCTGATTCCCCAGCTCTGATTCCCCACCTCTGATTCCCCGTGTTTGATGCCCTGCCTCTGATTCCCCGCCTCTGATTCCCCATCTCTGATTCACCGCCTTTCATTCGCCACCTCTGATTCCCCATATCAGATTCCCCGCCTCTGTTTCCCCGCCTCTGATTCCCCGCCTCTGTTTCCCCATATCTGATTCCCCACCTCTGATTCCCCATATCAGATTCCCCGCCTCTCTTTCCGCGCCTCTGATTCCCTGCCTCTGATTCCCCATATCTGATTCCCCGCCTCTGATTCCCCAACTCTGATTCCCCACCTCTGATTCCCCAGCTCTGTTTCCCCACCTCTGATTCCCCGCCTCTGTTTCCCCATATATAATTCCCCGCCTCTGATTCCCAAACTCTGATTCCCCGACTCTGATTCCCCAGCTCTGATTCCCCGCCTCTGATTCCCCACATCTGATTCCCTGCCTCTGATTCCCTGCCTCCGATTCCCTGCCTCTGATTCCCAACCTCTGATTCCCCACCTCTGATTCCCCATATCTGATTCCCTGCCTCTGATTCCCCGCCTCTGATTCCCTGCCTCTGATTCCCCGCCTCTGATTCCCCAGCTCTGATTTCCTGCCTCTGAATCCCCAACTCTGATTCCCTGCCTCTGATTCCCCAGCTCTGATTCCCCGCCTCTGATTCCCCAGCTCTGATTCCCTGCCTCTGATTTCCCGCCTGTGATTCCCCATCTCTGATTCACAACCTCTGATTCCCCATATCTGATTCCCCGCCTCTGTTTGCCCGCCTCTAATTCCCCGCCTCTGTTTCCCCATATCTGATTCCCCGCCTCTGAATCCCGCCTCTGGTTCCCCGCCTCTGATTCGCTGCCTCTGATTCCCCATCTCTGATTCCGCACATCTGATACCCTGCCTCTGATTCCCCGCCTCTGACTCCCCGCCTCTGATTCCCTGCCTCTGTTTCCCAACCTCTGATTCCCCATATCTGATTCCCCACCTCTGAATCCCCGCCTCTGGTTCCCCGCCTCTGATTCGCTGCCTCTGATTCCCCATCTCTGATTCCGCACATCTGATTCCCTGCCTCTGATTCCCCGCCTCTGATTCCCCATCTCTGATTCCCCGCCTCTGAATCCCCGTGTCTGATACACAGCCTCTGATACCCCGCCCCTGATTCCCCACCTCTGATACCCCATATCTGATACCCCGCCTCTGTTTCTGTGCCTCTGATTCCCCGCCTCTGATTCCCCAGCTCTGATTCCCCACCTCTGATTCCCCGTGTTTGATTCCCTGCCTCTGATTCCCCGCCTCTGATTCCCAATCTCTGATTCACCGCCTTTCATTCGCCACCTCTGATTCCCCATATCAGATTCCCAGCCTCTGTTACCCCGCCTCTGATTCCCCACCTCTGGTTCCCCATATCTGATTCCCCACCTCTGATTCCCCATATCTGATTCCCCGCCTCTCTTTCCGCGCCTCTGATTCCCTGCCTCTGATTCCCCATATCTGATTCCCCGCCTCTGATTCCCCAACTCTGATTCCACACCTCCGATTCCCCAGCTCTGTTTCCCCACCTCTGATTCCCCGCCTCTGTTTCCCCATATCTTATTCCCCGCCTCTGATTCCCAAACTCTGATTCCCCGACTCTGATTCCCCAGCTCTGATTCCCCGCCTCTGATTCCCCACATCTGATTCCCTGCCTCTGATTCCCTGCCTCCGATTCCCTGCCTCTGATTCCCCATCTCTGATTCACCGCCTTTGATTCGCAACCTCTGATTCCCCATATCTGATTCCCCGCCTCTGTTTCCCCGCCTCTGATTCCCCGCCTCTGATTCCCCATATGTCATTCCCCGCCTCTAAATCCCCATCTCTGATTCCCGGACTCTTATTCCCGGCATCTGATTCCGGCCTCTGATTCCCGGCCTCTGATTCCCTGCTTCTGATTCTGATTTCCCCCCTCTGATTCCCCATCTCTGATTCACCGCCTTTCATTCGCCACCTCTGATTCCCCATATCAGATTCCCAGCCTCTGTTACCCCGCCTCTGATTCCCCGCCTCTGTTTCCCCATATCTGATTCCCCACCTCTGATTCCCCATATCTGATTCCCCGCCTCTCTTTCCGCGCCTCTGATTCCCTGCCTCTGATTCCCCATATCTGATTCCCCGCCTCTGATTCCCCAACTCTGATTCCACACCTCTGATTCCCCAGCTCTGTTTCCCCACCTCTGATTCCCCGCCTCTGTTTCCCCATATCTAATTCCCCGCCTCTGATTCCCAAACTCTGATTCCCCGACTCTGATTCCCCAGCTCTGATTCCCCGCCTCTGATTCCCCACATCTGATTCCCTGCCTCTGATTCCCTGCCTCCGATTCCCTGCCTCTGATTCCCCATCTCTGATTCACCGCCTTTGATTCGCAACCTCTGATTCCCCATATCTGATTCCCCGCCTCTGTTTCCCCGCCTCTGATTCCCCGCCTCTGTTTCCCCATATCTGATCCCCCCCTCTATTTGCCCGCCTCTGATTCCCCGCCTCTGTTTCCCCATATCTGATTCCCCGCCTCTGAATCCCCAACTCTGATTCCCTGCCTCTAATTTCCCATGTCTGATTCCCCGCCTCTGATTCCCCGCGTCTGATTACCGGCCTCTGATTCCCCGCCTCTGATTCCCCATCTCTGATTCACAACCTCTGATTCCCCACCTCTGATTCCCCATATCTGATTCCCCGCCTCTGTTTCCCCGACTCTGATTCCCCACCTCTGATTCCCAATATCTGATTCCCCGCCTCTGATTCCCCAACTCTGATTCCCCGCCTCTGATTCGCAAGCTATGATTCCCCGCCTCTGATTCCCCGCGTCTGATTCCCTGCCTCTGATTCCCCGCCTCTGATTCCACATCTCTGATTCACCACCTCTGATTCCCCGCGTCTGATTCCCCGCCTCTGATTCCCCATCTCTGATTCCCCATCTCTGATTCCCCAATTCTGATTCCCCGCCTCTGATTCCCCAGCTCTGATTCCTCGCCTCTGATTCCCTTCCTCTGATTCCCAACCTCTGATTCCCCACCTCTGATTTCCCATATTGATTCCCTGCGTCTGATTCCCCGCCTCTGATTCCCCAACTCTGATTCCCCGCCTCTGATTCCCCAGCTCTGATTCCCCGCCTCTGATTCCCCGTGTTTGATTCCCTGCCTCAGATTCCCGGCCTCTGATTCCCCATCTCTGATTCACCGCCTTTGATTCGCCACCTCTGATTCCCCAAATCTGATTCCCCGCCTTTGTTTCCCCGCCTCTGATTTCCCGCCTCTGATTCCCCATATCTCATTCCCCGCCTCTGAATCCCCATCTCTGATTCCCGGACTCTGATTCCCCACCTCTGATTCCCGGCCTCTTATTCCCGGCATCTGATTCCGGCCTCTGATTCCCGGCCTCTGATTCCCTGCTTCTGATTCTGATTCCCTGCCTCTGATTCCCCATCTCTGATTCCGCACATCTGATTCCCTGCCTCTGATTACCCCCCTCTGTTTCCCCGCCTCTGATTCCCCGCCTCTGTTTCCCAATATCTAAGACCCCGCCTCTGATTCCCCAACTCTGATTCCCCACCTCTGATTCCCCAGCTCTGATTCCCCGCCTCTGATTCCCCGCATCTGATTCCCTGCATCTGATTCCAAGCCTCTGATTCCCTGCCTCTGATTCCCAACCTCTGATTCCCCACCTCTGATTCCCCATATCTGATTCCCCGTTCTGTTTCCCCGCCTCTGATTCCCCACCTCTGTTTCCCAATATCTGATTCCCGGCCTCTGATTCCCCGCCTCTGATTCCCCGCCTCTGATTCTCTGCCTCTGATTCCCAACCTCTGATTCCCCACCTCTGATTCCCCATATCTGATTCCCCGCCTCTGTTTCCCCGCCTCTGATTCCCAACCTCTGATTCCCCACCTCTGATTCCCCATATCTGATTCCCCGCCTCTGTTTCCCCGCCTCTGATTCCCCTCCTCTGATTCCCCAACTCTAATTTCCCGCCTCTGATTCCCCAGCTCTGATTCCCCGTGTTTGATTCCCTGCCTCTGATTCCCTGCCCTGATTCCCCGCCTCTGTTTCCCCGCCTCTGATTCCCTGCCTCTGATTCCAAACCTCTGATTCCACACCTCTGATTCCCCATATCTGATTCCCCGCCTCTGTTTCCCCGCCTCTGATTCCCTGCCCCTGTTTCCCCATATCTGATTCCCTGCCTCTGATTCCCCAACTCAGATTCCCCGCCTCTGATTCCCCAGCTCTAATTCCCCGCCTCTGATTTCCCGTGTTTGATTCCCTGCCTCTGATTCCCCGCCTCTGATTCCCCATCTCTGATTCACCGCCTTTGATTCGCCACCTCTGATTCCACATATCTGATTCCCCACCTCTGTTTCCCCGCCTCTGATTCCCCGCCTCTGATTCTCCATATCTCATTCCCCGCCTCTGAATCCCCATCTCTGATTCCCGGACTCTGATTCCCCACCTCTGATTCCCGGCCTCTCATTCCCAGCATCTGATTCCCGGCCTCTGATTTCCGGCCTCTGATTCCCCGCTTCTGATTCTGATTCCCTGCCTCTGTTTCCCCATCTCTGATACCGCACATCTGATTCCCTGCCTCTGATTTTCCACATCTGATTCCCCATATCTGATTTCCCGCCTCTGTTTCCCCGCCTCTGATTCCCCGCCTCTGTTTCCCCATATCTAATTCCCAACCTCTGATGCCCCAACTCTGATTCCCTGCCTCTGATTCCCCGCGTTCTATTCCCTGCCTCTGATTCCCCGCCTGTGATTCCCCATCTCTGATTCACCACCTCTGATTCCCCACCTCTGATTCCCCATATCTAATTCCCCGCCTCTGTTTGCCCGCCTCTGATTCCCCGCCTCTGTTTCCCCACATCTGATTCCCCGCCTCTGAATCCCCAACTCTGATTCCCTGCCTCTGATTCCCCAGCTCTGATTCCCCGCCTTTGATTCCCCCCGTCTGATTCCCAGCCTCTGAATCCCCGTGTCTGATTTCCTGCCTCTGATTCCCCACCTCTGATTCCCCATCTCTGATTCACAGCCTCTGATTCCCCACCTCTGATTCCCCATCTCTGATTCCGCACATCTGATTCCCTGCCTCTGATTCCCCGCCTCTGTTTCCCCATATCTAATTCCCAACCTCTGATGCCCCAACTCTGATTCCCTTCCTCTGATTCCCCGCGTTCTATTCCCTGCCTCTGATTCCCCGCCTGTGATCCCCATCTCTGATTCACCACCTCTGATTCCCCACCTCTGATTCCCCATATCTAATTCCCCGCCTCTGTTTGCCCGCCTCTGATTCCCCGCCTCTGTTTCCCCATATCTGATTCCCCGCCTCTGAATCCCCAACTCTGATTCCCTGCCTCTGATTCCCCAGCTCTGATTCCCCGCCTTTGATTCCCCCCGTCTGATTCCCAGCCTCTGAATCCCCGTGTCTGATTTCCTGCCTCTGATTCCCCACCTCTGATTCCCCATCTCTGATTCACAGCCTCTGATTCCCCACCTCTGATTCCCCATCTCTGATTCCGCACATCTGATTCCCTGCCTCTGATTCCCCGACTCTGATCCCCACCTCTGATTCCCAACCTCTGATTCCCCACCTCTGAATCCCCATATCTGATTCCCTGCCTCTGATTCCCCGCCTCTGATTCCCTGCCTCTGATTCCCCGCCTCTGATTCCCCAGCTCTGATTCCCCGCCTCTGAATCCCCAACTCTGATTCCCAGCCTCTGATTCCCTGCCTCTGATTCCCCGCCTCTGATTCCCCATATCTGTTTCCCCGCCTCTGTTTCCCCGCCTCTGATTCACCGCCTCTGATTCCCTGGCTCTGATTCTCCGCCTCTGATTCCCCGCCTCTGGTTCCCCGCCTCTGATTCGCTGCCTCTGATTCCCCATCTCTGATTCCGCACATCTGATTCCCTGCCTCTGATTCCCCGCGTCTGACTCCCCGCCTCTGATTCCCTGCCTCTGTTTCCCAACCTCTGATTCCCCACCTCTGATTCCCCATATCTGATTCCCCACCTCTGTTTCCCTGCCTCTGATTCCCCACCTCTCTTTCCCCATATCTGATATCCCGCCTCTGATTCCCCAACTCTGATACCCCGCCTCTGATTCCCCAGCTCTGATTCCCCACCTCTGATTCCCCGTGTTTGATTCCCTTCCTCTGATTCCCCGCCTCTGATTCCCCATCTCTGATTCACCGCCTTTCATTCACCACCTCTGATTCCCCATATCAGATTCCCCGCCTCTGTTTCCCCGCCTCTGATTCCCCGCCTCTGTTTCCCCATATCTGATTCCCCACCTCTGATTCCCCATATCTGATTCCCCGCCTCTCTTTCCGCGCCTCTGATTCCCCGCCTCTGATTCCCCATATCTGATTCCCCGCCTCTGATTCCCCAACTCTGATTCCCCACCTCTGATTCCCCAGCTCTGTTTCCCCACCTCTGATTCCCCGCCTCTGTTTCCCCATATCTAATTCCCCGCCTCTGATTCCCAAACTCTGATTCCCCGACTCTGATTCCCCAGCTCTGATTCCCCGCCTCTGATTCCCCACATCTGATTCCCTGCCTCTGATTCCCTGCCTCCGATTCCCTGCCTCTGATTCCCAACCTCTGATTCCCCACCTCTGATTCCCCATATCTGATTCCCTGCCTCTGATTCCCCGCCTCTGATTCCCTGCCTCTGATTCCCCGCCTCTGATTCCCCAGCTCTGATTTCCCGCCTCTGAATCCCCAACTCTGATTCCCTGCCTCTGATTCCCCAGCTCTGATTCCCCGCCTCTGATTCCCCAGCTCTGATTCCCTGCCTCTGATTTCCCGCCTGTGATTCCCCATCTCTGATTCACAACCTCTGATTCCCCATATCTGATTCCCCGCCTCTGTTTGCCCGCCTCTAATTCCCCGCCTCTGTTTCCCCATATCTGATTCCCCGCCTCTGAATCCCGCCTCTTGTTCCCCGCCTCTGATTCGCTGCCTCTGATTCCCCATCTCTGATTCCGCACATCTGATACCCTGCTTCTGATTCCCCGCCTCTGACTCCCCGCCTCTGATTCCCTGCCTCTGTTTCCCAACCTCTGATTCCCCATATCTGATTCCCCACCTCTGAATCCCCGCCTCTGGTTCCCCGCCTCTGATTCGCTGCCTCTGATTCCCCATCTCTGATTCCGCACATCTGATTCCCTGCCTCTGATTCCCCGCCTCTGATTCCCCATCTCTGATTCCCCGACTCTGAATCCCCGTGTCTGATACACAGCCTCTGATACCCCGCCCCTGATTCCCCACCTCTGATACCCCATATCTGATACCCCGCCTCTGTTTCTGTGCCTCTGATTCCCCGCCTCTGATTCCCCGCCTCTGTTTCCCCAACTCTGATACCCAGCCTCTGATTCCCCAGCTCTGATTCCCCACCTCTGATTCCCCGTGTTTGATTCCCTGCCTCTGATTCCCCGCCTCTGATTCCCCATCTCTGATTCACCGCCTTTCATTCGCCACCTCTGATTCCCCATATCAGATTCCCAGCCTCTGTTACCCCGCCTCTGATTCCCCGCCTCTGTTTCCCCATATCTGATTCCCCACCTCTGATTCCCCATATCTGATTCCCCGCCTCTCTTTCCGCGCCTCTGATTCCCTGCCTCTGATTCCCCATATCTGATTCCCCGCCTCTGATTCCCCAACTCTGATTCCACACCTCTGATTCCCCAGCTCTGTTTCCCCACCTCTGATTCCCCGACTCTGTTTCCCCATATCTAATTCCCCGCCTCTGATTCCCAAACTCTGATTCCCCGACTCTGATTCCCCAGCTCTGATTCCCCGCCTCTGATTCCCCACATCTGATTTCCTGCCTCTGATTCCCTGCCTCCGATTCCCTGCCTCTGATTCCCCATCTCTGATTCACCGCCTTTGATTCGCAACCTCTGATTCCCCATATCTGATTCCCCGCCTCTGTTTCCCCGCCTCTGATTCCCCGCCTCTGTTTCCCCATATCTGATCCCCCCCTCTATTTGCCCGCCTCTGATTCCCCGCCTCTGTTTCCCCATATCTGATTCCCCGCCTCTGAATCCCCAACTCTGATTCCCTGCCTCTAATTTCCCATGTCTGATTCCCCGCCTCTGATTCCCCGCGTCTGATTACCGGCCTCTGATTCCCCGCCTCTGATTCCCCATCTCTGATTCACAACCTCTGATTCCCCACCTTTGATTCCCCATATCTGATTCCCCGCCTCTGTTTCCCCGCCTCTGATTCCCCACCTCTGATTCCCAATATCTGATTCCCCGCCTCTGATTCCCCAACTCTGATTCCCCGCCTCTGATTCGCAAGCTATGATTCCCCGCCTCTGATTCCCCGCGTCTGATTCCCTGCCTATGATTCCCCGCATCTGATTCCACATCTCTGATTCACCACCTCTGATTCCCCGCGTCTGATTCCCCGCCTCTGATTCCCCATCTCTGATTCCCCATCTCTGATTCCCCAATTCTGATTCCCCGCCTCTGATTACCCAGCTCTGATTCCTCGCCTCTGATTCCCTTCCTCTGATTCCCAACCTCTGATTCCCCACCTCTGATTTCCCATATTGATTCCCTGCGTCTGATTCCCCGCCTCTGATTCCCCAACTCTGATTCCCCGCCTCTGATTCCCCAGCTCTGATTCCCCGCCTCTGATTCCCCGTGTTTGATTCCCTGCCTCTGATTCCCGGCCTCTGATTCCCCATCTCTGATTCACCGCCTTTCATTCGCCACCTCTGATTCCCCAAATCTGATTCCCCGCCTCTGTTTCCCCGCCTCTGATTCCCCGCCTCTGATTCCCCATATCTCATTCCCCGCCTCTGAATCCCCATCTCTGATTCCCGGACTCTGATTCCCCACCTCTGATTCCCGGCCTCTTATTCCCGGCATCTGATTCCGGCCTCTGATTCCCGGCCTCTGATTCCCTGCTTCTGGTTCTGATTCCCTGCCTCTGATTCCCCATCTCTGATTCCGCACATCTGATTCCCTGCCTCTGATTACCCCCCTCTGTTTCCCCGCCTCTGATTCCCCGCCTCTGTTTCCCAATATCTAAGTCCCCGCCTCTGATTCCCCAACTCTGATTCCCCACCTCTGATTCCCCAGCTCTGATTCCCCGCCTCTGATTCTCCGCATCTGATTCCCTGCATCTGATTCCAAGCCTCTGATTCCATGCCTCTGATTCCCTGCCTCTGATTCCCCATCTCCGATTCCGCACATCTGATTCCCTGCCTCTGATTCCCCGCCTCTGATTCCCCGCCTCTGATTCCCTGCCTCTGATTCCCAACCTCTGATTCCCCACCTCTGATTCCCCATATCTGATTCCCCGCCTCTGATTCCCCATATCTCATTCCCCGCCTCTGAATCCCCATCTCTGATTCCCGGACTCTGATTCCCCACCTCTGATTCCCGGCCTCTTATTCCCGGCATCTGTTTCCGGCCTCTGATTCCCGGCCTCTGATTCCCTGCTTCTGATTCTGATTCCCTGCCTCTGATTCCCCATCTCTGATTCCGCACATCGGATTCCCTGCCTCTGATTCCCCACCTCTGATTCCCCATATCTGATTCCCCGCCTCTGTTTCCCCGCCTCTGATTCCCCGCCTCTGTTTCCCAATATCTAAGTCCCCGCCTCTGATTCCCCAACTCTGATTTCCCACCTCTGATTCCCCAGCTCTGATTCCCCGCCTCTGATTCCCCGCATCTGATTCCCTGCATCTGATTCCAAGCCTCTGATTCCCTGCCTCTGATTCCCAACCTCTGATTCCCCACCTCTGATTCCCCATATCTGATTCCCCGCCTCTGTTTCCCCGCCTCTGATTCCCCACCTCTGTTTCCCCATATCTGATTCCCGGCCTCTTATTCCCCGCCTCTGATTCCCCACCTCTGATTCCCTACCTCTGATTCCCCATCTCCGATTCCGCACATCTGATTCCCTGCCTCTGATTCCCCGCCTCTGATTCCCTGCCTCTGATTCCGAACCTCTGATTCCCCACCTCTGATTCCCCATATCTGATTCCCCGCCTCTGTTTCCCCGCCTCTGATTCCCTGCCCCTGTTTCCCCATATCTGATTCCCTGCCTCTGATTCCCCAACTCAGATTCCCCGCCTCTGATTCCCCAGCTCTAATTCCCCGCCTCTGATTTCCCGTGTTTGATTCCCTGCCTCTGATTCCCCGCCTCTGATTCCCCATCTCTGATTCACCGCCTTTGATTCGCCACCTCTGATTCCACATATCTGATTCCCCACCTCTGTTTCCCCGCCTCTGATTCCCCGCCTCTGATTCTCCATATCTCATTCCCCGCCTCTGAATCCCCATCTCTGATTCCCGGACTCTGATTCCCCACCTCTGATTCCCGGCCTCTCATTCCCAGCATCTGATTCCCGGCCTCTGATTTCCGGCCTCTGATTCCCCGCTTCTGATTCTGATTCCCTGCCTCTGATTCCCCATCTCTGATTCCGCACTTCTGATTCCCTGCCTCTGATTCCCCACATCTGATTCCACATATCTGATTTCCCGCCTCTGTTTCCCCGCCTCTGATTCCCCGCCTCTGTTTCCCCATATCTAATTCCCAACCTCTGATGCCCCAACTCTGATTCCCTGCCTCTGATTCCCCGCGTTCTATTCCCTGCCTCTGATTCCACGCCTGTGATTCCCCATCTCTGATTCACCACCTCTGATTCCCCACCTCTGATTCCCCATATCTAATTCCCCGCCTCTGTTTGCCCGCCTCTTATTCCCCGCCTCTGTTTCCCCATATCTGATTCCCCGCCACTGAATCCCCAACTCTGATTCCCTGCCTCTGATTCCCCAGCTCTGATTCCCCGCCTTTGATTCCCCCCGTCTGATTCCCAGCCTCTGAATCCCCGTGTCTGATTTCCTGCCTCTGATTCCCCACCTCTGATTCCCCATCTCTGATTCACAGCCTCTGATTCCCCACCTCTGATTCCCCATCTCTGATTCCGCACATCTGATTCCCTGCCTTTGATTCCCCGCCTCTGTTTCCCCATATCTAATTCCCAACCTCTGATGCCCCAACTCTGATTCCCTGCCTCTGATTCCTCGCGTTCTATTCCCTGCCTCTGATTCCCCGCCTGTGATCCCCATCTCTGATTCACCACCTCTGATTCCCCACCTCTGATTCCCCATATCTAATTCCCCGCCTCTGTTTGCCCGCCTCTGATTCCCCGCCTCTGTTTCCCCATATCTGATTCCCCGCCTCTGAATCCCCAACTCTGATTCCCTGCCTCTGATTCCCCAGCTCTGATTCCCCACCTTTGATTCCCCCCGTCTGATTCCCAGCCTCTGAATCCCCGTGTCTGATTTCCTGCCTCTGATTCCCCACCTCTGATTCCCCATCTCTGATTCACAGCCTCTGATTCCCCACCTCTGATTCCCCATCTCTGATTCCGCACATCTGATTCCCTGCCTCTGATTCCCCGTCTCTGATCCCCACCTCTGATTCCCAACCTCTGATTCCCCACCTCTGAATCCCCATATCTGATTTCCTGCCTCTGATTCCCCGCCTCTGATTCCCTGCCTCTGATTCCCCGCCTCTGATTCCCCAGCTCTGATTCCCCGCCTCTGAATCCCCAACTCTGATTCCCAGCCTCTGATTCCCTGCCTCTGATTCCCTGCCTCTGATTCCCAACCTCTGATTCCCCACCTCTGAGTCCCCATATCTGTTTCCCCGCCTCTGTTTCCCCGCCTCTGATTCCCCGCCTCTGATTCCCAGGCTCTGATTCTCCGCCTCTGATTCCCCGCCTCTTGTTCCCCGCCTCTGATTCGCTGCCTCTGATTCCCCATCTCTGATTCCGCACATCTGATTCCCTGCCTCTGATTCCCCGCGTCTGACTCCCCGCCTCTGATTCCCTGCCTCTGTTTCCCAACCTCTGATTCCCCACCTCTGATTCCCCATATCTGATTCCCCACCTCTGTTTCCCTGCCTCTGATTCCCCACCTCTCTTTCCCCATATCTGATATCCCGCCTCTGATTCCCCAACTCTGATTCCCCATCTCTGATTCACAGCCTCTGATTCCCCACCTCTGATTCCCCATCTCTGATTCCGCACATCTGATTCCCTGCCTCTGATTCCCCGTCTCTGATCCCAACCTCTGATTCCCAACCTCTGATTCCCCACCTCTGAATCCCCATATCTGATTCCCTGCCTCTGATTCCCCGCCTCTGATTCCCTGCCTCTGATTCCCCGCCTCTGATTCCCCAGCTCTGATTCCCCGCCTCTGAATCCCCAACTCTGATTCCCAGCCTCTGATTCCCTGCCTCTGATTCCCTGCCTCTGATTCCCAACCTCTGATTCCCCACCTCTGAGTCCCCATATCTGTTTCCCCGCCTCTGTTTCCCCGCCTCTGATTCCCCGCCTCTGATTCCCAGGCTCTGATTCTCCGCCTCTGATTCCCCGCCTCTGGTTCCCCGCCTCTGATTCGCTGCCTCTGATTCCCCATCTCTGATTCCGCACATCTGATTCCCTGCCTCTGATTCCCCGCGTCTGACTCCCCGCCTCTGATTCCCTGCCTCTGTTTCCCAACCTCTGATTCCCCACCTCTGATTCCCCATATCTGATTCCCCACCTCTGTTTCCCTGCCTCTGATTCCCCACCTCTCTTTCCCCATATCTGATATCCCGCCTCTGATTCCCCAACTCTGATACACCGCCTCTGATTCCCCAGCTCTGATTCCCCACCTCTGATTCCCCGTGTTTGATTCCCTGCCTCTGATTCCCCGCCTCTGATTCCCCATCTCTGATTCACCGCCTTTCATTCGCCACCTCTGATTCCCCATATCAGATTCCCCGCCTCTGTTTCCCCGCCTCTGATTCCCCGCCTCTGTTTCCCCATATCTGATTCCCCACCTCTGATTCCCCATATCTGATTCCCCGCCTCTCTTTCCGCGCCTCTGATTCCCTGCCTCTGATTCCCCATATCTGATTCCCCGCCTCTGATTCCCCAACTCTGATTCCCCACCTCTGATTCCCCAGCTCTGTTTCCCCACCTCTGATTCCCCACATCTGATTCCCTGCCTCTGATTCCCTGCCTCCGATTCCCTGCCTCTGATTCCCAACCTCTGATTCCCCACCTCTGATTCCCCATATCTGATTCCCTGCCTCTGATTCCCCGCCTCTGATTCCCTGCCTCTGATTCCCCGCCTCTGATTCCCCAGCTCTGATTTCCCGCCTCTGAATCCCCAACTCTGATTCCCTGCCTCTGATTCCCCAGCTCTGATTCCCCGCCTCTGATTCCCCAGCTCTGATTCCCTGCCTCTGATTTCCCGCCTGTGATTCCCCATCTCTGATTCACAACCTCTGATTCCCCGTGTCTGATTTCCTGCCTCTGATTCCCCACCTCTGATTCCCCATCTCTGATTCACAGCCTCTGATTCCCCACCTCTGATTCCCCATCTCTGATTCCGCACATCTGATTCCCTGCCTCTGATTCCCCATCTCTGATTCCGCACATCTGATACCCTGCCTCTGATTCCCCGCCTCTGACTCCCCGCCTCTGATTCCCTGCCTCTGTTTCCCAACCTCTGATTCCCCATATCTGATTCCCCACCTCTGAATCCCCGCCTCTGGTTCCCCGCCTCTGATTCGCTGCCTCTGATTCCCCATCTCTGATTCCGCACATCTGATTCCCTGCCTCTGATTCCCCGCCTCTGATTCCCCATCTCTGATTCCCCGCCTCTGAATCCCCGTGTCTGATACACAGCCTCTGATACCCCGCCCCTGATTCCCCACCTCTGATACCCCATATCTGATACCCCGCCTCTGTTTCTGTGCCTCTGATTCCCCGCCTCTGATTCCCCGCCTCTGTTTCCCCAACTCTGATACCCAGCCTCTGATTCCCCAGCTCTGATTCCCCACCTCTGATTCCCCGTGTTTGATTCCCTGCCTCTGATTCCCCGCCTCTAATTCCCAATCTCTGATTCACCGCCTTTCATTCGCCACCTCTGATTCCCCATATCAGATTCACAGCCTCTGTTACCCCGCCTCTGATTCCCCACCTCTGTTTCCCCATATCTGATTCCCCACCTCTGATTCCCCATATCTGATTCCCCGCCTCTCTTTCCGCGCCTCTGATTCCCTGCCTCTGATTCCCCATATCTGATTCCCCGCCTCTGATTCCCCAACTCTGATTCCACACCTCTGATTCCCCAGCTCTGTTTCCCCACCTCTGATTCCCCGCCTCTGTTTCCCCATATCTAATTCCCCGCCTCTGATTCCCAAACTCTGATTCCCCGACTCTGATTCCCCAGCTCTGATTCCCCGCCTCTGATTCCCCACATCTGATTCCCTGCCTCTGATTCCCTGCCTCCGATTCCCTGCCTCTGATTCCCCATCTCTGATTCACCGCCTTTGATTCGCAACCTCTGATTCCCCATATCTGATTCACCGCCTCTGTTTCCCCGCCTCTGATTCCCCGCCTCTGATTCCCCATATGTCATTCCCCGCCTCTAAATCCCCATCTCTGATTCCCGGACTCTTATTCCCGGCATCTGATTCCGGCCTCTGATTCCCGGCCTCTGATTCCCTGCTTCTGATTCTGATTCCCCGCCTCTGATTCCCCATCTCTGATTCACCGCCTTTCATTCGCCACCTCTGATTCCCCATATCAGATTCCCAGCCTCTGTTACCCCGCCTCTGATTCCCCGCCTCTGTTTCCCCATATCTGATTCCCCACCTCTGATTCCCCATATCTGATTCCCCGCCTCTCTTTCCGCGCCTCTGATTCCCTGCCTCTGATTCCCCATATCTGATTCCCCGCCTCTGATTCCCCAACTCTGATTCCACACCTCTGATTCCCCAACTCTGTTTCCCCACCTCTGATTCCCCGCCTCTGTTTCCCCATATCTAATTCCCCGCCTCTGATTCCCAAACTCTGATTCCCCGACTCTGATTCCCCAGCTCTAATTCCCCAGCTCTGATTCCCCGTGTTTGATTCCCTGCCTCTGATTCCCTGCCCTGATTCCCCATCTCTGTTTCACTGCCTTTGATTCGCCACCTCTGATTCCCCATATCTGATTCCCCGCCTCTGTTTCCCCGCCTCTGATTCCCTGCCTCTGATTCCCAACCTCTGATTCCACACCTCTGATTCCCCATATCTGATTCCCCGCCTCTGTTTCCCCGCCTCTGATTCCCTGCCCCTGTTTCCCCATATCTGATTCCCTGCCTCTGATTCCCCAACTCAGATTCCCCGCCTCTGATTCCCCAGCTCTAATTCCCCGCCTCTGATTTCCCGTGTTTGATTCCCTGCCTCTGATTCCCCACCTCTGATTCCCCATCTCTGATTCACCGCCTTTGATTCGCCACCTCTGATTCCACATATCTGATTCCCCACCTCTGTTTCCCCGCCTCTGATTCCCCGCCTCTGATTCTCCATATCTCATTCCCCGCCTCTGAATCCCCGTCTCTGATTCCCGGACTCTGATTCCCCACCTCTGATTCCCGGCCTCTCATTCCCAGCATCTGATTCCCGGCCTCTGATTTCCGGCCTCTGATTCCCCGCTTCTGATTCTGATTCCCTGCCTCTGATTCCCCATCTCTGATTCCGCACATCTGATTCCCTGCCTCTGATTCCCCACATCTGATTCCCCATATCTGATTTCCCGCCTCTGTTTCCCCACCTCTGATTCCCTGACTCTGATTCCCCAGCTCTGATTCCCCGCCTTTGATTCCCCCCGTCTGATTCCCAGCCTCTGAATCCCCATGTCTGATTTCCTGCCTCTGATTCCCCGCCTCTGATTCCCCATCTCTGATTCACAGCCTCTGATTCCCCACCTCTGATTCCCCATCTCGGATTCCGCACATCTGATTCCCTGCCTCTGATTCCCTGACTCTGATCCCCACCTCTGATTCCCAAGCTCTGATTCCACGCCTCTGATTCCCCAACTCTGATTCCCCGCCTCTGATTCCCCAGCTCTGATTCCCCGCCTCTGAATCCCCAACTCTGATTCCCAGCCTCTGATTCCCTGCCTCTGATTCCCTGCCTCTGATTCCCAACCTCTGATTCCCCACCTCTGAGTCCCCATATCTGTTTCCCCGCCTCTGTTTCCCCGCCTCTGATTCCCCGCCTCTGATTCCCAGGCTCTGATTCTCCGCCTCTGATTCCCCGCCTCTGGTTCCCCGCCTCTGATTCGCTGCCTCTGATTCCCCATCTCTGATTCCGCACATCTGATTCCCTGCCTCTGATTCCCCGCGTCTGACTCCCCGCCTCTGATTCCCTGCCTCTGTTTCCCAACCTCTGATTCCCCACCTCTGATTCCCCATATCTGATTCCCCACCTCTGTTTCCCTGCCTCTGATTCCCCACCTCTCTTTACCCATATCTGATATCCCGCCTCTGATTCCCCAACTCTGATACACCGCCTCTGATTCCCCAGCTCTGATTCCCCACCTCTGATTCCCCGTGTTTGATTCCCTGCCTCTGATTCCCCGCCTCTGATTCCCCATCTCTGATTCACCGCCTTTCATTCGCCACCTCTGATTCCCCATATCAGATTCCCCGCCTCTGTTTCCCCGCCTCTGATTCCCCGCCTCTGTTTCCCCATATCTGATTCCCCACCTCTGATTCCCCATATCTGATTCCCCGCCTCTCTTTCCGCGCCTCTGATTCCCTGCCTCTGATTCCCCATATCTGATTCCCCGCCTCTGATTCCCCAACTCTGATTCCCCACCTCTGATTCCCCAGCTCTGTTTCCCCACCTCTGATTCCCCACATCTGATTCCCTGCCTCTGATTCCCTGCCTCCGATTCCCTGCCTCTGATTCCCAACCTCTGATTCCCCACCTCTGATTCCCCATATCTGATTCCCTGCCTCTGATTCCCCGCCTCTGATTCCCTGCCTCTGATTCCCCGCCTCTGATTCCCCAGCTCTGATTTCCCGCCTCTGAATCCCCAACTCTGATTCCCTGCCTCTGATTCCCCAGCTCTGATTCCCCGCCTCTGATTCCCCAGCTCTGATTCCCTGCCTCTGATTTCCCGCCTGTGATTCCCCATCTCTGATTCACAACCTCTGATTCCCCGTGTCTGATTTCCTGCCTCTGATTCCCCACCTCTGATTCCCCATCTCTGATTCACAGCCTCTGATTCCCCACCTCTGATTCCCCATCTCTGATTCCGCACATCTGATTCCCTGCCTCTGATTCCCCATCTCTGATTCCGCACATCTGATACCCTGCCTCTGATTCCCCGCCTCTGACTCCCCGCCTCTGATTCCCTGCCTCTGTTTCCCAACCTCTGATTCCCCATATCTGATTCCCCACCTCTGAATCCCCGCCTCTGGTTCCCCGCCTCTGATTCGCTGCCTCTGATTCCCCATCTCTGATTCCGCACATCTGATTCCCTGCCTCTGATTCCCCGCCTCTGATTCCCCATCTCTGATTCCCCGCCTCTGAATCCCCGTGTCTGATACACAGCCTCTGATACCCCGCCCCTGATTCCCCACCTCTGATACCCCATATCTGATACCCCGCCTCTGTTTCTGTGCCTCTGATTCCCCGCCTCTGATTCCCCGCCTCTGTTTCCCCAACTCTGATACCCAGCCTCTGATTCCCCAGCTCTGATTCCCCACCTCTGATTCCCCGTGTTTGATTCCCTGCCTCTGATTCCCCGCCTCTGATTCCCAATCTCTGATTCACCGCCTTTCATTCGCCACCTCTGATTCCCCATATCAGATTCACAGCCTCTGTTACCCCGCCTCTGATTCCCCACCTCTGTTTCCCCATATCTGATTCCCCACCTCTGATTCCCCATATCTGATTCCCCGCCTCTCTTTCCGCGCCTCTGATTCCCTGCCTCTGATTCCCCATATCTGATTCCCAGCCTCTGATTCCCCAACTCTGATTCCACACCTCTGATTCCCCAGCTCTGTTTCCCCACCTCTGATTCCCCGCCTCTGTTTCCCCATATCTAATTCCCCGCCTCTGATTCCCAAACTCTGATTCCCCGACTCTGATTCCCCAGCTCTGATTCCCCGCCTCTGATTCCCCACATCTGATTCCCTGCCTCTGATTCCCTGCCTCCGATTCCCTGCCTCTGATTCCCCATCTCTGATTCACCGCCTTTGATTCGCAACCTCTGATTCCCCATATCTGATTCACCGCCTCTGTTTCCCCGCCTCTGATTCCCCGCCTCTGATTCCCCATATGTCATTCCCCGCCTCTAAATCCCCATCTCTGATTCCCGGACTCTTATTCCCGGCATCTGATTCCGGCCTCTGATTCCCGGCCTCTGATTCCCTGCTTCTGATTCTGATTCCCCGCCTCTGATTCCCCATCTCTGATTCACCGCCTTTCATTCGCCACCTCTGATTCCCCATATCAGATTCCCAGCCTCTGTTACCCCGCCTCTGATTCCCCGCCTCTGTTTCCCCATATCTGATTCCCCACCTCTGATTCCCCATATCTGATTCCCCGCCTCTCTTTCCGCGCCTCTGATTCCCTGCCTCTGATTCCCCATATCTGATTCCCCGCCTCTGATTCCCCAACTCTGATTCCACACCTCTGATTCCCCAACTCTGTTTCCCCACCTCTGATTCCCCGCCTCTGTTTCCCCATATCTAATTCCCCGCCTCTGATTCCCAAACTCTGATTCCCCGACTCTGATTCCCCAGCTCTAATTCCCCAGCTCTGATTCCCCGTGTTTGATTCCCTGCCTCTGATTCCCTGCCCTGATTCCCCATCTCTGTTTCACTGCCTTTGATTCGCCACCTCTGATTCCCCATATCTGATTCCCCGCCTCTGTTTCCCCGCCTCTGATTCCCTGCCTCTGATTCCCAACCTCTGATTCCACACCTCTGATTCCCCATATCTGATTCCCCGCCTCTGTTTCCCCGCCTCTGATTCCCTGCCCCTGTTTCCCCATATCTGATTCCCTGCCTCTGATTCCCCAACTCAGATTCCCCGCCTCTGATTCCCCAGCTCTAATTCCCCGCCTCTGATTTCCCGTGTTTGATTCCCTGCCTCTGATTCCCCGCCTCTGATTCCCCATCTCTGATTCACCGCCTTTGATTCGCCACCTCTGATTCCACATATCTGATTCCCCACCTCTGTTTCCCCGCCTCTGATTCCCCGCCTCTGATTCTCCATATCTCATTCCCCGCCTCTGAATCCCCGTCTCTGATTCCCGGACTCTGATTCCCCACCTCTGATTCCCGGCCTCTCATTCCCAGCATCTGATTCCCGGCCTCTGATTTCCGGCCTCTGATTCCCCGCTTCTGATTCTGATTCCCTGCCTCTGATTCCCCATCTCTGATTCCGCACATCTGATTCCCTGCCTCTGATTCCCCACATCTGATTCCCCATATCTGATTTCCCGCCTCTGTTTCCCCACCTCTGATTCCCTGACTCTGATTCCCCAGCTCTGATTCCCCGCCTTTGATTCCCCCCGTCTGATTCCCAGCCTCTGAATCCCCATGTCTGATTTCCTGCCTCTGATTCCCCGCCTCTGATTCCCCATCTCTGATTCACAGCCTCTGATTCCCCACCTCTGATTCCCCATCTCGGATTCCGCACATCTGATTCCCTGCCTCTGATTCCCTGACTCTGATCCCCACCTCTGATTCCCAAGCTCTGATTCCACGCCTCTGATTCCCCAACTCTGATTCCCCGCCTCTGATTCCCCAGCTCTGATTCCCCGCCTCTGATTCCCCATATCTAATTCCCAACCTCTTATGCCCCAACTCTGATTCCCTGCCTCTGATTCCCCGCGTTCTATTCCCTGCCTCTGATTCCCCGCCTGTGATTCCCCATCTCTGATTCACCACCTCTGATTCCCCACCTCTGATTCCCCATATCTAATTCCCCGCCTCTGTTTGCCCGCCTCTGATTCCCCGCCTCTGTTTCCCCATATCTGATTCCCCGCCTCTGAATCCCCAACTCTGATTCCCTGCCTCTGATTCCCCAGCTCTGATTCCCCGCCTTTGATTCCCGCCGTCTGATTCCCAGCCTCTGAATCCCCGTGTCTGATTTCCTGCCTCTGATTCCCCACCTCTGATTCCCCATCTCTGATTCACAGCCTCTGATTCCCCACCTCTGATTCCCCATCTCTGATTCCGCACATCTGATTCCCTGCCTCTGATTCCCCGCCTCTGTTTCCCCATATCTAATTCCCAACCTCTGATGCCCCAACTCTGATTCCCTGCCTCTGATTCCCCGCGTTCTATTCCTTGCCTCTGATTCCCCGCCTGTGATCCCCATCTCTGATTCACCACCTCTGATTCCCCACCTCTGATTCCCCATATCTAATTCCCCGCCTCTGTTTGCCCGCCTCTGATTCCCCGCCTCTGTTTCCCCATATCTGATTCCCCGCCTCTGAATCCCCAACTCTGATTCCCTGCCTCTGATTCCCCAGCTCTGATTCCCCGCCTTTGATTCCCCCCGTCTGATTCCCAGCCTCTGAATCCCCGTGTCTGATTTCCTGCCTCTGATTCCCCACCTCTGATTCCCCATCTCTGATTCACAGCCTTTGATTCCCCACCTCTGATTCCCCATCTCTGATTCCACACATCTGATTCCCTGCCTCTGATTCCCCGACTCTGATCCCCACCTCTGATTCCCAACCTCTGATTCCCCACCTCTGAATCCCCATATCTGATTCCCTGCCTCTGATTCCCCGCCTCTGATTCCCTGCCTCTGATTCCCCGCCTCTGATTCCCCAGCTCTGATTCCCCGCCTCTGAATCCCCAACTCTGATTCCCAGCCTCTGATTCCCTGCCTCTGATTCCCTGCCTCTGATTCCCAACCTCTGATTCCCCACCTCTGAGTCCCCATATCTGTTTCCCCGCCTCTGTTTCCCCGCCTCTGATTCCCCGCCTCTGATTCCCAGGCTCTGATTCTCCGCCTCTGATTCCCCGCCTCTGGTTCCCCGCCTCTGATTCGCTGCCTCTGATTCCCCATCTCTGATTCCGCACATCTGATTCCCTGCCTCTGATTCCCCGCGTCTGACTCCCCGCCTCTGATTCCCTGCCTCTGTTTCCCAACCTCTGATTCCCCACCTCTGATTCCCCATATCCGATTCCCCACCTCTGTTTCCCTGCCTCTGATTCCCCACCTCTCTTTCCCCATATCTGATATCCCGCCTCTGATTCCCCAACTCTGATACCCCGCCTCTGATTCCCCAGCTCTGATTCCCCACCTCTGATTCCCCGTGTTTGATTCCCTGCCTCTGATTCCCCGCCTCTGATTCCCCATCTCTGATTCACCGCCTTTCATTCGCCACCTCTGATTCCCCATATCAGATTCCCCGCCTCTGTTTCCCCGCCTCTGATTCCCCGCCTCTGTTTCCCCATATCTGATTCCCCACCTCTGATTCCCCATATCTGATTCCCCGCCTCTCTTTCCGCGCCTCTGATTCCCCGCCTCTGATTCCCCATATCTGATTCCCCGCCTCTGATTCCCCAACTCTGATTCCCCACCTCTGATTCCCCAGCTCTGTTTCCCCACCTCTGATTCCCCGCCTCTGTTTCCCCATATCTAATTCCCCGCCTCTGATTCCCAAACTCTGATTCCCCGACTCTGATTCCCCAGCTCTGATTCCCCGCCTCTGATTCCCCACATCTGATTCCCTGCCTCTGATTCCCTGCCTCCGATTCCCTGCCTCTGATTCCCAACCTCTGATTCCCCACCTCTGATTCCCCATATCTGATTCCCTGCCTCTGATTCCCCGCCTCTGATTCCCTGCCTCTGATTCCCCGCCTCTGATTCCCCAGCTCTGATTTCCCGCCTCTGAATCCCCAACTCTGATTCCCTGCCTCTGATTCCCCAGCTCTGATTCCCCGCCTCTGAAATCCCCAGCTCTGATTCCCTGCCTCTGATTTCCCGCCTGTGATTCCCCATCTCTGATTCACAACCTCTGATTCCCCATATCTGATTCCCCGCCTCTGTTTGCCCGCCTCTAATTCCCCGCCTCTGTTTCCCCATATCTGATTCCCCACCTCTGAATCCCCGCCTCTGGTTCCCCGCCTCTGATTTGCTGCCTCTGATTCCCCATCTCTGATTCCGCACATCTGATTCCCTGCCTCTGATTCCCCGCCTCTGATTCCCCATCTCTGATTCCCCGCCTCTGAATCCCCGTGTCTGATACACAGCCTCTGATACCCCGCCCCTGATTCCCCACCTCTGATACCACATATCTGATACCCCGCCTCTGTTTCTGTGCCTCTGATTCCCCGCCTCTGATTCCCCGCCTCTGTTTCCCCAACTCTGATACCCAGCCTCTGATTCCCCAGCTCTGATTCCCCACCTCTGATTCCCCGTGTTTGATTCCCTGCCTCTGATTCCCCGCCTCTGATTCCCCATCTCTGATTCACCGCCTTTCATTCGCCACCTCTGATTCCCCATATCAGATTCCCAGCCTCTGTTACCCCGCCTCTGATTCCCCGCCTCTGTTTCCCCATATCTGATTCGCCACCTCTGATTCCCCATATCTGATTCCCCGCCTCTCTTTCTGCGCCTCTGATTCCCTGCCTCTGATTCCCCATATCTGATTCCCCGCCTCTGATTCCCCAACTCTGATTCCACACCTCTGATTCCCCAGCTCTGTTTCCCCACCTCTGATTCCCCGCCTCTGTTTCCCCATATCTAATTCCCCGCCTCTGATTCCCAAACTCTGATTCCCCGACTCTGATTCCCCAGCTCTGATTCCCCGCCTCTGATTCCCCACATCTGATTCCCTGCCTCTGATTCCCTGCCTCCGATTCCCTGCCTCTGATTCCCCATCTCTGATTCACCGCCTTTGATTCGCAACCTCTGATTCCCCATATAAGATTCCCCGCCTCTGTTTCCCCGCCTCTGATTCCCCGCCTCTGATACCCCATATGTCATTCCCCGCCTCTAAATCCCCATCTCTGATTCCCGGACTCTTATTCCCGGCATCTGATTCCGGCCTCTGATTCCCGGCCTCTGATTCCCTGCTTCTGATTCTGATTCCCCGCCTCTGATTCCCCATCTCTGATTCACCGCCTTTCATTCGCCACCTCTGATTCCCCATATCAGATTCCCAGCCTCTGTTACCCCGCCTCTGATTCCCCGCCTCTGTTTCCCCATATCTGATTCCCCACCTCTGATTCCCCATATCTGATTCCCCGCCTCTCTTTCCGTGCCTCTGATTCCCTGCCTCTGATTCCCCATATCTGATTCCCCGCCTCTGATTCCCCAACTCTGATTCCACACCTCTGATTCCCCAGCTCTGTTTCCCCACCTCTGATTCCCCGCCTCTGTTTCCCCATATCTAATTCCCCGCCTCTGATTCCCAAACTCTGATTCCCCGACTCTGATTCCCCAGCTCTGATTCCCCGCCTCTGATTCCCCACATCTGGTTCCCTGCCTCTGATTCCCTGCCTCCGATTCCCTGCCTCTGATTCCCCATCTCTGATTCACCGACTTTGATTCGCAACCTCTGATTCCCCATATCTGATTCCCCGCCTCTGTTTCCCCGCCTCTGATTCCCCGCCTCTGTTTCCCCATATCTGATCCCCCCCTCTATTTGCCCGCCTCTGATTCCCCGCCTCTGTTTCCCCATATCTGATTCCCCGCCTCTGAATCCCCATCTCTGATTCCCTGCCTCTAATTTCCCATGTCTGATTCCCCGCCTCTGATTCCCCGCGTCTGATTACCGGCCTCTGATTCCCCGCCTCTGATTCCCCATATCTGATTCCCCATATCTGATTCCCCGCCTCTCTTTCCGTGCCTCTGATTCCCTGCCTCTGATTCCCCATATCTGATTCCCCGCCTCTGATTCCCCAACTCTGATTCCACACCTCTGATTCCCCAGCTCTGTTTCCCCACCTCTGATTCCCCGCCTCTGTTTCCCCATATCTAATTCCCCGCCTCTGATTCCCAAACTCTGATTCCCCGACTCTGATTCCCCAGCTCTGATTCCCCGCCTCTGATTCCCCACATCTGATTCCCTGCCTCTGATTCCCTGCCTCCGATTCCCTGCCTCTGATTCCCCATCTCTGATTCACCGACTTTGATTCGCAACCTCTGATTCCCCATATCTGATTCCTCGCCTCTGTTTCCCCGCCTCTGATTCCCCGCCTCTGTTTCCCCATATCTGATCCCCCCCTCTATTTGCCCGCCTCTGATTCCCCGCCTCTGTTTCCCCATATCTGATTCCCCGCCTCTGAATCCCCAACTCTGATTCCCTGCCTCTAATTTCCCATGTCTGATTCCCCGCCTCTGATTCCCCGCGTCTGATTACCGGCCTCTGATTCCCCGCCTCTGATTCCCCATCTCTGATTCACAACCTCTGATTCCCCACCTCTGATTCCCCATATATGATTCCCCGCCTCTGTTTCCCCGCCTCTGATTCCCCACCTCTGATTCCCAATATCTGATTCCCTGCCTCTGATTCCCCAACTCTGATTCCCCGCCTCTGATTCGCAAGCTATGATTCCCCGCCTCTGATTCCCCGCATCTGATTCCCTGCCTCTGATTCTCCGCCTCTGATTCCACATCTCTGATTCACCACCTCTGATTCCCCGCGTCTGATTCCCCGCCTCTGATTCCCCATCTCTGATTCCACATCTCTGATTCCCCAATTCTGATTCCCAGCCTCTGATTCCCCAGCTCTGATTCCTCGCCTCTGATTCCCTTCCTCTGATTCCCAACCTCTGATTCCCCACCTCTGATTTCCCATATTGATTCCCTGCGTCTGATTCCCCGCCTCTGATTCCCCAACTCTGATTCCCCGCCTCTGATTCCCCAGCTCTGATTCCCCGCCTCTGATTCCACGTGTTTGATTCCCTGCCTCTGATTCCCGGCCTATGCTTCCCCATCTCTGATTCACCGCCTTTGATTCGCCATCTCTGATTCCCCAAACCTGATTCCCCGCCTCTGTTTCCCCGCCTCTGATTCCCCGCCTCTGATTCCCCATATCTCATTCCCCGCCTCTGAATCCCCATCTCTGATTCCCGGACTCTGATTCCCCACCTCTGATTCCCGGCCTCTTATTCCCGGCATCTGATTCCGGCCTCTGATTCCCGGCCTCTGATTCCCTGCTTCTGATTCTGATTCCCTGCCTCTGATTCCCCATCTCTGATTCCGCACATCTGATTCCCTGCCTCTGATTACCCCCCTCTGTTTCCCCGCCTCTGATTCCCCGCCTCTGTTTCCCAATATCTAAGTCCCCGCCTCTGATTCCCCAACTCTGATTCCCCACCTCTGATTCCCCAGCTCTGATTCCCCGCCTCTGATTCCCCGCATCTGATTCCCTGCATCTGATTCCAAGCCTCTGATTCCATGCCTCTGATTCCCTGCCTCTGATTCCCCATCTCCGATTCCGCACATCTGATTCCCTGCCTCTGATTCCCCGCCTCTGATTCCCCGCCTCTGATTCCCTGCCTCTGATTCCCAACCTCTGATTCCCCACCTCTGATTCCCCATATCTGATTCCCCGCCTCTGATTCCCCATATCTCATTCCCCGCCTCTGAATCCCCATCTCTGATTCCCGGACTCTGATTCCCCACCTCTGATTCCCGGCCTCTTATTCCCGGCATCTGTTTCCGGCCTCTGATTCCCGGCCTCTGATTCCCTGCTTCTGATTCTGATTCCCTGCCTCTGATTCCCCATCTCTGATTCCGCACATCTGATTCCCTGCCTCTGATTCCCCACCTCTGATTCCCCATATCTGATTCCCCGCCTCTGTTTCCCCGCCTCTGATTCCCCGCCTCTGTTTCCCAATATCTAAGTCCCCGCCTCTGATTCCCCAACTCTGATTCCCCACCTCTGATTCCCCAGCTCTGATTCCCCGCCTCTGATTCCCCGCATCTGATTCCCTGCATCTGATTCCAAGCCTCTGATTCCCTGCCTCTGATTCCCAACCTCTGATTCCCAACCTCTGATTCCCCACCTCTGATTCCCCGCCTCTGTTTCCCCGCCTCTGATTCCCCACCTCTGTTTCCCCATATCTGATTCCCGGCCTCTTATTCCCCGCCTCTGATTCCCCACCTCTGATTCCCTACCTCTGATTCCCCATCTCCGATTCCGCACATCTGATTCCCTGCCTCTGATTCCCCGCCTCTGATTCCCTGCCTCTGATTCCGAACCTCTGATTCCCCACCTCTGATTCCCCATATCTGATTCCCCGCCTCTGTTTCCCCGCCTCTGATTCCCCTCCTCTGATTCCCCAACTCTAATTCCCCGCCTCTGATTCCTCAGCTCTGATTCTCCGTGTTTGATTCCCTGCCTCTGATTCCCTGCCCTGATTCCCCATCTCTGTTTCACCGCCTTTGATTCGCCATCTCTGATTCCCCATATCTGATTCCCCGCCTCTGTTCGCCGCCTCTGATTCCCTGCCTCTGATTCCCAACCTCTGATTCCACACCTCTGATTCCCCATATCTGATTCCCCGCCTCTGTTTCCCCGCCTCTGATTCCCTGCCCTTGTTTCCCCATATCTGATTCCCTGCCTCTGATTCCCCAACTCTGATTCCCCGCCTCTGATTCCCCAGCTCTGATTCCCCGCCCCTGATTTCCCGTGTTTGATTCCCTGCCTCTGATTCCCCGCCTCTGATTCCCCATCTCTGATTCACCGCCTTTGATTCGCCACCTCTGATTCCACATATCTGATTCCCCACCTCTGTTTCCCCGCCTCTGATTCCCCGCCTCTGATTCTACATATCTCATTTTCCGCCTCTGAATCCCCATCTCTGATTCCCGGACTCTGATTCCCCACCTCTGATTCCCGGCCTCTTATTCCCAGCATCTGATTCCCGGCCTCTGATTCCCGGACTCTGATTCCCCGCTTCTGATTCTGATTCGCTGCCTCTGATTCCCCATCTCTGATTCCGCACATCTGATTCCCTGCCTCTGATTCCCCACCTCTGATTCCCCATATCTGATTTCCCGCCTCTGTTTCCCCGCCTCTGATTCCCCGCCTCTGTTTCCCCATATCTAATTCCCAACCTCTGATGCCCCAACTCTGATTCCCTGCCTCTGATTCCCCGCGTTCTATTCCCTGCCTCTGATTCCCCGCCTGTGATTCCCCATCTCTGATTCACCACCTCTGATTCCCCACCTCTGATTCCCCATATCTAATTCCCCGCCTCTGTTTGCCCGCCTCTGATTCCCCGCCTCTGTTTCCCCATATCTGATTCCCCGCCTCTGAATCCCCAACTCTGATACCCTGCCTCTGATTCCCCAGCTCTGATTCCCCGCCTTTGATTCCCCCCGTCTGATTCCCAGCCTCTGAATCCCCGTGTCTGATTTCCTGCCTCTGATTCCCCGCCTCTGATTCCCCATATCTGATTCCTCGCCTCTGTTTCCCCGCCTCTGATTCCCCACCTCTGATTCCCCATATCTCATTCCCCGCCTCTGATTCCCCATCTCTGATTCCCGGACTCTGATTCCCCACCTCTGATTCCCAGCCTCTTATTCCCGGCATCTGATTCCGGCCTCTGATTCCCGGCCTCTGATTCCCTGACTCTGATCCCCACCTCTGATTCCCAAGCTCTGATTCCACGCCTCTGATTCCCCAACTCTGATTCCCCGCCTCTGATTCCCCAGCTCTGATTCCCCGCCTCTGATTCCCCATATCTAATTCCCAACCTCTTATGCCCCAACTCTGATTCCCTGCCTCTGATTCCCCGCGTTCTATTCCCTGCCTCTGATTCCCCGCCTGTGATTCCCCATCTCTGATTCACCACCTCTGATTCCCCACCTCTGATTCCCCATATCTAATTCCCCGCCTCTGTTTGCCCGCCTCTGATTCCCCGCCTCTGTTTCCCCATATCTGATTCCCCGCCTCTGAATCCCCAACTCTGATTCCCTGCCTCTGATTCCCCAGCTCTGATTCCCCGCCTTTGATTCCCGCCGTCTGATTCCCAGCCTCTGAATCCCCGTGTCTGATTTCCTGCCTCTGATTCCCCACCTCTGACTCCCCATCTCTGATTCACAGCCTCTGATTCCCCACCTCTGATTCCCCATCTCTGATTCCGCACATCTGATTCCCTGCCTCTGATTCCCCGCCTCTGTTTCCCCATATCTAATTCCCAACCTCTGATGCCCCAACTCTGATTCCCTGCCTCTGATTCCCCGCGTTCTATTCCTTGCCTCTGATTCCCCGCCTGTGATCCCCATCTCTGATTCACCACCTCTGATTCCCCACCTCTGATTCCCCATATCTAATTCCCCGCCTCTGTTTGCCCGCCTCTGATTCCCCGCCTCTGTTTCCCCATATCTGATTCCCCGCCTCTGAATCCCCAACTCTGATTCCCTGCCTCTGATTCCCCAGCTCTGATTCCCCGCCTTTGATTCCCCCCGTCTGATTCCCAGCCTCTGAATCCCCGTGTCTGATTTCCTGCCTCTGATTCCCCACCTCTGATTCCCCATCTCTGATTCACAGCCTTTGATTCCCCACCTCTGATTCCCCATCTCTGATTCCACACATCTGATTCCCTGCCTCTGATTCCCCGACTCTGATCCCCACCTCTGATTCCCAACCTCTGATTCCCCACCTCTGAATCCCCATATCTGATTCCCTGCCTCTGATTCCCCGCCTCTGATTCCCTGCCTCTGATTCCCCGCCTCTGATTCCCCAGCTCTGATTCCCCGCCTCTGAATCCCCAACTCTGATTCCCAGCCTCTGATTCCCTGCCTCTGATTCCCTGCCTCTGATTCCCAACCTCTGATTCCCCACCTCTGAGTCCCCATATCTGTTTCCCCGCCTCTGTTTCCCCGCCTCTGATTCCCCGCCTCTGATTCCCAGGCTCTGATTCTCCGCCTCTGATTCCCCGCCTCTGGTTCCCCGCCTCTGATTCGCTGCCTCTGATTCCCCATCTCTGATTCCGCACATCTGATTCCCTGCCTCTGATTCCCCGCGTCTGACTCCCCGCCTCTGATTCCCTGCCTCTGTTTCCCAACCTCTGATTCCCCACCTCTGATTCCCCATATCCGATTCCCCACCTCTGTTTCCCTGCCTCTGATTCCCCACCTCTCTTTCCCCATATCTGATATCCCGCCTCTGATTCCCCAACTCTGATACCCCGCCTCTGATTCCCCAGCTCTGATTCCCCACCTCTGATTCCCCGTGTTTGATTCCCTGCCTCTGATTCCCCGCCTCTGATTCCCCATCTCTGATTCACCGCCTTTCATTCGCCACCTCTGATTCCCCATATCAGATTCCCCGCCTCTGTTTCCCCGCCTCTGATTCCCCGCCTCTGTTTCCCCATATCTGATTCCCCACCTCTGATTCCCCATATCTGATTCCCCGCCTCTCTTTCCGCGCCTCTGATTCCCCGCCTCTGATTCCCCATATCTGATTCCCCGCCTCTGATTCCCCAACTCTGATTCCCCACCTCTGATTCCCCAGCTCTGTTTCCCCACCTCTGATTCCCCGCCTCTGTTTCCCCATATCTAATTCCCCGCCTCTGATTCCCAAACTCTGATTCCCCGACTCTGATTCCCCAGCTCTGATTCCCCGCCTCTGATTCCCCACATCTGATTCCCTGCCTCTGATTCCCTGCCTCCGATTCCCTGCCTCTGATTCCCAACCTCTGATTCCCCACCTCTGATTCCCCATATCTGATTCCCTGCCTCTGATTCCCCGCCTCTGATTCCCTGCCTCTGATTCCCCGCCTCTGATTCCCCAGCTCTGATTTCCCGCCTCTGAATCCCCAACTCTGATTCCCTGCCTCTGATTCCCCAGCTCTGATTCCCCGCCTCTGAAATCCCCAGCTCTGATTCCCTGCCTCTGATTTCCCGCCTGTGATTCCCCATCTCTGATTCACAACCTCTGATTCCCCATAACTGATTCCCCGCCTCTGTTTGCCCGCCTCTAATTCCCCGCCTCTGTTTCCCCATATCTGATTCCCCACCTCTGAATCCCCGCCTCTGGTTCCCCGCCTCTGATTTGCTGCCTCTGATTCCCCATCTCTGATTCCGCACATCTGATTCCCTGCCTCTGATTCCCCGCCTCTGATTCCCCATCTCTGATTCCCCGCCTCTGAATCCCCGTGTCTGATACACAGCCTCTGATACCCCGCCCCTGATTCCCCACCTCTGATACCACATATCTGATACCCCGCCTCTGTTTCTGTGCCTCTGATTCCCCGCCTCTGATTCCCCGCCTCTGTTTCCCCAACTCTGATACCCAGCCTCTGATTCCCCAGCTCTGATTCCCCACCTCTGATTCCCCGTGTTTGATTCCCTGCCTCTGATTCCCCGCCTCTGATTCCCCATCTCTGATTCACCGCCTTTCATTCGCCACCTCTGATTCCCCATATCAGATTCCCAGCCTCTGTTACCCCGCCTCTGATTCCCCGCCTCTGTTTCCCCATATCTGATTCGCCACCTCTGATTCCCCATATCTGATTCCCCGCCTCTCTTTCCGCGCCTCTGATTCCCTGCCTCTGATTCCCCATATCTGATTCCCCGCCTCTGATTCCCCAACTCTGATTCCACACCTCTGATTCCCCAGCTCTGTTTCCCCACCTCTGATTCCCCGCCTCTGTTTCCCCATATCTAATTCCCCGCCTCTGATTCCCAAACTCTGATTCCCCGACTCTGATTCCCCAGCTCTGATTCCCCGCCTCTGATTCCCCACATCTGATTCCCTGCCTCTGATTCCCTGCCTCCGATTCCCTGCCTCTGATTCCCCATCTCTGATTCACCGCCTTTGATTCGCAACCTCTGATTCCCCATATAAGATTCCCCGCCTCTGTTTCCCCGCCTCTGATTCCCCGCCTCTGATACCCCATATGTCATTCCCCGCCTCTAAATCCCCATCTCTGATTCCCGGACTCTTATTCCCGGCATCTGATTCCGGCCTCTGATTCCCGGCCTCTGATTCCCTGCTTCTGATTCTGATTCCCCGCCTCTGATTCCCCATCTCTGATTCACCGCCTTTCATTCGCCACCTCTGATTCCCCATATCAGATTCCCAGCCTCTGTTACCCCGCCTCTGATTCCCCGCCTCTGTTTCCCCATATCTGATTCCCCACCTCTGATTCCCCATATCTGATTCCCCGCCTCTCTTTCCGTGCCTCTGATTCCCTGCCTCTGATTCCCCATATCTGATTCCCCGCCTCTGATTCCCCAACTCTGATTCCACACCTCTGATTCCCCAGCTCTGTTTCCCCACCTCTGATTCCCCGCCTCTGTTTCCCCATATCTAATTCCCCGCCTCTGATTCCCAAACTCTGATTCCCCGACTCTGATTCCCCAGCTCTGATTCCCCGCCTCTGATTCCCCACATCTGGTTCCCTGCCTCTGATTCCCTGCCTCCGATTCCCTGCCTCTGATTCCCCATCTCTGATTCACCGACTTTGATTCGCAACCTCTGATTCCCCATATCTGATTCCCCGCCTCTGTTTCCCCGCCTCTGATTCCCCGCCTCTGTTTCCCCATATCTGATCCCCCCCTCTATTTGCCCGCCTCTGATTCCCCGCCTCTGTTTCCCCATATCTGATTCCCCGCCTCTGAATCCCCATCTCTGATTCCCTGCCTCTAATTTCCCATGTCTGATTCCCCGCCTCTGATTCCCCGCGTCTGATTACCGGCCTCTGATTCCCCGCCTCTGATTCCCCATATCTGATTCCCCATATCTGATTCCCCGCCTCTCTTTCCGTGCCTCTGATTCCCTGCCTCTGATTCCCCATATCTGATTCCCCGCCTCTGATTCCCCAACTCTGATTCCACACCTCTGATTCCCCAGCTCTGTTTCCCCACCTCTGATTCCCCGCCTCTGTTTCCCCATATCTAATTCCCCGCCTCTGATTCCCAAACTCTGATTCCCCGACTCTGATTCCCCAGCTCTGATTCCCCGCCTCTGATTCCCCACATCTGATTCCCTGCCTCTGATTCCCTGCCTCCGATTCCCTGCCTCTGATTCCCCATCTCTGATTCACCGACTTTGATTCGCAACCTCTGATTCCCCATATCTGATTCCTCGCCTCTGTTTCCCCGCCTCTGATTCCCCGCCTCTGTTTCCCCATATCTGATCCCCCCCTCTATTTGCCCGCCTCTGATTCCCCGCCTCTGTTTCCCCATATCTGATTCCCCGCCTCTGAATCCCCAACTCTGATTCCCTGCCTCTAATTTCCCATGTCTGATTCCCCGCCTCTGATTCCCCGCGTCTGATTACCGGCCTCTGATTCCCCGCCTCTGATTCCCCATCTCTGATTCACAACCTCTGATTCCCCACCTCTGATTCCCCATATATGATTCCCCGCCTCTGTTTCCCCGCCTCTGATTCCCCACCTCTGATTCCCAATATCTGATTCCCTGCCTCTGATTCCCCAACTCTGATTCCCCGCCTCTGATTCGCAAGCTATGATTCCCCGCCTCTGATTCCCCGCATCTGATTCCCTGCCTCTGATTCTCCGCCTCTGATTCCACATCTCTGATTCACCACCTCTGATTCCCCGCGTCTGATTCCCCGCCTCTGATTCCCCATCTCTGATTCCACATCTCTGATTCCCCAATTCTGATTCCCAGCCTCTGATTCCCCAGCTCTGATTCCTCGCCTCTGATTCCCTTCCTCTGATTCCCAACCTCTGATTCCCCACCTCTGATTTCCCATATTGATTCCCTGCGTCTGATTCCCCGCCTCTGATTCCCCAACTCTGATTCCCCGCCTCTGATTCCCCAGCTCTGATTCCCCGCCTCTGATTCCACGTGTTTGATTCCCTGCCTCTGATTCCCGGCCTATGCTTCCCCATCTCTGATTCACCGCCTTTGATTCGCCATCTCTGATTCCCCAAACCTGATTCCCCGCCTCTGTTTCCCCGCCTCTGATTCCCCGCCTCTGATTCCCCATATCTCATTCCCCGCCTCTGAATCCCCATCTCTGATTCCCGGACTCTGATTCCCCACCTCTGATTCCCGGCCTCTTATTCCCGGCATCTGATTCCGGCCTCTGATTCCCGGCCTCTGATTCCCTGCTTCTGATTCTGATTCCCTGCCTCTGATTCCCCATCTCTGATTCCGCACATCTGATTCCCTGCCTCTGATTACCCCCCTCTGTTTCCCCGCCTCTGATTCCCCGCCTCTGTTTCCCAATATCTAAGTCCCCGCCTCTGATTCCCCAACTCTGATTCCCCACCTCTGATTCCCCAGCTCTGATTCCCCGCCTCTGATTCCCCGCATCTGATTCCCTGCATCTGATTCCAAGCCTCTGATTCCATGCCTCTGATTCCCTGCCTCTGATTCCCCATCTCCGATTCCGCACATCTGATTCCCTGCCTCTGATTCCCCGCCTCTGATTCCCCGCCTCTGATTCCCTGCCTCTGATTCCCAACCTCTGATTCCCCACCTCTGATTCCCCATATCTGATTCCCCGCCTCTGATTCCCCATATCTCATTCCCCGCCTCTGAATCCCCATCTCTGATTCCCGGACTCTGATTCCCCACCTCTGATTCCCGGCCTCTTATTCCCGGCATCTGTTTCCGGCCTCTGATTCCCGGCCTCTGATTCCCTGCTTCTGATTCTGATTCCCTGCCTCTGATTCCCCATCTCTGATTCCGCACATCTGATTCCCTGCCTCTGATTCCCCACCTCTGATTCCCCATATCTGATTCCCCGCCTCTGTTTCCCCGCCTCTGATTCCCCGCCTCTGTTTCCCAATATCTAAGTCCCCGCCTCTGATTCCCCAACTCTGATTCCCCACCTCTGATTCCCCAGCTCTGATTCCCCGCCTCTGATTCCCCGCATCTGATTCCCTGCATCTGATTCCAAGCCTCTGATTCCCTGCCTCTGATTCCCAACCTCTGATTCCCAACCTCTGATTCCCCACCTCTGATTCCCCGCCTCTGTTTCCCCGCCTCTGATTCCCCACCTCTGTTTCCCCATATCTGATTCCCGGCCTCTTATTCCCCGCCTCTGATTCCCCACCTCTGATTCCCTACCTCTGATTCCCCATCTCCGATTCCGCACATCTGATTCCCTGCCTCTGATTCCCCGCCTCTGATTCCCTGCCTCTGATTCCGAACCTCTGATTCCCCACCTCTGATTCCCCATATCTGATTCCCCGCCTCTGTTTCCCCGCCTCTGATTCCCCTCCTCTGATTCCCCAACTCTAATTCCCCGCCTCTGATTCCCCAGCTCTGATTCTCCGTGTTTGATTCCCTGCCTCTGATTCCCTGCCCTGATTCCCCATCTCTGTTTCACCGCCTTTGATTCGCCATCTCTGATTCCCCATATCTGATTCCCCGCCTCTGTTCGCCGCCTCTGATTCCCTGCCTCTGATTCCCAACCTCTGATTCCACACCTCTGATTCCCCATATCTGATTCCCCGCCTCTGTTTCCCCGCCTCTGATTCCCTGCCCTTGTTTCCCCATATCTGATTCCCTGCCTCTGATTCCCCAACTCTGATTCCCCGCCTCTGATTCCCCAGCTCTGATTCCCCGCCCCTGATTTCCCGTGTTTGATTCCCTGCCTCTGATTCCCCGCCTCTGATTCCCCATCTCTGATTCACCGCCTTTGATTCGCCACCTCTGATTCCACATATCTGATTCCCCACCTCTGTTTCCCCGCCTCTGATTCCCCGCCTCTGATTCTACATATCTCATTTTCCGCCTCTGAATCCCCATCTCTGATTCCCGGACTCTGATTCCCCACCTCTGATTCCCGGCCTCTTATTCCCAGCATCTGATTCCCGGCCTCTGATTCCCGGACTCTGATTCCCCGCTTCTGATTCTGATTCGCTGCCTCTGATTCCCCATCTCTGATTCCGCACATCTGATTCCCTGCCTCTGATTCCCCACCTCTGATTCCCCATATCTGATTTCCCGCCTCTGTTTCCCCGCCTCTGATTCCCCGCCTCTGTTTCCCCATATCTAATTCCCAACCTCTGATGCCCCAACTCTGATTCCCTGCCTCTGATTCCCCGCGTTCTATTCCCTGCCTCTGATTCCCCGCCTGTGATTCCCCATCTCTGATTCACCACCTCTGATTCCCCACCTCTGATTCCCCATATCTAATTCCCCGCCTCTGTTTGCCCGCCTCTGATTCCCCGCCTCTGTTTCCCCATATCTGATTCCCCGCCTCTGAATCCCCAACTCTGATACCCTGCCTCTGATTCCCCAGCTCTGATTCCCCGCCTTTGATTCCCCCCGTCTGATTCCCAGCCTCTGAATCCCCGTGTCTGATTTCCTGCCTCTGATTCCCCGCCTCTGATTCCCCATATCTGATTCCTCGCCTCTGTTTCCCCGCCTCTGATTCCCCACCTCTGATTCCCCATATCTCATTCCCCGCCTCTGATTCCCCATCTCTGATTCCCGGACTCTGATTCCCCACCTCTGATTCCCAGCCTCTTATTCCCGGCATCTGATTCCGGCCTCTGATTCCCGGCCTCTGATTCCCTGCTTCTGATTCTGATTCCCTGCCTTTGATTCCCCATCTCTGATTCCGAACATCTGATTCCCTGCCTCTGATTCCCCATCTCTGATTCCCCATATCTGATTCCCCGCCTCTGTTTCCCTGCCTCTGATTCCCCGCCTCTGTTTCCCAATATCTAAGTCCCCGCCTCTTATTCCCCAACTCTGATTCCCCACCTCTGATTCCCCAGCTCTGATTCCCCGCCTCTGATTCCCTGCATCTGATTCCCTGCATCTGATTCCAAGCCTCTGATTCCCTGCCTCTGATTCCCAACCTCTCATTCCCCACCTCTGATTCCCCATATCTGATTCCCAGCCACTGTTTCCCCGCCTCTGATTCCCCGCCTCTGTTTCCCAATATCTGATTCCCGGACTCTGATTCCCCGCCTCTGATTCCCTGCCTCTGATTCCCCAGCTCCGATTCCGCACATCTGATTCCCTGCCTCTGATTCCCCGCCTCTGATTCCCCGCCTCTGATTCCATGCCTCTGATTCCCAACCTCTGATTTCCCCCCTCTGATTCCCCGTGTTTGATTCCCCGCCTCTGTTTCCCCGCCTCTGATTCCCCGCCTCTGATTCCCCAACTCTAATTCCCCGCCTCTGATTCCCCATATCTGATTCCCTGCCTCTGTTTCCCCGCCTCTGATTCCCCGCCCCTGTTTCCCCATATCTGATTCCCTGCCTCTGAATCCCCAACTTTGATTCCCAGCCTCTGATTCCCCAGCTCTGATTCCCCGCCTCTGATTCCCCGTGTTTGATTCCCTGCCTCCGATTCCCGGCCTCTGATTCCCCATCTCTGATTCACCGCCTTTGATTCGCCACCTCTGATTCCCCATATCTGATTCCCCGCCTCTGTTTCCCCGCCTCTGATTCCCCGCCTCTGATTCCCCATATCTCATTCCCCGCCTCTGAATCCCCATCTCTGATTCCCGGACCCTGATTCCCCACCTCTGATTCCCGGCCTCTTATTCCCGGCATCTGATTCCGGCCTCTGATTCCCGGCCTCTGATTCCCTGCTTCTGATTCTGATTCCCTGCCTTTGATTCCCCATCTCTGATTCCGCACATCTGATTCCCTGCCTCTGATTCCCCATCTCTGATTCCCCATATCTGATTCCCCGCCTCTGATTCCCCAACTCTGATTCCCCACCTCTGATTCCCCAGCTCTGATTCCCCGCCTCTGAATCCCCGCATCTGATTCCCTGCATCTGATTCCAAGCCTCTGATTCCCTGCCTCTGATTCCCAACCTCTGATTCCCCACCTCTGATTCCCCATATCTGATTCCCAGCCTCTGTTTCCCCGCCTCTGATTCCCCGCCTCTGTTTCCCCATATCTGATTCCCGGCCTCTGATTCCCCGCCTCTGATTCCCTGCCTCTGATTCCCAACCTCTGATTCCCCACCTCTGATTCCCCGTGTTTGATTCCCCGCCTCTGTTTCCCCGCCTCTGATTCCCCGCCTCTGATTCCCCAACTCTAATTCCCCGCCTCTGATTCCCCATATCTGATTCCCCGCCTCTGTTTCCCCGCCTCTGATTCCCCGCCCCTGTTTCCCCATATCTGATTCCCTGCCTCTGATTCCCCAACTTTGATTCCCAGCATCTGATTCCCCAGCTCTGATTCCCCGCCTCTGATTCCCCGCATCTGATTCCCTGCATCTGATTCCAAGCCTCTGATTCCCTGCCTCTGATTCCCAACCTCTGATTCCCCACCTCTGATTCCCATTATCTGATCCCCAGCCTCTGTTTCCCCGCCTCTGTTTCCCCATATCTTATTCCCGGCCTCTGATTCCCCGCCTCTGATTCCCCGCCTCTGATTCCCTGCCTCTGATTCCCCATCTCCGATTCCGCACATCTGATTCCCTGCCTCTGATTCCCCGCCTCTGATTCCCCGCCTCTGAATCCCTGCATCTGATTCCCAACCTCTGATTCCCCACCTCTGATTCCCCGTGTTTGATTCCCCGCCTCTGTTTCCCCGCCTCTGATTCCCCGCCTCTGATTCCCCAACTCTAATTCCCCGCCTCTGATTCCCCATATCTTATTCCCTGCCTCTGTTTCCCCGCCTCTGATTCCCCGCCCCTGTTTCGCCATATCTGATTCCCTGCCTCTGATTCCCCAACTTTGATTCCCAGCCTCTGATTTCCCAGCTCTGATTCCCCGCCTCTGATTCCCCGTGTTTGATTCCCTGCCTCTGATTCCCCGCCTCTGATTCCCCATCTCTGATTCACCGCCTTTGATTCGCCACCTCTGATTCACCATATCTGATTCCCCACCTCTGTTTCCCCGCATCTGATTCCCCGCCTCTGATTCTCCATATCTCATTCCCCGCCTTTGACTCCCCATCTCTGATTCCCGGACTCTGATTCCCCACCTCTGATTCCCGGCCTCTTATTCCCAGCATCTGATTCCAGGCCTCTGATTCCCGGCCTCTGACTCCCCGCTTCTGATTCTGATTCCCTGCCTCTGATTCCCCATCTCTGATTCCGCACATCTGATTACCTGCCTCTGATTCCCCGCCTATGTTTCCCCATATCTAATTCCCCACCTCTGATGCCCCAACTCTGATTCCCCGCCTCTGATTCCACAGCTCTGATTCCCCGCCTCTGATTCCCCACATCCGATTCCCCATATCTGATTCCCCGCCTCTGTTTCCCCGCCCGTGATTCCCCGCCTCTGTTTCCCCATATCTGATTCCCCGCCTCTGATTCCCAACTATGATTCCCCGCCTCTTATTCCCCAGCTCTGATTCCCTGCCTCTGATTCCCCGCGTTCTATTCCCTGCCTCTGATTCCCCGCCTGTGATTCCCCATCTCTGATTCACCACCTCTGATTCCCCACCACTGATTCCCCATATCTAATTCCCCGCCTCTGTTTGCCCGCCTCTGATTCCCCGCATCTGTTTCCCCATATCTGATTACCCGCCTCTGAATCCCCAACTCTGATTCCCTGCCTCTGATTCCCCAGCTTCATTACCCGCCTTTGATTCCCCCCGTCTGATTCCCAGCCTCTGAATCCCCGTGTCTGATAACCTGCCTCTGATTCCCCGCCTCTGATTCCCCATCTCAGATTCACCGCCTCTGATTCCCCAACTCTGATTCCCCATCTCTGATTCCGCACATCCGATTCCCTGCCTCTGATTCCCCATCTCGGATTCCGCACATCTGATTCCCTGCCTCTGATTCCCTGACTCTGATCCCCACCTCTGATTCCCAAGCTCTGATTCCCCGCCTCTGATTCCCCAACTCTGATTCCCCTCCTCTGATTCCCCAGCTCTGATTCCCCGCCTCTGATTCCCTGCATCTGATTCCCTGCATCTGATTCCAAGCCTCTGATTCCCTGCCTCTGATTCCCAACCTCTGATTCCCCACCTCTGATTCCCCATCTCTGATTCCCAGCCTCTGTTTCCCCGCCTCTGATTCCCCGCCTCTGTTTCCCCATATCTGATTCCCGGACTCTGATTCCCCGCCTCTGATTCCCTGCCTCTGATTCCCCAGCTCCGATTCCGCACATCTGATTCCCTGCCTCTGATTCCCCGCCTCTGATTCCCCGCCTCTGATTCCATGCCTCTGATTCCCAACCTCTGATTCCCCACCTCTGATTCCCCGTGTTTGATTCCCCGCCTCTGTTTCCCCGCCTCTGATTCCCCGCCTCTGATTCCCCAACTCTAATTCCCCGCCTCTGATTCCCCATATCTGATTCCCTGCCTCTGTTTCCCCGCCTCTGATTCCCCGCTCCTGTTTCCCCATATCTGATTCCCTGCCTCTGAATCCCCAACTTTGATTCCCCGCCTCTGATTCCCCAGCTCTGATTCCCCGCCTCTGATTCCCCGTGTTTGATCCCCTGCCTCTGATTCCCCAGCTCTGATTCCCCATCTCTGATTCACCGCCTTTGATTCGCCACCTCTGATTCCCCATATCTGATTCCTCGCCACTGTTTCCCCGCCTCTGATTCCCCGCCTCTGATTCCCCATATCTCATTCCCCGCCTCTGATTCCCCATCTCTGATTCCCGGACTCTGATTCCCCACCTCTGATTCCCGACCTCTTATTCCCGGCATCTGATTCCGGCCTCTGATTCCCGGCCTCTGATTCCCTGCTTCTGCTTCTGATTCCCTGCCTCTGATTCCCCAGTTCTGATTCCGCACATCTAATTCCCTGCCTCTGATTCCCCACCTCTGATTCCCCATATCTGAATCCCCGCCTCTGTTTCCCCGTCTGTGATTCCCCGCCTCTGTTTCCCCATATCTAAGTCCCCGCCTCTGATTCCCCAACTTTGATTCCCCACCTCTGATTCCCCAGCTCTGATTCCCCGCCTCTGATTCCCCACCTCTGATTCCCCATATCTGATTCCCAGCCTCTGTTTCCCCGCCTCTGATTCCCCGCCTCTGTTTCCCCATATCTGATTCCCGGCCTCTGATTCCCCGCCTCTGATTCCCCGCCTCTGATTCCCTGCCTCTGATTCCCCATCTCCGATTCCGCACATCTGATTCCCTGCCTCTCATTCCCCGCCTCTGATTCCCCGCCTCTGATTCCCTGCCTCTGATTCCCAACCTCTGATTCCCCACCTCTGATTCCCCGTGTTTGATTCCCCGCCTCTGTTTCCCCACCTCTGATTCCCCGCCTCTGATTCCCCAACTCTAATTCCCCGCCTCTGATTCCCCATATCTGATTCCCCGCCTCTGTTTCCCCGCCTCTGATTCCCCGCCCCTGTTTCCCCATATCTGATTCCCTGCCTCTGATTCCCCAACTTTGATTCCCTGCCTCTGATTCCCCAGCTCTGATTCCCCGCCTCTGATTCCCCGCATCTGATTCCCTGCATCTGATTCCAAGCCTCTGATTCCCTGCCTCTGATTCCCAACCTCTGATTCCCCACCTCTGATTCCCCATATCTGATTCCCAGCCTCTGTTTCCCCGCCTCTGATTCCCCGCCTCTGTTTCCCCATATCTGATTCCCGGCCTCTGATTCCCCGCCTCTGATTCCCCGCCTCTGATTCCCTGCCTCTGATTCCCCATCTCCGATTCCGCACATCTGATCCCCTGCCTCTGATTCCCCGCCTCTGATTCCCCGCCTCTGATTCCCTGCCTCTGATTTCCAACCTCTGATTCCCCACCTCTGATTCCCCGTGTTTGATTCCCCGCCTATGTTTCCCCGCCTCTGATTCCCCGCCTCTGTTTCCCAATATCTAAGTCCCCGCCTCTGATTCCCCAACTCTAATTCCCCACCTCCGATTCCCCAGCTCTGATTCCCCGCCTCTGATTCCCTGCATCTGATTCCCTGCATCTGATTCCAAGCCTCTGATTCCCTGCCTCTGATTCCCAACCTCTGATTCCCCACCTCTGATTCCCCATATCTGATTCCCAGCATCTGTTTCCCCGCCTCTGATTCCCCGCCTCTGTTTCCCCATGTCTGATTCCCGGCCTCTGGTTCCCCGCCTCTGATTCCCCGCCTCTGATTCCCTGCCTCTGATTCCCCATCTCCGATTCCGCACATCTGATTCCCTGCCTCTCATTCCCCGCCTCTGATTCCCCGCCTCTGATTCCCCACATCCGATTCCCCATATCTGATTCCCCGCCTCTGTTTCCCCGCCCCTGATTCCCCGCCTCTGTTTCCCCATATCTGATTCCCCGCCTCTGATTCCCAACTATGATTCCCCGCCTCTTATTCCCCAGCTCTGATTCCCTGCCTCTGATTCCCCGCGTTCTATTCCCTGCCTCTGATTCCCCGCCTGTGATTCCCCATCTCTGATTCACCACCTCTGATTCCCCACCACTGATTCCCCATATCTAATTCCCCGCCTCTGTTTGCCCGCCTCTGATTTCCCGCCTCTGTTTCCCCATATCTGATTACCCGCCTCAGAATCCCCAACTCTGATTCCCTGCCTCAGATTCCCCAGCTTCATTACCCGCCTTTGATTCCCCCCGTCTGATTCCCAGCCTCTGAATCCCCGTGTCTGATAACCTGCCTCTGATTCCCCGCCTCTGATTCCCCATCTCAGATTCACCGCCTCTGATTCCCCAACTCTGATTCCCCATCTCTGATTCCGCACATCCGATTCCCTGCCTCTGATTCCCCGACTCTGATTCCCCACCTCTGATTCCCCAGCTCTGATTCCCCGCCTCTGATTCCCCAACTCTGATTCCCCGCCTCTGATTCCCCAGCTCTGATTCCCCGCCTCTGATTCCCCGTGTTTGATCCCCTGCCTCTGATTCCCCAGCTCTGATTCCCCATCTCTGATTCACCGCCTTTGATTCGCCACCTCTGATTCCCCATATCTGATTCCTCGCCACTGTTTCCCCGCCTCTGATTCCCCGCCTCTGATTCCCCATATCTCATTCCCCGCCTCTGATTCCCCATCTCTGATTCCCGGACTCTGATTCCCCACCTCTGATTCCCGACCTCTTATTCCCGGCATCTGATTCCGGCCTCTGATTCCCGGCCTCTGATTCCCTGCTTCTGCTTCTGATTCCCTGCCTCTGATTCCCCAGTTCTGATTCCGCACATCTAATTCCCTGCCTCTGATTCCCCACCTCTGATTCCCCATATCTGAATCCCCGCCTCTGTTTCCCCGTCTGTGATTCCCGGCCTCTGTTTCCCCATATCTAAGTCCCCGCCTCTGATTCCCCAACTTTGATTCCCCACCTCTGATTCCCCAGCTCTGATTCCCCGCCTCTGATTCCCCACCTCTGATTCCCCATATCTGATTCCCAGCCTCTGTTTCCCCGCCTCTGATTCCCCACCTCTGTTTCCCCATATCTGATTCCCGGCCTCTGATTCCCCGCCTCTGATTCCCCGCCTCTGATTCCCTGCCTCTGATTCCCCATCTCCGATTCCGCACATCTGATTCCCTGCCTCTCATTCCCCGCCTCTGATTCCCCGCCTCTGATTCCCTGCCTCTGATTCCCAACCTCTGATTCCCCACCTCTGATTCCCCGTGTTTGATTCCCCGCCTCTGTTTCCCCGCCTCTGATTCCCCGCCTCTGATTCCCCAACTCTAATTCCCCGCCTCTGATTCCCCATATCTGATTCCCCGCCTCTGTTTCCCCGCCTCTGATTCCCCGCCCCTGTTTCCCCATATCTGATTCCCTGGCTCTGATTCCCCAACTTTGATTCCCAGCCTCTGATTCCCCAGCTCTGATTCCCCGCCTCTGATTCCCCGCATCTGATTCCCTGCATCTGATTCCAAGCCTCTGATTCCCTGCCTCTGATTCCCAACCTCTGATTCCCCACCTCTGATTCCCCATATCTGATTCCCAGCCTCTGTTTCCCCGCCTCTGATTCCCCGCCTATGTTTCCCCATATCTGATTCCCGGCCTCTGATTCCCCGCCTCTGATTCCCCGCCTCTGATTCCCTGCCTCTGATTCCCCATCTCCGATTCCGCACATCTGATCCCCTGCCTCTGATTCCCCGCCTCTGATTCCCCGCCTCTGATTCCCTGCCTCTGATTTCCAACCTCTGATTCCCCACCTCTGATTCCCCGTGTTTGATTCCCCGCCTATGTTTCCCCGCCTCTGATTCCCCGCCTCTGTTTCCCAATATCTAAGTCCCCGCCTCTGATTCCCCAACTCTAATTCCCCACCTCCGATTCCCCAGCTCTGATTCCCCGCCTCTGATTCCCTGCATCTGATTCCCTGCATCTGATTCCAAGCCTCTGATTCCCTGCCTCTGATTCCCAACCTCTGATTCCCCACCTCTGATTCCCCATATCTGATTCCCAGCATCTGTTTCCCCGCCTCTGATTCCCCGCCTCTGTTTCCCCATATCTGATTCCCGGCCTCTGGTTCCCCGCCTCTGATTCCCCGCCTCTGATTCCCTGCCTCTGATTCCCCATCTCCGATTCCGCACATCTGATTCCCTGCCTCTCATTCCCCGCCTCTGATTCCCCGCCTCTGATTCCCCACATCCGATTCCCCATATCTGATTCCCCGCCTCTGTTTCCCCGCCCCTGATTCCCCGCCTCTGTTTCCCCATATCTGATTCCCCGCCTCTGATTCCCAACTATGATTCCCCGCCTCTTATTCCCCAGCTCTGATTCCCTGCCTCTGATTCCCCGCGTTCTATTCCCTGCCTCTGATTCCCCGCCTGTGATTCCCCATCTCTGATTCACCACCTCTGATTCCCCACCACTGATTCCCCATATCTAATTCCCCGCCTCTGTTTGCCCGCCTCTGATTCCCCGCCTCTGTTTCCCCATATCTGATTACCCGCCTCAGAATCCCCAACTCTGATTCCCTGCCTCTGATTCCCCAGCTTCATTACCCGCCTTTGATTCCCCCCGTCTGATTCCCAGCCTCTGAATCCCCGTGTCTGATAACCTGCCTCTGATTCCCCGCCTCTGATTCCCCATCTCAGATTCACCGCCTCTGATTCCCCAACTCTGATTCCCCATCTCTGATTCCGCACATCCGATTCCCTGCCTCTGATTCCCCGACTCTGATTCCCCACCTCTGATTCCCCAGCTCTGATTCCCCGCCTCTGATTCCCCAACTCTGATTCCCCGCCTCTGATTCCCCAGCTCTGATTCCCCGCCTCTGATTCCCCGTGTTTGATCCCCTGCCTCTGATTCCCCAGCTCTGATTCCCCATCTCTGATTCACCGCCTTTGATTCGCCACCTCTGATTCCCCATATCTGATTCCTCGCCACTGTTTCCCCGCCTCTGATTCCCCGCCTCTGATTCCCCATATCTCATTCCCCGCCTCTGATTCCCCATCTCAGATTCACCGCCTCTGATTCCCCAACTCTGATTCCCCATCTCTGATTCCGCACATCCGATTCCCTGCCTCTGATTCCCCGACTCTGATTCCCCACCTCTGATTCCCCAGCTCTGATTCCCCGCCTCTGATTCCCCAACTCTGATTCCCCGCCTCTGATTCCCCAGCTCTGATTCCCCGCCTCTGATTCCCCATGTTTGATCCCCTGCCTCTGATTCCCCAGCTCTGAGTCCCCATCTCTGATTCACCGCCTTTGATTCGCCACCTCTGATTCCCCATATCTGATTCCTCGCCACTGTTTCCCCGCCTCTGATTCCCCGCCTCTGATTCCCCATATCTCATTCCCCGCCTCTGATTCCCCATCTCTGATTCCCGGACTCTGATTCCCCACCTCTGATTCCCGACCTCTTATTCCCGGCATCTGATTCCGGCCTCTGATTCCCGGCCTCTGATTCCCTGCTTCTGCTTCTGATTCCCTGCCTCTGATTCCCCAGTTCTGATTCCGCACATCTAATTCCCTGCCTCTGATTCCCCACCTCTGATTCCCCATATCTGAATCCCCGCCTCTGTTTCCCCGTCTGTGATTCCCCGCCTCTGTTTCCCCATATCTAAGTCCCCGCCTCTGATTCCCCAACTTTGATTCCCCACCTCTGATTCCCCAGCTCTGATTCCCCACCTCTGATTCCCCACCTCTGATTCCCCATATCTGATTCCCAGCCTCTGTTTCCCCGCCTCTGATTCCCCGCCTCTGTTTCCCATTATCTGATTCCCGGCCTCTGATTCCCCGCCTCTGATTCCCCGCCTCTGATTCCCTGCCTCTGATTCCCCATCTCCGATTCCGCACATCTGATTCCCTGCCTCTCATTCCCCGCCTCTGATTCCCCGCCTCTGATTCCCTGCCTCTGATTCCCAACCTCTGATTCCCCACCTCTGATTCCCCGTGTTTGATTCCCCGCCTCTGTTTCCCCGCCTCTGATTCCCCGCCTCTGATTCCCCAACTCTAATTCCCCGCCTCTGATTCCCCATATCTGATTCCCCGCCTCTGTTTCCCCGCCTCTGATTCCCCGCCCCTGTTTCCCCATATCTGATTCCCTGCCTCTGATTCCCCAACTTTGATTCCCAGCCTCTGATTCCCCAGCTCTGATTCCCCGCCTCTGATTCCCCGCATCTGATTCCCTGCATCTGATTCCAAGCCTATGATTCCCTGCCTCTGATTCCCAACCTCTGATTCCCCACCTCTGATTCCCCATATCTGATTCCCAGCCTCTGTTTCCCCGCCTCTGATTCCCCGCCTCTGTTTCCCCATATCTGATTCCCGGCCTCTGATTCCCCGCCTCTGATTCCCCGCCTCTGATTCCCTGCCACTGATTCCCCATCTCCGATTCCGCACATCTGATCCCCTGCCTCTGATTCCCCGCCTCTGATTCCCCGCCTCTGATTCCCCGCCTCTGATTCCCTGCCTCTGATTCCCCATCTCCGATTCCGCACATCTGATCCCCTGCCTCTGATTCCCCGCCTCTGATTCCCCGCCTCTGATTCCCTGCCTCTGATTTCCAACCTCTGATTCCCCATCTCTGATTCCCCGTGTTTGATTCCCCGCCTATGTTTCCCAATATCTAAGTCCCCGCCTCTGATTCCCCAACTCTAATTCCCCACCTCCGATTCCCCAGCTCTGATTCCCCGCCTCTGATTCCCTGCATCTGATTCCCTGCATCTGATTCCAAGCCTCTGATTCCCTGCCTCTGATTCCCAACCTCTGATTCCCCACCTCTGATTCCCCATATCTGATTCCCAGCATCTGTTTCCCCGCCTCTGATTCCCCGCCTCTGTTTCCCCATATCTGATTCCCGGCCTCTGGTTCCCCGCCTCTGATTCCCCGCCTCTGATTCCCTGCCTCTGATTCCCCATCTCCGATTCCGCACATCTGATTCCCTGCCTCTCATACCCCGCCTCTGATTCCCCGCCTCTGATTCCCCACATCCGATTCCCCATATCTGATTCCCCGCCTCTGTTTCCCCGCCCCTGATTCCCCGCCTCTGTTTCCCCATATCTGATTCCCCGCCTCTGATTCCCAACTATGATTCCCCGCCTCTTATTCCCCAGCTCTGATTCCCTGCCTCTGATTCCCCGCGTTCTATTCCCTGCCTCTGATTCCCCGCCTGTGATTCCCCATCTCTGATTCACCACCTCTGATTCCCCACCACTGATTCCCCATATCTAATTCCCCGCCTCTGTTTGCCCGCCTCTGATTCCCCGCCTCTGTTTCCCCATATCTGATTACCCGCCTCAGAATCCCCAACTCTGATTCCCTGCCTCTGATTCCCCAGCTTCATTACCCGCCTTTGATTCCCCCCGTCTGATTCCCAGCCTCTGAATCCCCGTGTCTGATAACCTGCCTCTGATTCCCCGCCTCTGATTCCCCATCTCAGATTCACCGCCTCTGATTCCCCAACTCTGATTCCCCATCTCTGATTCCGCACATCCGATTCCCTGCCTCTGATTCCCCGACTCTGATTCCCCACCTCTGATTCCCCAGCTCTGATTCCCCGCCTCTGATTCCCCAACTCTGATTCCCCGCCTCTGATTCCCCAGCTCTGATTCCCCGCCTCTGATTCCCCGTGTTTGATCCCCTGCCTCTGATTCCCCAGCTCTGATTCCCCATCTCTGATTCACCACCTTTGATTCGCCACCTCTGATTCCCCATATCTGATTCCTCGCCACTGTTTCCCCGCCTCTGATTCCCCGCCTCTGATTCCCCATATCTCATTCCCCGCCTCTGATTCCCCATCTCTGATTCCCGGACTCTGATTCCCCACCTCTGATTCCCGACCTCTTATTCCCGGCATCTGATTCCGGCCTCTGATTCCCGGCCTCTGATTCCCTGCTTCTGCTTCTGATTCCCTGCCTCTGATTCCCCAGTTCTGATTCCGCACATCTAATTCCCTGCCTCTGATTCCCCACCTCTGATTCCCCATATATGAATCCCCGCCTCTGTTTCCCCGTCTGTGATTCCCCGCCTCTGTTTCCCCATATCTAAGTCCCCGCCTCTGATTCCCCAACTTTGATTCCCCACATCTGATTCCCCAGCTCTGATTCCCCGCCTCTGATTCCCCACCTCTGATTCCCCATATCTGATTCCCAGCCTCTGTTTCCCCGCCTCTGATTCCCCGCCTCTGTTTCCCCATATCTGATTCCCGGCCTCTGATTCCCCGCCTCTGATTCCCCGCCTCTGATTCCCTGCCTCTGATTCCCCATCTCCGATTCCGCACATCTGATTCCCTGCCTCTCATTCCCCGCCTCTGATTCCCCGCCTCTGATTCCCTGCCTCTGATTCCCAACCTCTGATTCCCCACCTCTGATTCCCCGTGTTTGATTCCCCGCCTCTGTTTCCCCGCCTCTGATTCCCCGCCTCTGATTCCCCAACTCTAATTCCCCGCCTCTGATTCCCCATATCTGATTCCCTGCCTCTGTTTCCCCGCCTCTGATTCCCCGCCCCTGTTTCCCCATATCTGATTCCCTGCCTCTGATTCCCCAACTTTGATTCCCAGCCTCTGATTCCCCAGCTCTGATTCCCCGCCTCTGATTCCCCGCATCTGATTCCCTGCATCTGATTCCAAGCCTCTGATTCCCTGCCTCTGATTCCCAACCTCTGATTCCCCACCTCTGATTCCCCATATCTGATTCCCAGCCTCTGTTTCCCCGCCTCTGATTCCCCGCCTCTGTTTCCCCATATCTGATTCCCGGCCTCTGATTCCCCGCCTCTGATTCCCCGCCTCTGATTCCCTGCCTCTGATTCCCCATCTCCGATTCCGCACATCTGATCCCCTGCCTCTGATTCCCCGCCTCTGATTCCCCGCCTCTGATTCCCTGCCTCTGATTTCCAACCTCTGATTCCCCACCTCTGATTCCCCGTGTTTGATTCCCCGCCTATGTTTCCCCGCCTCTGATTCCCCGCCTCTGTTTCCCAATATCTAAGTCCCCGCCTCTGATTCCCCAACTCTAATTCCCCACCTCCGATTCCCCAGCTCTGATTCCCCGCCTCTGATTCCCTGCATCTGATTCCCTGCATCTGATTCCAAGCCTCTGATTCCCTGCCTCTGATTCCCAACCTCTGATTCCCCACCTCTGATTCCCCATATCTGATTCCCAGCATCTGTTTCCCCGCCTCTGATTCCCCGCCTCTGTTTCCCCATATCTGATTCCCGGCCTCTGGTTCCCCGCCTCTGATTCCACGCCTCTGATTCCCTGCCTCTGATTCCCCATCTCCGATTCCGCACATCTGATTCCCTGCCTCTCATTCCCCGCCTCTGATTCCCCGCCTCTGATTCCCTGCCTCTGATTCCCAACCTCTGATTACCCACCTCTGATTCCCCGTGTTTGATTCCCCGCCTCTGTATCCCCGCCTCTGATTCCCCTCCTCTGATTCGCCAACTCTAATTCCCCGCCTCTGATTCCCCATATCTGATTCCCCGCCTCTGTTTCCCCGCCTCTGATTCCCCGCCCCTGTTTCCCCATATCTGATTCCCTGCCTCTGATTCCCCAACTTTGATTCCCAGCCTCTGATTCCCAAGCTCTGATTCCCCGCCTCTGATTCCCCGCATCTGATTCCCTGCATCTGATTCCAAGCCTCTGATTCCCTGCCTCTGATTCCCAACCTCTGATTCCCCACCTCTGATTCCCCATATCTGATTCCCAGCCTCTGTTTCCCCGCCTCTGATTCCCCGCCTCTGTTTCCCCATATCTGATTCCCGGCCTCTGATTCCCCGCATCTGATTCCCCGCCTCTGATTCCCTGCCTCTGATTCCTCATCTCCGATTCCGCACATCTGATTCCCTGCCTCTGATTCCCCGCCTCTGATTCCCCGCCTCTGATTCCCTGCCTCTGATTCCCCGCCTCTGATTCCCGACATCCGATTCCCCGTGTTTGATTCCCCGCCTCTGTTTCCCCGCCCCTGATTCCCCGCCTCTGTTTCCCCATATCTGATTCCCCGCCTCTGATTCCCAACTATGATTCCCCGCCTCTTATTCCCCAGCTCTGATTCTCTGCCTCTGATTCCCCGCGTTCTATTCCCTGCCTCTGATTCCCCGCCTGTGATTCCCCATCTCTGATTCACCACCTCTGATTCCCCACCACTGATTCCCCATATCTAATTCCCCGCCTCTGTTTGCCCGCCTCTGATTCCCCGCCTCTGTTTCCCCATATCTGATTCCCCGCCTCTGAATCCCCAACTCTGATTCCCTGCCTCTGATTCCCCAGCTTCATTCCCCGCCTTTGATTCCCCCCGTCTGATTCCCAGCCTCTGAATCCCCGTGTCTGATAACCTGCCTCTGATTCCCCGCCTCTGATTCCCCATCTCAGATTCACCGCCTCTGATTCCCCAACTCTGATTCCCCATCTCTGATTCCGCACATCCGATTCCCTGCCTCTGATTCCCCGACTCTGATTCCCCACCTCTGATTCCCCAGCTCTGATTCCCCGCCTCTGATTCCCCAACTCTGATTCCCCGCCTCTGATTCCGCACATCCGATTCCCTGCCTCTGATTCCCCGACTCTGATTCCCCACCTCTGATTCCCCAGCTCTGATTCCCCGCCTCTGATTCCCCAACTCTGATTCCCCACCTCTGATTCCCCAGCTCTGATTCCCCGCCTCTGATTCCCCGTGTTTGATCCCCTGCCTCTGATTCCCCAGCTCTGATTCCCCATCTCTGATTCACCGCCTTTGATTCGCCACCTCTGATTCCCCATATCTGATTCCTCGCCACTGTTTCCCCGCCTCTGATTCCCCGCCTCTGATTCCCCATATCTCATTCCCCGCCTCTTATTCCCCATCTCTGATTCCCGGACTCTGATTCCCCACCTCTGATTCCCGACCTCTTATTCCCGGCATCTGATTCCGGCCTCTGATTCCCGGCCTCTGATTCCCTGCTTCTGCTTCTGATTCCCTGCCTCTGATTCCCCAGTTCTGATTCCGCACATCTAATTCCCTGCCTCTGATTCCCCACCTCTGATTCCCCATATCTGAATCCCCGCCTCTGTTTCCCCGTCTGTGATTCCCCGCCTCTGTTTCCCCATATCTAAGTCCCCGCCTCTGATTCCCCAACTTTGATTCCCCACCTCTGATTCCCCAGCTCTGCTTCCCCACCTCTGATTCCCCACCTCTGATTCCCCATATCTGATTCCCAGCCTCTGTTTCCCCGCCTCTGATTCCCCGCCACTGATTCCCCATATCTAATTCCCCGCCTCTGTTTGCCCGCCTCTGATTCCCCGCCTCTGTTTCCCCATATCTGATTCCCCGCCTCTGAATCCCCAACTCTGATTCCCTGCCTCTGATTCCCCAGCTTCATTCCCCGCCTTTGATTCCCCCCGTCTGATTCCCAGCCTCTGAATCCCCGTGTCTGATAACCTGCCTCTGATTCCCCGCCTCTGATTCCCCATCTCAGATTCACCGCCTCTGATTCCCCAACTCTGATTCCCCATCTCTGATTCCGCACATCCGATTCCCTGCCTCTGATTCCCCGACTCTGATTCCCCACCTCTGATTCCCCAGCTCTGATTCCCCGCCTCTGATTCCCCAACTCTGATTCCCCGCCTCTGATTCCGCACATCCGATTCCCTGCCTCTGATTCCCCGACTCTGATTCCCCACCTCTGATTCCCCAGCTCTGATTCCCCGCCTCTGATTCCCCAACTCTGATTCCCCACCTCTGATTCCCCAGCTCTGATTCCCCGCCTCTGATTCCCCGTGTTTGATCCCCTGCCTCTGATTCCCCAGCTCTGATTCCCCATCTCTGATTCACCGCCTTTGATTCGCCACCTCTGATTCCCCATATCTGATTCCTCGCCACTGTTTCCCCGCCTCTGATTCCCCGCCTCTGATTCCCCATATCTCATTCCCCGCCTCTTATTCCCCATCTCTGATTCCCGGACTCTGATTCCCCACCTCTGATTCCCGACCTCTTATTCCCGGCATCTGATTCCGGCCTCTGATTCCCGGCCTCTGATTCCCTGCTTCTGCTTCTGATTCCCTGCCTCTGATTCCCCAGTTCTGATTCCGCACATCTAATTCCCTGCCTCTGATTCCCCACCTCTGATTCCCCATATCTGAATCCCCGCCTCTGTTTCCCCGTCTGTGATTCCCCGCCTCTGTTTCCCCATATCTAAGTCCCCGCCTCTGATTCCCCAACTTTGATTCCCCACCTCTGATTCCCCAGCTCTGCTTCCCCACCTCTGATTCCCCACCTCTGATTCCCCATATCTGATTCCCAGCCTCTGTTTCCCCGCCTCTGATTCCCCGCCTCTGTTTCCCCATATCTGATTCCCGGCCTCTGATTCCCCGCCTCTGATTCCCCGCCTCTGATTCCCTGCCTCTGATTCCCCATCTCCGATTCCGCACATCTGATTCCCTGCCTCTCATTCCCCGCCTCTGATTCCCCGCCTCTGATTCCCTGCCTCTGATTCCCAACCTCTGATTCCCCACCTCTGATTCCCCGTGTTTGATTCCCCGCCTCTGTTTCCCCGCCTCTGATTCCCCGCCTCTGATTCCCCAACTCTAATTCCCCGCCTCTGATTCCCCATATCTGATTCCCCGCCTCTGTTTCCCCGCCTCTGATTCCCCGCCCCTGTTTCCCCATATCTGATTCCCTGCCTCTGATTCCCCAACTTTGATTCCCAGCCTCTGATTCCCCAGCTCTGATTCCCCGCCTCTGATTCCCCGCATCTGATTCCCTGCATCTGATTCCAAGCCTCTGATTCCCTGCCTCTGATTCCCAACCTCTGATTCCCCACCTCTGATTCCCCATATCTGATTCCCAGCCTCTGTTTCCCCGCCTCTGATTCCCCGCCTCTGTTTCCCCATATCTGATTCCCGGCCTCTGATTCCCCGCCTCTGATTCCCCGCCTCTGATTCCCCGCCTCTGATTCCCTGCCTCTGATTCCCCATCTCCGATTCCGCACATCTGATCCCCTGCCTCTGATTCCCCGCCTCTGATTCCCCGCCTCTGATTCCCTGCCTCTGATTTCCAACCTCTGATTCCCCACCTCTGATTCCCCGTGTTTGATTCCCCGCCTATGTTTCCCAATATCTAAGTCCCCGCCTCTGATTCCCCAACTCTAATTCCCCACCTCCGATTCCCCAGCTCTGATTCCCCGCCTCTGATTCCCTGCATCTGATTCCCTGCATCTGATTCCAAGCCTCTGATTCCCTGCCTCTGATTCCCAACCTCTGATTCCCCACCTCTGATTCCCCATATCTGATTCCCAGCATCTGTTTCCCCGCCTCTGATTCCCCGCCTCTGTTTCCCCATATCTGATTCCCGGCCTCTGGTTCCCCGCCTCTGATTCCCCGCCTCTGATTCCCTGCCTCTGATTCCCCATCTCCGATTCCGCACATCTGATTCCCTGCCTCTCATTCCCCGCCTCTGATTCCCCGCCTCTGATTCCCCACATCCGATTCCCCATATCTGATTCCCCGCCTCTGTTTCCCCGCCCCTGATTCCCCGCCTCTGTTTCCCCATATCTGATTCCCCGCCTCTGATTCCCAACTATGATTCCCCGCCTCTTATTCCCCAGCTCTGATTCCCTGCCTCTGATTCCCCGCGTTCTATTCCCTGCCTCTGATTCCCCGCCTGTGATTCCCCATCTCTGATTCACCACCTCTGATTCCCCACCACTGATTCCCCATATCTAATTCCCCGCCTCTGTTTGCCCGCCTCTGATTCCCCGCCTCTGTTTCCCCATATCTGATTACCCGCCTCAGAATCCCCAACTCTGATTCCCTGCCTCAGATTCCCCAGCTTCATTACCCGCCTTTGATTCCCCCCGTCTGATTCCCAGCCTCTGAATCCCCGTGTCTGATAACCTGCCTCTGATTCCCCGCCTCTGATTCCCCATCTCAGATTCACCGCCTCTGATTCCCCAACTCTGATTCCCCATCTCTGATTCCGCACATCCGATTCCCTGCCTCTGATTCCCCGACTCTGATTCCCCACCTCTGATTCCCCAGCTCTGATTCCCCGCCTCTGATTCCCCAACTCTGATTCCCCGCCTCTGATTCCCCAGCTCTGATTCCCCGCCTCTGATTCCCCGTGTTTGATCCCCTGCCTCTGATTCCCCAGCTCTGATTCCCCATCTCTGATTCACCGCCTTTGATTCGCCACCTCTGATTCCCCATATCTGATTCCTCGCCACTGTTTCCCCGCCTCTGATTCCCCGCCTCTGATTCCCCATATCTCATTCCCCGCCTCTGATTCCCCATCTCTGATTCCCGGACTCTGATTCCCCACCTCTGATTCCCGACCTCTTATTCCCGGCATCTGATTCCGGCCTCTGATTCCCGGCCTCTGATTCCCTGCTTCTGCTTCTGATTCCCTGCCTCTGATTCCCCAGTTCTGATTCCGCACATCTAATTCCCTGCCTCTGATTCCCCACCTCTGATTCCCCATATCTGAATCCCCGCCTCTGTTTCCCCGTCTGTGATTCCCCGCCTCTGTTTCCCCATATCTAAGTCCCCGCCTCTGATTCCCCAACTTTGATTCCCCACCTCTGATTCCCCAGCTCTGATTCCCCGCCTCTGATTCCCCACCTCTGATTCCCCATATCTGATTCCCAGCCTCTGTTTCCCCGCCTCTGATTCCCCACCTCTGTTTCCCCATATCTGATTCCCGGCCTCTGATTCCCCGCCTCTGATTCCCCGCCTCTGATTCCCTGCCTCTGATTCCCCATCTCCGATTCCGCACATCTGATTCCCTGCCTCTCATTCCCCGCCTCTGATTCCCCGCCTCTGATTCCCTGCCTCTGATTCCCAACCTCTGATTCCCCACCTCTGATTCCCCGTGTTTGATTCCCCGCCTCTGTTTCCCCGCCTCTGATTCCCCGCCTCTGATTCCCCAACTCTAATTCCCCGCCTCTGATTCCCCATATCTGATTCCCCGCCTCTGTTTCCCCGCCTCTGATTCCCCGCCCCTGTTTCCCCATATCTGATTCCCTGGCTCTGATTCCCCAACTTTGATTCCCAGCCTCTGATTCCCCAGCTCTGATTCCCCGCCTCTGATTCCCCGCATCTGATTCCCTGCATCTGATTCCAAGCCTCTGATTCCCTGCCTCTGATTCCCAACCTCTGATTCCCCACCTCTGATTCCCCATATCTGATTCCCAGCCTCTGTTTCCCCGCCTCTGATTCCCCGCCTCTGTTTCCCCATATCTGATTCCCGGCCTCTGATTCCCCGCCTCTGATTCCCCGCCTCTGATTCCCTGCCTCTGATTCCCCATCTCCGATTCCGCACATCTGATCCCCTGCCTCTGATTCCCCGCCTCTGATTCCCCGCCTCTGATTCCCTGCCTCTGATTTCCAACCTCTGATTCCCCACCTCTGATTCCCCGTGTTTGATTCCCCGCCTATGTTTCCCCGCCTCTGATTCCCCGCCTCTGTTTCCCACTATCTAAGTCCCCGCCTCTGATTCCCCAACTCTAATTCCCCACCTCCGATTCCCCAGCTCTGATTCCCCGCCTCTGATTCCCTGCATCTGATTCCCTGCATCTGATTCCAAGCCTCTGATTCCCTGCCTCTGATTCCCAACCTCTGATTCCCCACCTCTGATTCCCCATATCTGATTCCCAGCATCTGTTTCCCCGCCTCTGATTCCCCGCCTCTGTTTCCCCATATCTGATTCCCGGCCTCTGGTTCCCCGCCTCTGATTCCCCGCCTCTGATTCCCTGCCTCTGATTCCCCATCTCCGATTCCGCACATCTGATTCCCTGCCTCTCATTCCCCGCCTCTGATTCCCCGCCTCTGATTCCCCACATCCGATTCCCCATATCTGATTCCCCGCCTCTGTTTCCCCGCCCCTGATTCCCCGCCTCTGTTTCCCCATATCTGATTCCCCGCCTCTGATTCCCAACTATGATTCCCCGCCTCTTATTCCCCAGCTCTGATTCCCTGCCTCTGATTCCCCGCGTTCTATTCCCTGCCTCTGATTCCCCGCCTGTGATTCCCCATCTCTGATTCACCACCTCTGATTCCCCACCACTGATTCCCCATATCTAATTCCCCGCCTCTGTTTGCCCGCCTCTGATTCCCCGCCTCTGTTTCCCCATATCTGATTACCCGCCTCAGAATCCCCAACTCTGATTCCCTGCCTCTGATTCCCCAGCTTCATTACCCGCCTTTGATTCCCCCCGTCTGATTCCCAGCCTCTGAATCCCCGTGTCTGATAACCTGCCTCTGATTCCCCGCCTCTGATTCCCCATCTCAGATTCACCGCCTCTGATTCCCCAACTCTGATTCCCCATCTCTGATTCCGCACATCCGATTCCCTGCCTCTGATTCCCCGACTCTGATTCCCCACCTCTGATTCCCCAGCTCTGATTCCCCGCCTCTGATTCCCCAACTCTGATTCCCCGCCTCTGATTCCCCAGCTCTGATTCCCCGCCTCTGATTCCCCGTGTTTGATCCCCTGCCTCTGATTCCCCAGCTCTGATGCCCCATCTCTGATTCACCGCCTTTGATTCGCCACCTCTGATTCCCCATATCTGATTCCTCGCCACTGTTTCCCCGCCTCTGATTCCCCGCCTCTGATTCCCCATATCTCATTCCCCGCCTCTGATTCCCCATCTCAGATTCACCGCCTCTGATTCCCCAACTCTGATTCCCCATCTCTGATTCCGCACATCCGATTCCCTGCCTCTGATTCCCCGACTCTGATTCCCCACCTCTGATTCCCCAGCTCTGATTCCCCGCCTCTGATTCCCCAACTCTGATTCCCCGCCTCTGATTCCCCAGCTCTGATTCCCCGCCTCTGATTCCCCGTGTTTGATCCCCTGCCTCTGATTCCCCAGCTCTGATTCCCCATCTCTGATTCACCGCCTTTGATTCGCCACCTCTGATTCCCCATATCTGATTCCTCGCCACTGTTTCCCCGCCTCTGATTCCCCGCCTCTGATTCCCCATATCTCATTCCCCGCCTCTGATTCCCCATCTCTGATTCCCGGACTCTGATTCCCCACCTCTGATTCCCGACCTCTTATTCCCGGCATCTGATTCCGGCCTCTGATTCCCGGCCTCTGATTCCCTGCTTCTGCTTCTGATTCCCTGCCTCTGATTCCCCAGTTCTGATTCCGCACATCTAATTCCCTGCCTCTGATTCCCCACCTCTGATTCCCCATATCTGAATCCCCGCCTCTGTTTCCCCGTCTGTGATTCCCCGCCTCTGTTTCCCCATATCTAAGTCCCCGCCTCTGATTCCCCAACTTTGATTCCCCACCTCTGATTCCCCAGCTCTGATTCCCCAGCTCTGATTCCCCACCTCTGATTCCCCATATCTGATTCCCAGCCTCTGTTTCCCCGCCTCTGATTCCCCGCCTCTGTTTCCCATTATCTGATTCCCGGCCTCTGATTCCCCGCCTCTGATTCCCCGCCTCTGATTCCCTGCCTCTGATTCCCCATCTCCGATTCCGCACATCTGATTCCCTGCCTCTCATTCCCCGCCTCTGATTCCCCGCCTCTGATTCCCTGCCTCTGATTCCCAACCTCTGATTCCCCACCTCTGATTCCCCGTGTTTGATTCCCCGCCTCTGTTTCCCCGCCTCTGATTCCCCGCCTCTGATTCCCCAACTCTAATTCCCCGCCTCTGATTCCCCATATCTGATTCCCCGCCTCTGTTTCCCCGCCTCTGATTCCCCGCCCCTGTTTCCCCATATCTGATTCCCTGCCTCTGATTCCCCAACTTTGATTCCCAGCCTCTGATTCCCCAGCTCTGATTCCCCGCCTCTGATTCCCCGCATCTGATTCCCTGCATCTGATTCCAAGCCTATGATTCCCTGCCTCTGATTCCCAACCTCTGATTCCCCACCTCTGATTCCCCATATCTGATTCCCAGCCTCTGTTTCCCCGCCTCTGATTCCCCGCCTCTGTTTCCCCATATCTGATTCCCGGCCTCTGATTCCCCGCCTCTGATTCCCCGCCTCTGATTCCCTGCCTCTGATTCCCCATCTCCGATTCCGCACATCTGATCCCCTGCCTCTGATTTCCCGCCTCTGATTCCCCGCCTCTGATTCCCTGCCTCTGATTTCCAACCTCTGATTCCCCACCTCTGATTCCCCGTGTTTGATTCCCCGCCTATGTTTCCCAATATCTAAGTCCCCGCCTCTGATTCCCCAACTCTAATTCCCCACCTCCGATTCCCCAGCTCTGATTCCCCGCCTTTGATTCCTGCATCTGATTCCCTGCATCTGATTCCAAGCCTCTGATTCCCTGCCTCTGATTCCCAACCTCTGATTCCCCACCTCTGATTCCCCATATCTGATTCCCAGCATCTGTTTCCCCGCCTCTGATTCCCCGCCTCTGTTTCCCCATATCTGATTCCCGGCCTCTGGTTCCCCGCCTCTGATTCCCCGCCTCTGATTCCCTGCCTCTGATTCCCCATCTCCGATTCCGCACATCTGATTCCCTGCCTCTCATTCCCCGCCTCTGATTCCCCGCCTCTGATTCCCCACATCCGATTCCCCATATCTGATTCCCCGCCTCTGTTTCCCCGCCCCTGATTCCCCGCCTCTGTTTCCCCATATCTGATTCCCCGCCTCTGATTCCCAACTATGATTCCCCGCCTCTTATTCCCCAGCTCTGATTCCCTGCCTCTGATTCCCCGCGTTCTATTCCCTGCCTCTGATTCCCCGCCTGTGATTCCCCATCTCTGATTCACCACCTCTGATTCCCCACCACTGATTCCCCATATCTAATTCCCCGCCTCTGTTTGCCCGCCTCTGATTCCCCGCCTCTGTTTCCCCATATCTGATTACCCGCCTCAGAATCCCCAACTCTGATTCCCTGCCTCTGATTCCCCAGCTTCATTACCCGCCTTTGATTCCCCCCGTCTGATTCCCAGCCTCTGAATCCCCGTGTCTGATAACCTGCCTCTGATTCCCCGCCTCTGATTCCCCATCTCAGATTCACCGCCTCTGATTCCCCAACTCTGATTCCCCATCTCTGATTCCGCACATCCGATTCCCTGCCTCTGATTCCCCGACTCTGATTCCCCACCTCTGATTCCCCAGCTCTGATTCCCCGCCTCTGATTCCCCAACTCTGATTCCCCGCCTCTGATTCCCCAGCTCTGATTCCCCGCCTCTGATTCCCCGTGTTTGATCCCCTGCCTCTGATTCCCCAGCTCTGATTCCCCATCTCTGATTCACCGCCTTTGATTCGCCACCTCTGATTCCCCATATCTGATTCCTCGCCACTGTTTCCCCGCCTCTGATTCCCCGCCTCTGATTCCCCATATCTCATTCCCCGCCTCTGATTCCCCATCTCTGATTCCCGGACTCTGATTCCCCACCTCTGATTCCCGACCTCTTATTCCCGGCATCTGATTCCGGCCTCTGATTCCCGGCCTCTGATTCCCTGCTTCTGCTTCTGATTCCCTGCCTCTGATTCCCCAGTTCTGATTCCGCACATCTAATTCCCTGCCTCTGATTCCCCACCTCTGATTCCCCATATATGAATCCCCGCCTCTGTTTCCCCGTCTGTGATTCCCCCCCTCTGTTTCCCCATATCTAAGTCCCCGCCTCTGATTCCCCAACTTTGATTCCCCACATCTGATTCCCCAGCTCTGATTCCCCGCCTCTGATTCCCCACCTCTGATTCCCCATATCTGATTCCCAGCCTCTGTTTCCCCGCCTCTGATTCCCCGCCTCTGTTTCCCCATATCTGATTCCCGGCCTCTGATTCCCCGCCTCTGATTCCCCGCCTCTGATTCCCTGCCTCTGATTCCCCATCTCCGATTCCGCACATCTGATTCCCTGCCTCTCATTCCCCGCCTCTGATTCCCCGCCTCTGATTCCCTGCCTCTGATTCCCAACCTCTGATTCCCCACCTCTGATTCCCCGTGTTTGATTCCCCGCCTCTGTTTCCCCGCCTCTGATTCCCCGCCTCTGATTCCCCAACTCTAATTCCCCGCCTCTGATTCCCCATATCTGATTCCCTGCCTCTGTTTCCCCGCCTCTGATTCCCCGCCCCTGTTTCCCCATATCTGATTCCCTGCCTCTGATTCCCCAACTTTGATTCCCAGCCTCTGATTCCCCAGCTCTGATTCCCCGCCTCTGATTCCCCGCATCTGATTCCCTGCATCTGATTCCAAGCCTCTGATTCCCTGCCTCTGATTCCCAACCTCTGATTCCCCACCTCTGATTCCCCATATCTGATTCCCAGCCTCTGTTTCCCCGCCTCTGATTCCCCGCCTCTGTTTCCCCATATCTGATTCCCGGCCTCTGATTCCCCGCCTCTGATTCCCCGCCTCTGATTCCCTGCCTCTGATTCCCCATCTCCGATTCCGCACATCTGATCCCCTGCCTCTGATTCCCCGCCTCTGATTCCCCGCCTCTGATTCACTGCCTCTGATTTCCAACCTCTGATTCCCCACCTCTGATTCCCCGTGTTTGATTCCCCGCCTATGTTTCCCCGCCTCTGATTCCCCGCCTCTGTTTCCCAATATCTAAGTCCCCGCCTCTGATTCCCCAACTCTAATTCCCCACCTCCGATTCCCCAGCTCTGATTCCCCGCCTCCGATTCCCTGCATCTGATTCCCTGCATCTGATTCCAAGCCTCTGATTCCCTGCCTCTGATTCCCAACCTCTGATTCCCCACCTCTGATTCCCCATATCTGATTCCCAGCATCTGTTTCCCCGCCTCTGATTCCCCGCCTCTGTTTCCCCATATCTGATTCCCGGCCTCTGGTTCCCCGCCTCTGATTCCACGCCTCTGATTCCCTGCCTCTGATTCCCCATCTCCGATTCCGCACATCTGATTCCCTGCCTCTCATTCCCCGCCTCTGATTCCCCGCCTCTGATTCCCTGCCTCTGATTCCCAACCTCTGATTACCCACCTCTGATTCCCCGTGTTTGATTCCCCGCCTCTGTATCCCCGCCTCTGATTCCCCTCCTCTGATTCCCCAACTCTAATTCCCCGCCTCTGATTCCCCATATCTGATTCCCCGCCTCTGTTTCCCCGCCTCTGATTCCCCGCCCCTGTTTCCCCATATCTGATTCCCTGCCTCTGATTCCCCAACTTTGATTCCCAGCCTCTGATTCCCAAGCTCTGATTCCCCGCCTCTGATTCCCCGCATCTGATTCCCTGCATCTGATTCCAAGCCTCTGATTCCCTGCCTCTGATTCCCAACCTCTGATTCCCCACCTCTGATTCCCCATATCTGATTCCCAGCCTCTGTTTCCCCGCCTCTGATTCCCCCCCTCTGTTTCCCCATATCTGATTCCCGGCCTCTGATTCCCCGCATCTGATTCCCCGCCTCTGATTCCCTGCCTCTGATTCCTCATCTCCGATTCCGCACATCTGATTCCCTGCCTCTGATTCCCCGCCTCTGATTCCCCGCCTCTGATTCCCTGCCTCTGATTCCCCGCCTCTGATTCCCGACATCCGATTCCCCGTGTTTGATTCCCCGCCTCTGTTTCCCCGCCCCTGATTCCCCGCCTCTGTTTCCCCATATCTGATTCCCCGCCTCTGATTCCCAACTATGATTCCCCGCCTCTTATTCCCCAGCTCTGATTCTCTGCCTCTGATTCCCCGCGTTCTATTCCCTGCCTCTGGTTCCCCGCCTGTGATTCCCCATCTCTGATTCACCACCTCTGATTCCCCACCACTGATTCCCCATATCTAATTCCCCGCCTCTGTTTGCCCGCCTCTGATTCCCCGCCTCTGTTTCCCCATATCTGATTCCCCGCCTCTGAATCCCCAACTCTGATTCCCTGCCTCTGATTCCCCAGCTTCATTCCCCGCCTTTGATTCCCCCCGTCTGATTCCCAGCCTCTGAATCCCCGTGTCTGATAACCTGCCTCTGATTCCCCGCCTCTGATTCCCCATCTCAGATTCACCGCCTCTGATTCCCCAACTCTGATTCCCCATCTCTGATTCCGCACATCCGATTCCCTGCCTCTGATTCCCCGAATCTGATTCCCCACCTCTGATTCCCCAGCTCTGATTCCCCGCCTCTGATTCCCCAACTCTGATTCCCCGCCTCTGATTCCGCACATCCGATTCCCTGCCTCTGATTCCCCGACTCTGATTCCCCACCTCTGATTCCCCAGCTCTGATTCCCCGCCTCTGATTCCCCAACTCTGATTCCCCACCTCTGATTCCCCAGCTCTGATTCCCCGCCTCTGATTCCCCGTGTTTGATCCCCTGCCTCTGATTCCCCAGCTCTGATTCCCCATCTCTGATTCACCGCCTTTGATTCGCCACCTCTGATTCCCCATATCTGATTCCTCGCCACTGTTTCCCCGCCTCTGATTCCCCGCCTCTGATTCCCCATATCTCATTCCCCGCCTCTGATTCCCCATCTCTGATTCCCGGACTCTGATTCCCCACCTCTGATTCCCGACCTCTTATTCCCGGCATCTGATTCCGGCCTCTGATTCCCGGCCTCTGATTCCCTGCTTCTGCTTCTGATTCCCTGCCTCTGATTCCCCAGTTCTGATTCCGCACATCTAATTCCCTGCCTCTGATTCCCCACCTCTGATTCCCCATATCTGAATCCCCGCCTCTGTTTCCCCGTCTGTGATTCCCCGCCTCTGTTTCCCCATATCTAAGTCCCCGCCTCTGATTCCCCAACTTTGATTCCCCACCTCTGATTCCCCAGCTCTGATTCCCCACCTCTGATTCCCCACCTCTGATTCCCCATATCTGATTCCCAGCCTCTGTTTCCCCGCCTCTGATTCCCCGCCTCTGTTTCCCCATATCTGATTCCCGGCCTCTGATTCCCCGCCTCTGATTCCCCGCCTCTGATTCCCTGCCTCTGATTCCCCATCTCCGATTCCGCACATCTGATTCCCTGCCTCTCATTCCCCGCCTCTGATTCCCCGCCTCTGATTCCCTGCCTCTGATTCCCAACCTCTGATTCCCCACCTCTGATTCCCCGTGTTTGATTCCCCGCCTCTGTTTCCCCGCCTCTGATTCCCCGCCTCTGATTCCCCAACTCTAATTCCCCGCCTCTGATTCCCCATATCTGATTCCCCGCCTCTGTTTCCCCGCCTCTGATTCCCCGCCCCTGTTTCCCCATATCTGATTCCCTGCCTCTGATTCCCCAACTTTGATTCCCAGCCTCTGATTCCCCAGCTCTGATTCCCCGCCTCTGATTCCCCGCATCTGATTCCCTGCATCTGATTCCAAGCCTCTGATTCCCTGCCTCTGATTCCCAACCTCTGATTCCCCACCTCTGATTCCCCATATCTGATTCCCAGCCTCTGTTTCCCCGCCTCTGATTCCCCGCCTCTGTTTCCCCATATCTGATTCCCGGCCTCTGATTCCCCGCCTCTGATTCCCCGCCTCTGATTCCCCGCCTCTGATTCCCTGCCTCTGATTCCCCATCTCCGATTCCGCACATCTGATCCCCTGCCTCTGATTCCCCGCCTCTGATTCCCCGCCTCTGATTCCCTGCCTCTGATTTCCAACCTCTGATTCCCCACCTCTGATTCCCCGTGTTTGATTCCCCGCCTATGTTTCCCAATATCTAAGTCCCCGCCTCTGATTCCCCAACTCTAATTCCCCACCTCCGATTCCCCAGCTCTGATTCCCCGCCTCTGATTCCCTGCATCTGATTCCCTGCATCTGATTCCAAGCCTCTGATTCCCTGCCTCTGATTCCCAACCTCTGATTCCCCACCTCTGATTCCCCATATCTGATTCCCAGCATCTGTTTCCCCGCCTCTGATTCCCCGCCTCTGTTTCCCCATATCTGATTCCCGGCCTCTGGTTCCCCGCCTCTGATTCCCCGCCTCTGATTCCCTGCCTCTGATTCCCCATCTCTGATTCCGCACATCTGATTCCCTGCCTCTCATTCCCCGCCTCTGATTCCCCGCCTCTGATTCCCCACATCCGATTCCCCATATCTGATTCCCCGCCTCTGTTTCCCCGCCCCTGATTCCCCGCCTCTGTTTCCCCATATCTGATTCCCCGCCTCTGATTCCCAACTATGATTCCCCGCCTCTTATTCCCCAGCTCTGATTCCCTGCCTCTGATTCCCCGCGTTCTATTCCCTGCCTCTGATTCCCCGCCTGTGATTCCCCATCTCTGATTCACCACCTCTGATTCCCCACCACTGATTCCCCATATCTAATTCCCCGCCTCTGTTTGCCCGCCTCTGATTCCCCGCCTCTGTTTCCCCATATCTGATTACCCGCCTCAGAATCCCCAACTCTGATTCCCTGCCTCTGATTCCCCAGCTTCATTACCCGCCTTTGATTCCCCCCGTCTGATTCCCAGCCTCTGAATCCCCATGTCTGATAACCTGCCTCTGATTCCCCGCCTCTGATTCCCCATCTCAGATTCACCGCCTCTGATTCCCCAACTCTGATTCCCCATCTCTGATTCCGCACATCCGATTCCCTGCCTCTGATTCCCCGACTCTGATTCCCCACCTCTGATTCCCCAGCTCTGATTCCCCGCCTCTGATTCCCCAACTCTGATTCCCCGCCTCTGATTCCCCAGCTCTGATTCCCCGCCTCTGATTCCCCGTGTTTGATCCCCTGCCTCTGATTCCCCAGCTCTGATTCCCCATCTCTGATTCACCGCCTTTGATTCGCCACCTCTGATTCCCCATATCTGATTCCTCGCCACTGTTTCCCCGCCTCTGATTCCCCGCCTCTGATTCCCCATATCTCATTCCCCGCCTCTGATTCCCCATCTATGATTCCCGGACTCTGATTCCCCACCTCTGATTCCCGACCTCTTATTCCCGGCATCTGATTCCGGCCTCTGATTCCCGGCCTCTGATTCCCTGCTTCTGCTTCTGATTCCCTGCCTCTGATTCCCCAGTTCTGATTCCGCACATCTAATTCCCTGCCTCTGATTCCCCACCTCTGATTCCCCATATCTGAATCCCCGCCTCTGTTTCCCCGTCTGTGATTCCCCGCCTCTGTTTCCCCATATCTAAGTCCCCGCCTCTGATTCCCCAACTTTGATTCCCCACATCTGATTCCCCAGCTCTGATTCCCCGCCTCTGATTCCCCACCTCTGATTCCCCATATCTGATTCCCAGCCTCTGTTTCCCCGCCTCTGATTCCCCGCCTCTGTTTCCCCATATCTGATTCCCGGCCTCTGATTCCCCGCCTCTGATTCCCCGCCTCTGATTCCCTGCCTCTGATTCCCCATCTCCGATTCCGCACATCTGATTCCCTGCCTCTCATTCCCCGCCTCTGATTCCCCGCCTCTGATTCCCTGCCTCTGATTCCCAACCTCTGATTCCCCACCTCTGATTCCCCGTGTTTGATTCCCCGCCTCTGTTTCCCCGCCTCTGATTCCCCGCCTCTGATTCCCCAACTCTAATTCCCCGCCTCTGATTCCCCATATCTGATTCCCTGCCTCTGTTTCCCCGCCTCTGATTCCCCGCCCCTGTTTCCCCATATCTGATTCCCTGCCTCTGATTCCCCAACTTTGATTCCCAGCCTCTGATTCCCCAGCTCTGATTCCCCGCCTCTGATTCCCCGCATCTGATTCCCTGCATCTGATTCCAAGCCTCTGATTCCCTGCCTCTGATTCCCAACCTCTGATTCCCCACCTCTGATTCCCCATATCTGATTCCCAGCCTCTGTTTCCCCGCCTCTGATTCCCCGCCTCTGTTTCCCCATATCTGATTCCCGGCCTCTGATTCCCCGCCTCTGATTCCCCGCCTCTGATTCCCTGCCTCTGATTCCCCATCTCCGATTCCGCACATCTGATCCCCTGCCTCTGATTCCCCGCCTCTGATTCCCCGCCTCTGATTCCCTGCCTCTGATTTCCAACCTCTGATTCCCCACCTCTGATTCCCCGTGTTTGATTCCCCGCCTATGTTTCCCCGCCTCTGATTCCCCGCCTCTGTTTCCCAATATCTAAGTCCCCGCCTCTGATTCCCCAACTCTAATTCCCCACCTCCGATTCCCCAGCTCTGATTCCCCGCCTCTGATTCCCTGCATCTGATTCCCTGCATCTGATTCCAAGCCTCTGATTCCCTGCCTCTGATTCCCAACCTCTGATTCCCCACCTCTGATTCCCCATATCTGATTCCCAGCATCTGTTTCCCCGCCTCTGATTCCCCGCCTCTGTTTCCCCATATCTGATTCCCGGCCTCTGGTTCCCCGCCTCTGATTCCCCGCCTCTGATTCCCTGCCTCTGATTCCCCATCTCCGATTCCGCACATCTGATTCCCTGCCTCTCATTCCCCGCCTCTGATTCCCCGCCTCTGATTCCCTGCCTCTGATTCCCAACCTCTGATTACCCACCTCTGATTCCCCGTGTTTGATTCCCCGCCTCTGTATCCCCGCCTCTGATTCCCCTCCTCTGATTCCCCAACTCTAATTCCCCGCCTCTGATTCCCCATATCTGATTCCCCGCCTCTGTTTCCCCGCCTCTGATTCCCCGCCCCTGTTTCCCCATATCTGATTCCCTGCCTCTGATTCCCCAACTTTGATTCCCAGCCTCTGATTCCCCAGCTCTGTTTCCCCGCCTCTGATTCCCCGCATCTGATTCCCTGCATCTGATTCCAAGCCTCTGATTCCCTGCCTCTGATTCCCAACCTCTGATTCCCCACCTCTGATTCCCCATATCTGATTCCCAGCCTCTGTTTCCCCGCCTCTGATTCCCCGCCTCTGTTTCCCCATATCTGATTCCCGGCCTCTGATTCCCCGCATCTGATTCCCCGCCTCTGATTCCCTGCCTCTGATTCCTCATCTCCGATTCCGCACATCTGATTCCCTGCCTCTGATTCCCCGCCTCTGATTCCCCGCCTCTGATTCCCTGCCTCTGATTCCCCGCCTCTGATTCCCGACATCCGATTCCCCGTGTTTGATTCCCCGCCTCTGTTTCCCCGCCCCTGATTCCCCGCCTCTGTTTCCCCATATCTGATTCCCCGCCTCTGATTCCCAACTATGATTCCCCGCCTCTTATTCCCCAGCTCTGATTCTCTGCCTCTGATTCCCCGCGTTCTATTCCCTGCCTCTGATTCCCCGCCTGTGATTCCCCATCTCTGATTCACCACCTCTGATTCCCCACCACTGATTCCCCATATCTAATTCCCCGCCTCTGTTTGCCCGCCTCTGATTCCCCGCCTCTGTTTCCCCATATCTGATTCCCCGCCTCTGAATCCCCAACTCTGATTCCCTGCCTCTGATTCCCCAGCTTCATTCCCCGCCTTTGATTCCCCCCGTCTGATTCCCAGCCTCTGAATCCCCGTGTCTGATAACCTGCCTCTGATTCCCCGCCTCTGATTCCCCATCTCAGATTCACCGCCTCTGATTCCCCAACTCTGATTCCCCATCTCTGATTCCGCACATCCGATTCCCTGCCTCTGATTCCCCGACTCTGATTCACCACCTCTGATTCCCCAGCTCTGATTCCCCGCCTCTGATTCCCCAACTCTGATTCCCCGCCTCTGATTCCCCAGCTCTGATTCCCCGCCTCTGATTCCGCGTGTTTGATCCCCTGCCTCTGATTCCCCAGCTCTGATTCCCCATCTCTGATTCACCGCCTTTGATTCGCCACATCTGATTCCCCATATCTGATTCCTCGCCACTGTTTCCCCGCCTCTGATTCCCCGCCTCTGATTCCCCATATCTCATTCCCCGCCTCTGTTTCCCCGCCTCTGATTCCCCGCCCCTGTTTCCCCATATCTGATTCCCTGCCTCTGATTCCCCAACTTTGATTCCCAGCCTCTGATTCCCCAGCTCTGATTCCCCGCCTCTGATTCCCCGCATCTGATTCCCTGCATCTGATTCCAAGCCTCTGATTCCCTGCCTCTGATTCCCAACCTCTGATTCCCCACCTCTGATTCCCCATATCTGATTCCCAGCCTCTGTTTCCCCGCCTCTGAATCCCCGCCTCTGTTTCCCCATATCTGATTCCCGGCCTCTGATTCCCCGCCTCTGATTCCCCGCCTCTGATTCCCTGCCTCTGATTCCCCATCTCCGATTCCGCACATCTGATCCCCTGCCTCTGATTCCCCGCCTCTGATTCCCCGCCTCTGATTCCCCGCCTCTGTTTCCCAATATCTAAGTCCCCGCCTCTGATTCCCCAACTCTAATTCCCCACCTCCGATTCCCCAGCTCTGATTCCCCGCCTCTGATTCCCTGCATCTGATTCCCTGCATCTGATTCCAAGCCTCTGATTCCCTGCCTCTGATTCCCAACCTCTGATTCCCCACCTCTGATTCCCCATATCTGATTCCCAGCATCTGTTTCCCCGCCTCTGATTCCCCGCCTCTGTTTCCCCATATCTGATTCCCGGACTCTGGTTCCCCGCCTCTGATTCCCCGCCTCTGATTCCCTGCCTCTGATTCCCCATCTCCGATTCCGCACATCTGATTCCCTGCCTCTCATTCCCCGCCTCTGATTCCCCGCCTCTGATTCCCCACATCCGATTCCCCATATCTGATTCCCCGCCTCTGTTTCCCCGCCCCTGATTCCCCGCCTCTGTTTCCCCATATCTGATTCCCCGCCTCTGATTCCCAACTATGATTCCCCGCCTCTTATTCCCCAGCTCTGATTCCCTGCCTCTGATTCCCCGCGTTCTATTCCCTGCCTCTGATTCCCCGCCTGTGATTCCCCATCTCTGATTCACCACCTCTGATTCCCCACCACTGATTCCCCATATCTAATTCCCCGCCTCTGTTTGCCCGCCTCTGATTCCCCGCCTCTGTTTCCCCATATCTGATTACCCGCCTCAGAATCCCCAACTCTGATTCCCTGCCTCTGATTCCCCAGCTTCATTACCCGCCTTTGATTCCCCCCGTCTGATTCCCAGCCTCTGAATCCCCGTGTCTGATAACCTGCCTCTGATTCCCCGCCTCTGATTCCCCATCTCAGATTCACCGCCTCTGATTCCCCAACTCTGATTCCCCATCTCTGATTCCGCACATCCGATTCCCTGCCTCTGATTCCCCCACTCTGATTCCCCACCTCTGATTCCCCAGCTCTGATTCCCCGCCTCTGATTCCCCAACTCTGATTCCCCGCCTCTGATTCCCCAGCTCTGATTCCCCGCCTCTGATTCCCCGTGTTTGATCCCCTGCCTCTGATTCCCCAGCTCTGATTCCCCATCTCTGATTCACCGCCTTTGATTCGCCACCTCTGATTCCCCATATCTGATTCCTCGCCACTGTTTCCCCGCCTCTGATTCCCCGCCTCTGATTCCCCATATCTCATTCCCCGCCTCTGATTCCCCATCTCTGATTCCCGGACTCTGATTCCCCACCTCTGATTCCCGACCTCTTATTCCCGGCATCTGATTCCGGCCTCTGATTCCCGGCCTCTGATTCCCTGCTTCTGCTTCTGATTCCCTGCCTCTGATTCCCCAGTTCTGATTCCGCACATCTAATTCCCTGCCTCTGATTCCCCACCTCTGATTCCCCATATCTGAATCCCCGCCTCTGTTTCCCCGTCTGTGATTCCCCGCCTCTGTTTCCCCATATCTAAGTCCCCGCCTCTGATTCCCCAACTTTGATTCCCCACCTCTGATTCCCCAGCTCTGATTCCCCGCCTCTGATTCCCCACCTCTGATTCCCCATATCTGATTCCCAGCCTCTGTTTCCCCGCCTCTGATTCCCCGCCTCTGTTTCCCCATATCTGATTCCCGGCCTCTGATTCCCCGCCTCTGATTCCCCGCCTCTGATTCCCTGCCTCTGATTCCCCATCTCCGATTCCGCACATCTGATTCCCTGCCTCTCATTCCCCGCCTCTGCTTCCCCGCCTCTGATTCCCTGCCTCTGATTCCCAACCTCTGATTCCCCACCTCTGATTCCCCGTGTTTGATTCCCCGCCTCTGTTTCCCCGCCTCTGATTCCCCGCCTCTGATTCCCCAACTCTAATTCCCCGCCTCTGATTCCCCATATCTGATTCCCCGCCTCTGTTTCCCCGCCTCTGATTCCCCGCCCCTGTTTCCCCATATCTGATTCCCTGCCTCTGATTCCCCAACTTTGATTCCCAGCCTCTGATTCCCCAGCTTTGATTCCCCGCCTCTGATTCCCCGCATCTGATTCCCTGCATCTGATTCCAAGCCTCTGATTCCCTGCCTCTGATTCCCAACCTCTGATTCCCCACCTCTGATTCCCCATATCTGATTCCCAGCATCTGTTTCCCCGCCTCTGATTCCCCGCCTCTGTTTCCCCATATCTGATTCCCGGCCTCTGGTTCCCCGCCTCTGATTCCCCGCCTCTGATTCCCTGCCTCTGATTCCCCATCTCCGATTCCGCACATCTGATTCCCTGCCTCTCATTCCCCGCCTCTGATTCCCCGCCTCTGATTCCCTGCCTCTGATTCCCAACCTCTGATTACCCACCTCTGATTCCCCGTGTTTGATTCCCCGCCTCTGTATCCCCGCCTCTGATTCCCCTCCTCTGATTCCCCAACTCTAATTCCCCGCCTCTGATTCCCCATATCTGATTCCCCGCCTCTGTTTCCCCGCCTCTGATTCCCCGCCCCTGTTTCCCCATATCTGATTCCCTGCCTCTGATTCCCCAACTTTGATTCCCAGCCTCTGATTCCCCAGCTCTGATTCCCCGCCTCTGATTCCCCGCATCTGATTCCCTGCATCTGATTCCAAGCCTCTGATTCCCTGCCTCTGATTCCCAACCTCTGATTCCCCACCTCTGATTCCCCATATCTGATTCCCAGCCTCTGTTTCCCCGCCTCTGATTCCCCGCCTCTGTTTCCCCATATCTGATTCCCGGCCTCTGATTCCCCGCATCTGATTCCCCGCCTCTGATTCCCTGCCTCTGATTCCTCATCTCCGATTCCGCACATCTGATTCCCTGCCTCTGATTCCCCGCCTCTGATTCCCCGCCTCTGATTCCCTGCCTCTGATTCCCCGCCTCTGATTCCCGACATCCGATTCCCCGTGTTTGATTCCCCGCCTCTGTTTCCCCGCCCCTGATTCCCCGCCTCTGTTTCCCCATATCTGATTCCCCGCCTCTGATTCCCAACTATGATTCCCCGCCTCTTATTCCCCAGCTCTGATTCCCTGCCTCTGATTCCCCGCGTTCTATTCCCTGCCTCTGATTCCCCGCCTGTGATTCCCCATCTCTGATTCACCACCTCTGATTCCCCACCACTGATTCCCCATATCTAATTCCCCGCCTCTGTTTGCCCGCCTCTGATTCCCCGCCTCTGTTTCCCCATATCTGATTACCCGCCTCAGAATCCCCAACTCTGATTCCCTGCCTCTGATTCCCCAGCTTCATTACCCGCCTTTGATTCCCCCCGTCTGATTCCCAGCCTCTGAATCCCCGTGTCTGATAACCTGCCTCTGATTCCCCGCTTCTGATTCCCCATCTCAGATTCACCGCCTCTGATTCCCCAACTCTGATTCCCCATCTCTGATTCCGCACATCCGATTCCCTGCCTCTGATTCCCCGACTCTGATTCCCCACCTCTGATTCCCCAGCTCTGATTCCCCGCCTCTGATTCCCCAACTCTGATTCCCCGCCTCTGATTCCCCAGCTCTGATTCCCCGCCTCTGATTCCCCGTGTTTGATCCCCTGCCTCTGATTCCCCAGCTCTGATTCCCCATCTCTGATTCACCGCCTTTGATTCGCCACCTCTGATTCCCCATATCTGATTCCTCGCCACTGTTTCCCCGCCTCTGATTCCCCGCCTCTGATTCCCCATATCTCATTCCCCGCCTCTGATTCCCCATCTCTGATTCCCGGACTCTGATTCCCCACCTCTGATTCCCGACCTCTTATTCCCGGCATCTGATTCCGGCCTCTGATTCCCGGCCTCTGATTCCCTGCTTCTGCTTCTGATTCCCTGCCTCTGATTCCCCAGTTCTGATTCCGCACATCTAATTCCCTGCCTCTGATTCCCCACCTCTGATTCCCCATATCTGAATCCCCGCCTCTGTTTCCCCGTCTGTGATTCCCCGCCTCTGTTTCCCCATATCTAAGTCCCCGCCTCTGATTCCCCAACTTTGATTCCCCACCTCTGATTCCCCAGCTCTGATTCCCCGCCTCTGATTCCCCACGTCTGATTCCCCATATCTGATTCCCAGCCTCTGTTTCCCCGCCTCTGATTCCCCGCCTCTGTTTCCCCATATCTGATTCCCGGCCTCTGATTCCCCGCCTCTGATTCCCCGCCTCTGATTCCCTGCCTCTGATTCCCCATCTCCGATTCCGCACATCTGATTCCCTGCCTCTCATTCCCCGCCTCTGATTCCCCGCCTCTGATTCCCTGCCTCTGATTCCCAACCTCTGATTCCCCACCTCTGATTCCCCGTGTTTGATTCCCCGCCTCTGTTTCCCCGCCTCTGATTCCCCGCATCTGATTCCCCAACTCTAATTCCCCGCCTCTGATTCCCCATATCTGATTCCCCGCCTCTGTTTCCCCGCCTCTGATTCCCCGCCCCTGTTTCCCCATATCTGATTCCCTGCCTCTGATTCCCCAACTTTGATTCCCAGCCTCTGATTCCCCAGCTCTGATTCCCCGCCTCTGATTCCCCGCATCTGATTCCCTGCATCTGATTCCAAGCCTCTGATTCCCTGCCTCTGATTCCCAACCTCTGATTCCCCACCTCTGATTCCCCATATCTGATTCCCAGCCTCTGTTTCCCCGCCTCTGATTCCCCGCCTCTGTTTCCCCATATCTGATTCCCGGCCTCTGATTCCCCGCCTCTGGTTCCCCGCCTCTGATTCCCTGCCTCTGATTCCCCATCTCCGATTCCGCACATCTGATCCCCTGCCTCTGATTCCCCGCCTCTGATTCCCCGCCTCTGATTCCCTGCCTCTGATTTCCAACCTCTGATTCCCCACCTCTGATTCCCCGTGTTTGATTCCCCGCCTATGTTTCCCCGCCTCTGATTCCCCGCCTCTGTTTCCCAATATCTAAGTCCCCGCCTCTGATTCCCCAACTCTAATTCCCCACCTCCGATTCCCCAGCTCTGATTCCCCGCCTCTGATTCCCTGCATCTGATTCCCTGCATCTGATTCCAAGCCTCTGATTCCGTGCCTCTGATTCCCAACCTCTGATTCCCCACCTCTGATTCCCCATATCTGATTCCCAGCATCTGTTTCCCCGCCTCTGATTCCCCGCCTCTGTTTCCCCATATCTGATTCCCGGCCTCTGGTTCCCCGCCTCTGATTCCCCGCCTCTGATTCCCTGCCTCTGATTCCCCATCTCCGATTCCGCACATCTGATTCCCTGCCTCTCATTCCCCGCCTCTGATTCCCCGCCTCTGATTCCCCACATCCGATTCCCCATATCTGATTCCCCGCCTCTGTTTCCCCGCCCCTGATTCCCCGCCTCTGTTTCCCCATATCTGATTCCCCGCCTCTGATTCCCAACTATGATTCCCCGCCTCTTATTCCCCAGCTCTGATTCCCTGCCTCTGATTCCCCGCGTTCTATTCCCTGCCTCTGATTCCCCGCCTGTGATTCCCCATCTCTGATTCACCACCTCTGATTAACCACCACTGATTCCCCATATCTAATTCCCCGCCTCTGTTTGCCCGCCTCTGATTCCCCGCCTCTGTTTCCCCATATCTGATTACCCGCCTCAGAATCCCCAACTCTGATTCCCTGCCTCTGATTCCCCAGCTTCATTACCCGCCTTTGATTCCCCCCGTCTGATTCCCAGCCTCTGAATCCCCGTGTCTGATAACCTGCCTCTGATTCCCCGCCTCTGATTCCCCATCTCAGATTCACCGCCTCTGATTCCCCAACTCTGATTCCCCATCTCTGATTCCGCATATCCGATTCCCTGCCTCTGATTCCCCGACTCTGATTCCCCACCTCTGATTCCCCAGCTCTGATTCCCCGCCTCTGATTCCCCAACTCTGATTCCCCGCCTCTGATTCCGCAGCTCTGATTCCCCGCCTCTGATTCCCCGTGTTTGATCCCCTGCCTCTGATTCCCCAGCTCTGATTCCCCATCTCTGATTCACCGCCTTTGATTCGCCACCTCTGATTCCCCATATCTGATTCCTCGCCACTGTTTCCCCGCCTCTGATTCCCCGCCTCTGATTCCCCATATCTCATTCCCCGCCTCTGATTCCCCATCTCTGATTCCCGGACTCTGATTCCCCACCTCTGATTCCCGACCTCTTATTCCCGGCATCTGATTCCGGCCTCTGATTCCCGGCCTCTGATTCCCTGCTTCTGCTTCTGATTCCCTGCCTCTGATTCCCCAGTTCTGATTCCGCACATCTAATTCCCTGCCTCTGATTCCCCACCTCTGATTCCCCATATATGAATCCCCGCCTCTGTTTCCCCGTCTGTGATTCCCCGCCTCTGTTTCCCCATATCTAAGTCCCCGCCTCTGATTCCCCAACTTTGATTCCCCACATCTGATTCCCCAGCTCTGATTCCCCGCCTCTGATTCCCCACCTCTGATTCCCCATATCTGATTCCCAGCCTCTGTTTCCCCGCCTCTCATTCCCCGCCTCTGTTTCCCCATATCTGATTCCCGGCCTCTGATTCCCCGCCTCTGATTCCCCGCCTCTGATTCCCTGCCTCTGATTCCCCATCTCCGATTCCGCACATCTGATTCCCTGCCTCTCATTCTCCGCCTCTGATTCCCCGCCTCTGATTCCCTGCCTCTGATTCCCAACCTCTGATTCCCCACCTCTGATTCCCCGTGTTTGATTCCCCGCCTCTGTTTCCCCGCCTCTGATTCCCCGCCTCTGATTCCCCAACTCTAATTCCCCGCCTCTGATTCCCCATATCTGATTCCCTGCCTCTGTTTCCCCGCCTCTGATTCCCCGCCCCTGTTTCCCCATATCTGATTCCCTGCCTCTGATTCCCCAACTTTGATTCCCAGCCTCTGATTCCCCAGCTCTGATTCCCCGCCTCTGATTCCCCGCATCTGATTCCCTGCATCTGATTCCAAGCCTCTGATTCCCTGTCTCTGATTCCCAACCTCTGATTCCCCACCTCTGATTCCCCATATCTGATTCCCAGCATCTGTTTCCCCGCCTCTGATTCCCCGCCTCTGTTTCCCCATATCTGATTCCCGGCCTCTGGTTCCCCGCCTCTGATTCCCCGCCTCTGATTCCCTGCCTCTGATTCCCCATCTCCGATTCCGCACATCTGATTCCCTGCCTCTCATTCCCCGCCTCTGATTCCCCGCCTCTGATTCCCTGCCTCTGATTCCCAACCTCTGATTACCCACCTCTGATTCCCCGTGTTTGATTCCCCGCCTCTGTATCCCCGCCTCTGATTCCCCTCCTCTGATTCCCCAACTCTAATTCCCCGCCTCTGATTCCCCATATCTGATTCCCCGCCTCTGTTTCCCCGCCTCTGATTCCCCGCCCCTGTTTCCCCATATCTGATTCCCTGCCTCTGATTCCCCAACTTTGATTCCCAGCCTCTGATTCCCCAGCTCTGATTCCCCGCCTCTGATTCCCCGCATCTGATTCCCTGCATCTGATTCCAAGCCTCTGATTCCCTGCCTCTGATTCCCAACCTCTGATTCCCCACCTCTGATTCCCCATATCTGATTCCCAGCCTCTGTTTCCCCGTCTCTGATTCCCCGCCTCTGTTTCCCCATATCTGATTCCCGGCCTCTGATTCCCCGCATCTGATTCCCCGCCTCTGATTCCCTGCCTCTGATTCCTCATCTCCGATTCCGCACATCTGATTCCCTGCCTCTGATTCCCCGCCTCTGATTCCCCGCCTCTGATTCCCTGCCTCTGATTCCCCGCCTCTGATTCCCGACATCCGATTCCCCGTGTTTGATTCCCCGCCTCTGTTTCCCCACCCCTGATTCCCCGCCTCTGTTTCCCCATATCTGATTCCCCGCCTCTGATTCCCAACTATGATTCCCCGCCTCTTATTCCCCAGCTCTGATTCCCTGCCTCTGATTCCCCGCATTCTATTCCCTGCCTCTGATTCCCCGCCTGTGATTCCCCATCTCTGATTCACCACCTCTGATTCCCCACCACTGATTCCCCATATCTAATTCCCCGCCTCTGTTTGCCCGCCTCTGATTCCCCGCCTCTGTTTCCCCATATCTGATTCCCCGCCTCTGAATCCCCAACTCTGATTCCCTGCCTATGATTCCCCAGCTTCATTCCCCGCCTTTGATTCCCCCCGTCTGATTCCCAGCCTCTGAATCCCCGTGTCTGATAACCTGCCTCTGATTCCCCGCCTCTGATTCCCCATCTCAGATTCACCGCCTCTGATTCCCCAACTCTGATTCCCCATCTCTGATTCCGCACATCCGATTCCCTGCCTCTGATTCCCCGACTCTGATTCCCCACCTCTGATTCCCCAGCTCTGATTCCCCGCCTCTGATTCCCCAACTCTGATTCCCCGCCTCTGATTCCCCAGCTCTGATTCCCCGCCTCTGATTCCGCGTGTTTGATCCCCTGCCTCTGATTCCCCAGCTCTGATTCCCCATCTCTGATTCACCGCCTTTGATTCGCCACATCTGATTCCCCATATCTGATTCCTCGCCACTGTTTCCCCGCCTCTGATTCCCCGCCTCTGATTCCCCATATCTCATTCCCCGCCTCTGATTCCCCATCTCTGATTCCCGGACTCTGATTCCCCACCTCTGATTCCCGACCTCTTATTCCCGGCATCTGATTCCGGCCTCTGATTCCCGGCCTCTGATTCCCTGCTTCTGATTCTGATTCCCTGCCTCTGATTCCCCATTTCTGATTCCGTACATCTAATTCCCTGCCTCTGATTCCCCACCTCTGATTCCCCATATCTGAATCCCCGCCTCTGTTTCCCTGTCTCTGATTCCCCGCCTCTGTTTCCCCATATCTAAGTCCCCGCCTCTGATTCCCCAACTTTCATTCCCCACCTCTGATTCCCCAGCTCTGATTCCCCGCCTCTGATTCCCCACCTCTGATTCCCCATATCTGAATCCCCGCCTCTGTTTCCCTGTCTCTGATTCCCCGCCTCTGTTTCCCCATATCTAAGTCCCCGCCTCTGATTCCCCAACTTTCATTCCCCACCTCTGATTCCCCAGCTCTGATTCCCCGCCTCTGATTCCCCACCTCTGATTCCCCATATCTGATTCCCAGCCTCTGTTTCCCCGCCTCTGATTCCCCGCCTGTTTCCCCATATCTGATTCCCGGCCTCTGATTCCCCGCCTCTGATTCCCCGCCTCTGATTCCCTGCCTCTGATTCCCCATCTCCGATTCCGCACATCTGATTCCCTGCCTCTCATTCCCCGCCTCTGATTCCACGCCTCTGATTCCCTGCCTCTGATTCCCAACCTCTTATTCCCCACCTCTGATTCCCCGTGTTTGATTCCCCGCCTCTGTTTCCCCGCCTCTGATTACCCGCCTCTGATTCCCCATCTCTGATTCCCGGACTCTGATTCCCCACCTCTGATTCCCGACCTCTTATTCCCGGCATCTGATTCCGGCCTCTGATTCCCGGCCTCTGATTCCCTGCTTCTGCTTCTGATTCCCTGCCTCTGATTCCCCAGTTCTGATTCCGCACATCTAATTCCCTGCCTCTGATTCCCCACCTCTGATTCCCCATATCTGAATCCCCGCCTCTGTTTCCCCGTCTGTGATTCCCCGCCTCTGTTTCCCCATATCTAAGTCCCCGCCTCTGATTCCCCAACTTTGATTCCCCACCTCTGATTCCCCAGCTCTGATTCCCCGCCTCTGATTCCCCACCTCTGATTCCCCATATCTGATTCCCAGCCTCTGTTTCCCCACCTCTGATTCCCCGCCTCTGTTTCCCCATATCTGATTCCCGGCCTCTGATTCCCCGCCTCTGATTCCCCGCCTCTGATTCCCTGCCTCTGATTCCCCATCTCCGATTCCCCAGCTCTGATTCCCCGCCTCTGATTCCCTGCATCTGATTCCCTGCATCTGATTCCAAGCCTCTGATTCCCTGCCTCTGATTCCCAACCTCTGATTCCCCACCTCTGATTCCCCATATCTGATTCCCAGCATCTGTTTCCCCGCCTCTGATTCCCCGCCTCTGTTTCCCCATATCTGATTCCCGGCCTCTGGTTCCCCGCCTCTGATTCCCCGCCTCTGATTCCCTGCCTCTGATTCCCCATCTCCGATTCCGCACATCTGATTCCCTGCCTCTCATTCCCCGCCTCTGATTCCCCGCCTCTGATTCCCTGCCTCTGATTCCCAACCTCTGATTACCCACCTCTGATTCCCCGTGTTTGATTCCCCGCCTCTGTATCCCCGCCTCTGATTCCCCTCCTCTGATTCCCCAACTCTAATTCCCCGCCTCTGATTCCCCATATCTGATTCCCCGCCTCTGTTTCCCCGCCTCTGATTCCCCGCCCCTGTTTCCCCATATCTGATTCCCTGCCTCTGATTCCCCAACTTTGATTCCCAGCCTCTGATACCCCAGCTCTGATTCCCCGCCTCTGATTCCCCGCATCTGATTCCCTGCATCTGATTCCAAGCCTCTGATTCCCTGCCTCTGATTCCCAACCTCTGATTCCCCACCTCTGATTCCCCATATCTGATTCCCAGCCTCTGTTTCCCCGCCTCTGATTCCCCGCCTCTGTTTCCCCATATCTGATTCCCGGCCTCTGATTCCCCGCATCTGATTCCCCGCCTCTGATTCCCTGCCTCTGATTCCTCATCTCCGATTCCGCACATCTGATTCCCTGCCTCTGATTCCCCGCCTCTGATTCCCCGCCTCTGATTCCCTGCCTCTGATTCCCCGCCTCTGATTCCCGACATCCGATTCCCCGTGTTTGATTCCCCGCCTCTGTTTCCCCGCCCCTGATTCCCCGCCTCTGTTTCCCCATATCTGATTCCCCGCCTCTGATTCCCAACTATGATTCCCCGCCTCTTATTCCCCAGCTCTGATTCCCTGCCTCTGATTCCCCGCGTTCTATTCCCTGCCTCTGATTCCCCGCCTGTGATTCCCCATCTCTGATTCACCACCTCTGATTCCCCACCACTGATTCCCCATATCTAATTCCCCGCCTCTGTTTGCCCGCCTCTGATTCCCCGCCTCTGTTTCCCCATATCTGATTCCCCGCCTCTGAATCCCCAACTCTGATTCCCTGCCTCTGATTCCCCAGCTTCATTCCCCGCCTTTGATTCCCCCCGTCTGATTCCCAGCCTCTGAATCCCCGTGTCTGATAACCTGCCTCTGATTCCCCGCCTCTGATTCCCACCTCAGATTCACCGCCTCTGATTCCCCAACTCAGATTCCCCATCTCTGATTCACCGCCTTTGATTCGCCACATCTGATTCCCCATATCTGATTCCTCGCCACTGTTTCCCCGCCTCTGATTCCCCGCCTCTGATTCCCCATATCTCATTCCCCGCCTCTGTTTCCCCGCCTCTGATTCCCCGCCCCTGTTTCCCCATATCTGATTCCCTGCCTCTGATTCCCCAACTTTGATTCCCAGCCTCTGATTCCCCAGCTCTGATTCCCCGCCTCTGATTCCCCGCATCTGATTCCCTGCATCTGATTCCAAGCCTCTGATTCCCTGCCTCTGATTCCCAACCTCTGATTCCCCACCTCTGATTCCCCATATCTGATTCCCAGCCTCTGTTTCCCCGCCTCTGATTCCCCGCCTCTGTTTCCCCATATCTGATTCCCGGCCTCTGATTCCCCGCCTCTGATTCCCCGCCTCTGATTCCCTGCCTCTTATTCCCCATCTCCGATTCCGCACATCTGATCCCCAGCCTCTGATTCCCCGCCTCTGATTCCCCGCCTCTGATTCCCTGCCTCTGATTTCCAACCTCTGATTCCCCACCTCTGATTCCCCGTGTTTGATTCCCCGCCTATGTTTCCCCGCCTTTGATTCCCCGCCTCTGTTTCCCAATATCTAAGTCCCCGCCTCTGATTCCCCAACTCTAATTCCCCACCTCCGATTCCCCAGCTCTGATTCCCCGCCTCTGATTCCCTGCATCTGATTCCCTGCATCTGATTCCAAGCCTCTGATTCCCTGCCTCTGATTCCCAACCTCTGATTCCCCACCTCTGATTCCCCATATCTGATTCCCAGCATCTGTTTCCCCGCCTCTGATTCCCCGCCTCTGTTTCCCCATATCTGATTCCCGGCCTCTGGTTCCCCGCCTCTGATTCCCCGCCTCTGATTCCCTGCCTCTGATTCCCCATCTCCGATTCCGCACATCTGATTCCCTGCCTCTCATTCCCCGCCTCTGATTCCCCGCCTCTGATTCCCCACATCCGATTCCCCATATCTGATTCCCCGCCTCTGTTTCCCCGCCCCTGATTCCCCACCTCTGTTTCCCCATATCTGATTCCCCGCCTCTGATTCCCAACTATGATTCCCCGCCTCTTATTCCCCAGCTCTGATTCCCTGCCTCTGATTCCCCGCGTTCTATTCCCTGCCTCTGATTCCCCGCCTGTGATTCCCCATCTCTGATTCACCACCTCTGATTCCCCACCACTGATTCCCCATATCTAATTCCCCGCCTCTGTTTGCCCGCCTCTGATTCCCCGCCTCTGTTTCCCCATATCTGATTACCCGCCTCAGAATCCCCAACTCTGATTCCCTGCCTCTGATTTCCCAGCTTCATTACCCGCCTTTTATTCCCCCCGTCTGATTTCCAGCCTCTGAATCCCCGTGTCTGATAACCTGCCTCTGATTCCCCGCCTCTGATTCCCCATCTCAGATTCACCGCCTCTGATTCCCCAACTCTGATTCCCCATCTCTGATTCCGCACATCCGATTCCCTGCCTCTGATTCCCCAACTCTGATTCCCCACCTCTGATTCCCCAGCTCTGATTCCTCGCCACTGTTTCCCCGCCTCTGATTCCCCGCCTCTGATTCCCCATATCTCATTCCCCGCCTCTGATTCCCCATCTCTGATTCCCGGACTCTGATTCCCCACCTCTGATTCCCGACCTCTTATTCCCGGCATCTGATTCCGGCCTCTGATTCCCGGCCTCTGATTCCCTGCTTCTGCTTCTGATTCCCTGCCTCTGATTCCCCAGTTCTGATTCCGCACATCTAATTCCCTGCCTCTGATTCCCCACCTCTGATTCCCCATATCTGAATCCCCGCCTCTGTTTCCCCGTCTGTGATTCCCCGCCTCTGTTTCCCCATATCTAAGTCCCCGCCTCTGATTCCCCAACTTTGATTCCCCACCTCTGATTCCCCAGCTCTGATTCCCCGCCTCTGATTCCCCACCTCTGATTCCCCATATCTGATTCCCAGCCTCTGTTTCCCCGCCTCTGATTCCCCGCCTCTGTTTCCCCATATCTGATTCCCGGCCTCTGATTCCCCGCCTCTGATTCCCCGCCTCTGATTCCCTGCCTCTGATTCCCCATCTCCGATTCCGCACATCTGATTCCCTGCCTCTCATTCCCCGCCTCTGATTCCCCGCCTCTGATTCCCTGCCTCTGATTCCCAACCTCTGATTCCCCACCTCTGATTCCCCGTGTTTGATTCCCCGCCTCTGTTTCCCCGCCTCTGATTCCCCGCCTCTGATTCCCCAACTCTAATTCCCCGCCTCTGATTCCCCATATCTGATTCCCCGCCTCTGTTTCCCCGCCTCTGATTCCCCGCCCCTGTTTCCCCATATCTGATTCCCTGCCTCTGATTCCCCAACTTTGATTCCCAGCCTCTGATTCCCCAGCTCTGATTCCCCGCCTCTGATTCCCCGCATCTGATTCCCTGCATCTGATTCCAAGCCTCTGATTCCCTGCCTCTGATTCCCAACCTCTGATTCCCCACCTCTGATTCCCCATATCTGATTCCCAGCCTCTGTTTCCCCGCCTCTGATTCCCCGCCTCTGTTTCCCCATATCTTATGCCCGGCCTCTGATTCCCCGCCTCTGATTCCCCGCCTCTGATTCCCTGCCTCTGATTCCCCATCTCCGATTCCGCACATCTGATCCCCTGCCTCTGATTCCCCGCCTCTGATTCCCCGCCTCTGATTCCCTGCCTCTGATTTACAACCTCTGATTCCCCACCTCTGATTCCCCGTGTTTGATTCCCCACCTATGTTTCCCCGCCTCTGATTCCCCGCCTCTGTTTCCCAATATCTAAGTCCCCGCCTCTGATTCCCCAACTCTAATTCCCCACCTCCGATTCCCCAGCTCTGATTCCCCGCCTCTGATTCCCTGCATCTGATTCCCTGCATCTGATTCCAAGCCTCTGATTCCCTGCCTCTGATTCCCAACCTCTGATTCCCCACCTCTGATTCCCCATATCTGATTCCCAGCATCTGTTTCCCCGCCTCTGATTCCCCGCCTCTGTTTCCCCATATCTGATTCCCGGCCTCTGGTACCCCGCCTCTGATTCCCCGCCTCTGATTCCCTGCCTCTGATTCCCCATCTCCGATTCCGCACATCTGATTCCCTGCCTCTCATTCCCCGCCTCTGATTCCCCGCCTCTGATTCCCCACATCCGATTCCCCATATCTGATTCCCCGCCTCTGTTTCCCCGCCCCTGATTCCCCGCCTCTGTTTCCCCATATCTGATTCCCCGCCTCTGATTCCCAACTATGATTCCCCGCCTCTTATTCCCCAGCTCTGATTCCCTGCCTCTGATTCCCCGCGTTCTATTCCCTGCCTCTGATTCCCCGCCTGTGATTCCCCATCTCTGATTCACCACCTCTGATTCCCCACCACTGATTCCCCATATCTAATTCCCCGCCTCTGTTTGCCCGCCTCTGATTCCCCGCCTCTGTTTCCCCATATCTGATTACCCGCCTCAGAATCCCCAACTCTGATTCCCTGCCTCTGATTCCCCAGCTTCATTACCACCCTTTGATTCCCCCCGTCTGATTCCCAGCCTCTGAATCCCCGTGTCTGATAACCTGCCTCTGATTCCCCGCCTCTGATTCCCCATCTCAGATTCACCGCCTCTGATTCCCCAACTCTGATTCCCCATCTCTGATTCCGCACATCCGATTCCCTGCCTCTGATTCCCCCACTCTGATTCCCCACCTCTGATTCCCCAGCTCTGATTCCCCGCCTCTGATTCCCCAACTCTGATTCCCCGCCTCTGATTCCCCAGCTCTGATTCCCCGCCTCTGATTCCCCGTGTTTGATCCCCTGCCTCTGATTCCCCAGCTCTGATTCCCCATCTCTGATTCACCGCCTTTGATTCGCCACCTCTGATTCCCCATATCTGATTCCTCGCCACTGTTTCCCCGCCTCTGATTCCCCGCCTCTGATTCCCCATATCTCATTCCCCGCCTCTGATTCCCCATCTCTGATTCCCGGACTCTGATTCCCCACCTCTGATTCCCGACCTCTTATTCCCGGCATCTGATTCCGGCCTCTGATTCCCGGCCTCTGATTCCCTGCTTCTGCTTCTGATTCCCTGCCTCTGATTCCCCAGTTCTGATTCCGCACATCTAATTCCCTGCCTCTGATTCCCCACCTCTGATTCACCATATATGAATCCCCGCCTCTGTTTCCCCGTCTGTGATTCCCCGCCTCTGTTTCCCCATATCTAAGTCCTCGCCTCTGATTCCCCAACTTTGATTCCCCACATCTGATTCCCCAGCTCTGATTCCCCGCCTCTGATTCCCCACCTCTGATTCCCCATATCTGATTCCCAGCCTCTGTTTCCCCGCCTCTGATTCCCCGCCTCTGTTTCCCCATATCTGATTCCCGGCCTCTGATTCCCCGCCTCTGATTCCCCACCTCTGATTCCCTGCCTCTGATTCCCCATCTCCGATTCCGCACATCTGATTCCCTGCCTCTCATTCCCCGCCTCTGATTCCCCGCCTCTGATTCCCTGCCTCTGATTCCCAACCTCTGATTCCCCACCTCTGATTCCCCGTGTTTGATTCCCCGCCTCTGTTTCCCCGCCTCTGATTCCCCGCCTCTGATTCCCCAACTCTAATTCCCCGCCTCTGATTCCCCATATCTGATTCCCTGCCTCTGTTTCCCCGCCTCTGATTCCCCGCCCCTGTTTCCCCATATCTGATTCCCTGCCTCTGATTCCCCAACTTTGATTCCCAGCCTCTGATTCCCCATCTCTGATTCCCCGCCTCTGATTCCCCGCATCTGATTCCCTGCATCTGATTCCAAGCCTCTGATTCCCTGTCTCTGATTCCCAACCTCTGATTCCCCACCTCTGATTCCCCATATCTGATTCCCAGCATCTGTTTCCCCGCCTCTGATTCCCCGCCTCTGTTTCCCCATATCTGATTCCCGGCCTCTGGTTCCCCGCCTCTGATTCCCCGCCTCTGATTCCCTGCCTCTGATTCCCCATCTCCGATTCCGCACATCTGATTCCCTGCCTCTCATTCCCCGCCTCTGATTCCCCGCCTCTGATTCCCTGCCTCTGATTCCCAACCTCTGATTACCCACCTCTGATTCCCCGTGTTTGATTCCCCGCCTCTGTATCCCCGCCTCTGATTCCCCTCCTCTGATTCCCCAACTCTAATTCCCCGCCTCTGATTCCCCATATCTGATTCCCCGCCTCTGTTTCCCCGCCTCTGATTCCCCGCCCCTGTTTCCCCATATCTGATTCCCTGCCTCTGATTCCCCAACTTTGATTCCCAGCCTCTGATTCCCCAGCTCTGATTCGCCGCCTCTGATTCCCCTCATCTGATTCCCTGCATCTGATTCCAAGCCTCTGATTCCCTGCCTCTGATTCCCAACCTCTGATTCCCCACCTCTGATTCCCCATATCTGATTCCCAGCCTCTGTTTCCCCGCCTCTGATTCCCCGCCTCTGTTTCCCCATATCTGATTCCCGGCCTCTGATTCCCCGCATCTGATTCCCCGCCTCTAATTCCCTGCCTATGATTCCTCATCTCCGATTCCGCACATCTGATTCCCTGCCTCTGATTCCCCGCCTCTGATTCCCCGCCTCTGATTCCCTGCCTCTGATTCCCCGCCTCTGATTCCCGACATCCGATTCCCCGTGTTTGATTCCCCGCCTCTGTTTCCCCGCCCCTGATTCCCCGCCTCTGTTTCCCCATATCTGATTCCCCGCCTCTGATTCCCAACTATGATTCCCCGCCTCTTATTCCCCAGCTCTGATTCCCTGCCTCTGATTCCCCGCGTTCTATTCCCTGTCTCTGATTCCCCGCCTGTGATTCCCCATCTCTGATTCACCAGCTCTGATTCCCCACCACTGATTCCCCATATCTAATTCCCCGCCTCTGTTTGCCCGCCTCTGATTCCCCGCCTCTGTTTCCCCATATCTGATTCCCCGCCTCTGAATCCCCAACTCTGATTCCCTGCCTCTGATTCCCCAGCTTCATTCCCCGCCTTTGATTCCCCCCGTCTGATTCCCAGCCTCTGAATCCCCGTGTCTGATAACCTGCCTCTGATTCCCCGCCTCTGATTCCCCATCTCAGATTCACCGCCTCTGATTCCCCAACTCTGATTCCCCATCTCTGATTCCGCACATCCGATTCCCTGCCTCTGATTCCCCGACTCTGATTCCCCACCTCTGATTCCCCAGCTCTGATTCCCCGCCTCTGATTCCCCAACTCTGATTCCCCGCCTCTGATTCCCCAGCTCTGATTCCCCGCCTCTGATTCCGCGTGTTTGATCCCCTGCCTCTGATTCCCCAGCTCTGATTCCCCATCTCTGATTCACCGCCTTTGATTCGCCACATCTGATTCCCCATATCTGATTCCTCGCCACTGTTTCCCCGCCTCTGATTCCCCGCCTCTGATTCCCCAAATCTCATTCCCCGCCTCTGATTCCCCATCTCTGATTCCCGGACTCTGATTCCCCACCTCTGATTCCCGACCTCTTATTCCCGGCATCTGATTCCGGCCTCTGATTCCCGGCCTCTGATTCCCTGCTTCTGATTCTGATTCCCTGCCTCTGATTCCCCATTTCTGATTCCGTACATCTAATTCCCTGCCTCTGATTCCCCACCTCTGATTCCCCATATCTGAATCCCCGCCTCTGTTTCCCCGTCTCTGATTCCCCGCCTCTGTTTCCCCATATCTAAGTCCCCGCCTCTGATTCCCCAACTTTGATTCCCCACCTCTGATTCCCCAGCTCTGATTCCCCGCCTCTGATTCCCCACCTCTGATTCCCCATATCTGATTCCCAGCCTCTGTTTCCCCGCCTCTGATTCCCCGCCTGTTTCCCCATATCTGATTCCCGGCCTCTGATTCCCCGCCTCTGATTCCCCGCCTCTGATTCCCTGCCTCTGATTCCCCATCTCCGATTCCGCACATCTGATTCCCTGCCTCTCATTCCCCGCCTCTGATTCCACGCCTCTGATTCCCTGCCTCTGATTCCCAACCTCTTATTCCCCACCTCTGATTCCCCGTGTTTGATTCCCCGCCTCTGTTTCCCCGCCTCTGATTCCCCGCCTCTGATTCCACATCTCTGATTCCCGGACTCTGATTCCCCACCTCTGATTCCCGACCTCTTATTCCCGGCATCTGATTCCGGCCTCTGATTCCCGGCCTCTGATTCCATGCTTCTGCTTCTGATTCCCTGCCTCTGATTCCCCAGTTCTGATTCCGCACATCTAATTCCCTGCCTCTGATTCCCCACCTCTGATTCCCCATATCTGAATACCCGCCTCTGTTTCCCCGTCTGTGATTCCCCGCCTCTGTTTCCCCATATCACATCCCCGCCTCTGATTCCCCAACTTTGATTCCCCACCTCTGATTCCCCAGCTCTGATTCCCCGCCTCTGATTCCCCACCTCTGATTCCCCATATCTGATTCCCAGCCTCTGTTTCCCCACCTCTGATTCCCCGCCTCTGTTTCCCCATATCTGATTCCCGGCCTCTGATTCCCAGCCTCTGTTTCCCCACCTCTGATTCCCCGCCTCTGTTTCCCCATATCTGATTCCCGGCCTCTGATTCCCCGCCTCTGATTCCCAACCTCTGATTCCCCACCTCTGATTCCCCGTGTTTGATTCCCCGCCTCTGTTTCCCCGCCTCTGATTCCCCGCCTCTGATTCCCCAACTCTAATTCCCCGCCTCTGATTCCCCATATCTGATTCCCCGCCTCTGTTTCCCCGCCTCTGATTCCCCGCCCCTGTTTCCCCATATCTGATTCCCTGCCTCTGATTCCCCAACTTTGATTCCCAGCCTCTGATTCCCCAGCTCTGATTCCCCGCCTCTGATTCCCCGCATCTGATTCCCTGCATCTGATTCCAAGCCTCTGATTCCCTGCCTCTGATTCCCAACCTCTGATTCCCCACCTCTGATTCCCCATATCTGATTCCCAGCCTCTGTTTCCCCGCCTCTGATTCCCCACCTCTGTTTCCCCATATCTGATTCCCGGCCTCTGATTCCCCGCCTCTGATTCCCCGCCTCTGATTCCCTGCCTCTGATTCCCCATCTCCGATTCCGCACATCTGATGCCCTGCCTCTGATTCCCCGCCTCTGATTCCCCGCCTCTGATTCCCTGCCTCTGATTTCCAACCTCTGATTCCCCACCTCTGATTCCCCGTGTTTGATTCCCCGCCTATGTTTCCCCACCTCTGATTCCCCGCCTCTGTTTCCCAATATCTAAGTCCCCGCCTCTGATTCCCCAACTCTAATTCCCCACCTCCGATTCCCCAGCTCTGATTCCCCGCCTCTGATTCCCTGCATCTGATTCCCTGCATCTGATTCCAAGCCTCTGATTCCCTGCCTCTGATTCCCAACCTCTGATTCCCCACCTCTGATTCCCCATATCTGATTCCCAGCATCTGTTTCCCCGCCTCTGATTCCCCGCCTCTGTTTCCCCATATCTGATTCCCGGCCTCTGGTTCCCCGCCTCTGATTCCCCGCCTCTGATTCCCTGCCTCTGATTCCCCATCTCCGATTCCGCACATCTGATTCCCTGCCTCTCATTCCCCGCCTCTGATTCCCCGCCTCTGATTCCCTGCCTCTGATTCCCAACCTCTGATTACCCACCTCTGATTCCCCGTGTTTGATTCCCCGCCTCTGTATCCCCGCCTCTGATTCCCCTCCTCTGATTCCCCAACTCTAATTCCCCGCCTCTGATTCCCCATATCTGATTCCCCGCCTCTGTTTCCCCGCCTCTGATTCCCCGCCCCTGTTTCCCCATATCTGATTCCCTGCCTCTGATTCCCCAACTTTGATTCCCAGCCTCTGATTCCCCAGCTCTGATTCCCCGCCTCTGATTCCCCGCATCTGATTCCCTGCATCTGATTCCAAGCCTCTGATTCCCTGCCTCTGATTCCCAACCTCTGATTCCCCACCTCTGATTCCCCATATCTGATTCCCAGCCTCTGTTTCCCCGCCTCTGATTCCCCGCATCTGTTTCCCCATATCTGATTCCCGGCCTCTGATTCCCCGCATCTGATTCCCCGCCTCTGATTCCCTGCCTCTGATTCCTCATCTCCGATTCCGCACATCTGATTCCCTGCCTCTGATTCCCCGCCTCTGATTCCCCGCCTCTGATTCCCTGCCTCTGATTCCCAACCTCTGATTCCCCACCTCTGATTCCCCGTGTTTGATTCCCCGCCTCTGTTTCCCCGCCTCTGATTCCCCGCCTCTGATTCCCCAACTCTAATTCCCCGCCTCTGATTCCCCATATCTGATTCCCCGCCTTTGTTTCCCCGCCTCTGATTCCCCGCCCGTTTCCCCATATCTGATTCCCTGCCTCTGATTCCCCAACTTTGATTCCCAGCATCTGATTCCCCAGCTCTGATTCCCCGCCTCTGATTCCCCGCATCTGATTCCCTGCATCTGATTCCAAGCCTCTGATTCCCTGCCTCTGATTCCCAACCTCTGATTCCCCACCTCTGATTCCCCATATCTGATCCCCAGCCTCTGTTTCCCCGCCTCTGTTTCCCCATATCTTATTCCCGGCCTCTGATTCCCCGCCTCTGATTCCCCGCCTCTGATTCCCTGCCTCTGATTCCCCATCTCCGATTCCGCACATCTGATTCCCTGCCTCTGATTCCCCGCCTCTGATTCCCCGCCTCTGATTCCCTGCATCTGATTCCCAACCTCTGATTCCCCACCTCTGATTCCCCGTGTTTGATTCCCCGCCTCTGTTTCCCCGCCTCTGATTCCCCGCCTCTGATTCCCCAACTCTAATTCCCCGCCTCTGATTCCCCATATCTGATTCCCTGCCTCTGTTTCCCCGCCTCTGATTCCCCGCCCCTGTTTCGCCATATCTGATTCCCTGCCTCTGATTCCCCAACTTTGATTCCCAGCCTCTGATTTCCCAGCTCTGATTCCCCGCCTCTGATTCCCCGTGTTTGATTCCCTGCCTCTGATTCCCCGCCTCTGATTCCCCATCTCTGATTCACCGCCTTTGATTCGCCACCTCTGATTCCCCATATCTGATTCCCCACCTCTGTTTCCCCGCCTCTGATTCCCCGCCTCTGATTCTCCATATCTCATTCCCCGCCTTTGACTCCCCATCTCTGATTCCCGGACTCTGATTCCCCACCTCTGATTCCCGGCCTCTTATTCCCAGCATCTGATTCCAGGCCTCTGATTCCCGGCCTCTGACTCCCCGCTTCTGATTCTGATTCCCTGCCTCTGATTCCCCATCTCTGATTCCGCACATCTGATTACCTTCCTCTGATTCCCCACCTCTGATTCCCCATATCTGATTCCCCGCCTCTGTTTCCACGCCTCTGATTCCCCGCCTCTGTTTCCCCATATCTAATTCCCCACCTCTGATGCCCCAACTCTGATTCCCCGCCTCTTATTCCACAGCTCTGATTCCCCGCCTCTGATTCCCCACATCCGATTCCCCATATCTGATTCCCCGCCTCTGTTTCCCCGCCCCTGATTCGCCGCCTCTGTTTCCCCATATCTGATTCCCCGCCTCTGATTCCCAACTATGATTCCCCGCCTCTTATTCCCCAGCTCTGATTCCCTGCCTCTGATTCCCCGCGTTCTATTCCCTGCCTCTGATTCCCCGCCTGTGATTCCCCATCTCTGATTCACCACCTCTGATTCCCCACCACTGATTCCCCATATCTAATTCCCCGCCTCTGTTTCCCCGCCTCTGATTCCCCGCCCCTGTTTCCCTATATCTGATTCCCTGCCTCTGATTCCCCAACTTTGATTCCCAGACTCTGATTCCCCAGCTCTGATTCCCCGCCTCTGATTCCCCGCATCTGATTCCCTGCATCTGATTCCAAGCCTCTGATTCCCTGCCTCTGATTCCCAACCTCTGATTCCCCACCTCTGATTCCCCATATCTGATTCCCAGCCTCTGTTTCCCAGCCTCTGATTCCCCGCCTCTGTTTCCCCATATCGGATTCCCGGCCTCTGATTCCCCGCCTCTGATTCTCCGCCTCTGATTCCCTGCCTCTGATTCCCCATCTCCGATTCCGCACATCTGATTCCCTGCCTCTGATTCCCCGCCTCTGATTCCCCGCCGCTGATTCCCTGCCTCTGATTTCCAACCTCTGTTTCCCCACCTCTGATTCCCCGTGTTTGATTCCCGGCCTCTGTTTCCCCGCCTCTGATTCCCCGCCTCTGATTCCCCAACTCTAATTCCCCGCCTCTGATTCCCCATATCTGATTCCCTGCCTCTGATTCCCCGCCTGTGATTCCCCAACTCTGATTCCCTGCCTCTGATTCCCCAGCTTCATTACCCGCCTTTGATTCCCCCCGTCTGATTCCCAGCCTCTGAATCCCCGTGTCTGATAACCTGCCTCTGATTCCCCGCCTCTGATTCCCCATCTCAGATTCACCGCCTCTGATTCCCCAACTCTGATTCCCCATCTCTGATTCCGCACATCCGATTCCCTGCCTCTGATTCCCCGACTCTGATTCCCCACCTCTGATTCCCCAGCTCTGATTCCCCGCCTCTGATTCCCCAACTCTGATTCCCCGCCTCTGATTCCCCAGCTCTGATTCCCCGCCTCTGATTCCCCGTGTTTGATCCCCTGCCTCTGATTCCCCAGCTCTGATTCCCCATCTCTGATTCACCGCCTTTGATTCGCCACCTCTGATTCCCCATATCTGATTCCTCGCCACTGTTTCCCCGCCTCTGATTCCCCGCCTCTGATTCCCCATATCTCATTCCCCGCCTCTGATTCCCCATCTCTGATTCCCGGACTCTGATTCCCCACCTCTGATTCCCTGCTTCTGCTTCTGATTCCCTGCCTCTGATTCCCCAGTTCTGATTCCGCACATCTAATTCCCTGCCTCTGATTGCCCACCTCTGATTCCCCATATCTGAATCCCCGCCTCTGTTTCCCCATCTGTGATTCCCCGCCTCTGTTTCCCCAGATCTAAGTCCCCGCCTCTGATTCCCCAACTTTGATTCCCCGCCTCTGATTCCCCAGCTCTGATTCCCCGCCTCTGATTCCCCACCTCTGATTCCCCATATCTGATTCCCAGCCTCTGTTTCCCCGCCTCTGATTCCCCGCCTCTGTTTCCCCATATCTGATTCCCGGCCTCTGATTCCCCGCCTCTGATTCCCCGCCTCTGATTCCCTGCCTCTGATTCCCCATCTCCGATTCCGCACATCTGATCCCCTGCCTCTGATTCCCCGCCTCTGATTCCCCGCCTCTGATTCCCTGCCTCTGATTTCCAACCTCTGATTCCCCACCTCTGATTCCCCGTGTTTGATTCCCCGCCTATGTTTCCCCGCCTCTGATTCCCCGCCTCTGTTTCCCAATATCTAAGTCCCCGCCTCTGATTCCCCAACTCTAATTCCCCACCTCCGATTCCCCAGCTCTGATTCCCCGCCTCTGATTCCCTGCATCTGATTCCCTGCATCTTATTCCAAGCCTCTGATTCCCTGCCTCTGATTCCCAACCTCTGATTCCCCACCTCTGATTCCCCATATCTGATTCCCAGCATCTGTTTCCCCGCCTCTGATTCCCCGCCTCTGTTTCCCCATATCTGATTCCCGGCCTCTGGTTCCCCGCCTCTGATTCCCCGCCTCTGATTCCCTGCCTCTGATTCCCCATCTCCGAATCCGCACATCTGATTCCCTGCCTCTCATTCCCCGCCTCTGATTCCCCGACTCTGATTCCCTGCCTCTGATTCCCAACCTCTGATTACCCACCTCTGATTCCCCGTGTTTGATTCCCCGCCTCTGTATCCCCGCCTCTGATTCCCCTCCTCTGATTCCCCAACTCTAATTCCCCGCCTCTGATTCCCCATATCTGATTCCCCGCCTCTGTTTCCCCGCCTCTGATTCCCCGCCCCTGTTTCCCCATATCTGATTCCCTGCCTCTGATTCCCCAACTTTGATTCCCAGCCTCTGATTCCCCAGCTCTGATTCCCCGCCTCTGATTCCCCGCATCTGATTCCCTGCATCTGATTCCAAGCCTCTGATTCCCTGCCTCTGATTCCCAACCTCTGATTCCCCACCTCTGATTCCCCATATCTGATTCCCAGCCTCTGTTTCCCCGCCTCTGATTCCCCGCCTCTGTTTCCCCATATCTGATTCCCGGCCTCTGATTCCCCGCATCTGATTCCCCGCCTCTGATTCCCTGCCTCTGATTCCTCATCTCCGATTCCGCACATCTGATTCCCTGCCTCTGATTCCCCGCCTCTGATTCCCCGCCTCTGATTCCCTGCCTCTGATTCCCCGCCTCTGATTCCCGACATCCGATTCCCCGTGTTTGATTCCCCGCCTCTGTTTCCCCGCCCCTGATTCCCCGCCTCTGTTTCCCCATATCTGATTCCCCGCCTCTGATTCCCAACTATGATTCCCCGCCTCTTATTCCCCAGCTCTGATTCCCTGCCTCTGATTCCCCGCGTTCTATTCCCTGCCTCTGATTCCCCGCCTGTGATTCCCCATCTCTGATTCACCACCTCTGATTCCCCACCACTGATTCCCCATATCTAATTCCCCGCCTCTGTTTGCCCGCCTCTGATTCCCCGCCTCTGTTTCCCCATATCTGATTCCCCGCCTCTGAATCCCCAACTCTGATTCCCTGCCTCTGATTCCCCAGCTTCATTCCCCGCCTTTGATTCCCCCCGTCTGATTCCCAGCCTCTGAATCCCCGTGTCTGATAACCTGCCTCTGATTCCCCGCCTCTGATTCCCCATCTCAGATTCACCGCCTCTGATTCCCCAACTCTGATTCCCCATCTCTGATTCCGCACATCCGATTCCCTGCCTCTGATTCCCCGACTCTGATTCCCCACCTCTGATTCCCCAGCTCTGATTCCCCGCCTCTGATTCCCCAACTCTGATTCCCCGCCTCTGATTCCCCAGCTCTGATTCCCCGCCTCTGATTCCGCGTGTTTGATCCCCTGCCTCTGATTCCCCAGCTCTGATTCCCCATCTCTGATTCACCGCCTTTGATTCGCCACCTCTGATTCCCCATATCTGATTCCTCGCCACTGTTTCCCCACCTCTGATTCCCCGCCTCTGATTCCCCATATCTCATTCCCCGCCTCTGATTCCCCATCTCTGATTCCCGGACTCTGATTCCCCACCTCTGATTCCCGACCTCTTATTCCCGGCATCTGATTCCGGCCTATGATTCCCGGCCTCTGATTCCCTGCTTCTGATTCTGATTCCCTGCCTCTGATTCCCCATTTCTGATTCCGTACATCTAATTCCCTGCCTCTGATTCCCCACCTCTGATTCCCCATATCTGAATCCCCGCCTCTGTTTCCCCGTCTGTGATTCCCCGCCTCTGTTTCCCCATATCTAAGTCCCCGCCTCTGATTCCCCAACTTTGATTCCCCACCTCTGATTCCCCAGCTCTGATTCCCCGCCTCTGATTCCCCAGCTCTGATTCCCCATATCTGATTCCCAGCCTCTGTTTCCCCGCCTCTGATTCCCCGCCTGTTTCCCCATATCTGATTCCCGGCCTCTGATTCCCCGCCTCTGATTCCCCGCCTCTGATTCCCTGCCTCTGATTCCCCATCTCCGATTCCGCACATCTGATTCCCTGCCTCTCATTCCCCGCCTCTGATTCCCCGCCTCTGATTCCCTGCCTCTGATTCCCAACCTCTTATTCCCCACCTCTGATTCCCCGTGTTTGATTCCCCGCCTCTGTTTCCCCGCCTCTGATTCCCCGCCTCTGATTCCCCATCTCTGATTCCCGGACTCTGATTCCCCACCTCTGATTCCCGACCTCTTATTCCCGGCATCTGATTCCGGCCTCTGATTCCCGACCTCTGATTCCCTGCTTCTGCTTCTGATTCCCTGCCTCTGATTCCCCAGTTCTGATTCCGCACATCTAATTCCCTGCCTCTGATTCCCCACCTCTGATTCCCCATATCTGAATCCCCGCCTCTGTTTCCCCGTCTGTGATTCCCCGCCTCTGTTTCCCCATATCTAAGTCCCCGCCTCTGATTCCCCAACTTTGATTCCCCACCTCTGATTCCCCAGCTCTGATTCCCCGCCTCTGATTCCCCACCTCTGATTCCCCATATCTGATTCCCAGCCTCTGTTTCCCCGCCTCTGATTCCCCGCCTCTGTTTCCCCATATCTGATTCCCGGCCTCTGATTCCCCGCCTCTGATTCCCCGCCTCTGATTCCCTGCCTCTGATTCCCCATCTCCGATTCCGCACATCTGATACCCTGCCTCTCATTCCCCGCCTCTGATTCCCCGCCTCTGATTCCCTGCCTCTGATTCCCAACCTCTGATTCCCCACCTCTGATTCCCCGTGTTTGATTCCCCGCCTCTGTTTCCCCGCCTCTGATTCCCCGCCTCTGATTCCCCAACTCTAATTCCCCGCCTCTGATTCCCCATATCTGATTCCCCGCCTCTGTTTCCCCGCCTCTGATTCCCCGCCCCTGTTTCCCCATATCTGATTCCCTGCCTCTGATTCCCCAACTTTGATTCCCAGCCTCTGATTCCCCAGCTCTGATTCCCCGCCTCTGATTCCCCGCATCTGATTCCCTGCATCTGATTCCAAGCCTCTGATTCCCTGCCTCTGATTCCCAACCTCTGATTCCCCACCTCTGATTCCCCATATCTGATTCCCAGCCTCTGTTTCCCCGCCTCTGATTCCCCGCCTCTGTTTCCCCATATCTGATTCCCGGCCTCTGATTCCCCGCCTCTGATTCCCCGCCTCTGATTCCCTGCCTCTGATTCCGCATCTCCGATTCCGCACATCTGATCCCCTGCCTCTGATTCCCCGCCTCTGATTCCCCGCATCTGATTCCCTGCCTCTGATTTCCAACCTCTGATTCCCCACCTCTGATTCCCCGTGTTTGATTCCCCGCCTCTGATTCCCAACTATGATTCCCCGCCTCTTATTCCCCAGCTCTGATTCCCTGCCTCTGATTCCCCAGCTCTGATTCCCCGCCTCTGATTCCCCGCATCTGATTCCTCGCCACTGTTTCCCCGCCTCTGATTCCCCGCCTCTGATTCCCCATATCTCATTCCCCGCCTCTGATTCCCCATCTCTGATTCCCGGACTCTGATTCACCACCTCTGATTCCCGACCTCTTATTCCCGGCATCTGATTCCGGCCTCTGATTCCCGGCCTCTGATTCCCTGCTTCTGATTCTGATTCCCTGCCTCTGATTCCCCATTTCTGATTCCGCACATCTAATTCCCTGCCTCTGATTCCCCACCTCTGATTCCCCATATCTGAATCCCCGCCTCTGTTTCCCCGTCTCTGATTCCCCGCCTCTGTTTCCCCATATCTAAGTCCCCGCCTCTGATTCCCCAACTTTGATTCCCCACCTCTGATTCCCCAGCTCTGATTCCCCGCCTCTGATTCCCCACATCTGATTCCCCATACCTGATTCCCTGCCTCTGTTTCCCCGCCTCTGATTCCCCGCTTCTGTTTCCCCATATCTGATTCCCGGCCTCTGATTCCCCGCCTCTGATTCCCCGCCTCTGATTCCCTGCCTATGATTCCCCATCTCCGATTCCGCACATCTGATTCCCTGCCTCACATTCCCCGCCTCTGATTCCCCGCCTCTGATTCACTGCCTCTGATTCCCAACCTCTGATTCCCCACCTCTGATTCCCCGTGTTTGATTCCCCGCCTCTGTCTCCCCGCCTCTGATTCCCTGCCTCTGATTTCCAACCTCTGATTCCCCACCTCTGATTCCCCGTGTTTGATTCCCCGCCTATGTTTCCCCGCCTCTGATTCCCCGCCTCTGTTTCCCAATATCTAAGTCCCCGCCTCTGATTCCCCAACTCTAAATCCCCACCTCCGATTCCCCTGCTCTGATTCCCCGCCTCTGATTCCCTGCATCTGATTCCCTGCATCTGATTCCAAGCCTCTGATTCCCTGCCTCTGATTCCCAACCTCTGATTCCCCACCTCTGATTCCCCATATCTGATTCCCAGCATCTGTTTCCCCGCCTCTGATTCCCCGCCTCTGTTTCCCCATATCTGATTCCCGGCCTCTGGTTCCCCGCCTCTGATTCCCCGCCTCTGATTCCCTGCCTCTGATTCCCCATCTCCGATTCCGCACATCTGATTCCCTGCCTCTCATTCCCCGCCTCTGATTCCCCGCCTCTGATTCCCTGCCTCTGATTCCCAACCTCTGATTACCCACCTCTGATTCCCCGTGTTTGATTCCCCGCCTCTGTATCCCCGCCTCTGATTCCCCTCCTCTGATTCCCCAACTCTAATTCCCCGCCTCTGATTCCCAATATCTGATTCCCCGCCTCTGTTTCCCCGCCTCTGATTCCCCGCCCCTGTTTCCCCATATCTGATTCCCTGCCTCTGATTCCCCAACTTTGATTCCCAGCCTCTGATTCCCCAGCTCTGATTCCCCGCCTCTGATTCCCCGCATCTGATTCCCTGCATCTGATTCCAAGCCTCTGATTCCCTGCCTCTGATTCCCAACCTCTGATTCCCCACCTCTGATTCCCCATATCTGATTCCCAGCCTCTGTTTCCCCGCCTCTGATTCCCCGCCTCTGTTTCCCCATATCTGATTCCCGGCCTCTGATTCCCCGCATCTGATTCCCCGCCTCTGATTCCCTGCCTCTGATTCCTCATCTCCGATTCCGCACATCTGATTCCCTGCCTCTGATTCCCCGCCTCTGATTCCCCGCCTCTGATTCCCTGCCTCTGATTCCCCGCCTCTGATTCCCGACATCCGATTCCCCGTGTTTGATTCCCCGCCTCTGTTTCCCCGCCCCTGATTCCCCGCCTCTGTTTCCCCATATCTGATTCCCCGCCTCTGATTCCCAACTATGATTCCCCGCCTCTTATTCCCCAGCTCTGATTCTCTGCCTCTGATTCCCCGCGTTCTATTCCCTGCCTCTGATTCCCCGCCTGTGATTCCCCATCTCTGATTCACCACCTCTGATTCCCCACCACTGATTCCCCATATCTAATTCCCCGCCTCTGTTTGCCCGCCTCTGATTCCCCGCCTCTGTTTCCCCATATCTGATTCCCCGCCTCTGAATCCCCAACTCTGATTCCCTGCCTCTGATTCCCCAGCTTCATTCCCCGCCTTTGATTCCCCCCGTCTGATTCCCAGCCTCTGAATCCCCGTGTCTGATAACCTGCCTCTGATTCCCCGCCTCTGATTCCCCATCTCAGATTCACCGCCTCTGATTCCCCAACTCTGATTCCCCATCTCTGATTCCGCACATCCGATTCCCTGCCTCTGATTCCCCGACTCTGATTCCCCACCTCTGATTCCCCAGCTCTGATTCCCCGCCTCTGATTCCCCAACTCTGATTCCCCGCCTCTGATTCCCCAGCTCTGATTCCCCGCCTCTGATTCCGCGTGTTTGATCCCCTGCCTCTGATTCCCCAGCTCTGATTCCCCATCTCTGATTCACCGCCTTTGATTCGCCACATCTGATTCCCCATATCTGATTCCTCGCCACTGTTTCCCCGCCTCTGATTCCCCGCCTCTGATTCCCCATATCTCATTCCCCGCCTCTGTTTCCCCGCCTCTGATTCCCCGCCCCTGTTTCCCCATATCTGATTCCCTGCCTCTGATTCCCCAACTTTGATTCCCAGCCTCTGATTCCCCAGCTCTGATTCCCCGCCTCTGATTCCCCGCATCTGATTCCCTGCATCTGATTCCAAGCCTCTGATTCCCTGCCTCTGATTCCCAACCTCTGATTCCCCACCTCTGATTCCCCATATCTGATTCCCAGCCTCTGTTTCCCCGACTCTGATTCCCCGCCTCTGTTTCCCCATATCTGATTCCCGGCCTCTGATTCCCCGCCTCTGATTCCCCGCCTCTGATTCCCTGCCTCTGATTCCCCATCTCCGATTCCGCACATCTGATCCCCTGCCTCTGATTCCCCGCCTCTGATTCCCCGCCTCTGATTCCCTGCCTCTGATTTCCAACCTCTGATTCCCCACCTCTGATTCCCCGTGTTTGATTCCCCGCCTATGTTTCCCCGCCTCTGATTCCCCGCCTCTGTTTCCCAATATCTAAGTCCCCGCCTCTGATTCCCCAACTCTAATTCCCCACCTCCGATTCCCCAGCTCTGATTCCCCGCCTCTGATTCCCTGCATCTGATTCCCTGCATCTGATTCCAAGCCTCTGATTCCCTGCCTCTGATTCCCAACCTCTGATTCCCCACCTCTGATTCCCCATATCTGATTCCCAGCATCTGTTTCCCCGCCTCTGATTCCCCGCCTCTGTTTCCCCATATCTGATTCCCGGCCTCTGGTTCCCCGCCTCTGATTCCCCGCCTCTGATTCCCTGCCTCTGATTCCCCATCTCCGATTCCGCACATCTGATTCCCTGCCTCACATTCCCCGCCTCTGATTCCCCGCCTCTGATTCCCCACATCCGATTCCCCATATCTGATTCCCCGCCTCTGTTTCCCCGCCCCTGATTCCCCGCCTCTGTTTCCCCATATCTGATTCCCCGCCTCTGATTCCCAACTATGATTCCCCGCCTCTTATTCCCCAGCTCTGATTCCCTGCCTCTGATTCCCCGCGTTCTATTCCCTGCCTCTGATTCCCCGCCTGTGATTCCCCATCTCTGATTCACCACCTCTGATTCCCCACCACTGATTCCCCATATCTAATTCCCCGCCTCTGTTTGCCCGCCTCTGATTCCCCGCCTCTGTTTCCCCATATCTGATTACCCGCCTCAGAATCCCCAACTCTGATTCCCTGCCTCTGATTCCCCAGCTTCATTACCCGCCTTTGATTCCCCCCGTCTGATTCCCAGCCTCTGAATCCCCGTGTCTGATAACCTGCCTCTGATTCCCCGCCTCTGATTCCCCATCTCAGATTCACCGCCTCTGATTCCCCAACTCTGATTCCCCATCTCTGATTCCGCACATCCGATTCCCTGCCTCTGATTCCCCGACTCTGATTCCCCACCTCTGATTCCCCAGCTCTGATTCCCCGCCTCTGATTCCCCAACTCTGATTCCCAGCCTCTGATTCCCCAGCTCTGATTCCCCGCCTCTGATTCCCCGTGTTTGATCCCCTGCCTCTGATTCCCCAGCTCTGATTCCCCATCTCTGATTCACCGCCTTTGATTCGCCACCTCTGATTCCCCATATCTGATTCCTCGCCACTGTTTCCCCGCCTCTGATTCCCCGCCTCTGATTCCCCATATCTCATTCCCCGCCTCTGATTCCCCATCTCTGATTCCCGGACTCTGATTCCCCACCTCTGATTCCCGACCTCTTATTCCCGGCATCTGATTCCGGCCTCTGATTCCCGGCCTCTGATTCCCTGCTTCTGCTTCTGATTCCCTGCCTCTGATTCCCCAGTTCTGATTCCGCACATCTAATTCCCTGCCTCTGATTCCCCACCTCTGATTCCCCATATCTGAATCTCCGCCTCTGTTTCCCCGTCTGTGATTCCCCGCCTCTGTTTCCCCATATCTAAGTCCCCGCCTCTGATTCCCCAACTTTGATTCCCCACCTCTGATTCCCCAGCTCTGATTCCCCGCCTCTGATTCCCCACCTCTGATTCCCCATATCTGATTCCCAGCCTCTGTTTCCCCGCCTCTGATTCCCCGCCTCTGTTTCCCCATATCTGATTCCCGGCCTCTGATTCCCCGCCTCTGATTCCCCGCCTCTGATTCCCTGCCTCTGATTCCCCATCTCCGATTCCGCACATCTGATTCCCTGCCTCTCATTCCCCGCCTCTGATTCCCCGCCTCTGATTCCCTGCCTCTGATTCCCAACCTCTGATTCCCCACCTCTGATTCCCCGCCTCTGTTTCCCCGCCTCTGATTCCCCGCCTCTGATTCCCCAACTCTAATTCCCCGCCTCTGATTCCCCATATCTGATTCCCCGCCTCTGTTTCCCCGCCTCTGATTCCCCGCCCCTGTTTCCCCATATCTGATTCCCTGCCTCTGATTCCCCAACTTTGATTCCCAGCCTCTGATTCCCCAGCTCTGATTCCCCGCCTCTGATTCCCCGCATCTGATTCCCTGCATCTGATTCCAAGCCTCTGATTCCCTGCCTCTGATTCCCAACCTCTGATTCCCCACCTCTGATTCCCCATATCTGATTCCCAGCATCTGTTTCCCCGCCTCTGATTCCCCGCCTCTGTTTCCCCATATCTGATTCCCGGCCTCTGGTTCCCCGCCTCTGATTCCCCGCCTCTGATTCCCTGCCTCTGATTCCCCATCTCCGATTCCGCACATCTGATTCCCTGCCTCTCATTCCCCGCCTCTGATTCCCCGCCTCTGATTCCCTGCCTCTGATTCCCAACCTCTGATTACCCACCTCTGATTCCCCGTGTTTGATTCCCCGCCTCTGTATCCCCGCCTCTGATTCCCCTCCTCTGATTCCCCAACTCTAATTCCCCGCCTCTGATTCCCCATATCTGATTCCCCGCCTCTGTTTCCCCGCCTCTGATTCCCCGCCCCTGTTTCCCCATATCTGATTCCCTGCCTCTGATTCCCCAACTTTGATTCCCAGCCTCTGATTCCCCAGCTCTGATTCCCCGCCTCTGATTCCCCGCATCTGATTCCCTGCATCTGATTCCAAGCCTCTGATTCCCTGCCTCTGATTCCCAACCTCTGATTCCCCACCTCTGATTCCCCATATCTGATTCCCAGCCTCTGTTTCCCCGCCTCTGATTCCCCGCCTCTGTTTCCCCATATCTGATTCCCGGCCTCTGATTCCCCGCATCTGATTCCCCGCCTCTGATTCCCTGCCTCTGATTCCTCATCTCCGATTCCGCACATCTGATTCCCTGCCTCTGATTCCCCGCCTCTGATTCCCCGCCTCTGATTCCCTGCCTCTGATTCCCCGCCTCTGATTCCCGACATCCGATTCCCCGTGTTTGATTCCCCGCCTCTGTTTCCCCGCCCCTGATTCCCCGCCTCTGTTTCCCCATATCTGATTCCCCGCCTCTGATTCCCAACTATGATTCCCCGCCTCTTATTCCCCAGCTCTGATTCCCTGCCTCTGATTCCCCGCGTTCTATTCCCTGCCTCTGATTCCCCGCCTGTGATTCCCCATCTCTGATTCACCACCTCTGATTCCCCACCACTGATTCCCCATATCTAATTCCCCGCCTCTGTTTGCCCGCCTCTGATTCCCCGCCTCTGTTTCCCCATATCTGATTACCCGCCTCAGAATCCCCAACTCTGATTCCCTGCCTCTGATTCCCCAGCTTCATTACCCGCCTTTGATTCCCCCCGTCTGATTCCCAGCCTCTGAATCCCCGTGTCTGATAACCTGCCTCTGATTCCCCGCCTCTGATTCCCCATCTCAGATTCACCGCCTCTGATTCCCCAACTCTGATTCCCCATCTCTGATTCCGCACATCCGATTCCCTGCCTCTGATTCCCCGACTCTGATTCCCCACCTCTGATTCCCCAGCTCTGATTCCCCGCCTCTGATTCCCCAACTCTGATTCCCCGCCTCTGATTCCCCAGCTCTGATTCCCCGCCTCTGATTCCCCGTGTTTGATCCCCTGCCTCTGATTCCCCAGCTCTGATTCCCCATCTCTGATTCACCGCCTTTGATTCGCCACCTCTGATTCCCCATATCTGATTCCTCGCCACTGTTTCCCCGCCTCTGATTCCCCGCCTCTGATTCCCCATATCTCATTCCCCGCCTCTGATTCCCCATCTCTGATTCCCGGACTCTGATTCCCCACCTCTGATTCCCGACCTCTTATTCCCGGCATCTGATTCCGGCCTCTGATTCCCGGCCTCTGATTCCCTGCTTCTGCTTCTGATTCCCTGCCTCTGATTCCCCAGTTCTGATTCCGCACATCTAATTCCCTGCCTCTGATTCCCCACCTCTGATTCCCCATATCTGAATCCCCGCCTCTGTTTCCCCGTCTGTGATTCCCCGCCTCTGTTTCCCCATATCTAAGTCCCCGCCTCTGATTCCCCAACTTTGATTCCCCACCTCTGATTCCCCAGCTCTGATTCCCCGCCTCTGATTCCCCACCTCTGATTCCCCATATCTGATTCCCAGCCTCTGTTTCCCCGCCTCTGATTCCCCGCCTCTGTTTCCCCATATCTGATTCCCGGCCTCTGATTCCCCGCCTCTGATTCCCCGCCTCTGATTCCCTGCCTCTGATTCCCCATCTCCGATTCCGCACATCTGATTCCCTGCCTCTCATTCCCCGCCTCTGATTCCCCGCCTCTGATTCCCTGCCTCTGATTCCCAACCTCTGATTCCCCACCTCTGATTCCCCGTGTTTGATTCCCCGCCTCTGTTTCCCCGCCTCTGATTCCCCGCATCTGATTCCCCAACTCTAATTCCCCGCCTCTGATTCCCCATATCTGATTCCCCGCCTCTGTTTCCCCGCCTCTGATTCCCCGCCCCTGTTTCCCCATATCTGATTCCCTGCCTCTGATTCCCCAACTTTGATTCCCAGCCTCTGATTCCCCAGCTCTGATTCCCCGCCTCTGATTCCCCGCATCTGATTCCCTGCATCTGATTCCAAGCCTCTGATTCCCTGCCTCTGATTCCCAACCTCTGATTCCCCACCTCTGATTCCCCATATCTGATTCCCAGCCTCTGTTTCCCCGCCTCTGATTCCCCGCCTCTGTTTCCCCATATCTGATTCCCGGCCTCTGATTCCCCGCCTCTGGTTCCCCGCCTCTGATTCCCTGCCTCTGATTCCCCATCTCCGATTCCGCACATCTGATCCCCTGCCTCTGATTCCCCGCCTCTGATTCCCCGCCTCTGATTCCCTGCCTCTGATTTCCAACCTCTGATTCCCCACCTCTGATTCCCCGTGTTTGATTCCCCGCCTATGTTTCCCCGCCTCTGATTCCCCGCCTCTGTTTCCCAATATCTAAGTCCCCGCCTCTGATTCCCCAACTCTAATTCCCCACCTCCGATTCCCCAGCTCTGATTCCCCGCCTCTGATTCCCTGCATCTGATTCCCTGCATCTGATTCCAAGCCTATGATTCCCTGCCTCTGATTCCCAACCTCTGATTCCCCACCTCTGATTCCCCATATCTGATTCCCAGCATCTGTTTCCCCGCCTCTGATTCCCCGCCTCTGTTTCCCCATATCTGATTCCCGGCCTCTGGTTCCCCGCCTCTGATTCCCCGCCTCTGATTCCCTGCCTCTGATTCCCCATCTCCGATTCCGCACATCTGATTCCCTGCCTCTCATTCCCCGCCTCTGATTCCCCGCCTCTGATTCCCCACATCCGATTCCCCATATCTGATTCCCCGCCTCTGTTTCCCCGCCCCTGATTCCCCGCCTCTGTTTCCCCATATCTGATTCCCCGCCTCTGATTCCCAACTATGATTCCCCGCCTCTTATTCCCCAGCTCTGATTCCCTGCCTCTGATTCCCCGCGTTCTATTCCCTGCCTCTGATTCCCCGCCTGTGATTCCCCATCTCTGATTCACCACCTCTGATTCCCCACCACTGATTCCCCATATCTAATTCCCCGCCTCTGTTTGCCCGCCTCTGATTCCCCGCCTCTGTTTCCCCATATCTGATTACCCGCCTCAGAATCCCCAACTCTGATTCCCTGCCTCTGATTCCCCAGCTTCATTACCCGCCTTTGATTCCCCCCGTCTGATTCCCAGCCTCTGAATCCCCGTGTCTGATAACCTGCCTCTGATTCCCCGCCTCTGATTCCCCATCTCAGATTCACCGCCTCTGATTCCCCAACTCTGATTCCCCATCTCTGATTCCGCACATCCGATTCCCTGCCTCTGATTCCCCGACTCTGATTCCCCACCTCTGATTCCCCAGCTCTGATTCCCCGCCTCTGATTCCCCAACTCTGATTCCCCGCCTCTGATTCCCCAGCTCTGATTCCCCGCCTCTGATTCCCCGTGTTTGATCCCCTGCCTCTGATTCCCCAGCTCTGATTCCCCATCTCTGATTCACCGCCTTTGATTCGCCACCTCTGATTCCCCATATCTGATTCCTCGCCACTGTTTCCCCGCCTCTGATTCCCCGCCTCTGATTCCCCATATCTCATTCCCCGCCTCTGATTCCCCATCTCTGATTCCCGGACTCTGATTCCCCACCTCTGATTCCCGACCTCTTATTCCCGGCATCTGATTCCGGCCTCTGATTCCCGGCCTCTGATTCCCTGCTTCTGCTTCTGATTCCCTGCCTCTGATTCCCCAGTTCTGATTCCGCACATCTAATTCCCTGCCTCTGATTCCCCACCTCTGATTCCCCATATATGAATCCCCGCCTCTGTTTCCCCGTCTGTGATTCCCCGCCTCTGTTTCCCCATATCTAAGTCCCCGCCTCTGATTCCCCAACTTTGATTCCCCACATCTGATTCCCCAGCTCTGATTCCCCGCCTCTGATTCCCCACCTCTGATTCCCCATATCTGATTCCCAGCCTCTGTTTCCCCGCCTCTGATTCCCCGCCTCTGTTTCCCCATATCTGATTCCCGGCCTCTGATTCCCCGCCTCTGATTCCCCGCCTCTGATTCCCTGCCTCTGATTCCCCATCTCCGATTCCGCACATCTGATTCCCTGCCTCTCATTCCCCGCCTCTGATTCCCCGCCTCTGATTCCCTGCCTCTGATTCCCAACCTCTGATTCCCCACCTCTGATTCCCCGTGTTTGATTCCCCGCCTCTGTTTCCCCGCCTCTGATTCCCCGCCTCTGATTCCCCAACTCTAATTCCCCGCCTCTGATTCCCCATATCTGATTCCCTGCCTCTGTTTCCCCGCCTCTGATTCCCCGCCCCTGTTTCCCCATATCTGATTCCCTGCCTCTGATTCCCCAACTTTGATTCCCAGCCTCTGATTCCCCAGCTCTGATTCCCCGCCTCTGATTCCCCGCATCTGATTCCCTGCATCTGATTCCAAGCCTCTGATTCCCTGTCTCTGATTCCCAACCTCTGATTCCCCACCTCTGATTCCCCATATCTGATTCCCAGCATCTGTTTCCCCGCCTCTGATTCCCCGCCTCTGTTTCCCCATATCTGATTCCCGGCCTCTGGTTCCCCGCCTCTGATTCCCCGCCTCTGATTCCCTGCCTCTGATTCCCCATCTCCGATTCCGCACATCTGATTCCCTGCCTCTCATTCCCCGCCTCTGATTCCCCGCCTCTGATTCCCTGCCTCTGATTCCCAACCTCTGATTACCCACCTCTGATTCCCCGTGTTTGATTCCCCGCCTCTGTATCCCCGCCTCTGATTCCCCTCCTCTGATTCCCCAACTCTAATTCCCCGCCTCTGATTCCCCATATCTGATTCCCCTCCTCTGTTTCCCCGCCTCTGATTCCCCGCCCCTGTTTCCCCATATCTGATTCCCTGCCTCTGATTCCCCAACTTTGATTCCCAGCCTCTGATTCCCCAGCTCTGATTCCCCGCCTCTGATTCCCCGCATCTGATTCCCTGCATCTGATTCCAAGCCTCTGATTCCCTGCCTCTGATTCCCAACCTCTGATTCCCCACCTCTGATTCCCCATATCTGATTCCCAGCCTCTGTTTCCCCGTCTCTGATTCCCCGCCTCTGTTTCCCCATATCTGATTCCCGGCCTCTGATTCCCCGCATCTGATTCCCCGCCTCTGATTCCCTGCCTCTGATTCCTCATCTCCGATTCCGCACATCTGATTCCCTGCCTCTGATTCCCCGCCTCTGATTCCCCGCCTCTGATTCCCTGCCTCTGATTCCCCGCCTCTGATTCCCGACATCCGATTCCCCGTGTTTGATTCCCCGCCTCTGTTTCCCCGCCCCTGATTCCCCGCCTCTGTTTCCCCATGTCTGATTCCCTGCCTCTGATTCCCAACTATGATTCCCCGCCTCTTATTCCCCAGCTCTGATTCCCTGCCTCTGATTCCCCGCATTCTATTCCCTGCCTCTGATTCCCCGCCTGTGATTCCCCATCTCTGATTCACCACCTCTGATTCCCCACCACTGATTCCCCATATCTAATTCCCCGCCTCTGTTTGCCCGCCTCTGATTCCCCGCCTCTGTTTCCCCATATCTGATTCCCCGCCTCTGAATCCCCAACTCTGATTCCCTGCCTCTGATTCCCCAGCTTCATTCCCCGCCTTTGATTCCCCCCGTCTGATTCCCAGCCTCTGAATCCCCGTGTCTGATAACCTGCCTCTGATTCCCCGCCTCTGATTCCCCGCCTCTGATTCCCCATCTCAGATTCACCGCCTCTGATTCCCCAACTCTGATTCCCCATCTCTGATTCCGCACATCCGATTCCCTGCCTCTGATTCCCCGACTCTGATTCCCCACCTCTGATTCCCCAGCTCTGATTCCCCGCCTCTGATTCCCCAACTCTGATTCCCCGCCTCTGATTCCCCAGCTCTGATTCCCCGCCTCTGATTCCGCGTGTTTGATCCCCTGCCTCTGATTCCCCAGCTCTGATTCCCCATCTCTGATTCACCGCCTTTGATTCGCCACATCTGATTCCCCATATCTGATTCCTCGCCACTGTTTCCCCGCCTCTGATTCCCCGCCTCTGATTCCCCATATCTCATTCCCCGCCTCTGATTCCCCATCTCTGATTCCCGGACTCTGATTCCCCACCTCTGATTCCCGACCTCTTATTCCCGGCATCTGATTCCGGCCTCTGATTCCCGGCCTCTGATTCCCTGCTTCTGATTCTGATTCCCTGCCTCTGATTCCCCATTTCTGATTCCGTACATCTAATTCCCTGCCTCTGATTCCCCACCTCTGATTCCCCATATCTGAATCCCCGCCTCTGTTTCCCCGTCTCTGATTCCCCGCCTCTGTTTCCCCATATCTAAGTCCCCGCCTCTGATTCCCCAACTTTGATTCCCCACCTCTGATTCCCCAGCTCTGATTCCCCGCCTCTGATTCCCCACCTCTGATTCCCCATATCTGATTCCCAGCCTCTGTTTCCCCGCCTCTGATTCCCCGCCTGTTTCCCCATATCTGATTCCCGGCCTCTGATTCCCCGCCTCTGATTCCCCGCCTCTGATTCCCTGCCTCTGATTCCCCATCTCCGATTCCGCACATCTGATTCCCTGCCTCTCATTCCCCGCCTCTGATTCCCCGCCTCTGTTTCCCCATATCTGATTCCCGGCCTCTGATTCCCCGCCTCTGATTCCCTGCCTCTGATTCCCCATCTCCGATTCCCCAGCTCTGATTCCCCGCCTCTGATTCCCTGCATCTGATTCCCTGCATCTGATTCCAAGCCTCTGATTCCCTGCCTCTGATTCCCAACCTCTGATTCCCCACCTCTGATTCCCCATATCTGATTCCCAGCATCTGTTTCCCCGCCTCTGATTCCCCGCCTCTGTTTCCCCATATCTGATTCCCGGCCTCTGGTTCCCCGCCTCTGATTCCCCGCCTCTGATTCCCTGCCTCTGATTCCCCATCTCCGATTCCGCACATCTGATTCCCTGCCTCTCATTCCCCGCCTCTGATTCCCCGCCTCTGATTCCCTGCCTCTGATTCCCAACCTCTGATTACCCACCTCTGATTCCCCGTGTTTGATTCCCCGCCTCTGTATCCCCGCCTCTGATTCCCCTCCTCTGATTCCCCAACTCTAATTCCCCGCCTCTGATTCCCCATATCTGATTCCCCGCCTCTGTTTCCCCGCCTCTGATTCCCCGCCCCTGTTTCCCCATATCTGATTCCCTGCCTCTGATTCCCCAACTTTGATTCCCAGCCTCTGATTCCCCAGCTCTGATTCCCCGCCTCTGATTCCCCGCATCTGATTCCCTGCATCTGATTCCAAGCCTCTGATTCCCTGCCTCTGATTCCCAACCTCTGATTCCCCACCTCTGATTCCCCATATCTGATTCCCAGCCTCTGTTTCCCCGCCTCTGATTCCCCGCCTCTGTTTCCCCATATCTGATTCCCGGCCTCTGATTCCCCGCATCTGATTCCCCGCCTCTGATTCCCTGCCTCTGATTCCTCATCTCCGATTCCGCACATCTGATTCCCTGCCTCTGATTCCCCGCCTCTGATTCCCCGCCTCTGATTCCCTGCCTCTGATTCCCCGCCTCTGATTCCCGACATCCGATTCCCCGTGTTTGATTCCCCGCCTCTGTTTCCCCGCCCCTGATTCCCCGCCTCTGTTTCCCCATATCTGATTCCCCGCCTCTGATTCCCAACTATGATTCCCCGCCTCTTATTCCCCAGCTCTGATTGCCTGCCTCTGATTCCCAGCGTTCTATTCCCTGCCTCTGATTCCCCGCCTGTGATTCCCCATCTCTGATTCACCACCTCTGATTCCCCACCACTGATTCCCCATATCTAATTCCCCGCCTCTGTTTGCCCGCCTCTGATTCCCCGCCTCTGTTTCCCCATATCTGATTCCCCGCCTCTGAATCCCCAACTCTGATTCCCTGCCTCTGATTCCCCAGCTTCATTCCCCGCCTTTGATTCCCCCCGTCTGATTCCCAGCCTCTGAATCCCCGTGTCTGATAACCTGCCTCTGATTCCCCGCCTCTGATTCCCCATCTCAGATTCACCGCCTCTGATTCCCCAACTCTGATTCCCCATCTCTGATTCCGCACATCCGATTCCCTGCCTCTGATTCCCCGACTCTGATTCCCCACCTCTGATTCCCCAGCTCTGATTCCCCGCCTCTGATTCCCCAACTCTGATTCCCCGCCTCTGATTCCCCAGCTCTGATTCCCCGCCTCTGATTCCGCGTGTTTGATCCCCTGCCTCTGATTCCCCAGCTCTGATTCCCCATCTCTGATTCACCGCCTTTGATTCGCCACATCTGATTCCCCATATCTGATTCCTCGCCACTGTTTCCCCGCCTCTGATTCCCCGCCTCTGATTCCCCATATCTCATTCCCCGCCTCTGTTTCCCCGCCTCTGATTCCCCGCCCCTGTTTCCCCATATCTGATTCCCTGCCTCTGATTCCCCAACTTTGATTCCCAGCCTCTGATTCCCCAGCTCTGATTCCCCGCCTCTGATTCCCCGCATCTGATTCCCTGCATCTGATTCCAAGCCTCTGATTCCCTGCCTCTGATTCCCAACCTCTGATTCCCCACCTCTGATTCCCCATATCTGATTCCCAGCCTCTGTTTCCCCGCCTCTGATTCCCCGCCTCTGTTTCCCCATATCTGATTCCCGGCCTCTGATTCCCCGCCTCTGATTCCCCGCCTCTGATTCCCTGCCTCTGATTCCCCATCTCCGATTCCGCACATCTGATCCCCTGCCTCTGATTCCCCGCCTCTGATTCCCCGCCTCTGATTCCCTGCCTCTGATTTCCAACCTCTGATTCCCCACCTCTGATTCCCCGTGTTTGATTCCCAGCCTATGTTTCCCCGCCTCTGATTCCCCGCCTCTGTTTCCCAATATCTAAGTCCCCGCCTCTGATTCCCCAACTCTAATTCCCCACCTCCGATTCCCCAGCTCTGATTCCCCGCCTCTGATTCCCTGCATCTGATTCCCTGCATCTGATTCCAAGCCTCTGATTCCCTGCCTCTGATTCCCAACCTCTGATTCCCCACCTCTGATTCCCCATATCTGATTCCCAGCATCTGTTTCCCCGCCTCTGATTCCCCGCCTCTGTTTCCCCATATCTGATTCCCGGCCTCTGGTTCCCCGCCTCTGATTCCCCGCCTCTGATTCCCTGCCTCTGATTCCCCATCTCCGATTCCGCACATCTGATTCCCTGCCTCTCATTCCCCGCCTCTGATTCCCCGCCTCTGATTCCCCACATCCGATTCCCCATATCTGATTCCCCGCCTCTGTTTCCCCGCCCCTGATTCCCCGCCTCTGTTTCCCCATATCTGATTCCCCGCCTGTGATTCCCAACTATGATTCCCCGCCTCTTATTCCCCAGCTCTGATTCCCCGCCTCTGATTCCCCGCATCTGATTCCCTGCATCTGATTCCAAGCCTCTGATTCCCTGCCTCTGATTCCCAACCTCTGATTCCCCACCTCTGATTCCCCATATCTGATTCCCAGCATCTGTTTCCCCGCCTCTGATTCCCCGCCTCTGTTTCCCCATATCTGATTCCCGGCCTCTGGTTCCCCGCCTCTGATTCCCCGCCTCTGATTCCCTGCCTCTGATTCCCCATCTCCGATTCCGCACATCTGATTCCCTGCCTCTCATTGCCCGCCTCTGATTCCCCGCCTCTGATTCCCCACATCCGATTCCCCATATCTGATTCCCCGCCTCTGTTTCCCCGCCCCTGATTCCCCACCTCTGTTTCCCCATATCTGATTCCCCGCCTCTGATTCCCAACTATGATTCCCCGCCTCTTATTCCCCAGCTCTGATTCCCTGCCTCTGATTCCCCGCGTTCTATTCCCTGCCTCTGATTCCCCGCCTGTGATTCCCCATCTCTGATTCACCACCTCTGATTCCCCACCACTGATTCCCCATATCTAATTCCCCGCCTCTGTTTGCCCGCCTCTGATTCCCCGCCTCTGTTTCCCCATATCTGATTACCCGCCTCAGAATCCCCAACTCTGATTCCCTGCCTCTGATTCCCCAGCTTCATTACCCGCCTTTGATTCCCCCCGTCTGATTCCCAGCCCCTGAATCCCCGTGTCTGATAACCTGCCTCTGATTCCCCGCCTCTGATTCCCCATCTCAGATTCACCGCCTCTGATTCCCCAACTCTGATTCCCCATCTCTGATTCCGCACATCCGATTCCCTGCCTCTGATTCCCCGACTCTGATTCCCCACCTCTGATTCCCCAGCTCTGATTCCCCGCCTCTGATTCCCCAACTCTGATTCCCCGCCTCTGATTCCCCAGCTCTGATTCCCCGCCTCTGATTCCCCGTGTTTGATCCCCTGCCTCTGATTCCCCAGCTCTGATTCCCCATCTCTGATTCACCGCCTTTGATTCGCCACCTCTGATTCCCCATATCTGATTCCTCGCCACTGTTTCCCCGCCTCTGATTCCCCGCCTCTGATTCCCCATATCTCATTCCCCGCCTCTGATTCCCCATCTCTGATTCCCGGACTCTGATTCCCCACCTCTGATTCCCGACCTCTTATTCCCGGCATCTGATTCCGGCCTCTGATTCCCGGCCTCTGATTCCCTGCTTCTGCTTCTGATTCCCTGCCTCTGATTCCCCAGTTCTGATTCCGCACATCTAATTCCCTGCCTCTGATTCCCCACCTCTGATTCCCCATATCTGAATCCCCGCCTCTGTTTCCCCGTCTGTGATTCCCCGCCTCTGTTTCCCCATATCTAAGTCCCCGCCTCTGATTCCCCAACTTTGATTCCCCACCTCTGATTCCCCAGCTCTGATTCCCCGCCTCTGATTCCCCACCTCTGATTCCCCATATCTGATTCCCAGCCTCTGTTTCCCCGCCTCTGATTCCCCGCCTCTGTTTCCCCATATCTGATTCCCGGCCTCTGATTCCCCGCCTTTGATTCCCCGCCTCTGATTCCCTGCCTCTGATTCCCCATCTCCGATTCCGCACATCTGATTCCCTGCCTCTCATTCCCCGCCTCTGATTCCCCGCCTCTGATTCCCTGCCTCTGATTCCCAACCTCTGATTCCCCACCTCTGATTCCCCGTGTTTGATTCCCCGCCTCTGTTTCCCCGCCTCTGATTCCCCGCCTCTGATTCCCCAACTCTAATTCCCCGCCTCTGATTCCCCATATCTTATTCCCCGCCTCTGTTTCCCCGCCTCTGATTCCCCGCCCCTGTTTCCCCATATCTGATTCCCTGCCTCTGATTCCCCAACTTTGATTCCCAGCCTCTGATTCCCCAGCTCTGATTCCCCGCCTCTGATTCCCCGCATCTGATTCCCTGCATCTGATTCCAAGCCTCTGATTCCCTGCCTCTGATTCCCAACCTCTGATTCCCCACCTCTGATTCCCCATATCTGATTCCCAGCCTCTGTTTCCCCGCCTCTGATTCCCCGCCTCTGTTTCCCCATATCTGATTCCCGGCCTCTGATTCCCCGCCTCTGATTCCCCGCCTCTGATTCCCTGCCTCTGATTCCCCATCTCCGATTCCGTACATCTGATCCCCTGCCTCTGATTCCCCGCCTCTGATTCCCCGCCTCTGATTCCCTGCCTCTGATTTCCAACCTCTGATTCCCCACCTCTGATTCCCCGTGTTTGATTCCCCACCTATGTTTCCCCGCCTCTGATTCCCCGCCTCTGTTTCCCAATATCTAAGTCCCCGCCTCTGATTCCCCAACTCTAATTCCCCACCTCCGATTCCCCAGCTCTGATTCCCCGCCTCTGATTCCCTGCATCTGATTCCCTGCATCTGATTCCAAGCCTCTGATTCCCTACCTCTGATTCCCAACCTCTGATTCCCCACCTCTGATTCCCCATATCTGATTCCCAGCATCTGTTTCCCCGCCTCTGATTCCCCGCCTCTGTTTCCCCATATCTGATTCCCGGCCTCTGGTTCCCCGCCTCTGATTCCCCGCCTCTGATTCCCTGCCTCTGATTCCCCATCTCCGATTCCGCACATCTGATTCCCTGCCTCTCATTCCCCGCCTCTGATTCCCCGCCTCTGATTCCCCACATCCGATTCCCCATATCTGATTCCCCGCCTCTGTTTCCCCGCCCCTGATTCCCCGCCTCTGTTTCCCCATATCTGATTCCCCGCCTCTGATTCCCAACTATGATTCCCCGCCTCTTATTCCCCAGCTCTGATTCCCTGCCTCTGATTCCCCGCGTTCTATTCCCTGCCTCTGATTCTCCGCCTGTGATTCCCCATCTCTGATTCACCACCTCTGATTCCCCACCACTGATTCCCCATATCTAATTCCCCGCCTCTGTTTGCCCGCCTCTGATTCCCCGCCTCTGTTTCCCCATATCTGATAACCCGCCTCAGAATCCCCAACTCTGATTCCCTGCCTCTGATTCCCCAGCTTCATTACCCGCCTTTGATTCCCCCCGTCTGATTCCCAGCCTCTGAATCCCCGTGTCTGATAACCTGCCTCTGATTCCCCGCCTCTGATTCCCCATCTCAGATTCACCGCCTCTGATTCCCCAACTCTGATTCCCCATCTCTGATTCCGCACATCCGATTCCCTGCCTCTGATTCCCCGACTCTGATTCCCCACCTCTGATTCCCCAGCTCTGATTCCCCGCCTCTGATTCCCCAACTCTGATTCCCCGCCTCTGATTCCCCAGCTCTGATTCCCCGCCTCTGATTCCACGTGTTTGATCCCCTGCCTCTGATTCCCCAGCTCTGATTCCCCATCTCTGATTCACCGCCTTTGATTCGCCACCTCTGATTCCCCATATCTGATTCCTCGCCACTGTTTCCCCGCCTCTGATTCCCCGCCTCTGATTCCCCATATCTCATTCCCCGCCTCTGATTCCCCATCTCTGATTCCCGGACTCTGATTCCCCACCTCTGATTCCCGACCTCTTATTCCCGGCATCTGATTCCGGCCTCTGATTCCCGGCCTCTGATTCCCTGCTTCTGCTTCTGATTCCCTGCCTCTGATTCCCCAGTTCTGATTCCGCACATCTAATTCCCTGCCTCTGATTCCCCACCTCTGATTCCCCATATATGAATCCCCGCCTCTGTTTCCCCGTCTGTGATTCCCCGCCTCTGTTTCCCCATATCTAAGTCCCCGCCTCTGATTCCCCAACTTTGATTCCCCACATCTGATTCCCCAGCTCTGATTCCCCGCCTCTGATTCCCCACCTCTGATTCCCCATATCTGATTCCCAGCCTCTCTTTCCCCGCCTCTGATTCCCCGCCTCTGTTGCCCCATATCTGATTCCCGGCCTCTGATTCCCCGCCTCTGATTCCCCGCCTCTGATTCCCTGCCTCTGATTCCCCATCTCCGATTCCGCACATCTGATTCCCTGCCTCTCATTCCCCGCCTCTGATTCCCCGCCTCTGATTCCCTGCCTCTGATTCCCAACCTCTGATTCCCCACCTCTGATTCCCCGTGTTTGATTCCCCGCCTCTGTTTCCCCGCCTCTGATTCCCCGCCTCTGATTCCCCAACTCTAATTCCCCGCCTCTGATTCCCCATATCTGATTCCCTGCCTCTGTTTCCCCGCCTCTGATTCCCCGCCCCTGTTTCCCCATGTCTGATTCCCTGCCTCTGATTCCCCAACTTTGATTCCCAGCCTCTGATTCCCCAGCTCTGATTCCCCGCCTCTGATTCCCCGCATCTGATTCCCTGCATCTGATTCCAAGCCTCTGATTCCCTGTCTCTGATTCCCAACCTCTGATTCCCCACCTCTGATTCCCCATATCTGATTCCCAGCATCTGTTTCCCCGCCTCTGATTCCGCGCCTCTGTTTCCCCATATCTGATTCCCGGCCTCTGGTTCCCCGCCTCTGATTCCCCGCCTCTGATTCCCTGCCTCTGATTCCCCATCTCCGATTCCGCACATCTGATTCCCTGCCTCTCATTCCCCGCCTCTGATTCCCCGCCTCTGATTCCCTGCCTCTGATTCCCAACCTCTGATTACCCACCTCTGATTCCCCGTGTTTGATTCCCCGCCTCTGTATCCCCGCCTCTGATTCCCCTCCTCTGATTCCCCAACTCTAATTCCCCGCCTCTGATTCCCCATATCTGATTCCCCGCCTCTGTTTCCCCGCCTCTGATTCCCCGCCCCTGTTTCCCCATATCTGATTCCCTGCCTCTGATTCCCCAACTTTGATTCCCAGCCTCTGATTCCCCAGCTCTGATTCCCCGCCTCTGATTCCCCGCATCTGATTCCCTGCATCTGATTCCAAGCCTCTGATTCCCTGCCTCTGATTCCCAACCTCTGATTCCCCACCTCTGATTCCCCATATCTGATTCCCAGCCTCTGTTTCCCCGCCTCTGATTCCCCGCCTCTGTTTCCCCATATCTGATTCCCGGCCTCTGATTCCCCGCATCTGATTCCCCGCCTCTGATTCCCTGCCTCTGATTCCTCATCTCCGATTCCGCACATCTGATTCCCTGCCTCTGATTCCCCGCCTCTGATTCCCCGCCTCTGATTCCCTGCCTCTGATTCCCCGCCTCTGATTCCCGACATCCGATTCCCCGTGTTTGATTCCCCGCCTCTGTTTCCCCGCCCCTGATTCCCCGCCTCTGTTTCCCCATATCTGATTCCCCGCCTCTGATTCCCAACTATGATTCCCCGCCTCTTATTCCCCAGCTCTGATTCCCTGCCTCTGATTCCCCGCGTTCTATTCCCTGCCTCTGATTCCCCGCCTGTGATTCCCCATCTCTGATTCACCACCTCTGATTCCCCACCACTGATTCCCCATATCTAATTCCCCGCCTCTGTTTGCCCGCCTCTGATTCCCCGCCTCTGTTTCCCCATATCTGATTCCCCGCCTCTGAATCCCCAACTCTGATTCCCTGCCTCTGATTCCCCAGCTTCATTCCCCGCCTTTGATTCCCCCCGTCTGATTCCCAGCCTCTGAATCCCCGTGTCTGATAACCTGCCTCTGATTCCCCGCCTCTGATTCCCCATCTCAGATTCACCGCCTCTGATTCCCCAACTCTGATTCCCCATCTCTGATTCCGCACATCCGATTCCCTGCCTCTGATTCCCCGACTCTGATTCCCCACCTCTGATTCCCCAGCTCTGATTCCCCGCCTCTGATTCCCCAACTCTGATTCCCCGCCTCTGATTCCCCAGCTCTGATTCCCCGCCTCTGATTCCGCGTGTTTGATCCCCTGCCTCTGATTCCCCAGCTCTGATTCCCCATCTCTGATTCACCGCCTTTGATTCGCCACATCTGATTCCCCATATCTGATTCCTCGCCACTGTTTCCCCGCCTCTGATTCCCCGCCTCTGATTCCCCATATCTCATTCCCCGCCTCTGATTCCCCATCTCTGATTCCCGGACTCTGATTCCCCACCTCTGATTCCCGACCACTTATTCCCGGCATCTGATTCCGGCCTCTGATTCCCGGCCTCTGATTCCCTGCTTCTGATTCTGATTCCCTGCCTCTGATTCCCCATTTCTGATTCCGTACATCTAATTCCCTGCCTCTGATTCCCCACCTCTGATTCCCCATATCTGAATCCCCGCCTCTGTTTCCCCGTCTCTGATTCCCCGCCTCTGTTTCCCCATATCTAAGTCCCCGCCTCTGATTCCCCAACTTTGATTCCCCACCTCTGATTCCCCAGCTCTGATTCCCCGCCTCTGATTCCCCACCTCTGATTCCCCATATCTGATTCCCAGCCTCTGTTTCCCCGCCTCTGATTCCCCGCCTGTTTCCCCATATCTGATTCCCGGCCTCTGATTCCCCGCCTCTGATTCCCCGCCTCTGATTCCCTGCCTCTGATTCCCCATCTCCGATTCCGCACATCTGATTCCCTGCCTCTCATTCGCCGCCTCTGATTCCACGCCTCTGATTCCCTGCCTCTGATTCCCAACCTCTTATTCCCCACCTCTGATTCCCCGTGTTTGATTCCCCGCCTCTGTTTCCCCGCCTCTGATTCCCCGCCTCTGATTCCCCATCTCTGATTCCCGGACTCTGATTCCCCACCTCTGATTCCCGACCTCTTATTCCCGGCATCTGATTCCGGCCTCTGATTCCCGGCCTCTGATTCCCTGCTTCTGCTTCTGATTCCCTGCCTCTGATTCCCCAGTTCTGATTCCGCACATCTAATTCCCTGCCTCTGATTCCCCACCTCTGATTCCCCATATCTGAATCCCCGCCTCTGTTTCCCCGTCTGTGATTCCCCGCCTCTGTTTCCCCATATCTAAGTCCCCGCCTCTGATTCCCCAACTTTGATTCCCCACCTCTGATTCCCCAGCTCTGATTCCCCGCCTCTGATTCCCCACCTCTGATTCCCCATATCTGATTCCAAGCCTCTGTTTCCCCACCTCTGATTCCCCGCCTCTGTTTCCCCATATCTGATTCCCGGCCTCTGATTCCCCGCCTCTGATTCCCCGCCTCTGATTCCCTGCCTCTGATTCCCCATCTCCGATTCCGCACATCTGATTCCCTGCCTCTCATTCCCCGCCTCTGATTCCCCGCCTCTGATTCACTGCCTCTGATTCCCAACCTCTGATTCCCCACCTCTGATTCCCCGTGTTTGATTCACCGCCTCTGTTTCCCCGCCTCTGATTCCCCGCCTCTGATTCCCCAACTCTAATTCCCCGCCTCTGATTCCCCATATCTGATTCCCCGCCTCTGTTTCCCCGCCTCTGATTCCCCGCCCCTGTTTCCCCATATCTGATTCCCTGCCTCTGATTCCCCAACTTTGATTCCCAGCCTCTGATTCCCCAGCTCTGATTCCCCGCCTCTGATTCCCCGCATCTGATTCCCTGCATCTGATTCCAAGCCTCTGATTCCCTGCCTCTGATTCCCAACCTCTGATTCCCCACCTCTGATTCCCCATATCTGATTCCCAGCCTCTGTTTCCCCGCCTCTGATTCCCCACCTCTGTTTCCCCATATCTGATTCCCGGCCTCTGATTCCCCGCCTCTGATTCCCCGCCTCTGATTCCCTGCCTCTGATTCCCCATCTCCGATTCCGCACATCTGATCCCCTGCCTCTGATTCCCCGCCTCTGATTCCCCGCCTCTGATTCCCTGCCTCTGATTTCCAACCTCTGATTCCCCACCTCTGATTCCCCGTGTTTGATTCCCCGCCTATGTTTCCCCACCTCTGATTCCCCGCCTCTGTTTCCCAATATCTAAGTCCCCGCCTCTGATTCCCCAACTCTAATTCCCCACCTCCGATTCCCCAGCTCTGATTCCCCGCCTCTGATTCCCTGCATCTGATTCCCTGCATCTGATTCCAAGCCTCTGATTCCCTGCCTCTGATTCCCAACCTCTGATTCCCCACCTCTGATTCCCCATATCTGATTCCCAGCATCTGTTTCCCCGCCTCTGATTCCCCGCCTCTGTTTCCCCATATCTGATTCCCGGCCTCTGGTTCCCCGCCTCTGATTCCCCGCCTCTGATTCCCTGCCTCTGATTCCCCATCTCCGATTCCGCACATCTGATTCCCTGCCTCTCATTCCCCGCCTCTGATTCCCCGCCTCTGATTCCCTGCCTCTGATTCCCAACCTCTGATTACCCACCTCTGATTCCCCGTGTTTGATTCCCCGCCTCTGTATCCCTGCCTCTGATTCCCCTCCTCTGATTCCCCAACTCTAATTCCCCGCCTCTGATTCCCCATATCTGATTCCCCGCCTCTGTTTCCCCGCCTCTGATTCCCCGCCCCTGTTTCCCCATATCTGATTCCCTGCCTCTGATTCCCCAACTTTGATTCCCAGCCTCTGATTCCCCAGCTCTGATTCCCCGCCTCTGATTCCCCGCATCTGATTCCCTGCATCTGATTCCAAGCCTCTGATTCCCTGCCTCTGATTCCCAACCTCTGATTCCCCACCTCTGATTCCCCATATCTGATTCCCAGCCTCTGTTTCCCCGCCTCTGATTCCCCGCCTCTGTTTCCCCATATCTGATTCCCGGCCTCTGATTCCCCGCATCTGATTCCCCGCCTCTGATTCCCTGCCTCTGATTCCTCATCTCCGATTCCGCACATCTGATTCCCTGCCTCTGATTCCCCGCCTCTGATTCCCCGCCTCTGATTCCCTGCCTCTGATTCCCAACCTCTGATTCCCCACCTCTGATTCCCCGTGTTTGATTCCCCGCCTCTGTTTCCCCGCCTCTGATTCCCCGCCTCTGATTCCCCAACTCTAATTCCCCGCCTCTGATTCCCCATATCTGATTCCCCGCCTCTGTTTCCCCGCCTCTGATTCCCCGCCCGTTTCCCCATATCTGATTCCCTGCCTCTGATTCCCCAACTTTGATTCCCAGCATCTGATTCCCCAGCTCTGATTCCCCGCCTCTGATTCCCCGCATCTGATTCCCTGCATCTGATTCCAAGCCTCTGATTCCCTGCCTCTGATTCCCAACCTCTGATTCCCCACCTCTGATTCCCCATATCTGATCCCCAGCCTCTGTTTCCCCGCCTCTGTTTCCCCATATCTTATTCCCGGCCTCTGATTCCCCGCCTCTGATTCCCCGCCTCTGATTCCCTGCCTCTGATTCCCCATCTCCGATTCCGCACATCTGATTCCCTGCCTCTGATTCCCCGCCTCTGATTCCCCGCCTCTGATTCCCTGCATCTGATTCCCAACCTCTGATTCCCCACCTCTGATTCCCCGTGTTTGATTCCCCGCCTCTGTTTCCCCGCCTCTGATTCCCCGCCTCTGATTCCCCAACTCTAATTCCCCGCCTCTGATTCCCCATATCTGATTCCCTGCCTCTGTTTCCCCGCCTCTGATTCCCCGCCCCTGTTTCGCCATATCTGATTCCCTGCCTCTGATTCCCCAACTTTGATTCCCAGCCTCTGATTTCCCAGCTCTGATTCCCCGCCTCTGATTCCCCGTGTTTGATTCCCTGCCTCTGATTCCCCGCCTCTGATTCCCCATCTCTGATTCACCGCCTTTGATTCGCCACCTCTGATTCCCCATATCTGATTCCCCACCTCTGTTTCCCCGCCTCTGATTCCCCGCCTCTGATTCTCCATATCTCATTCCCCGCCTTTGACTCCCCATCTCTGATTCCCGGACTCTGATTCCCCACCTCTGATTCCCGGCCTCTTATTCCCAGCATCTGATTCCAGGCCTCTGATTCCCGGCCTCTGACTCCCCGCTTCTGATTCTGATTCCCTGCCTCTGATTCCCCATCTCTGATTCCGCACATCTGATTACCTTCCTCTGATTCCCCACCTCTGATTCCCCATATCTGATTCCCCGCCTCTGTTTCCACGCCTCTGATTCCCCGCCTCTGTTTCCCCATATCTAATTCCCCACCTCTGATGCCCCAACTCTGATTCCCCGCCTCTGATTCCACAGCTCTGATTCCCCGCCTCTGATTCCCCACATCCGATTCCCCATATCTGATTCCCCGCCTCTGTTTCCCCGCCCCTGATTCGCCGCCTCTGTTTCCCCATATCTGATTCCCCGCCTCTGATTCCCAACTATGATTCCCCGCCTCTTATTCCCCAGCTCTGATTCCCTGCCTCTGATTCCCCGCGTTCTATTCCCTGCCTCTGATTCCCCGCCTGTGATTCCCCATCTCTGATTCACCACCTCTGATTCCCCACCACTGATTCCCCATATCTAATTCCCCGCCTCTGTTTGCCCGCCTCTGATTCCCCGCCTCTGTTTCCCCATATCTGATTACCCGCCTCTGAATCCCCAACTCTGATTCCCTGCCTCTGATTCCCCAGCTTCATTACCCGCCTTTGATTCCCCCCGTCTGATTCCCAGCCTCTGAATCCCCGTGTCTGATAACCTGCCTCTGATTCCCCGCCTCTGATTCCCCATCTCAGATTCACCGCCTCTGATTCCCCAACTCTGATTCCCCATCTCTGATTCCGCACATCCGATTCCCTGCCTCTGATTCCCCGACTCTGATTCCCCACCTCTGATTCCCCAGCTCTGATTCCCCGCCTCTGATTCCCCAACTCTGATTCCCCGCCTCTGATTCCCCAGCTCTGATTCCCCGCCTCTGATTCCCCGTGTTTGATCCCCTGCCTCTGATTCCCCAGCTCTGATTCCCCATCTCTGATTCACCGCCTTTGATTCGCCACCTCTGATTCCCCATATCTGATTCCTCGCCACTGTTTCCCCGCCTCTGATTCCCCGCCTCTGATTCCCCATATCTCATTCCCCGCCTCTGATTCCCCATCTCTGATTCCCGGACTCTGATTCCCCACCTCTGATTCCCGACCTCTTATTCCCGGCATCTGATTCCGGCCTCTGATTCCCGGCCTCTGATTCCCTGCTTCTGCTTCTGATTCCCTGCCTCTGATTCCCCAGTTCTGATTCCGCACATCTAATTCCCTGCCTCTGATTCCCCACCTCTGATTCCCCATATCTGAATCCCCGCCTCTGTTTCCCCGTCTGTGATTCCCCGCCTCTGTTTCCCCATATCTAAGTCCCCGCCTCTGATTCCCCAACTTTGATTCCTCACCTCTGATTCCCCAGCTCTGATTCCCCGCCTCTGATTCCCCACCTCTGATTCCCCATATCTGATTCCCAGCCTCTGTTTCCCCGCCTCTGATTCCCCGCCTCTGTTTCCCCATATCTAATTCCCGGCCTCTGATTCCCCGCCTCTGATTCCCCGCCTCTGATTCCCTGCCTCTGATTCCCCATCTCCGATTCCGCACATCTGATTCCCTGCCTCTCATTCCCCGCCTCTGATTCCCCGCCACTGATTCCCTGCCTCTGATTCCCAACCTCTGATTCCCCACCTCTGATTCCCCGTGTTTGATTCCCCGCCTCTGTTTCCCCGCCTCTGATTCCCCGCCTCTGATTCCCCAACTCTAATTCCCCGCCTCTGATTCCCCATATCTGATTCCCCGCCTCTGTTTCCCCGCCTCTGATTCCCCGCCCCTGTTTCCCCATATCTGATTCCCTGCCTCTGATTCCCCAACTTTGATTCCCAGCCTCTGATTCCCCAGCTCTGATTCCCCGCCTCTGATTCCCCGCATCTGATTCCCTGCATCTGATTCCAAGCCTCTGATTCCCTGCCTCTGATTCCCAACCTCTGATTCCCCACCTCTGATTCCCCATATCTGATTCCCAGCCTCTGTTTCCCCGCCTCTGATTCCCCGCCTCTGTTTCCCCATATCTGATTCCCGGCCTCTGATTCCCCGCCTCTGATTCCCCGCCTCTGATTCCCTGCCTCTGATTCCCCATCTCCGATTCCGCACATCTGATCCCCTGCCTCTGATTCCCCGCCTCTGATTCCCCGCCTCTGATTCCCTGCCTCTGATTTCCAACCTCTGATTCCCCACCTCTGATTCCCCGTGTTTGATTCCCAGCCTATGTTTCCCCGCCTCTGATTCCCCGCCTCTGTTTCCCAATATCTAAGTCCCCGCCTCTGTTTGCCCGCCTCTGATTCCCCGCCTCTGTTTCCCCATACCTGATTACCCGCCTCAGAATCCCCAACTCTGATTCCCTGCCTCTGATTCCCCAGCTTCATTACCCGCCTTTGATTCCCCCCGTCTGATTCCCAGCCCCTGAATCCCCGTGTCTGATAACCTGCCTCTGATTCCCCGCCTCTGATTCCCCATCTCAGATTCACCGCCTCTGATTCCCCAACTCTGATTCCCCATCTCTGATTCCGCACATCCGATTCCCTGCCTCTGATTCCCCGACTCTGATTCCCCACCTCTGATTCCCCAGCTCTGATTCCCCGCCTCTGATTCCCCAACTCTGATTCCCCGCCTCTGATTCCCCAGCTCTGATTCCCCGCCTCTGATTCCCCGTGTTTGATCCCCTGCCTCTGATTCCCCAGCTCTGATTCCCCATCTCTGATTCACCGCCTTTGATTCGCCACCTCTGATTCCCCATATCTGATTCCTCGCCACTGTTTCCCCGCCTCTGATTCCCCGCCTCTGATTCCCCATATCTCATTCCCCGCCTCTGATTCCCCATCTCTGATTCCCGGACTCTGATTCCCCACCTCTGATTCCCGACCTCTTATTCCCGGCATCTGATTCCGGCCTCTGATTCCCGGCCTCTGATTCCCTGCTTCTGCTTCTGATTCCCTGCCTCTGATTCCCCAGTTCTGATTCCGCACATCTAATTCCCTGCCTCTGATTCCCCACCTCTGATTCCCCATATCTGAATCCCCGCCTCTGTTTCCCCGTCTGTGATTCCCCGCCTCTGTTTCCCCATATCTAAGTCCCCGCCTCTGATTCCCCAACTTTGATTCCCCACCTCTGATTCCCCAGCTCTGATTCCCCGCCTCTGATTCCCCACCTCTGATTCCCCATATCTGATTCCCAGCCTCTGTTTCCCCGCCTCTGATTCCCCGCCTCTGTTTCCCCATATCTGATTCCCGGCCTCTGATTCCCCGCCTTTGATTCCCCGCCTCTGATTCCCTGCCTCTGATTCCCCATCTCCGATTCCGCACATCTGATTCCCTGCCTCTCATTCCCCGCCTCTGATTCCCCGCCTCTGATTCCCTGCCTCTGATTCCCAACCTCTGATTCCCCACCTCTGATTCCCCGTGTTTGATTCCCCGCCTCTGTTTCCCCGCCTCTGATTCCCCGCCTCTGATTCCCCAACTCTAATTCCCCGCCTCTGATTCCCCATATCTGATTCCCCGCCTCTGTTTCCCCGCCTCTGATTCCCCGCCCCTGTTTCCCCATATCTGATTCCCTGCCTCTGATTCCCCAACTTTGATTCCCAGCCTCTGATTCCCCAGCTCTGATTCCCCGCCTCTGATTCCCCGCATCTGATTCCCTGCATCTGATTCCAAGCCTCTGATTCCCTGCCTCTGATTCCCAACCTCTGATTCCCCACCTCTGATTCCCCATATCTGATTCCCAGCCTCTGTTTCCCCGCCTCTGATTCCCCGCCTCTGTTTCCCCATATCTGATTCCCGGCCTCTGATTCCCCGCCTCTGATTCCCCGCCTCTGATTCCCTGCCTCTGATTCCCCATCTCCGATTCCGTACATCTGATCCCCTGCCTCTGATTCCCCGCCTCTGATTCCCCGCCTCTGATTCCCTGCCTCTGATTTCCAACCTCTGATTCCCCACCTCTGATTCCCCGTGTTTGATTCCCCACCTATGTTTCCCCGCCTCTGATTCCCCGCCTCTGTTTCCCAATATCTAAGTCCCCGCCTCTGATTCCCCAACTCTAATTCCCCACCTCCGATTCCCCAGCTCTGATTCCCCGCCTCTGATTCCCTGCATCTGATTCCCTGCATCTGATTCCAAGCCTCTGATTCCCTACCTCTGATTCCCAACCTCTGATTCCCCACCTCTGATTCCCCATATCTGATTCCCAGCATCTGTTTCCCCGCCTCTGATTCCCCGCCTCTGTTTCCCCATATCTGATTCCCGGCCTCTGGTTCCCCGCCTCTGATTCCCCGCCTCTGATTCCCTGCCTCTGATTCCCCATCTCCGATTCCGCACATCTGATTCCCTGCCTCTCATTCCCCGCCTCTGATTCCCCGCCTCTGATTCCCCACATCCGATTCCCCATATCTGATTCCCCGCCTCTGTTTCCCCGCCCCTGATTCCCCGCCTCTCTTTCCCCATATCTGATTCCCCGCCTCTGATTCCCAACTATGATTCCCCGCCTCTTATTCCCCAGCTCTGATTCCCTGCCTCTGATTCCCCGCGTTCTATTCCCTGCCTCTGATTCTCCGCCTGTGATTCCCCATCTCTGATTCACCACCTCTGATTCCCCACCACTGATTCCCCATATCTAATTCCCCGCCTCTGTTTGCCCGCCTCTGATTCCCCGCCTCTGTTTCCCCATATCTGATAACCCGCCTCAGAATCCCCAACTCTGATTCCCTGCCTCTGATTCCCCAGCTTCATTACCCGCCTTTGATTCCCCCCGTCTGATTCCCAGCCTCTGAATCCCCGTGTCTGATAACCTGCCTCTGATTCCCCGCCTCTGATTCCCCATCTCAGATTCACCGCCTCTGATTCCCCAACTCTGATTCCCCATCTCTGATTCCGCACATCCGATTCCCTGCCTCTGATTCCCCGACTCTGATTCCCCACCTCTGATTCCCCAGCTCTGATTCCCCGCCTCTGATTCCCCAACTCTGATTCCCCGCCTCTGATTCCCCAGCTCTGATTCCCCGCCTCTGATTCCACGTGTTTGATCCCCTGCCTCTGATTCCCCAGCTCTGATTCCCCATCTCTGATTCACCGCCTTTGATTCGCCACCTCTGATTCCCCATATCTGATTCCTCGCCACTGTTTCCCCGCCTCTGATTCCCCGCCTCTGATTCCCCATATCTCATTCCCCGCCTCTGATTCCCCATCTCTGATTCCCGGACTCTGATTCCCCACCTCTGATTCCCGACCTCTTATTCCCGGCATCTGATTCCGGCCTCTGATTCCCGGCCTCTGATTCCCTGCTTCTGCTTCTGATTCCCTGCCTCTGATTCCCCAGTTCTGATTCCGCACATCTAATTCCCTGCCTCTGATTCCCCACCTCTGATTCCCCATATATGAATCCCCGCCTCTGTTTCCCCGTCTGTGATTCCCCGCCTCTGTTTCCCCATATCTAAGTCCCCGCCTCTGATTCCCCAACTTTGATTCCCCACATCTGATTCCCCAGCTCTGATTCCCCGCCTCTGATTCCCCACCTCTGATTCCCCATATCTGATTCCCAGCCTCTCTTTCCCCGCCTCTGATTCCCCGCCTCTGTTGCCCCATATCTGATTCCCGGCCTCTGATTCCCCGCCTCTGATTCCCCGCCTCTGATTCCCTGCCTCTGATTCCCCATCTCCGATTCCGCACATCTGATTCCCTGCCTCTCATTCCCCGCCTCTGATTCCCCGCCTCTGATTCCCTGCCTCTGATTCCCAACCTCTGATTCCCCACCTCTGATTCCCCGTGTTTGATTCCCCGCCTCTGTTTCCCCGCCTCTGATTCCCCGCCTCTGATTCCCCAACTCTAATTCCCCGCCTCTGATTCCCCATATCTGATTCCCTGCCTCTGTTTCCCCGCCTCTGATTCCCCGCCCCTGTTTCCCCATATCTGATTCCCTGCCTCTGATTCCCCAACTTTGATTCCCAGCCTCTGATTCCCCAGCTCTGATTCCCCGCCTCTGATTCCCCGCATCTGATTCCCTGCATCTGATTCCAAGCCTCTGATTCCCTGTCTCTGATTCCCAACCTCTGATTCCCCACCTCTGATTCCCCATATCTGATTCCCAGCATCTGTTTCCCCGCCTCTGATTCCGCGCCTCTGTTTCCCCATATCTGATTCCCGGCCTCTGGTTCCCCGCCTCTGATTCCCCGCCTCTGATTCCCTGCCTCTGATTCCCCATCTCCGATTCCGCACATCTGATTCCCTGCCTCTCATTCCCCGCCTCTGATTCCCCGCCTCTGATTCCCTGCCTCTGATTCCCAACCTCTGATTACCCACCTCTGATTCCCCGTGTTTGATTCCCCGCCTCTGTATCCCCGCCTCTGATTCCCCTCCTCTGATTCCCCAACTCTAATTCCCCGCCTCTGATTCCCCATATCTGATTCCCCGCCTCTGTTTCCCCGCCTCTGATTCCCCGCCCCTGTTTCCCCATATCTGATTCCCTGCCTCTGATTCCCCAACTTTGATTCCCAGCCTCTGATTCCCCAGCTCTGATTCCCCGCCTCTGATTCCCCGCATCTGATTCCCTGCATCTGATTCCAAGCCTCTGATTCCCTGCCTCTGATTCCCAACCTCTGATTCCCCACCTCTGATTCCCCATATCTGATTCCCAGCCTCTGTTTCCCTGCCTCTGATTCCCCGCCTCTGTTTCCCCATATCTGATTCCCGGCCTCTGATTCCCCGCATCTGATTCCCCGCCTCTGATTCCCTGCCTCTGATTCCTCATCTCCGATTCCGCACATCTGATTCCCTGCCTCTGATTCCCCGCCTCTGATTCCCCGCCTCTGATTCCCTGCCTCTGATTCCCCGCCTCTGATTCCCGACATCCGATTCCCCGTGTTTGATTCCCCGCCTCTGTTTCCCCGCCCCTGATTCCCCGCCTCTGTTTCCCCATATCTGATTCCCCGCCTCTGATTCCCAACTATGATTCCCCGCCTCTTATTCCCCAGCTCTGATTCCCTGCCTCTGATTCCCCGCGTTCTATTCCCTGCCTCTGATTCCCCGCCTGTGATTCCCCATCTCTGATTCACCACCTCTGATTCCCCACCACTGATTCCCCATATCTAATTCCCCGCCTCTGTTTGCCCGCCTCTGATTCCCCGCCTCTGTTTCCCCATATCTGATTCCCCGCCTCTGAATCCCCAACTCTGATTCCCTGCCTCTGATTCCCCAGCTTCATTCCCCGCCTTTGATTCCCCCCGTCTGATTCCCAGCCTCTGAATCCCCGTGTCTGATAACCTGCCTCTGATTCCCCGCCTCTGATTCCCCATCTCAGATTCACCGCCTCTGATTCCCCAACTCTGATTCCCCATCTCTGATTCCGCACATCCGATTCCCTGCCTCTGATTCCCCGACTCTGATTCCCCACCTCTGATTCCCCAGCTCTGATTCCCCGCCTCTGATTCCCCAACTCTGATTCCCCGCCTCTGATTCCCCAGCTCTGATTCCCCGCCTCTGATTCCGCGTGTTTGATCCCCTGCCTCTGATTCCCCAGCTCTGATTCCCCATCTCTGATTCACCGCCTTTGATTCGCCACATCTGATTCCCCATATCTGATTCCTCGCCACTGTTTCCCCGCCTCTGATTCCCCGCCTCTGATTCCCCATATCTCATTCCCCGCCTCTGATTCCCCATCTCTGATTCCCGGACTCTGATTCCCCACCTCTGATTCCCGACCACTTATTCCCGGCATCTGATTCCGGCCTCTGATTCCCGGCCTCTGATTCCCTGCTTCTGATTCTGATTCCCTGCCTCTGATTCCCCATTTCTGATTCCGTACATCTAATTCCCTGCCTCTGATTCCCCACCTCTGATTCCCCATATCTGAATCCCCGCCTCTGTTTCCCCGTCTCTGATTCCCCGCCTCTGTTTCCCCATATCTAAGTCCCCGCCTCTGATTCCCCAACTTTGATTCCCCACCTCTGATTCCCCAGCTCTGATTCCCCGCCTCTGATTCCCCACCTCTGATTCCCCATATCTGATTCCCAGCCTCTGTTTCCCCGCCTCTGATTCCCCGCCTGTTTCCCCATATCTGATTCCCGGCCTCTGATTCCCCGCCTCTGATTCCCCGCCTCTGATTCCCTGCCTCTGATTCCCCATCTCCGATTCCGCACATCTGATTCCCTGCCTCTCATTCCCCGCCTCTGATTCCACGCCTCTGATTCCCTGCCTCTGATTCCCAACCTCTTATTCCCCACCTCTGATTCCCCGTGTTTGATTCCCCGCCTCTGTTTCCCCGCCTCTGATTCCCCGCCTCTGATTCCCCATCTCTGATTCCCGGACTCTGATTCCCCACCTCTGATTCCCGACCTCTTATTCCCGGCATCTGATTCCGGCCTCTGATTCCCGGCCTCTGATTCCCTGCTTCTGCTTCTGATTCCCTGCCTCTGATTCCCCAGTTCTGATTCCGCACATCTAATTCCCTGCCTCTGATTCCCCACCTCTGATTCCCCATATCTGAATCCCCGCCTCTGTTTCCCCGTCTGTGATTCCCCGCCTCTGTTTCCCCATATCTAAGTCCCCGCCTCTGATTCCCCAACTTTGATTCCCCACCTCTGATTCCCCAGCTCTGATTCCCCGCCTCTGATTCCCCACCTCTGATTCCCCATATCTGATTCCAAGCCTCTGTTTCCCCACCTCTGATTCCCCGCCTCTGTTTCCCCATATCTGATTCCCGGCCTCTGATTCCCCGCCTCTGATTCCCCGCCTCTGATTCCCTGCCTCTGATTCCCCATCTCCGATTCCGCACATCTGATTCCCTGCCTCTCATTCCCCGCCTCTGATTCCCCGCCTCTGATTCACTGCCTCTGATTCCCAACCTCTGATTCCCCACCTCTGATTCCCCGTGTTTGATTCCCCGCCTCTGTTTCCCCGCCTCTGATTCCCCGCCTCTGATTCCCCAACTCTAATTCCCCGCCTCTGATTCCCCATATCTGATTCCCCGCCTCTGTTTCCCCGCCTCTGATTCCCCGCCCCTGTTTCCCCATATCTGATTCCCTGCCTCTGATTCCCCAACTTTGATTCCCAGCCTCTGATTCCCCAGCTCTGATTCCCCGCCTCTGATTCCCCGCATCTGATTCCCTGCATCTGATTCCAAGCCTCTGATTCCCTGCCTCTGATTCCCAACCTCTGATTCCCCACCTCTGATTCCCCATATCTGATTCCCAGCCTCTGTTTCCCCGCCTCTGATTCCCCACCTCTGTTTCCCCATATCTGATTCCCGGCCTCTGATTCCCCGCCTCTGATTCCCCGCCTCTGATTCCCTGCCTCTGATTCCCCATCTCCGATTCCGCACATCTGATCCCCTGCCTCTGATTCCCCGCCTCTGATTCCCCGCCTCTGATTCCCTGCCTCTGATTTCCAACCTCTGATTCCCCACCTCTGATTCCCCGTGTTTGATTCCCCGCCTATGTTTCCCCACCTCTGATTCCCCGCCTCTGTTTCCCAATATCTAAGTCCCCGCCTCTGATTCCCCAACTCTAATTCCCCACCTCCGATTCCCCAGCTCTGATTCCCCGCCTCTGATTCCCTGCATCTGATTCCCTGCATCTGATTCCAAGCCTCTGATTCCCTGCCTCTGATTCCCAACCTCTGATTCCCCACCTCTGATTCCCCATATCTGATTCCCAGCATCTGTTTCCCCGCCTCTGATTCCCCGCCTCTGTTTCCCCATATCTGATTCCCGGCCTCTGGTTCCCCGCCTCTGATTCCCCGCCTCTGATTCCCTGCCTCTGATTCCCCATCTCCGATTCCGCACATCTGATTCCCTGCCTCTCATTCCCCGCCTCTGATTCCCCGCCTCTGATTCCCTGCCTCTGATTCCCAACCTCTGATTACCCACCTCTGATTCCCCGTGTTTGATTCCCCGCCTCTGTATCCCCGCCTCTGATTCCCCTCCTCTGATTCCCCAACTCTAATTCCCCGCCTCTGATTCCCCATATCTGATTCCCCGCCTCTGTTTCCCCGCCTCTGATTCCCCGCCCCTGTTTCCCCATATCTGATTCCCTGCCTCTGATTCCCCAACTTTGATTCCCAGCCTCTGATTCCCCAGCTCTGATTCCCCGCCTCTGATTCCCCGCATCTGATTCCCTGCATCTGATTCCAAGCCTCTGATTCCCTGCCTCTGATTCCCAACCTCTGATTCCCCACCTCTGATTCCCCATATCTGATTCCCAGCCTCTGTTTCCCCGCCTCTGATTCCCCGCCTCTGTTTCCCCATATCTGATTCCCGGCCTCTGATTCCCCGCATCTGATTCCCCGCCTCTGATTCCCTGCCTCTGATTCCTCATCTCCGATTCCGCACATCTGATTCCCTGCCTCTGATTCCCCGCCTCTGATTCCCCGCCTCTGATTCCCTGCCTCTGATTCCCAACCTCTGATTCCCCACCTCTGATTCCCCGTGTTTGATTCCCCGCCTCTGTTTCCCCGCCTCTGATTCCCCGCCTCTGATTCCCCAACTCTAATTCCCCGCCTCTGTTTCCCCATATCTGATTACCCGCCTCAGAATCCCCAACTCTGATTCCCTGCCTCTGATTCCCCAGCTTCATTACCCGCCTTTGATTCCCCCCGTCTGATTCCCAGCCCCTGAATCCCCGTGTCTGATAACCTGCCTCTGATTCCCCGCCTCTGATTCCCCATCTCAGATTCACCGCCTCTGATTCCCCAACTCTGATTCCCCATCTCTGATTCCGCACATCCGATTCCCTGCCTCTGATTCCCCGACTCTGATTCCCCACCTCTGATTCCCCAGCTCTGATTCCCCGCCTCTGATTCCCCAACTCTGATTCCCCGCCTCTGATTCCCCAGCTCTGATTCCCCGCCTCTGATTCCCCGTGTTTGATCCCCTGCCTCTGATTCCCCAGCTCTGATTCCCCATCTCTGATTCACCGCCTTTGATTCGCCACCTCTGATTCCCCATATCTGATTCCTCGCCACTGTTTCCCCGCCTCTGATTCCCCGCCTCTGATTCCCCATATCTCATTCCCCGCCTCTGATTCCCCATCTCTGATTCCCGGACTCTGATTCCCCACCTCTGATTCCCGACCTCTTATTCCCGGCATCTGATTCCGGCCTCTGATTCCCGGCCTCTGATTCCCTGCTTCTGCTTCTGATTCCCTGCCTCTGATTCCCCAGTTCTGATTCCGCACATCTAATTCCCTGCCTCTGATTCCCCACCTCTGATTCCCCATATCTGAATCCCCGCCTCTGTTTCCCCGTCTGTGATTCCCCGCCTCTGTTTCCCCATATCTAAGTCCCCGCCTCTGATTCCCCAACTTTGATTCCCCACCTCTGATTCCCCAGCTCTGATTCCCCGCCTCTGATTCCCCACCTCTGATTCCCCATATCTGATTCCCAGCCTCTGTTTCCCCGCCTCTGATTCCCCGCCTCTGTTTCCCCATATCTGATTCCCGGCCTCTGATTCCCCGCCTTTGATTCCCCGCCTCTGATTCCCTGCCTCTGATTCCCCATCTCCGATTCCGCACATCTGATTCCCTGCCTCTCATTCCCCGCCTCTGATTCCCCGCCTCTGATTCCCTGCCTCTGATTCCCAACCTCTGATTCCCCACCTCTGATTCCCCGTGTTTGATTCCCCGCCTCTGTTTCCCCGCCTCTGATTCCCCGCCTCTGATTCCCCAACTCTAATTCCCCGCCTCTGATTCCCCATATCTGATTCCCCGCCTCTGTTTCCCCGCCTCTGATTCCCCGCCCCTGTTTCCCCATATCTGATTCCCTGCCTCTGATTCCCCAACTTTGATTCCCAGCCTCTGATTCCCCAGCTCTGATTCCCCGCCTCTGATTCCCCGCATCTGATTCCCTGCATCTGATTCCAAGCCTCTGATTCCCTGCCTCTGATTCCCAACCTCTGATTCCCCACCTCTGATTCCCCATATCTGATTCCCAGCCTCTGTTTCCCCGCCTCTGATTCCCCGCCTCTGTTTCCCCATATCTGATTCCCGGCCTCTGATTCCCCGCCTCTGATTCCCCGCCTCTGATTCCCTGCCTCTGATTCCCCATCTCCGATTCCGTACATCTGATCCCCTGCCTCTGATTCCCCGCCTCTGATTCCCCGCCTCTGATTCCCTGCCTCTGATTTCCAACCTCTGATTCCCCACCTCTGATTCCCCGTGTTTGATTCCCCACCTATGTTTCCCCGCCTCTGATCCCCCGCCTCTGTTTCCCAATATCTAAGTCCCCGCCTCTGATTCCCCAACTCTAATTCCCCACCTCCGATTCCCCAGCTCTGATTCCCCGCCTCTGATTCCCTGCATCTGATTCCCTGCATCTGATTCCAAGCCTCTGATTCCCTACCTCTGATTCCCAACCTCTGATTCCCCACCTCTGATTCCCCATATCTGATTCCCAGCATCTGTTTCCCCGCCTCTGATTCCCCGCCTCTGTTTCCCCATATCTGATTCCCGGCCTCTGGTTCCCCGCCTCTGATTCCCCGCCTCTGATTCCCTGCCTCTGATTCCCCATCTCCGATTCCGCACATCTGATTCCCTGCCTCTCATTCCCCGCCTCTGATTCCCCGCCTCTGATTCCCCACATCCGATTCCCCATATCTGATTCCCCGCCTCTGTTTCCCCGCCCCTGATTCCCCGCCTCTGTTTCCCCATATCTGATTCCCCGCCTCTGATTCCCAACTATGATTCCCCGCCTCTTATTCCCCAGCTCTGATTCCCTGCCTCTGATTCCCCGCGTTCTATTCCCTGCCTCTGATTCTCCGCCTGTGATTCCCCATCTCTGATTCACCACCTCTGATTCCCCACCACTGATTCCCCATATCTAATTCCCCGCCTCTGTTTGCCCGCCTCTGATTCCCCGCCTCTGTTTCCCCATATCTGATAACCCGCCTCAGAATCCCCAACTCTGATTCCCTGCCTCTGATTCCCCAGCTTCATTACCCGCCTTTGATTCCCCCCGTCTGATTCCCAGCCTCTGAATCCCCGTGTCTGATAACCTGCCTCTGATTCCCCGCCTCTGATTCCCCATCTCAGATTCACCGCCTCTGATTCCCCAACTCTGATTCCCCATCTCTGATTCCGCACATCCGATTCCCTGCCTCTGATTCCCCGACTCTGATTCCCCACCTCTGATTCCCCAGCTCTGATTCCCCGCCTCTGATTCCCCAACTCTGATTCCCCGCCTCTGATTCCCCAGCTCTGATTCCCCGCCTCTGATTCCACGTGTTTGATCCCCTGCCTCTGATTCCCCAGCTCTGATTCCCCATCTCTGATTCACCGCCTTTGATTCGCCACCTCTGATTCCCCATATCTGATTCCTCGCCACTGTTTCCCCGCCTCTGATTCCCCGCCTCTGATTCCCCATATCTCATTCCCCGCCTCTGATTCCCCATCTCTGATTCCCGGACTCTGATTCCCCACCTCTGATTCCCGACCTCTTATTCCCGGCATCTGATTCCGGCCTCTGATTCCCGGCCTCTGATTCCCTGCTTCTGCTTCTGATTCCCTGCCTCTGATACCCCAGTTCTGATTCCGCACATCTAATTCCCTGCCTCTGATTCCCCACCTCTGATTCCCCATATATGAATCCCCGCCTCTGTTTCCCCGTCTGTGATTCCCCGCCTCTGTTTCCCCATATCTAAGTCCCCGCCTCTGATTCCCCAACTTTGATTCCCCACATCTGATTCCCCAGCTCTGATTCCCCGCCTCTGATTCCCCACCTCTGATTCCCCATATCTGATTCCCAGCCTCTCTTTCCCCGCCTCTGATTCCCCGCCTCTGTTGCCCCATATCTGATTCCCGGCCTCTGATTCCCCGCCTCTGATTCCCCGCCTCTGATTCCCTGCCTCTGATTCCCCATCTCCGATTCCGCACATCTGATTCCCTGCCTCTCATTCCCCGCCTCTGATTCCCCGCCTCTGATTCCCTGCCTCTGATTCCCAACCTCTGATTCCCCACCTCTGATTCCCCGTGTTTGATTCCCCGCCTCTGTTTCCCCGCCTCTGATTCCCCGCCTCTGATTCCCCAACTCTAATTCCCCGCCTCTGATTCCCCATATCTGATTCCCTGCCTCTGTTTCCCCGCCTCTGATTCCCCGCCCCTGTTTCCCCATATCTGATTCCCTGCCTCTGATTCCCCAACTTTGATTCCCAGCCTCTGATTCCCCAGCTCTGATTCCCCGCCTCTGATTCCCCGCATCTGATTCCCTGCATCTGATTCCAAGCCTCTGATTCCCTGTCTCTGATTCCCAACCTCTGATTCCCCACCTCTGATTCCCCATATCTGATTCCCAGCATCTGTTTCCCCGCCTCTGATTCCGCGCCTCTGTTTCCCCATATCTGATTCCCGGCCTCTGGTTCCCCGCCTCTGATTCCCCGCCTCTGATTCCCTGCCTCTGATTCCCCATCTCCGATTCCGCACATCTGATTCCCTGCCTCTCATTCCCCGCCTCTGATTCCCCGCCTCTGATTCCCTGCCTCTGATTCCCAACCTCTGATTACCCACCTCTGATTCCCCGTGTTTGATTCCCCGCCTCTGTATCCCCGCCTCTGATTCCCCTCCTCTGATTTCCCAACTCTAATTCCCCGCCTCTGATTCCCCATATCTGATTCCCCGCCTCTGTTTCCCCGCCTCTGATTCCCCGCCCCTGTTTCCCCATATCTGATTCCCTGCCTCTGATTCCCCAACTTTGATTCCCAGCCTCTGATTCCCCAGCTCTGATTCCCCGCCTCTGATTCCCCGCATCTGATTCCCTGCATCTGATTCCAAGCCTCTGATTCCCTGCCTCTGATTCCCAACCTCTGATTCCCCACCTCTGATTCCCCATATCTGATTCCCAGCCTCTGTTTCCCCGCCTCTGATTCCCCGCCTCTGTTTCCCCATATCTGATTCCCGGCCTCTGATTCCCCGCATCTGATTCCCCGCCTCTGATTCCCTGCCTCTGATTCCTCATCTCCGATTCCGCACATCTGATTCCCTGCCTCTGATTCCCCGCCTCTGATTCCCCGCCTCTGATTCCCTGCCTCTGATTCCCCGCCTCTGATTCCCGACATCCGATTCCCCGTGTTTGATTCCCCGCCTCTGTTTCCCCGCCCCTGATTCCCCGCCTCTGTTTCCCCATATCTGATTCCCCGCCTCTGATTCCCAACTATGATTCCCCGCCTCTTATTCCCCAGCTCTGATTCCCTGCCTCTGATTCCCCGCGTTCTATTCCCTGCCTCTGATTCCCCGCCTGTGATTCCCCATCTCTGATTCACCACCTCTGATTCCCCACCACTGATTCCCCATATCTAATTCCCCGCCTCTGTTTGCCCGCCTCTGATTCCCCGCCTCTGTTTCCCCATATCTGATTCCCCGCCTCTGAATCCCCAACTCTGATTCCCTGCCTCTGATTCCCCAGCTTCATTCCCCGCCTTTGATTCCCCCCGTCTGATTCCCAGCCTCTGAATCCCCGTGTCTGATAACCTGCCTCTGATTCCCCGCCTCTGATTCCCCATCTCAGATTCACCGCCTCTGATTCCCCAACTCTGATTCCCCATCTCTGATTCCGCACATCCGATTCCCTGCCTCTGATTCCCCGACTCTGATTCCCCACCTCTGATTCCCCAGCTCTGATTCCCCGCCTCTGATTCCCCAACTCTGATTCCCCGCCTCTGATTCCCCAGCTCTGATTCCCCGCCTCTGATTCCGCGTGTTTGATCCCCTGCCTCTGATTCCCCAGCTCTGATTCCCCATCTCTGATTCACCGCCTTTGATTCGCCACATCTGATTCCCCATATCTGATTCCTCGCCACTGTTTCCCCGCCTCTGATTCCCCGCCTCTGATTCCCCATATCTCATTCCCCGCCTCTGATTCCCCATCTCTGATTCCCGGACTCTGATTCCCCACCTCTGATTCCCGACCACTTATTCCCGGCATCTGATTCCGGCCTCTGATTCCCGGCCTCTGATTCCCTGCTTCTGATTCTGATTCCCTGCCTCTGATTCCCCATTTCTGATTCCGTACATCTAATTCCCTGCCTCTGATTCCCCACCTCTGATTCCCCATATCTGAATCCCCGCCTCTGTTTCCCCGTCTCTGATTCCCCGCCTCTGTTTCCCCATATCTAAGTCCCCGCCTCTGATTCCCCAACTTTGATTCCCCACCTCTGATTCCCCAGCTCTGATTCCCCGCCTCTGATTCCCCACCTCTGATTCCCCATATCTGATTCCCAGCCTCTGTTTCCCCGCCTCTGATTCCCCGCCTGTTTCCCCATATCTGATTCCCGGCCTCTGATTCCCCGCCTCTGATTCCCCGCCTCTGATTCCCTGCCTCTGATTCCCCATCTCCGATTCCGCACATCTGATTCCCTGCCTCTCATTCCCCGCCTCTGATTCCACGCCTCTGATTCCCTGCCTCTGATTCCCAACCTCTTATTCCCCACCTCTGATTCCCCGTGTTTGATTCCCCGCCTCTGTTTCCCCGCCTCTGATTCCCCGCCTCTGATTCCCCATCTCTGATTCCCGGACTCTGATTCCCCACCTCTGATTCCCGACCTCTTATTCCCGGCATCTGATTCCGGCCTCTGATTCCCGGCCTCTGATTCCCTGCTTCTGCTTCTGATTCCCTGCCTCTGATTCCCCAGTTCTGATTCCGCACATCTAATTCCCTGCCTCTGATTCCCCACCTCTGATTCCCCATATCTGAATCCCCGCCTCTGTTTCCCCGTCTGTGATTCCCCGCCTCTGTTTCCCCATATCTAAGTCCCCGCCTCTGATTCCCCAACTTTGATTCCCCACCTCTGATTCCCCAGCTCTGATTCCCCGCCTCTGATTCCCCACCTCTGATTCCCCATATCTGATTCCAAGCCTCTGTTTCCCCACCTCTGATTCCCCGCCTCTGTTTCCCCATATCTGATTCCCGGCCTCTGATTCCCCGCCTCTGATTCCCCGCCTCTGATTCCCTGCCTCTGATTCCCCATCTCCGATTCCGCACATCTGATTCCCTGCCTCTCATTCCCCGCCTCTGATTCCCCGCCTCTGATTCACTGCCTCTGATTCCCAACCTCTGATTCCCCACCTCTGATTCCCCGTGTTTGATTCCCCGCCTCTGTTTCCCCGCCTCTGATTCCCCGCCTCTGATTCCCCAACTCTAATTCCCCGCCTCTGATTCCCCATATCTGATTCCCCGCCTCTGTTTCCCCGCCTCTGATTCCCCGCCCCTGTTTCCCCATATCTGATTCCCTGCCTCTGATTCCCCAACTTTGATTCCCAGCCTCTGATTCCCCAGCTCTGATTCCCCGCCTCTGATTCCCCGCATCTGATTCCCTGCATCTGATTCCAAGCCTCTGATTCCCTGCCTCTGATTCCCAACCTCTGATTCCCCACCTCTGATTCCCCATATCTGATTCCCAGCCTCTGTTTCCCCGCCTCTGATTCCCCACCTCTGTTTCCCCATATCTGATTCCCGGCCTCTGATTCCCCGCCTCTGATTCCCCGCCTCTGATTCCCTGCCTCTGATTCCCCATCTCCGATTCCGCACATCTGATCCCCTGCCTCTGATTCCCCGCCTCTGATTCCCCGCCTCTGATTCCCTGCCTCTGATTTCCAACCTCTGATTCCCCACCTCTGATTCCCCGTGTTTGATTCCCCGCCTATGTTTCCCCACCTCTGATTCCCCGCCTCTGTTTCCCAATATCTAAGTCCCCGCCTCTGATTCCCCAACTCTAATTCCCCACCTCCGATTCCCCAGCTCTGATTCCCCGCCTCTGATTCCCTGCATCTGATTCCCTGCATCTGATTCCAAGCCTCTGATTCCCTGCCTCTGATTCCCAACCTCTGATTCCCCACCTCTGATTCCCCATATCTGATTCCCAGCATCTGTTTCCCCGCCTCTGATTCCCCGCCTCTGTTTCCCCATATCTGATTCCCGGCCTCTGGTTCCCCGCCTCTGATTCCCCGCCTCTGATTCCCTGCCTCTGATTCCCCATCTCCGATTCCGCACATCTGATTCCCTGCCTCTCATTCCCCGCCTCTGATTCCCCGCCTCTGATTCCCTGCCTCTGATTCCCAACCTCTGATTACCCACCTCTGATTCCCCGTGTTTGATTCCCCGCCTCTGTATCCCCGCCTCTGATTCCCCTCCTCTGATTCCCCAACTCTAATTCCCCGCCTCTGATTCCCCATATCTGATTCCCCGCCTCTGTTTCCCCGCCTCTGATTCCCCGCCCCTGTTTCCCCATATCTGATTCCCTGCCTCTGATTCCCCAACTTTGATTCCCAGCCTCTGATTCCCCAGCTCTGATTCCCCGCCTCTGATTCCCCGCATCTGATTCCCTGCATCTGATTCCAAGCCTCTGATTCCCTGCCTCTGATTCCCAACCTCTGATTCCCCACCTCTGATTCCCCATATCTGATTCCCAGCCTCTGTTTCCCCGCCTCTGATTCCCCGCCTCTGTTTCCCCATATCTGATTCCCGGCCTCTGATTCCCCGCATCTGATTCCCCGCCTCTGATTCCCTGCCTCTGATTCCTCATCTCCGATTCCGCACATCTGATTCCCTGCCTCTGATTCCCCGCCTCTGATTCCCCGCCTCTGATTCCCTGCCTCTGATTCCCAACCTCTGATTCCCCACCTCTGATTCCCCGTGTTTGATTCCCCGCCTCTGTTTCCCCGCCTCTGATTCCCCGCCTCTGATTCCCCAACTCTAATTCCCCGCCTCTGATTCCCCATATCTGATTCCCCGCCTCTGTTTCCCCGCCTCTGATTCCCCGCCCGTTTCCCCATATCTGATTCCCTGCCTCTGATTCCCCAACTTTGATTCCCAGCATCTGATTCCCCAGCTCTGATTCCCCGCCTCTGATTCCCCGCATCTGATTCCCTGCATCTGATTCCAAGCCTCTGATTCCCTGCCTCTGATTCCCAACCTCTGATTCCCCACCTCTGATTCCCCATATCTGATCCCCAGCCTCTGTTTCCCCGCCTCTGTTTCCCCATATCTTATTCCCGGCCTCTGATTCCCCGCCTCTGATTCCCCGCCTCTGATTCCCTGCCTCTGATTCCCCATCTCCGATTCCGCACATCTGATTCCCTGCCTCTGATTCCCCGCCTCTGATTCCCCGCCTCTGATTCCCTGCATCTGATTCCCAACCTCTGATTCCCCACCTCTGATTCCCCGTGTTTGATTCCCCGCCTCTGTTTCCCCGCCTCTGATTCCCCGCCTCTGATTCCCCAACTCTAATTCCCCGCCTCTGATTCCCCATATCTGATTCCCTGCCTCTGTTTCCCCGCCTCTGATTCCCCGCCCCTGTTTCGCCATATCTGATTCCCTGCCTCTGATTCCCCAACTTTGATTCCCAGCCTCTGATTTCCCAGCTCTGATTCCCCGCCTCTGATTCCCCGTGTTTGATTCCCTGCCTCTGATTCCCCGCCTATGATTCCCCATCTCTGATTCACCGCCTTTGATTCGCCACCTCTGATTCCCCATATCTGATTCCCCACCTCTGTTTCCCCGCCTCTGATTCCCCGCCTCTGATTCTCCATATCTCATTCCCCGCCTTTGACTCCCCATCTCTGATTCCCGGACTCTGATTCCCCACCTCTGATTCCCGGCCTCTTATTCCCAGCATCTGATTCCAGGCCTCTGATTCCCGGCCTCTGACTCCCCGCTTCTGATTCTGATTCCCTGCCTCTGATTCCCCATCTCTGATTCCGCACATCTGATTACCTTCCTCTGATTCCCCACCTCTGATTCCCCATATCTGATTCCCCGCCTCTGTTTCCACGCCTCTGATTCCCCGCCTCTGTTTCCCCATATCTAATTCCCCACCTCTGATGCCCCAACTCTGATTCCCCGCCTCTGATTCCACAGCTCTGATTCCCCGCCTCTGATTCCCCACATCCGATTCCCCATATCTGATTCCCCGCCTCTGTTTCCCCGCCCCTGATTCGCCGCCTCTGTTTCCCCATATCTGATTCCCCGCCTCTGATTCCCAACTATGATTCCCCGCCTCTTATTCCCCAGCTCTGATTCCCTGCCTCTGATTCCCCGCGTTCTATTCCCTGCCTCTGATTCCCCGCCTGTGATTCCCCATCTCTGATTCACCACCTCTGATTCCCCACCACTGATTCCCCATATCTAATTCCCCGCCTCTGTTTGCCCGCCTCTGATTCCCCGCCTCTGTTTCCCCATATCTGATTACCCGCCTCTGAATCCCCAACTCTGATTCCCTGCCTCTGATTCCCCAGCTTCATTACCCGCCTTTGATTCCCCCCGTCTGATTCCCAGCCTCTGAATCCCCGTGTCTGATAACCTGCCTCTGATTCCCCGCCTCTGATTCCCCATCTCAGATTCACCGCCTCTGATTCCCCAACTCTGATTCCCCATCTCTGATTCCGCACATCCGATTCCCTGCCTCTGATTCCCCGACTCTGATTCCCCACCTCTGATTCCCCAGCTCTGATTCCCCGCCTCTGATTCCCCAACTCTGATTCCCCGCCTCTGATTCCCCAGCTCTGATTCCCCGCCTCTGATTCCCCGTGTTTGATCCCCTGCCTCTGATTCCCCAGCTCTGATTCCCCATCTCTGATTCACCGCCTTTGATTCGCCACCTCTGATTCCCCATATCTGATTCCTCGCCACTGTTTCCCCGCCTCTGATTCCCCGCCTCTGATTCCCCATATCTCATTCCCCGCCTCTGATTCCCCATCTCTGATTCCCGGACTCTGATTCCCCACCTCTGATTCCCGACCTCTTATTCCCGGCATCTGATTCCGGCCTCTGATTCCCGGCCTCTGATTCCCTGCTTCTGCTTCTGATTCCCTGCCTCTGATTCCCCAGTTCTGATTCCGCACATCTAATTCCCTGCCTCTGATTCCCCACCTCTGATTCCCCATATCTGAATCCCCGCCTCTGTTTCCCCGTCTGTGATTCCCCGCCTCTGTTTCCCCATATCTAAGTCCCCGCCTCTGATTCCCCAACTTTGATTCCTCACCTCTGATTCCCCAGCTCTGATTCCCCGCCTCTGATTCCCCACCTCTGATTCCCCATATCTGATTCCCAGCCTCTGTTTCCCCGCCTCTGATTCCCCGCCTCTGTTTCCCCATATCTAATTCCCGGCCTCTGATTCCCCGCCTCTGATTCCCCGCCTCTGATTCCCTGCCTCTGATTCCCCATCTCCGATTCCGCACATCTGATTCCCTGCCTCTCATTCCCCGCCTCTGATTCCCCGCCACTGATTCCCTGCCTCTGATTCCCAACCTCTGATTCCCCACCTCTGATTCCCCGTGTTTGATTCCCCGCCTCTGTTTCCCCGCCTCTGATTCCCCGCCTCTGATTCCCCAACTCTAATTCCCCGCCTCTGATTCCCCATATCTGATTCCCCGCCTCTGTTTCCCCGCCTCTGATTCCCCGCCCCTGTTTCCCCATATCTGATTCCCTGCCTCTGATTCCCCAACTTTGATTCCCAGCCTCTGATTCCCCAGCTCTGATTCCCCGCCTCTGATTCCCCGCATCTGATTCCCTGCATCTGATTCCAAGCCTCTGATTCCCTGCCTCTGATTCCCAACCTCTGATTCCCCACCTCTGATTCCCCATATCTGATTCCCAGCCTCTGTTTCCCCGCCTCTGATTCCCCGCCTCTGTTTCCCCATATCTGATTCCCGGCCTCTGATTCCCCGCCTCTGATTCCCCGCCTCTGATTCCCTGCCTCTGATTCCCCATCTCCGATTCCGCACATCTGATCCCCTGCCTCTGATTACCCGCCTCTGATTCCCCGCCTCTGATTCCCTGCCTCTGATTTCCAACCTCTGATTCCCCACCTCTGATTCCCCGTGTTTGATTCCCAGCCTATGTTTCCCCGCCTCTGATTCCCCGCCTCTGTTTCCCAATATCTAAGTCCCCGCCTCTGATTCCCCAACTCTAATTCCCCACCTCCGATTCCCCAGCTCTGATTCCCCGCCTCTGATTCCCTGCTTCTGATTCCCTGCATCTGATTCCAAGCCTCTGATTCCCTGCCTCTGATTCCCAACCTCTGATTCCCCACCTCTGATTCCCCATATCTGATTCCCAGCATCTGTTTCCCCGCCTCTGATTCCCCGCCTCTGTTTCCCCATATCTGATTCCCGGCCTCTGGTTCCCCGCCTCTGATTCCCCGCCTCTGATTCCCTGGCTCTGATTCCCCATCTCCGATTCCGCACATCTGATTCCCTGCCTCTCATTCCCCGCCTCTGATTCCCCGCCTCTGATTCCCCACATCCGATTCCCCATATCTGATTCCCCGCCTCTGTTTCCCCGCCCCTGATTCCCCGCCTCTGTTTCCCCATATCTGATTCCCCGCCTCTGATTCCCAACTATGATTCCCCGCCTCTTATTCCCCAGCTCTGATTCCCTGCCTCTGATTCCCCGCGTTCTATTCCCTGCCTCTGATTCCCTGCCTGTGATTCCCCATCTCTGATTCACCACCTCTGATTCCCCACCACTGATTCCCCATATCTAATTCCCCGCCTCTGTTTGCCCGCCTCTGATTCCCCGCCTCTGTTTCCCCATATCTGATTACCCGCCTCTGAATCCCCAACTCTGATTCCCTGCCTCTGATTCCCCAGCTTCATTACCCGCCTTTGATTCCCCCCGTCTGATTCCCAGCCTCTGAATCCCCGTGTCTGATAACCTGCCTCTGATTCCCCGCCTCTGATTCCCCATCTCAGATTCACCGCCTCTGATTCCCCAACTCTGATTCCCCATCTCTGATTCCGCACATCCGATTCCCTGCCTCTGATTCCCCGACTCTGATTCCCCACCTCTGATTCCCCAGCTCTGATTCCCCGCCTCTGATTCCCCAACTCTGATTCCCCGCCTCTGATTCCCCAGCTCTGATTCCCCGCCTCTGATTCCCCGTGTTTGATCCCCTGCCTCTGATTCCCCAGCTCTGATTCCCCATCTCTGATTCACCGCCTTTGATTCGCCACCTCTGATTCCCCATATCTGATTCCTCGCCACTGTTTCCCCGCCTCTGATTCCCCGCCTCTGATTCCCCATATCTCATTCCCCGCCTCTGATTCCCCATCTCTGATTCCCGGACTCTGATTCCCCACCTCTGATTCCCGACCTCTTATTCCCGGCATCTGATTCCGGCCTCTGATTCCCGGCCTCTGATTCCCTGCTTCTGCTTCTGATTCCCTGCCTCTGATTCCCCAGTTCTGATTCCGCACATCTAATTCCCTGCCTCTGATTCCCCACCTCTGATTCCCCATATCTGAATCCCCGCCTCTGTTTCCCCGTCTGTGATTCCCCGCCTCTGTTTCCCCATATCTAAGTCCCCGCCTCTGATTCCCCAACTTTGATTCCCCACCTCTGATTCCCCAGCTCTGATTCCCCGCCTCTGATTCCCCACCTCTGATTCCCCATATCTGATTCCCAGCCTCTGTTTCCCCGCCTCTGATTCCCCGCCTCTGTTTCCCCATATCTGATTCCCGGCCTCTGATTCCCCGCCTCTGATTCCCCGCCTCTGATTCCCTGCCTCTGATTCCCCATCTCCGATTCCGCACATCTGATCCCCTGCCTCTGATTCCCCGCCTCTGATTCCCCGCCTCTGATTCCCTGCCTCTGATTTCCAACCTCTGATTCCCCACCTCTGATTCCCCGTGTTTGATTCCCCGCCTATGTTTCCCCGCCTCTGATTCCCCGCCTCTGTTTCCCAATATCTAAGTCCCCGCCTCTGATTCCCCAACTCTAATTCCCCACCTCCGATTCCCCAGCTCTGATTCCCCGCCTCTGATTCCCTGCATCTGATTCCCTGCATCTTATTCCAAGCCTCTGATTCCCTGCCTCTGATTCCCAACCTCTGATTCCCCACCTCTGATTCCCCATATCTGATTCCCAGCATCTGTTTCCCCGCCTCTGATTCCCCGCCTCTGTTTCCCCATATCTGATTCCCGGCCTCTGGTTCCCCGCCTCTGATTCCCCGCCTCTGATTCCCTGCCTCTGATTCCCCATCTCCGATTCCGCACATCTGATTCCCTGCCTCTCATTCCCCGCCTCTGATTCCCCGCCTCTGATTCCCTGCCTCTGATTCCCAACCTCTGATTACCCACCTCTGATTCCCCGTGTTTGATTCCCCGCCTCTGTATCCCCGCCTCTGATTCCCCTCCTCTGATTCCCCAACTCTAATTCCCCGCCTCTGATTCCCCATATCTGATTCCCCGCCTCTGTTTCCCCGCCTCTGATTCCCCGCCCCTGTTTCCCCATATCTGATTCCCTGCCTCTGATTCCCCAACTTTGATTCCCAGCCTCTGATTCCCCAGCTCTGATTCCCCGCCTCTGATTCCCCGCATCTGATTCCCTGCATCTGATTCCAAGCCTCTGATTCCCTGCCTCTGATTCCCAACCTCTGATTCCCCACCTCTGATTCCCCATATCTGATTCCCAGCCTCTGTTTCCCCGCCTCTGATTCCCCGCCTCTGTTTCCCCATATCTGATTCCCGGCCTCTGATTCCCCGCATCTGATTCCCCGCCTCTGATTCCCTGCCTCTGATTCCTCATCTCCGATTCCGCACATCTGATTCCCTGCCTCTGATTCCCCGCCTCTGATTCCCCGCCTCTGATTCCCTGCCTCTGATTCCCTGCCTCTGATTCCCGACATCCGATTCCCCGTGTTTGATTCCCCGCCTCTGTTTCCCCGCCCCTGATTCCCCGCCTCTGATTCCCCATATCTGATTCCCCGCCTCTGATTCCCAACTATGATTCCCCGCCTCTTATTCCCCAGCTCTGATTCCCTGCCTCTGATTCCCCGCGTTCTATTCCCTGCCTCTGATTCCCCGCCTGTGATTCCCCATCTCTGATTCACCACCTCTGATTCCCCACCACTGATTCCCCATATCTAATTCCCCGCCTCTGTTTGCCCGCCTCTGATTCCCCGCCTCTGTTTCCCCATATCTGATTCCCCGCCTCTGAATCCCCAACTCTGATTCCCTGCCTCTGATTCCCCAGCTTCATTCCCCGCCTTTGATTCCCCCCGTCTGATTCCCAGCCTCTGAATCCCCGTGTCTGATAACCTGCCTCTGATTCCCCGCCTCTGATTCCCCATCTCAGATTCACCGCCTCTGATTCCCCAACTCTGATTCCCCATCTCTGATTCCGCACATCCGATTCCCTGCCTCTGATTCCCCGACTCTGATTCCCCACCTCTGATTCCCCAGCTCTGATTCCCCGCCTCTGATTCCCCAACTCTGATTCCCCGCCTCTGATTCCCCAGCTCTGATTCCCCGCCTCTGATTCCGCGTGTTTGATCCCCTGCCTCTGATTCCCCAGCTCTGATTCCCCATCTCTGATTCACCGCCTTTGATTCGCCACCTCTGATTCCCCATATCTGATTCCTCGCCACTGTTTCCCCGCCTCTGATTCCCCGCCTCTGATTCCCCATATCTCATTCCCCGCCTCTGATTCCCCATCTCTGATTCCCGGACTCTGATTCCCCACCTCTGATTCCCGACCTCTTATTCCCGGCATCTGATTCCGGCCTATGATTCCCGGCCTCTGATTCCCTGCTTCTGATTCTGATTCCCTGCCTCTGATTCCCCATTTTTGATTCCGTACATCTAATTCCCTGCCTCTGATTCCCCACCTCTGATTCCCCATATCTGAATCCCCGCCTCTGTTTCCCCGTCTGTGATTCCCCGCCTCTGTTTCCCCATATCTAAGTCCCCGCCTCTGATTCCCCAACTTTGATTCCCCACCTCTGATTCCCCAGCTCTGATTCCCCGCCTCTGATTCCCCAGCTCTGATTCCCCATATCTGATTCCCAGCCTCTGTTTCCCCGCCTCTGATTCCCCGCCTGTTTCCCCATATCTGATTCCCGGCCTCTGATTCCCTGCCTCTGATTCCCCGCCTCTGATTCCCTGCCTCTGATTCCCCATCTCCGATTCCGCACATCTGATTCCCTGCCTCTCATTCCCCGCCTCTGATTCCCCGCCTCTGATTCCCTGCCTCTGATTCCCAACCTCTTATTCCCCACCTCTGATTCCCCGTGTTTGATTCCCCGCCTCTGTTTCCCCGCCTCTGATTCCCCGCCTCTGATTCCCCATCTCTGATTCCCGGACTCTGATTCCCCACCTCTGATTCCCGACCTCTTATTCCCGGCATCTGATTCCGGCCTCTGATTCCCGGCCTCTGATTCCCTGCTTCTGCTTCTGATTCCCTGCCTCTGATTCCCCAGTTCTGATTCCGCACATCTAATTCCCTGCCTCTGATTCCCCACCTCTGATTCCCCATATCTGAATCCCCGCCTCTGTTTCCCCGTCTGTGATTCCCCGCCTCTGTTTCCCCATATCTAAGTCCCCGCCTCTGATTCCCCAACTTTGATTCCCCACCTCTGATTCCCCAGCTCTGATTCCCCGCCTCTGATTCCCCACCACTGATTCCCCATATCTGATTCCCAGCCTCTGTTTCCCCGCCTCTGATTCCCCGCCTCTGTTTCCCCATATCTGATTCCCGGCCTCTGATTCCCCGCCTCTGATTCCCCGCCTCTGATTCCCTGCCTCTGATTCCCCATCTCCGATTCCGCACATCTGATACCCTGCCTCTCATTCCCCGCCTCTGATTCCCCGCCTCTGATTCCCTGCCTCTGATTCCCAACCTCTGATTCCCCACCTCTGATTCCCCGTGTTTGATTCCCCGCCTCTGTTTCCCCGCCTCTGATTCCCCGCCTCTGATTCCCCAACTCTAATTCCCCGCCTCTGATTCCCCATATCTGATTCCCCGCCTCTGTTTCCCCGCCTCTGATTCCCCGCCCCTGTTTCCCCATATCTGATTCCCTGCCTCTGATTCCCCAACTTTGATTCCCAGCCTCTGATTCCCCAGCTCTGATTCCCCGCCTCTGATTCCCCGCATCTGATTCCCTGCATCTGATTCCAAGCCTCTGATTCCCTGCCTCTGATTCCCAACCTCTGATTCCCCACCTCTGATTCCCCATATCTGATTCCCAGCCTCTGTTTCCCCGCCTCTGATTCCCCGCCTCTGTTTCCCCATATCTGATTCCCGGCCTCTGATTCCCCGCCTCTGATTCCCCGCCTCTGATTCCCTGCCTCTGATTCCCCATCTCCGATTCCGCACATCTGATCCCCTGCCTCTGATTCCCCGCCTCTGATTCCCCGCATCTGATTCCCTGCCTCTGATTTCCAACCTCTGATTCCCCACCTCTGATTCCCCGTGTTTGATTCCCCGCCTATGTTTCCCCGCCTCTGATTCCCCGCCTCTGTTTCCCAATATCTAAGTCCCCGCCTCTGATTCCCCAACTCTAATTCCCCACCTCCGATTCCCCAGCTCTGATTCCCCGCCTCTGATTCCCTGCATCTGATTCCCTGCATCTGATTCCAAGCCTCTGATTCCCTGCCTCTGATTCCCAACCTCAGATTCCCCACCTCTGATTCCCCATATCTGATTCCCAGCATCTGTTTCCCCGCCTCTGATTCCCCGCCTCTGTTTCCCCATATCTGATTCCCGGCCTCTGGTTCCCCGCCTCTGATTCCCCGCCTCTGATTCCCTGCCTCTGATTCCCCATCTCCGATTCCGCACATCTGATTCCCTGCCTCTCATTCCCCGCCTCTGATTCCCCGCCTCTGATTCCCTGCCTCTGATTCCCAACCTCTGATTACCCACCTCTGATTCCCCGTGTTTGATTCCCCGCCTCTGTATCCCCGCCTCTGATTCCCCTCCTCTGATTCCCCAACTCTAATTCCCCGCCTCTGATTCCCCATATCTGATTCCCCGCCTCTGTTTCCCCGCCTCTGATTCCCCGCCCCTGTTTCCCCATATCTGATTCCCTGCCTCTGATTCCCCAACTTTGATTCCCAGCCTCTGATTCCCCAGCTCTGATTCCCCGCCTCTGATTCCCCGCATCTGATTCCCTGCATCTGATTCCAAGCCTCTGATTCCCTGCCTCTGATTCCCAACCTCTGATTCCCCACCTCTGATTCCCCATATCTGATTCCCAGCCTCTGTTTCCCCGCCTCTGATTCCCCGCCTCTGTTTCCCCATATCTGATTCCCGGCCTCTGATTCCCTGCATCTGATTCCCCGCCTCTGATTCCCTGCCTCTGATTCCTCATCTCCGATTCCGCACATCTGATTCCCTGCCTCTGATTCCCCGCCTCTGATTCCCCGCCTCTGATTCCCTGCCTCTGATTCCCAACCTCTGATTCCCCACCTCTGATTCCCCGTCTTTGATACCCCGCTTCTGTTTCCCCGCCTCTGATTCCACAGCTCTGATTCCCCGCCTCTGATTCCCGACATCCGATTCCCCGCCTCTGATTCCCAACTATGATTCCCCGCCTCTTATTCCCCAGCTCTGATTCCCTGCCTCTGATTCCCCGCGTTCTATTCCCTGCCTCTGATTCCCCGCCTGTGATTCCCCATCTCTGATTCACCACCTCTGATTCCCCACCACTGATTCCCCATATCTAATTCCCCGCCTCTGTTTGCCCGCCTCTGATTCCCCGCCTCTGTTTCCCCATATCTGATTACCCGCCTCTGAATCCCCAACTCTGATTCCCTGCCTCTGATTCCCCAGCTTCATTCCCCGCCTTTGATTCCCCCCGTCTGATTCCCAGCCTCTGAATCCCCGTGTCTGATAACCTGCCTCTGATTCCCCGCCTCTGATTCCCCATCTCAGATTCACCGCCTCTGATTCCCCAACTCTGATTCCCCATCTCTGATTCCGCACATCCGATTCCCTGCCTCTGATTCCCCGACTCTGATTCCCCACCTCTGATTCCCCAGCTCTGATTCCCCGCCTCTGATTCCCCAACTCTGATTCCCCGCCTCTGATTCCCCAGCTCTGATTCCCCGCCTCTGATTCCGCGTGTTTGATCCCCTGCCTCTGATTCCCCAGCTCTGATTCCCCATCTCTGATTCACCGCCTTTGATTCGCCACCTCTGATTCCCCATATCTGATTCCTCGCCACTGTTTCCCCGCCTCTGATTCCCCGCCTCTGATTCCCCATATCTCATTCCCCGCCTCTGATTCCCCATCTCTGATTCCCGGACTCTGATTCCCCACCTCTGATTCCCGACCTCTTATTCCCGGCATCTGATTCCGGCCTCTGATTCCCGGCCTCTGATTCCCTGCTTCTGATTCTGATTCCCTGCCTCTGATTCCCCATTTCTGATTCCGTACATCTAATTCCCTGCCTCTGATTCCCCACCTCTGATTCCCCATATCTGAATCCCCGCCCCTGTTTCCCCGTCTCTGATTCCCCGCCTCTGTTTCCCCATATCTAAGTCCCCGCCTCGATTCCCCAACTTTGATTCCCCACCTCTGATTCCCCAGCTCTGATTCCCCGCCTCTGATTCCCCACCTCTGATTCCCCATATCTGATTCCCAGCCTCTGTTTCCCCGCCTCTGATTCCCCGCCTCTATTTCCCCATATCTGATTCCCGGCCTCTGATTCCCCGCCTCTGATTCCCCGCCTCTGATTCCCTGCCTCTGATTCCCCATCTCCGATTCCGCACATCTGATTCCCTGCCTCTCATTCCCCGCCTCTGATTCCCCGCCTCTGATTCCCTGCCTCTGATTCCCAACCTCTTATTCCCCACCTCTGATTCCCCGTGTTTGATTCCCCGCCTCTGTTTCCCCGCCTCTGATTCCCCGCCTCTGATTCCCCAACTCTAATTCCCCGCCTCTGATTCCCCATATCTGATTCCCCGCCTCTGTTTCCCCGCCTCTGATTCCCCGCCCCTGTTTCCCCATATCTGATTCCCTGCCTCTGATTCCCCAACTTTGATTCCCAGCCTCTGATTCCCCAGCTCTGATTCCCCGCCTCTGATTCCCCGCATCTGATTCCCTGCATCTGATTCCAAGCCTCTGATTCCCTGCCTCTGATTCCCAACCTCTGATTCCCCACCTCTGATTCCCCATATCTGATTCCCAGCCTCTGTTTCCCCGCCTCTGATTCCCCGCCTCTGTTTCCCCATATCTGATTCCCGGCCTCTGATTCCCCGCCTCTGATTCCCCGCCTCTGATTCCCTGCCTCTAATTCCCCATCTCCGATTCCGCACATGTGATTCCCTGCCTCTGATTCCCCGCCTCTGATTCCCCGCCTCTGATTCCCCGCCTATGATTCCCTGCCTCTGATTTCCAACCTCTGATTCCCCACCTCTGATTCCCCGTGTTTGATTCCCCGCCTATGTTTCCCCGCCTCTGATTCCCCGCCTCTGTTTCCCAATATCTAAGTCCCCGCCTCTGATTCCCCAACTCTAATTCCCCACCTCTGATTCCCCAGCTCTGATTCCCCGCCTCTGATTCCCTGCATCTGATTCCCTGCATCTGATTCCAAGCCTCTGATTCCCTGCCTCTGATTCCCAACCTCTGATTCCCCACCTCTGATTCCCCATATCTGATTCCCAGCCTCTGTTTCCCCGCCTCTGATTCCCCATATCTGATTCCCGGACTCTGATTCCCCGCATCTGATTCCCCGCCTCTGCTTCCCTGCCTCTGATTCCCCAACTTTGATTCCCAGCCTCTGATTCCCCAGCTCTGATTCCCCGCCTCTGATTCCCCGCATCTGATTCCCTGCATCTGATTCCAAGCCTCTGATTCCCTGCCTCTGATTCCCAACCTCTGATTCCCCACCTCTGATTCCCCATATCTGATTCCCAGCCTCTGTTTCCCCGCCTCTGATTCCCCGCCTCTGTTTCCCCATATCTGATTCCCGGCCTCTGATTCCCCGCATCTGATTCCCCGCCTCTGATTCCCTGCCTCTGATTCCTCATCTCCGATTCCGCACATCTGATTCCCTGCCTCTGATTCCCCGCCTCTGATTCCCCGCCTCTGATTCCCTGCCTCTGATTCCCAACCTCTGATTCCCCACCTCTGATTCCCCGTGTTTGATTCCCCGCCTCTGTTTCCCCGCCTCTGATTCCCCGCCTCTGATTCCCCAACTCTAATTCCCCGCCTCTGATTCCCCATATCTGATTCCCTGCCTCTGTTTCCCCGCCTCTGATTCCCCGCCCCTGTTTCCCCATATCTGATTCCCTGCCTCTGATTCCCCAACTTTGATTCCCAGCCTCTGATTCCCCAGCTCTGATTCCCCGCCTCTGATTCCCCGTGTTTGATTCCCTGCCTCTGATTCCCCGCCTCTGATTCCCCATCTCTGATTCACAGCCTTTGATTCGCCACCTCTGATTCCCCATATCTGTTTCCCCACCTCTGTTTCCCCACCTCTGATTCCCCGCCTCTGATTCTCCATATCTCATTCCCCGCCTCTGACTCCCCATCTCTGATTCCCGGACTCTGATTCCCCACCTCTGATTCCCGGCCTCTTATTCCCAGCATCTGATTCCAGGCCTCTGATTCCCGGCCTCTGACTCCCCGCTTCTGATTCTGATTCCCTGCCTCTGATTCCCCGCCTCTGATTCCGCACATCTGATTCCCCGCCTCTCTTTCCCCAGATCTAATTCCCCACCTCTGATGCCCCAACTCTGATTCCCCGCCTCTGATTCCCCAGCTCTGATTCCCTGCCTCTGATTCTCCACATCCGATTCCCCATATCTGATTCCCCGCCTCTGTTTCCCCGCCCCTGATTCCCCGCCTCTGTTTCCCCATATCTGATTCCCCGCCTCTGATTCCCAACTATGATTCCCCGCCTCTTATTCCCCAGCTCTGATTCCCTGCCTCTGATTCCCCGCGTTCTATTCCCTGCCTCTGATTCCCCGCCTGTGATTCCCCATCACTGATTCACCACCTCTGATTCCCCACCACTGATTCCCCATATCTAATTCCCCGCCTCTGTTTACCCGCCTCTGATTCCCCGCCTCTGTTTCCCCATATCTGATTCCCCGCCTCTGAATCCCCAACTCTGATTCCCTGCCTCTGATTCCCCAGCTTCATTCCCCGCCTTTGATTCCCCCCGTCTGATTCCCAGCCTCTGAATCCCCGTGTCTGATAACCTGCCTCTGATTCCCCGCCTCTGATTCCCCATCTCAGATTCACCGCCTCTGATTCCCCACCTCTGATTCCCCATCTCTGTTTCCGCACATCCGATTCCCTGCCTCTGATTCCCCGACTCTGATTCCCCACCTCTGATTCCCCAGCTCTGATTCCCCGCCTCTGATTCCCCAACTCTGATTCCCCGCCTCTGATTCCCAAGCTCTGATTCCCCGCCTCTGATTCCCCGTGTTTGATCCCCTGCCTCTGATTCCCCAGCTCTGATTCCCCATCTCTGATTCACCGCCTTTGATTCGCCACCTCTGATTCCCCATATCTGATTCCTCGCCACTGTTTCCCCGCCTCTGATTCCCCGCCTCTGATTCCCCATATCTCATTCCCCATCTCTGATTCCCGGACTCTGATTCACCACCTCTGATTCCCGACCTCTTATTCCCGGCATCTGATTCCGGCCTCTGATTCCCGGCCTCTGATTCCCTGCTTCTGATTCTGATTCCCTGCCTCTGATTCCCCATTTCAGATTCCGCACATCTAATTCCCTGCCTCTGATTCCCCACCTCTGATTCCCCATATCTGAATCCCCGCCTCTGTTTCCCCGTCTCTGATTCCCCGCCTCTGTTTCCCCATATCTAAGTCCCCGCCTCTGATTCCCCAACTTTGATTCCCCACCTCTGATTCCCCAGCTCTGATTCCCCGCCTCTGATTCCCCACATCTGATTCCCCATACCTGATTCCCTGCCTCTGTTTCCCCGCCTCTGATTCCCCGCTTCTGTTTCCCCATATCTGATTCCCGGCCTCTGATTCCCCGCCTCTGATTCCCCGCCTCTGATTCCCTGCCTATGATTCCCCATCTCCGATTCCAAACATCTGATTCCCTGCCTCTCATTCCCCGCCTCTGATTCCCCGCCTCTGATTCACTGCCTCTGATTCCCAACCTCTGATTCCCCACCTCTGATTCCCCGTGTTTGATTCCCCGCCTCTGTCTCCCCGCCTCTGATTCCCCGCCTCTGATTCCCCAACTCTAATTCCCCGCCTCTGATTCCCCATATCTGATTCCCCGCCTCTGTTTCCCCGCCTCTGATTCCCCGCCCCTGTTTCCCCATATCTGATTCCCTGCCTCTGATTCCCCAACTTTGATTCCCAGACTCTGATTCCCCAGCTCTGATTCCCCGCCTCTGATTCCCCGCATCTGATTCCCTGCATCTGATTCCAAGCCTCTGATCCCCTGCCTCTGATTCCCAACCTCTGATTCCCCACCTCTGATTCCCCATATCTGATTCCCAGCATCTGTTTCCCCGCCTCTGATTTCCCGCCTCTGTTTCCCCATATCTGATTCCCGGCCTCTGGTTCCCTGCCTCTGATTCCCCGCCTCTGATTCCCTGCCTCTGATTCCCCATCTCCGATTCCGCACATCTGATTCCCTGCCTCTGATTCCCCGCCTCTGATTCCCCGCCTCTGATTCCCTGCCTCTGATTCCCAACCTCTGATTCCCCACCTCTGATTCCCCGTGTTTGATTACCCGCCTCTGTATCCCCGCCTCTGATTCCCCGCCTCTGATTCCCCAACTCTAATTCCCCGCCTCTGATTCCCCATATCTGATTCCCCGCCTCTGTTTCCCCGCCTCTGATTCCCCGCCCCTGTTTTCCCATATCTGATTCCCTGCCTCTGATTCCCCAACTTTGATTCCCAGCCTCTGATTCCCCAGCTCTGATTCCCCGCCTCTGATTCCCCGCATCTGATTCCCTGCATCTGATTCCAAGCCTCTGATTCCCTGCCTCTGATTCCCAACCTCTGATTCCCCACCTCTGATTCCCCATATCTGATTCCCAGCCTCTGTTTCCCCGCCTCTGATTCCCCGCCTCTGATTCCCTGCCTCTGATTCCCCAACTTTGATTCCCAGCCTCTGATTCCCCAGCTCTGATTCCCCGCCTCTGATTCCCCGCATCTGATTCCCTGCATCTGATACCAAGCCTCTGATTCCCTGCCTCTGATTCCCAACCTCTGATTCCCCACCTCTGATTCCCCATATCTGATTCCCAGCCTCTGTTTCCCCGCCTCTGATTCCCCGCCTCTGTTTCCCCATATCTGATTCCCGGCCTCTGATTCCCCGCATCTGATTCCCCGCCTCTGATTCCCTGCCTCTGATTCCTCATCTCCGATTCCGCACATCTGATTCCCTGCCTCTGATTCCCCGCCTCTGATTCCCCGCCTCTGATTCCCTGCCTCTGATTCCCAACCTCTGATTCCCCACCTCTGATTCCCCGTGTTTGATTCCCCGCCTCTGTTTCCCCGCCTCTGTTTCCCCGCCTCTGATTCCCCAACTCTAATTCCCCGCCTCTGATTCCCCATATCTGATTCCCTGCCTCTGTTTCCCCGCCTCTGATTCCCCGCCCCTGTTTCCCCATATCTGATTCCCTGCCTCTGATTCCCCAACTTTGATTCCCAGCCTCTGATTCCCCAGCTCTGATTCCCCGCCTCTGATTCCCCGTGTTTGATTCCCTGCCTCTGATTCCCCGCCTCTGATTCCCCATCTCTGATTCACAGCCTTTGATTCGCCACCTCTGATTCCCCATATCTGATTCCCCACCTCTGTTTCCCCACCTCTGATTCCCCGCCTCTGATTCTCCATATCTCATTCCCCGCCTCTGACTCCCCATCTCTGATTCCCGGACTCTGATTCCCCACCTCTGATTCCCGGCCTCTTATTCCCAGCATCTGATTCCAGGCCTCTGATTCCCGGCCTCTGACTCCCCGCTTCTGATTCTGATTCCCTGCCTCTGATTCCCCGCCTCTGATTCCGCACATCTGATTCCCCACCTCTGTTTCCCCAGATCTAATTCCCCACCTCTGATGCCCCAACTCTGATTCCCCGCCTCTGATTCCCCAGCTCTGATTCCCTGCCTCTGATTCTCCACATCCGATTCCCCATATCTGATTCCCCGCCTCTGTTTCCCCGCCCCTGATTCCCCGCCTCTGTTTCCCCATATCTGATTCCCCGCCTCTGATTCCCAACTATGATTCCCCGCCTCTTATTCCCCAGCTCTGATTCCCTGCCTCTGATTCCCCGCGTTCTCTTCCCTGCCTCTGATTCCCCGCCTGTGATTCCCCATCACTGATTCACCACCTCTGATTCCCCACCACTGATTCCCCATATCTAATTCCCCGCCTCTGTTTGCCCGCCTCTGATTCCCCGCCTCTGTTTCCCCATATCTGATTCCCCGCCTCTGAATCCCCAACTCTGATTCCCTGCCTCTGATTCCCCAGCTTCATTCCCCGCCTTTGATTCCCCCCGTCTGATTCCCAGCCTCTGAATCCCCGTGTCTGATAACCTGCCTCTGATTCCCCGCCTCTGATTCCCCATCTCAGATTCACCGCCTCTGATTCCCCACCTCTGATTCCCCATCTCTGATTCCGCAAATCCGATTCCCTGCCTCTGATTCCCCGACTCTGATTCCCCACCTCTGATTCCCCAGCTCTGATTCCCCGCCTCTGATTCCCCAACTCTGATTCCCCGCCTCTGATTCCCCAGCTCTGATTCCCCGCCTCTGATTCCCCGTGTTTGATCCCCTGCCTCTGATTCCCCAGCTCTGATTCCCCATCTCTGATTCACCGCCTTTGATTCGCCACCTCTGATTCCCCATATCTGATTCCTCGCCACTGTTACCCCGCCTCTGATTCCCCGCCTCTGATTCCCCATATCTCATTCCCCGCCTCTGATTCCCCATCTCTGATTCCCGGACTCTGATTCCCCACCTCTGATTCCCGACCTCTTATTCCCGGCATCTGATTCTGGCCTCTGATTCCCGGCCTCTGATTCCCTGCTTCTGATTCTGATTCCCTGCCTCTGATTCCCCATTTCTGATTCCGCACATCTAATTCCCTGCCTCTGATTCCCCACCTCTGATTCCCCATATCTGAATCCCCATATCTGAATCCCCGTCTCTGATTCCCCGCCTCTGTTTCCCCATATCTAAGTCCCCGCCTCTGATTCCCCAACTTTGATTCCCCACCTCTGATTCCCCAGCTCTGATTCCCCGCCTCTGATTCCCCACATCTGATTCCCCATACCTGATTCCCAGCCTCTGTTTCCCCGCCTCTGATTCCCCGCTTCTCTTTCCCCATATCTGATTCCCGGCCTCTGATTCCCCGCCTCTGATTCCCCGCCTCTGATTCCCTGCCTCTGATTCCCCATCTCCGATTCCGCACATCTGATTCCCTGCCTCTCATTCCCCGCCTCTGATTCCCCGCATCTGATTCCCTGCCTCTGATTCCCAACCTCTGATTCCCCACCTCTGATTCCCCGTGTTTGATTCCCCGCCTCTGTTTCCCCGCCTCTGATTCCCCGCCTCTGATTCCCCAACTCTAATTCCCCGCCTCTGATTCCCCATATCTGATTCCCCGCCTCTGTTTCCCCGCCTCTGATTCCCCGCCCCTGTTTCCCCATATCTGATTCCCTGCCTCTGATTCCCCAACTTTGATTCCCAGACTCTGATTCCCCAGCTCTGATTCCCCGCCTCTGATTCCCCGCATCTGATTCCCTGCATCTGATTCCAAGCCTCTGATCCCCTGCCTCTGATTCCCAACCTCTGATTCCCCACCTCTGATTCCCCATATCTGATTCCCAGCCTCTGTTTCCCCGCCTCTGATTCCCCGCCTCTGTTTCCCCATATCTGATTCCCGGCCTCTGATTCCCCGCCTCTGATTCCCTGCCTCTGATTCCCCATCACCGATTCCGCACATCTGATTCCCTGCCTCTGATTCCCCGCCTCTGATTCCCCGCCGCTGATTCCCTGCCTCTGACTTCCAACCTCTGATTCCCCACCTCTGATTCCCCGTGTTTGATTCCCCGCCTCTGTTTCCCCACCACTGATTCCCCGCCTCTGATTCCCCAACTCTAATTCCCCGCCTCTGATTCCCCATATCTGATTCCCCGCCTCTGTTTCCCCGCCTCTGATTCCCCGCCCCTGTTTCCCCATATCTGATTCCCTGACTCTGATTCCCCAACTTTGATTCCCAGCCTCTGATTCCCCAGCTCTGATTCCCCGCCTCTGATTCCCCGTGTTTGATTCCCTGCCTCTGATTCCCCGCCTCTGATTCCCCATCTCTGATTCACCGCCTTTGATTCGCCACCTCTGATTCCCCATATCTGATTCCCCACCTCTGTTTCCCCACCTCTGATTCCCCGCCTCTGATTCTCCATATCTCATTCCCCGCCTCTGACGCCCCATCTCTGATTCCCGGACTCTGATTCCCCACCTCTGATTCCCGGCCTCTTATTCCCAGCATCTGATTCCAGGCCTCTGATTCCCGGCCTCTGACTCCCCGCTTCTGATTCTGATTCCCTGCCTCTGATTCCCCATCTCTGATTCCGCACATCTGATTACCTGCCTCTCATTCCCCACGTCTGATTCCCCATATCTGATTCCCCGCCTCTGTTTCCACGCCTCTGATTCCCCGCCTCTGTTTCCCCATATCTAATTCCCCACCTCTGATGCCCCAACTCTGATTCCCCGCCTCTGATTCCACAGCTCTGATTCCCCGCCTCTGATTCCCCGCATCCGATTCCCCATATCTGATTCCCCGCCTCTGTTTCCCCGCCCCTGATTCCCCGCCTCTGTTTCCCCATATCTGATTATCCGCCTCTGATTCCCAACTATGATTCCCCGCCTCTGAATCCCCGCGTCTGATTCCCTGCCTCTGCTTCCCCGCCTCTGATTCCCCAACTCTGATTCCCCGCCTCTGATTCCCCAGCTCTGATTCCCCACCTCCGATTCCCCGTGTTTGATTCCCTGCCTCTGATTCCCGGCCTCTGATTCCGCATCTCTGATTCCCCGCCTCTGATTCCCTGCCTATGATTCCCCATCTCCGATTCCGCACATCTGATTCCCTGCCTCTCATTCCCCGCCTCTGATTCCCCGCCTCTGATTCACTGCCTCTGATTCCCAACCTCTGATTCCCCACCTCTGATTCCCCGTGTTTGATTCCCCGCCTCTGTCTCCCCGCCTCTGATTCCCCGCCTCTGATTCCCCAACTCTAATTCCCCGCCTCTGATTCCCCATATCTGATTCCCCGCCTCTGTTTCCCCGCCTCTGATTCCCCGCCCCTGTTTCCCCATATCTGATTCCCTGCCTCTGATTCCCCAACTTTGATTCCCAGACTCTGATTCCCCAGCTCTGATTCCCCGCCTCTGATTCCCCGCATCTGATTCCCTGCATCTGATTCCAAGCCTCTGATCCCCTGCCTCTGATTCCCAACCTCTGATTCCCCACCTCTGATTCCCCATATCTGATTCCCAGCATCTGTTTCCCCGCCTCTGATTTCCCGCCTCTGTTTCCCCATATCTGATTCCCGGCCTCTGGTTCCCTGCCTCTGATTCCCCGCCTCTGATTCCCTGCCTCTGATTCCCCATCTCCGATTCCGCACATCTGATTCCCTGCCTCTGATTCCCCGCCTCTGATTCCCCGCCTCTGATTCCCTGCCTCTGATTCCAAACCTCTGATTCCCCACCTCTGATTCCCCGTGTTTGATTACCCGCCTCTGTATCCCCGCCTCTGATTCCCCGCCTCTGATTCCCCAACTCTAATTCCCCGCCTCTGATTCCCCATATCTGATTCCCCGCCTCTGTTTCCCCGCCTCTGATTCCCCGCCCCTGTTTTCCCATATCTGATTCCCTGCCTCTGATTCCCCAACTTTGATTCCCAGCCTCTGATTCCCCAGCTCTGATTCCCCGCCTCTGATTCCCCGCATCTGATTCCCTGCATCTGATTCCAAGCCTCTGATTCCCTGCCTCTGATTCCCAACCTCTGATTCCCCACCTCTGATTCCCCATATCTGATTCCCAGCCTCTGTTTCCCCGCCTCTGATTCCCCGCCTCTGATTCCCTGCCTCTGATTCCCCAACTTTGATTCCCAGCCTCTGATTCCCCAGCTCTGATTCCCCGCCTCTGATTCCCCGCATCTGATTCCCTGCATCTGATACCAAGCCTCTGATTCCCTGCCTCTGATTCCCAACCTCTGATTCCCCACCTCTGATTCCCCATATCTGATTCCCAGCCTCTGTTTCCCCGCCTCTGATTCCCCGCCTCTGTTTCCCCATATCTGATTCCCGGCCTCTGATTCCCCGCATCTGATTCCCCGCCTCTGATTCCCTGCCTCTGATTCCTCATCTCCGATTCCGCACATCTGATTCCCTGCCTCTGATTCCCCGCCTCTGATTCCCCGCCTCTGATTCCCTGCCTCTGATTCCCAACCTCTGATTCCCCACCTCTGATTCCCCGTGTTTGATTCCCCGCCTCTGTTTCCCCGCCTCTGTTTCCCCGCCTCTGATTCCCCAACTCTAATTCCCCGCCTCTGATTCCCCATATCTGATTCCCTGCCTCTGTTTCCCCGCCTCTGATTCCCCGCCCCTGTTTCCCCATATCTGATTCCCTGCCTCTGATTCCCCAACTTTGATTCCCAGCCTCTGATTCCCCAGCTCTGATTCCCCGCCTCTGATTCCCCGTGTTTGATTCCCTGCCTCTGATTCCCCGCCTCTGATTCCCCATCTCTGATTCACAGCCTTTGATTCGCCACCTCTGATTCCCCATATCTGATTCCCCACCTCTGTTTCCCCACCTCTGATTCCCCGCCTCTGATTCTCCATATCTCATTCCCCGCCTCTGACTCCCCATCTCTGATTCCCGGACTCTGATTCCCCACCTCTGATTCCCGGCCTCTTATTCCCAGCATCTGATTCCAGGCCTCTGATTCCCGGCCTCTGACTCCCCGCTTCTGATTCTGATTCCCTGCCTCTGATTCCCCGCCTCTGATTCCGCACATCTGATTCCCCACCTCTGTTTCCCCAGATCTAATTCCCCACCTCTGATGCCCCAACTCTGATTCCCCGCCTCTGATTCCCCAGCTCTGATTCCCTGCCTCTGATTCTCCACATCCGATTCCCCATATCTGATTCCCCGCCTCTGTTTCCCCGCCCCTGATTCCCCGCCTCTGTTTCCCCATATCTGATTCCCCGCCTCTGATTCCCAACTATGATTCCCCGCCTCTTATTCCCCAGCTCTGATTCCCTGCCTCTGATTCCCCGCGTTCTATTCCCTGCCTCTGATTCCCCGCCTGTGATTCCCCATCACTGATTCACCACCTCTGATTCCCCACCACTGATTCCCCATATCTAATTCCCCGCCTCTGTTTGCCCGCCTCTGATTCCCCGCCTCTGTTTCCCCATATCTGATTCCCCGCCTCTGAATCCCCAACTCTGATTCCCTGCCTCTGATTCCCCAGCTTCATTCCCCGCCTTTGATTCCCCCCGTCTGATTCCCAGCCTCTGAATCCCCGTGTCTGATAACCTGCCTCTGATTCCCCGCCTCTGATTCCCCATCTCAGATTCACCGCCTCTGATTCCCCACCTCTGATTCCCCATCTCTGATTCCGCAAATCCGATTCCCTGCCTCTGATTCCCCGACTCTGATTCCCCACCTCTGATTCCCCAGCTCTGATTCCCCGCCTCTGATTCCCCAACTCTGATTCCCCGCCTCTGATTCCCCAGCTCTGATTCCCCGCCTCTGATTCCCCGTGTTTGATCCCCTGCCTCTGATTCCCCAGCTCTGATTCCCCATCTCTGATTCACCGCCTTTGATTCGCCACCTCTGATTCCCCATATCTGATTCCTCGCCACTGTTACCCCGCCTCTGATTCCCCGCCTCTGATTCCCCATATCTCATTCCCCGCCTCTGATTCCCCATCTCTGATTCCCGGACTCTGATTCCCCACCTCTGATTCCCGACCTCTTATTCCCGGCATCTGATTCTGGCCTCTGATTCCCGGCCTCTGATTCCCTGCTTCTGATTCTGATTCCCTGCCTCTGATTCCCCATTTCTGATTCCGCACATCTAATTCCCTGCCTCTGATTCCCCACCTCTGATTCCCCATATCTGAATCCCCATATCTGAATCCCCGTCTCTGATTCCCCGCCTCTGTTTCCCCATATCTAAGTCCCCGCCTCTGATTCCCCAACTTTGATTCCCCACCTCTGATTCCCCAGCTCTGATTCCCCGCCTCTGATTCCCCACATCTGATTCCCCATACCTGATTCCCAGCCTCTGTTTCCCCGCCTCTGATTCCCCGCTTCTCTTTCCCCATATCTGATTCCCGGCCTCTGATTCCCCGCCTCTGATTCCCCGCCTCTGATTCCCTGCCTCTGATTCCCCATCTCCGATTCCGCACATCTGATTCCCTGCCTCTCATTCCCCGCCTCTGATTCCCCGCATCTGATTCCCTGCCTCTGATTCCCAACCTCTGATTCCCCACCTCTGATTCCCCGTGTTTGATTCCCCGCCTCTGTTTCCCCGCCTCTGATTCCCCGCCTCTGATTCCCCAACTCTAATTCCCCGCCTCTGATTCCCCATATCTGATTCCCCGCCTCTGTTTCCCCGCCTCTGATTCCCCGCCCCTGTTTCCCCATATCTGATTCCCTGCCTCTGATTCCCCAACTTTGATTCCCAGACTCTGATTCCCCAGCTCTGATTCCCCGCCTCTGATTCCCCGCATCTGATTCCCTGCATCTGATTCCAAGCCTCTGATCCCCTGCCTCTGATTCCCAACCTCTGATTCCCCACCTCTGATTCCCCATATCTGATTCCCAGCCTCTGTTTCCCCGCCTCTGATTCCCCGCCTCTGTTTCCCCATATCTGATTCCCGGCCTCTGATTCCCCGCCTCTGATTCCCTGCCTCTGATTCCCCATCACCGATTCCGCACATCTGATTCCCTGCCTCTGATTCCCCGCCTCTGATTCCCCGCCGCTGATTCCCTGCCTCTGACTTCCAACCTCTGATTCCCCACCTCTGATTCCCCGTGTTTGATTCCCCGCCTCTGTTTCCCCACCACTGATTCCCCGCCTCTGATTCCCCAACTCTAATTCCCCGCCTCTGATTCCCCATATCTGATTCCCCGCCTCTGTTTCCCCGCCTCTGATTCCCCGCCCCTGTTTCCCCATATCTGATTCCCTGACTCTGATTCCCCAACTTTGATTCCCAGCCTCTGATTCCCCAGCTCTGATTCCCCGCCTCTGATTCCCCGTGTTTGATTCCCTGCCTCTGATTCCCCGCCTCTGATTCCCCATCTCTGATTCACCGCCTTTGATTCGCCACCTCTGATTCCCCATATCTGATTCCCCACCTCTGTTTCCCCACCTCTGATTCCCCGCCTCTGATTCTCCATATCTCATTCCCCGCCTCTGACGCCCCATCTCTGATTCCCGGACTCTGATTCCCCACCTCTGATTCCCGGCCTCTTATTCCCAGCATCTGATTCCAGGCCTCTGATTCCCGGCCTCTGACTCCCCGCTTCTGATTCTGATTCCCTGCCTCTGATTCCCCATCTCTGATTCCGCACATCTGATTACCTGCCTCTCATTCCCCACGTCTGATTCCCCATATCTGATTCCCCGCCTCTGTTTCCACGCCTCTGATTCCCCGCCTCTGTTTCCCCATATCTAATTCCCCACCTCTGATGCCCCAACTCTGATTCCCCGCCTCTGATTCCACAGCTCTGATTCCCCGCCTCTGATTCCCCGCATCCGATTCCCCATATCTGATTCCCCGCCTCTGTTTCCCCGCCCCTGATTCCCCGCCTCTGTTTCCCCATATCTGATTATCCGCCTCTGATTCCCAACTATGATTCCCCGCCTCTGAATCCCCGCGTCTGATTCCCTGCCTCTGCTTCCCCGCCTCTGATTCCCCAACTCTGATTCCCCGCCTCTGATTCCCCAGCTCTGATTCCCCACCTCCGATTCCCCGTGTTTGATTCCCTGCCTCTGATTCCCGGCCTCTGATTCCGCATCTCTGATTCACCGCCTTTGATTCGCCACCTCTGATTCCCCATATCTGATTCCCCGCATCTGTTTCCCCGCCTCTGATTCCCCGCCTCTGATTCCCCATATCTCATTCCCCGCCTCTGAATCCCCATCTCTGATTCCCGGACTCTGATTCCCCACCTCTGATTTCCGGCCTCTTATTCCCGGCATCTGATTCCGGCCTCTGATTCCCGGCCTCTGATTCCCTGCTTCTGATTCTGATTCCCTGCCTCTGATTCCCCATCTCTGATTCCGCACATCTGATTCCCTGCCTCTGATTCCCCACCTCTGATTCCCCATATCTGATTCCCTGCCTCTGTTTCCCCGCCTCTGATTTCCCGCCTCTGTTTCCCAATATCTAAGTCCCCGCCTCTGATTCCCCAACTCTGATTCCCCACCTCTGATTCCCCAGCTCTGATTCCCCGCCTCTGATTCCCCGCATCTGATTCCCTGCATCTGATTCCAAGCCTCTGATTCGCTGCCTCTGATTCCCAACCTCTGATTCCCCACCTCTGATTCCCCATATCTGATTCCCCGCCTCTGTTTCCCCGCCTCTGATTCCCCACCTCTGTTTCCCCATATCTGATTCCCGGCCTCTTATTCCCCGCCTCTGATTCCCCACCTCTGATTCCCTACCTCTGATTCCCCATCTCCGATTCCGCACATCTGATTCCCTGCCTCTGATTCCCCGCCTCTGATTCCCTGCCTCTGATTCCGAACCTCTGATTCCCCACCTCTGATTCCCCATATCTGATTCCCCGCCTCTGTTTCCCTGCCTCTGATTCCCCTCCTCTGATTCCCCAACTCTAATTCCCCGCCTCTGATTCCCCAGCTCTGATTCCCCGTGTTTGATTCCCTGCCTCTGATTCCCTGCCCTGATTCCCCATCTCTGTTTCACCGCCTTTGATTCGCCACCTCTGATTCCCCATATCTGATTCCCCACCTCTGTTTCGCCGCCTCTGATTCCCTGCCTCTGATTCCCAACCTCTGATTCCACACCTCTGATTCCCCATATCTGATTCCCCGCCTCTGTTTCCCCGCCTCTGATTCCCTGCCCTTGTTTCCCCATATCTGATTCCCTGCCTCTGATTCCCCAACTCTGATTCCCCGCCTCTGATTCCCCAGCTCTGATTCCCCGCCCCTGATTTCCCGTGTTTGATTCCCTGCCTCTGATTCCCCGCCTCTGATTCCCCATCTCTGATTCACTGCCTTTGATTCGCCACCTCTGATTCCACATATCTGATTCCCCACCTCTGTTTCCCCGCCTCTGATTCCCCGCCTCTGATTCTACATATCTCATTTTCCGCCTCTGAATCCCCATCTCTGATTCCCGGACTCTGACTCCCCACCTCTGATTCCCGGCCTCTTATTCCCAGCATCTGATTCCCGGCCTCTGATTCCCGGCCTCTGATTCCCCGCTTCTGATTCTGATTCGCTGCCTCTGATTCCCCATCTCTGATTCCGCACATCTGATTCCCTGCCTCTGATTCCCCACCTCTGATTCCCCATATCTGATTTCCCGCCTCTGTTTCCCCGCCTCTGATTCCCCGCCTCTGTTTCCCCATATCTAATTCCCAACCTCTGATGCCCCAACTCTGATTCCCTGCCTCTGATTCCCCGCGTTCTATTCCCTGCCTCTGATTCCCCGCCTGTGATTCCCCATCTCTGATTCACCACCTCTGATTCCCCACCTCTGATTCCCCATATCTAATTCCCCGCCTCTGTTTGCCCGCCTCTGATTCCCCGCCTCTGTTTCCCCATATCTGATTCCCCGCCTCTGAATCCCCAACTCTGATTCCCTGCCTCTGATTCCCCAGCTCTGATTCCCCGCCTTTGATTCCCCCCGTCTGATTCCCAGCCTCTGAATCCCCGTGTCTGATTTCCTGCCTCTGATTCCCCGCCTCTGATTCCCCATCTCTGATTCACAGCCTCTGATTCCCCACCTCTGATTCCCCATCTCGGATTCCGCACATCTGATTCCCTGCCTCTGATTCCCTGACTCTGATCCCCACCTCTGATTCCCAAGCTCTGATTCCCCGCCTCTGATTCCCCAACTCTGATTCCCCGCATCTGATTCCCCAGCTCTGATTCCCCGCCTCTGATTCCCCGTGTTTGATTCCCCGCCTCTGATTCCCCGCCTCTGATTCCCCATCTCTGATTCACCGCCTTTGATTCGCCACCTCTGAATCCCGGACTCTGATTCCCCACCTCTGATTCCCAGCCTCTTATTCCCGGCATCTGATTCCGGCCTCTGATTCCCGGCCTCTGATTCCCTGCTTCTGATTCTGATTCCCTGCTTTTGATTCCCCATCTCTGATTCCGAACATCTGATTCCCTGCCTCTGATTCCCCATCTCTGATTCCCCATATCTGATTCCCCGCCTCTGTTTCCCCGCCTCTGATTCCCCGCCTCTGTTTCCCAATATCTAAGTCCCCGCCTCTGATTCCCCAACTCTGATTCCCCACCTCTGATTCCCCAGCTCCGATTCCCCGCCTCTGATTCCCTGCATCTGATTCCCTGCATCTGATTCCAAGCCTCTGATTCCCTGCCTCTGATTCCCAACCTCTGATTCCCCACCTCTGATTCCCCATATCTGATTCCCAGCCTCTGTTTCCCCGCCTCTGATTCCCCGCCTCTGTTTCCCCATATCTGATTCTCGGACTCTGATTCCCCGCCTCTGATTCCCTGCCTCTGATTCCCCATCTCTGATTCCGCACATCTGATTCCCTGCCTCTGATTCCCCGCCTCTGATTCCCCGCCTCTGATTCCCTGCCTCTGATTCCCAACCTCTGATTCCCCACCTCTGATTCCCCGTGTTTGATTCCCCGCCTCTGTTTCCCCGCCTCTGTTTCCCCGCCTCTGATTCCCCAACTCTAATTCCCCGCCTCTGATTCCCCAGCTGTGATTCCCCGCCTCTGATTCCCCGTGTTTGATTCCCTGCCTCTGATTCCCGGCCTCTGATTCCCAATCTCTGATTCACCGCCTTTGATTCGCCACCTCTGATTCCCCATATCAGATTCCCCGCCTCTGTTTCCCCGCCTCTGATTCCCCGCCTCTGATTCCCCATATCTCATTCCCCGCCTCTGAATCCCCATCTCTGATTCCCGGACTCTGATTCCCCACCTCTGATTCCCGGCCTCTTATTCCCGGCATCTGATTCCGGCCTCTGATTCCCGGCCTCTGATTCCCTGCTTCTGATTCTGATTCCCTGCCTTTGATTCCCCATCTCTGATCCGGCACATCTGATTCCCTGCCTCTGATTCCCCATCTCTGATTCCCCATATCTGATTCCCCGCCTCTGTTTCCCCGCCTCTGATTCCACGCCTCTGTTTCCCAACATCTAAGTCCCCGCCTCTGATTCCCCAACTCTGATTCCCCACCTCTGATTCCCCAGCTCTGATTCCCCGCCTCTGATTCCCCGCATCTGATTCCCTGCATCTGATTCCAAGCCTCTGATTCCCTGCCTCTGATTCCCAACCTCTGATTCCCCACCTCTGATTCCCCATATCTGATTCCCAGCCTCTGTTTCCCCGCCTCTGATTCCCCGCCTCTGTTTCCCCATATCTGATTCCCCGCCTCTGAATCCCCAACTCTGATTCCCTGCCTCTGATTCCCCAGCTTCATTCCCCGCCTTTGATTCCCCCCGTCTGATTCCCAGCCTCTGAATCCCCGTGTCTGATAACCTGCCTCTGATTCCCCGCCTCTGATTCCCCATCTCAGATTCACCGCCTCTGATTCCCCACCTCTGATTCCCCATCTCTGATTCCGCACATCCGATTCCCTGCCTCTGATTCCCCGACTCTGATTCCCCACCTCTGATTCCCCAGCTCTGATTCCCCGCCTCTGATTCCCCAACTCTGATTCCCCGCCTCTGATTCCCCAGCTCTGATTCCCCGCCTCTGATTCCCCGTGTTTGATCCCCTGCCTGTGATTCCCCAGCTCTGATTCCCCATCTCTGATTCACCGCCTTTGATTCGCCACCTCTGATTCCCCATATCTGATTCCTCGCCACTGTTTCCCCGCCTCTGATTCCCCGCCTCTGATTCCCCATATCTCATTCCCCGCCTCTGATTCCCCATCTCTGATTCCCGGACTCTGATTCCCCACCTCTGATTCCCGACCTATTATTCCCGGCATCTGATTCCGGCCTCTGATTCCCGGCCTCTGATTCCCTGCTTCTGATTCTGATTCCCTGTCTCTGATTCCCCATTTCTGATTCCGCACATCTAATTCCCTGCCTCTGATTCCCCACCTCTGATTCCCCATATCTGAATCCCCGCCTCTGTTTCCCCGTCTCTGATTCCCCGCCTCTGTTTCCCCATATCTAAGTCCCCGCCTCTGATTCCCCAACTTTGATTCCCCACCTCTGATTCCCCAGCTCTGATTCCCCGCCTCTGATTCCCCACATCTGATTCCCCATACCTGATTCCCAGCCTCTGTTTCCCCGCCTCTGATTCCCCGCTTCTGTTTCCCCATATCTGATTCCCGGCCTCTGATTCCCCGCCTCTGATTCCCCGCCTCTGATTCCCTGCCTCAGATTCCCCATCTCCGATTCCGCACATCTGATTCCCTGCCTCTCATTCCCCGCCTCTGATTCCCCGCCTCTGATTCCCTGCCTCTGATTCCCAACCTCTGATTCCCCACCTCTGATTCCCCGTGTTTGATTCCCCGCCTCTGTTTCCCCGCCTCTGATTCCCCGCCTCTGATTCCCCAACTCTAATTCCCCGCCTCTGATTCCCCATATCTGATTCCCCGCCTCTGTTTCCCCGCCTCTGATTCCCAGCCCCTGTTTCCCCATATCTGATTCCCTGCCTCTGATTCCCCAACTTTGATTCCCAGACTCTGATTCCCCAGCTCTGATTCCCCGCCTCTGATTCCCCGCATCTGATTCCCTGCATCTGATTCCAAGCCTCTGATCCCCTGCCTCTGATTCCCAACCTCTGATTCCCCACCTCTGATTCCCCATATCTGATTCCCAGCCTCTGTTTCCCCGCCTCTGATTCCCCGCCTCTGTTTCCCCATATCTGATTCCCGGCCTCTGATTCCCCAACTTTGATTCCCAGCCTCTGATTCCCGAGCTCTGATTCCCCGCCTCTGATTCCCCGTGTTTGATTCCCTGCCTCTGATTCCCCGCCTCTGATTCCCCATATCTGATTCCCCACCTCTGTTTCCCCGCCTCTGATTCCCCGCCTCTGATTCTCCATATCTCATTCCCCGCCTCTGACTCCCCATCTCTGATTCCCGGACTCTGATTCCCCACCTCTGATTCCCGGCCTCTTATTCCCAGCATCTGATTCCAGGCCTCTGATTCCCGGCCTCTGACTCCCCGCTTCTGATTCTGATTCCCTGCCTCTGATTCCCCATCTCTGATTCCGCACATCTGATTACCTGCCTCTGATTCCCCACGTCTGATTCCCCATATCTGATTCCCCGCCTCTGTTTCCACGCCTCTGATTCCCCGCCTCTGTTTCCCCATATCTAATTCCCCACCTCTGATGCCCCAACTCTGATTCCCCGCCTCTGATTCCACAGCTCTGATTCCCCGCCTCTGATTCCCCGCATCCGATTCCCCATATCTGATTCCCCGCCTCTGTTTCCCCGCCCCTGATTCCCCGCCTCTGTTTCCCCATATCTGATTATCCGCCTCTGATTCCCAACTATGATTCCCCGCCTCTGAATCCCCGCGTCTGATTCCCTGCCTCTGCTTCCCCGCCTCTGATTCCCCAACTCTGATTCCCCGCCTCTGATTCCCCAGCTCTGATTCCCCGCCTCTGATTCCCCGTGTTTGATTCCCTGCCTCTGATTCCCGGCCTCTGATTCCGCATCTCTGATTCACCGCCTTTGATTCGCCACCTCTGATTCCCCATATCTGATTCCCCGCATCTGTTTCCCCGCCTCTGATTCCCCGCCTCTGATTCCCCATATCTCATTCCCCGCCTCTGAATCCCCATCTCTGGTTCCCGGACTCTGATTCCCCACCTCTGATTTCCGGCCTCTTATTCCCGGCATCTGATTCCGGCCTCTGATTCCCGGCCTCTGATTCCCTGCTTCTGATTCTGATTCCCTGCCTCTGATTCCCCATCTCTGATTCCGCACATCTGATTCCCTGCCTCTGATTCCCCACCTCTGATTCCCCATATCTGATTCCCCGCCTCTGTTTCCCCGCCTCTGATTTCCCGCCTCTGTTTCCCAATATCTATGTCCCCGCCTCTGATTCCCCAACTCTGATTCCCCACCTCTGATTCCCCAGCTCTGATTCCCCGCCTCTGATTCCCCACATCTGATTCCCTGCATCTGATTCCAAGCCTCTGATTCGCTGCCTCTGATTCCCAACCTCTGATTCCCCACCTCTGATTCCCCATATCTGATTCCCCGCCTCTGTTTCCCCGCCTCTGATTCCCCACCTCTGTTTCCCCATATCTGATTCCCGGCCTCTTATTCCCCGCCTCTGATTCCCCACCTCTGATTCCCTACCTCTGATTCCCCATCTCCGATTCCGCACATCTGATTCCCTGCCTCTGATTCCCCGCCTCTGATTCCCTGCCTCTGATTCCGAACCTCTGATTCCCCACCTCTGATTCCCCATATCTGATTCCCCGCCTCTGTTTCCCTGCCTCTGATTCCCCTCCTCTGATTCCCCAACTCTAATTCCCCGCCTCTGATTCCCCAGCTCTGATTCCCCGTGTTTGATTCCCTGCCTCTGATTCCCTGCCCTGATTCCCCATCTCTGTTTCACCGCCTTTGATTCGCCACCTCTGATTCCCCATATCTGATTCCCCGCCTCTGTTTCGCCGCCTCTGATTCCCTGCCTCTGATTCCCAACCTCTGATTCCACACCTCTGATTCCCCATATCTGATTCCCCGCCTCTGTTTCCCCGCCTCTGATTCCCTGCCCTTGTTTCCCCATATCTGATTCCCTGCCTCTGATTCCCCAACTCTGATTCCCCGCCTCTGATTCCCCAGCTCTGATTACCCGCCCCTGATTTGCCGTGTTTGATTCCCTGCCTCTGATTCCCCGCCTCTGATTCCCCATCTCTGATTCACTGCCTTTGATTCGCCACCTCTGATTCCACATATCTGATTCCCCACCTCTGTTTCCCCGCCTCTGATTCCCCGCCTCTGATTCTACATATCTCATTTTCCGCCTCTGAATCCCCATCTCTGATTCCCGGACTCTGACTCCCCACCTCTGATTCCCGGCCTCTTATTCCCAGCATCTGATTCCCGGCCTCTGATTCCCGGCCTCTGATTCCCCGCTTCTGATTCTGATTCGCTGCCTCTGTTTCCCCATATCTAATTCCCAACCTCTGATGCCCCAACTCTGATTCCCTGCCTCTGATTCCCCGCGTTCTATTCCCTGCCTCTGATTCCCCGCCTGTGATTCCCCATCTCTGATTCACCACCTCTGATTCCCCACCTCTGATTCCCCATATCTAATTCCCCGCCTCTGTTTGCCCGCCTCTGATTCCCCGCCTCTGTTTCCCCATATCTGATTCCCCGCCTCTGAATCCCCAACTCTGATTCCCTGCCTCTGATTCCCCAGCTCTGATTCCCCGCCTTTGATTCCCCCCGTCTGATTCCCAGCCTCTGAATCCCCGTGTCTGATTTCCTGCCTCTGATTCCCCGCCTCTGATTCCCCATCTCTGATTCACAGCCTCTGATTCCCCACCTCTGATTCCCCATCTCGGATTCCGCACATCTGATTCCCTGCCTCTGATTCCCTGACTCTGATCCCCACCTCTGATTCCCAAGCTCTGATTCCCCGCCTCTGATTCCCCAACTCTGATTCCCCGCATCTGATTCCCCAGCTCTGATTCCCCGCCTCTGATTCCCCGTGTTTGATTCCCCGCCTCTGATTCCCCGCCTCTGATTCCCCATCTCTGATTCACTGCCTTTGATTCGCCACCTCTGAATCCCGGACTCTGATTCCCCACCTCTGATTCCCAGCCTCTTATTCCCGGCATCTGATTCCGGCCTCTGATTCCCGGCCTCTGATTCCCTGCTTCTGATTCTGATTCCCTGCTTTTGATTCCCCATCTCTGATTCCGAACATCTGATTCCCTGCCTCTGATTCCCCATCTCTGATTCCCCATATCTGATTCCCCGCCTCTGTTTCCCCGCCTCTGATTCCCCGCCTCTGTTTCCCAATATCTAAGTCCCCGCCTCTGATTCCCCAACTCTGATTCCCCACCTCTGATTCCCCAGCTCTGATTCCCCGCCTCTGATTCCCTGCATCTGATTCCCTGCATCTGATTCCAAGCCTCTGATTCCCTGCCTCTGATTCCCAACCTCTGATTCCCCACCTCTGATTCCCCATATCTGATTCCCAGCCTCTGATTCCCCGCCTCTGATTCCCCGCCTCTGTTTCCCCATATCTGATTCTCGGACTCTGATTCCCCGCCTCTGATTCCCTGCCTCTGATTCCCCATCTCTGATTCCGCACATCTGATTCCCTGCCTCTGATTCCCCGCCTCTGATTCCCCGCCTCTGATTCCCTGCCTCTGATACCCTACCTCTGATTCCCCACCTCTGATTCCCCGTGTTTGATTCCCCGCCTCTGTTTCCCCGCCTCTGTTTCCCCGCCTCTGATTCCCCAACTCTAATTCCCCGCCTCTGATTCCCCAGCTCTGATTCCCCGCCTCTGATTCCCCGTGTTTGATTCCCTGCCTCTGATTCCCGGCCTCTGATTCCCAATCTCTGATTCACCGCCTTTGATTCGCCACCTCTGATTCCCCATATCAGATTCCCCGCCTCTGTTTCCCCGCCTCTGATTCCCCGCCTCTGATTCCCCATATCTCATTCCCCGCCTCTGAATCCCCATCTCTGATTCCCGGACTCTGATTCCCCACCTCTGATTCCCGGCCTCTTATTCCCGGCATCTGATTCCGGCCTCTGATTCCCGGCCTCTGATTCCCTGCTTCTGATTCTGATTCCCTGCCTTTGATTCCCCATCTCTGATTCCGCACATCTGATTCCCTGCCTCTGATTCCCCATCTCTGATTCCCCATATCTGATTCCCCGCCTCTGTTTCCCCGCCTCTGATTCCACGCCTCTGTTTCCCAACATCTAAGTCCCCGCCTCTGATTCCCCAACTCTGATTCCCCACCTCTGATTCCCCAGCTCTGATTCCCCGCCTCTGATTCCCCGCATCTGATTCCCTGCATCTGATTCCAAGCCTCTGATTCCCTGCCTCTGATTCCCAACCTCTGATTCCCCACCTCTGATTCCCCATATCTGATTCCCAGCCTCTGTTTCCCCGCCTCTGATTCCCCGCCTCTGTTTCCCCATATCTGATTCCCCGCCTCTGAATCTCCAACTCTGATTCCCTGCCTCTGATTCCCCAGCTTCATTCCCCGCCTTTGATTCCCCCCGTCTGATTCCCAGCCTCTGAATCCCCGTGTCTGATAACCTGCCTCTGATTCCCCGCCTCTGATTCCCCATCTCAGATTCACCGCCTCTGATTCCCCACCTCTGATTCCCCATCTCTGATTCCGCACATCCGATTCCCTGCCTCTGATTCCCCGACTCTGATTCCCCACCTCTGATTCCCCAGCTCTGATTCCCCGCCTCTGATTCCCCAACTCTGATTCCCCGCCTCTGATTCCCCAGCTCTGATTCCCCGCCTCTGATTCCCCGTGTTTGATCCCCTGCCTGTGATTCCCCAGCTCTGATTCCCCATCTCTGATTCACCGCCTTTGATTCGCCACCTCTGATTCCCCATATCTGATTCCTCGCCACTGTTTCCCCGCCTCTGATTCCCCGCCTCTGACTCCCCATATCTCATTCCCCGCCTCTGATTCCCCATCTCTGATTCCCGGACTCTGATTTCCCACCTCTGATTCCCGACCTCTTATTCCCGGCATCTGATTCCGGCCTCTGATTCCCGGCCTCTGATTCCCTGCTTCTGATTCTGATTCCCTGTCTCTGATTCCCCATTTCTGATTCCGCACATCTAATTCCCTGCCTCTGATTCCCCACCTCTGATTCCCCATATCTGAATCCCCGCCTCTGTTTCCCCGTCTCTGATTCCCCGCCTCTGTTTCCCCATATCTAAGTCCCCGCCTCTGATTCCCCAACTTTGATTCCCCACCTCTGATTCCCCAGCTCTGATTCCCCGCCTCTGATTCCCCACATCTGATTCCCCATACCTGATTCCCAGCCTCTGTTTCCCCGCCTCTGATTCCCCGCTTCTGTTTCCCCATATCTGATTCCCGGCCTCTGAATCCCCGCCTCTGATTCCCCGCCTCTGATTCCCTGCCTCAGATTCCCCATCTCCGATTCCGCACATCTGATTCCCTGCCTCTGATTCCCCGCCTCTGATTCCCCGCCTCTGATTCCCTGCCTCTGATTCCCAACCTCTGATTCCCCACCTCTGATTCCCCGTGTTTGATTCCCCGCCTCTGTTTCCCCGCCTCTGATTCCCCGCCTCTGATTCCCCAACTCTAATTCCCCGCCTCTGATTCCCCATATCTGATTCCCCGCCTCTGTTTCCCCGCCTCTGATTCCCCGCCCCTGTTTCCCCATATCTGATTCCCTGCCTCTGATTCCCCAACTTTGATTCCCAGACTCTGATTCCCCAGCTCTGATTCCCCGCCTCTGATTCCCCGCATCTGATTCCCTGCATCTGATTCCAAGCCTCTGATCCCCTGCCTCTGATTCCCAACCTCTGATTCCCCACCTCTGATTCCCCATATCTGATTCCCAGCCTCTGTTTCCCCGCCTCTGATTCCCCGCCTCTGTTTCCCCATATCTGATTCCCGGCCTCTGATTCCCCGCCTCTGATTCCCTGCCTCTGATTCCCCATCACCGATTCCGCACATCTGATTCCCTGCCTCTGATTCCCCGCCTCTGATTCCCCGCCGCTGATTCCCTGCCTCTGATTTCCAACCTCTGATTCCCCACCTCTGATTCCCCGTGTTTGATTCCCCGCCTCTGTTTCCCCACCACTGATTCCCCGCCTCTGATTCCCCAACTCTAATTCCCCGCCTCTGATTCCCCATATCTGATTCCCCGCCTCTGTTTCCCCGCCTCTGATTCCCCGCCCCTGTTTCCCCATATCTGATTCCCTGACTCTGATTCCCCAACTTTGATTCCCAGCCTCTGATTCCCCAGCTCTGATTCCCCGCCTCTGATTCCCCGTGTTTGATTCCCTGCCTCTGATTCCCCGCCTCTGATTCCCCATCTCTGATTCACCGCCTTTGATTCGCCACCTCTGATTCCCCATATCTGATTCCCCACCTCTGTTTCCCCGCCTCTGATTCCCCGCCTCTGATTCTCCATATCTCATTCCCCGCCTCTGACTCCCCATCTCTGATTCCCGGACTCTGATTCCCCACCTCTGATTCCCGGCCTCTTATTCCCAGCATCTGATTCCAGGCCTCTGATTCCCGGCCTCTGACTCCCCGCTTCTGATTCTGATTCCCTGCCTCTGATTCCCCATCTCTGATTCCGCACATCTGATTACCTGCCTCTGATTCCCCACGTCTGATTCCCCATATCTGATTCCCCGCCTCTGTTTCCACGCCTCTGATTCCCCGCCTCTGTTTCCCCATATCTAATTCCCCACCTCTGATGCCCCAACTCTGATTCCCCGCCTCTGATTCCACAGCTCTGATTCCCCGCCTCTGATTCCCCGCATCCGATTCCCCATATCTGATTCCCCGCCTCTGTTTCCCCGCCCCTGATTCCCCGCCTCTGTTTCCCCATATCTGATTATCCGCCTCTGATTCCCAACTATGATTCCCCGCCTCTGAATCCCCGCGTCTGATTCCCTGCCTCTGCTTCCCCGCCTCTGATTCCCCAACTCTGATTCCCCAGCTCTGATTCCCCGCCTCTGATTCCCCGTGTTTGATTCCCTGCCTCTGATTCCCGGCCTCTGATTCCGCATCTCTGATTCACCGCCTTTGATTCGCCACCTCTGATTCCCCATATCTGATTCCCCGCATCTGTTTCCCCGCCTCTGATTCCCCGCCTCTGATTCCCCATATCTCATTCCCCGCCTCTGAATCCCCATCTCTGATTCCCGGACTCTGATTCCCCACCTCTGATTCCCGGCCTCTTATTCCCGGCATCTGATTCCGGCCTCTGATTCCCGGCCTCTGATTCCCTGCTTCTGATTCTGATTCCCTGCCTCTGATTCCCCATCTCTGATTCCGCACATCTGATTAGCTGCCTCTGATTCCCCACCTCTGATTCCCCATATCTGATTCCCCGCCTCTGTTTCCCCGCCTCTGATTCCCCGCCTCTGTTTCCCAATATCTAAGTCCCCGCCTCTGATTCCCCAACTCTGATTCCCCACCTCTGATTCCCCAGCTCTGATTCCCCGCCTCTGATTCCCCGCATCTGATTCCCTGCATCTGATTCCAAGCCTCTGATTCCCTGCCTCTGATTCCCAACCTCTGATTCCCCACCTCTGATTCCCCATATCTGATTCCCCGCCTCTGTTTCCCCGCCTCTGATTCTCCACCTCTGTTTCCCCATATCTGATTCCCGGCCTCTTATTCCCCGCCTCTGATTCCCCACCTCTGATTCCCTACCTCTGATTCCCCATCTCCGATTCCGCACATCTGATTCCCTGCCTCTGATTCCTCGCCTCTGATTCCCTGCCTCTGATTCCGAACCTCTGATTCCCCACCTCTGATTCCCCATATCTGATTCCCCGCCTCTGTTTCCCCGCCTCTGATTCCCCTCCTCTGATTCCCCAACTCTAATTCCCCGCCTCTGATTCCCCAGCTCTGATTCCCCGTGTTTGATTCCCTGCCTCTGATTCCCTGCCCTGATACCCATCTCTGTTACACCGCCTTTGATTCGCCACCTCTGATTCCCCATATCTGATTCCCCGCCTCTGTTTCGCCGCCTCTGATTCCCTGCCTCTGATTCCCAACCTCTGATTCCACACCTCTGATTCCCCATATCTGATTCCCCGCCTCTGTTTCCGCGCCTCTGATTCCCTGCCCTTGTTTCCCCATATCTGATTCCCTGCCTCTGATTCCCCAACTCTGGTTCCCCGCCTCTGATTCCCCAGCTCTGATTCCCCGCCCCTGATTTCCCGTGTTTGATTCCCTTCCTCTGATTCCCTGCCTCTGATTCCCCATCTCTGATTCACCGCCTTTGATACGCCACCTCTGATTCCACATATCTGATTCCCCACCTCTGTTTCCCCGCCTCTGATTCCCCGCCTCTGATTCTACATATCTCATTTTCCGCCTCTGAATCCCCATCTCTGATTCCCGGACTCTGATTCCCCACCTCTGATTCCCGGCCTCTTATTCCCAGCATCTGATTCCCGGCCTCTGATTCCCGGCCTCTGATTCCCCATCTCTGATTCCGCACATCTGATTCCCTGCCTCTTATTCCCCACCTCTGATTCCCCGCCTCTGATTCCCCATATCTCATTCCCCGCCTCTGAATCCCCATCTCTGATTCCCGGACTCTGATTCCCCACCTCTGATTCCCGGCCTCTTATTCCCAGCATCTGATTCCGGCCTCTGATTCCCGGCCTCTGATTCCCTGCTTCTGATTCTGATTCCCTGCCTCTGATTCCCCATCTCTGATTCCGCACATCTGATTAGCTGCCTCTGATTCCACACCTCTGATTCCCCATATCTGATTCCCCGCCTCTGTTTCCCCGCCTCTGATTCCCCGCCTCTGTTTCCCAATATCTAAGTCCCCGCCTCTGATTCCCCAACTCTGATTCCCCACCTCTGATTCCCCAGCTCTGATTCCCCGCCTCTGATTCCCCGCATCTGATTCCCTGCATCTGATTCCAAGCCTCTGATTCCCTGCCTCTGATTCCCAACCTCTGATTCCCCACCTCTGATTCCCCATATCTGATTCCCCGCCTCTGTTTCCCCGCCTCTGATTCCCCACCTCTGTTTCCCCATATCTGATTCCCGGCCTCTTATTCCCCGCCTCTGATTCCCCACCTCTGATTCCCTACCTCTGATTCCCCATCTCCGATTCCGCACATCTGATTCCCTGCCTCTGATTCCTCGCCTCTGATTCCCTGCCTCTGATTCCGAACCTCTGATTCCCCACCTCTGATTCCCCATATCTGATTCCCCGCCTCTGTTTCCCCGCCTCTGATTCCCCTCCTCTGATTCCCCAACTCTAATTCCCCGCCTCTGATTCCCCAGCTCTGATTCCCCGTGTTTGATTCCCTGCCTCTGATTCCCTGCCCTGATACCCATCTCTGTTACACCGCATTTGATTCGCCACCTCTGATTCCCCATATCTGATTCCCCGCCTCTGTTTCGCCGCCTCTGATTCCCTGCCTCTGATTCCCAACCTCTGATTCCACACCTCTGATTCCCCATATCTGATTCCCCGCCTCTGTTTCCGCGCCTCTGATTCCCTGCCCTTGTTTCCCCATATCTGATTCCCTGCCTCTGATTCCCCAACTCTGATTCCCCGCCTCTGATTCCCCAACTCTGATTCCCCGCCCCTGATTTCCCGTGTTTGATTCCCTTCCTCTGATTCCCTGCCTCTGATTCCCCATCTCTGATTCACCGCCTTTGATACGCCACCTCTGATTCCACATATCTGATTCCCCACCTCTGTTTCCCCGCCTCTGATTCCCCGCCTCTGATTCTACATATCTCATTTTCCGCCTCTGAATCCCCATCTCTGATTCCCGGACTCTGATTCCCCACCTCTGATTCCCGGCCTCTTATTCCCAGCATCTGATACCCGGCCTCTGATTCCCGGCCTCTGATTCCCCGCTTCTGATTCTGATTCGCTGCCTCTGATTCCCCATCTCTGATTCCGCACATCTGATTCCCTGCCTCTGATTCCCCACCTCTGATTCCACATATCTGATTTCCCGCCTCTGTTTCCCCGCCTCTGATTCCCCGCCTCTGTTTCCCCATATCTAATTCCCAACCTCTGATGCCCCAACTCTGATTCCCTGCCTCTGATTCCCCGCGTTCTATTCCCTGCCTCTGATTCCCCGCCTGTGATTCCCCATCTCTGATTCACCACCTCTGATTCCCCACCTCTGATTCCCAATATCTAATTCCCCGCCTCTGTTTGCCCGCCTCTGATTCCCCGCCTCTGTTTCCCCATATCTGATTCCCCGCCTCTGAATCCCCAACTCTGATTCCCTGCCTCTGATTCCCCAGCTCTGATTCCCCGCCTTTGATTCGCCCCGTCTGATTCCCAGCCTCTGAATCCCCGTGTCTGATTTCCTGCCTCTGATTCCCCGCCTCTGATTCCCCATCTCTGATTCACAGCCTCTGATTCCCCACCTCTGATTCCCCATCTCGGATTCCGCACATCTGATTCCCTGCCTCTGATTCCCTGACTCTGATCCCCACCTCTGATTCCCAAGCTCTGATTCCCCACCTCTGATTCCCCAACTCTGATTCCCCGCCTCTGATTCCCCAGCTCTGATTCCCCGCCTCTGATTCCCCGTGTTTGATTCCCTGCCTCTGATTCCCCGCCTCTGATTCCCCATCTCTGATTCACCGCCTTTGATTCGCCACCTCTGATTCTCCCATATCTGATTCCCCACCTCTGATTCCCCAGCTCTGATTCCCCGCCTCTGATTCCCCAACTCTGATTCCCCGCCTCTGATTCCCCAGCTCTGATTCCCCGCCTCTGATTCCCCGTGTTTGATCCCCTGCCTGTGATTCCCCAGCTCTGATTCCCCATCTCTGATTCACCGCCTTTGATTCGCCACCTCTGATTCCCCATATCTGATTCCTCGCCACTGTTTCCCCGCCTCTGATTCCCCGCCTCTGACTCCCCATATCTCATTCCCCGCCTCTGATTCCCCATCTCTGATTCCCGGACTCTGATTTCCCACCTCTGATTCCCGACCTCTTATTCCCGGCATCTGATTCCGGCCTCTGATTCCCGGCCTCTGATTCCCTGCTTCTGATTCTGATTCCCTGTCTCTGATTCCCCATTTCTGATTCCGCACATCAAATTCCCTGCCTCTGATTCCCCACCTCTGATTCCCCATATCTGAATCCCCGCCTCTGTTTCCCCGTCTCTGATTCCCCGCCTCTGTTTCCCCATATCTAAGTCCCCGCCTCTGATTCCCCAACTTTGATTCCCCACCTCTGATTCCCCAGCTCTGATTCCCCGCCTCTGATTCCCCACATCTGATTCCCCATACCTGATTCCCAGCCTCTGTTTCCCCGCCTCTGATTCCCCGCTTCTGTTTCCCCATATCTGATTCCCGGCCTCTGAATCCCCGCCTCTGATTCCCCGCCTCTGATTCCCTGCCTCAGATTCCCCATCTCCGATTCCGCACATCTGATTCCCTGCCTCTCATTCCCCGCCTCTGATTCCCCGCCTCTGATTCCCTGCCTCTGATTCCCAACCTCTGATTCCCCACCTCTGATTCCCCGTGTTTGATTCCCCGCCTCTGTTTCCCCGCCTCTGATTCCCCGCCTCTGATTCCCCAACTCTAATTCCCCGCCTCTGATTCCCCATATCTGATTCCCCGCCTCTGTTTCCCCGCCTCTGATTCCCCGCCCCTGTTTCCCCATATCTGATTCCCTGCCTCTGATTCCCCAACTTTGATTCCCAGACTCTGATTCCCCAGCTCTGATTCCCCGCCTCTGATTCCCCGCATCTGATTCCCTGCATCTGATTCCAAGCCTCTGATCCCCTGCCTCTGATTCCCAACCTCTGATTCCCCACCTCTGATTCCCCATATCTGATTCCCAGCCTCTGTTTCCCCGCCTCTGATTCCCCGCCTCTGTTTCCCCATATCTGATTCCCGGCCTCTGATTCCCCGCCTCTGATTCCCTGCCTCTGATTCCCCATCACCGATTCCGCACATCTGATTCCCTGCCTCTGATTCCCCGCCTCTGATTCCCCGCCGCTGATTCCCTGCCTCTGATTTCCAACCTCTGATTCCCCACCTCTGATTCCCCGTGTTTGATTCCCCGCCTCTGTTTCCCCACCACTGATTCCCCGCCTCTGATTCCCCAACTCTAATTCCCCGCCTCTGATTCCCCATATCTGATTCCCCGCCTCTGTTTCCCCGCCTCTGATTCCCCGCCCCTGTTTCCCCATATCTGATTCCCTGACTCTGATTCCCCAACTTTGATTCCCAGCCTCTGATTCCCCAGCTCTGATTCCCCGCCTCTGATTCCCCGTGTTTGATTCCCTGCCTCTGATTCCCCGCCTCTGATTCCCCATCTCTGATTCACCGCCTTTGATTCGCCACCTCTGATTCCCCATATCTGATTCCCCACCTCTGTTTCCCCGCCTCTGATTCCCCGCCTCTGATTCTCCATATCTCATTCCCCGCCTCTGACTCCCCATCTCTGATTCCCGGACTCTGATTCCCCACCTCTGATTCCCGGCCTCTTATTCCCAGCATCTGATTCCAGGCCTCTGATTCCCGGCCTCTGACTCCCCGCTTCTGATTCTGATTCCCTGCCTCTGATTCCCCATCTCTGATTCCGCACATCTGATTACCTGCCTCTGATTCCCCACGTCTGATTCCCCATATCTGATTCCCCGCCTCTGTTTCCACGCCTCTGATTCCCCGCCTCTGTTTCCCCATATCTAATTCCCCACCTCTGATGCCCCAACTCTGATTCCCCGCCTCTGATTCCACAGCTCTGATTCCCCGCCTCTGATTCCCCGCATCCGATTCCCCATATCTGATTCCCCGCCTCTGTTTCCCCGCCCCTGATTCCCCGCCTCTGTTTCCCCATATCTGATTATCCGCCTCTGATTCCCAACTATGATTCCCCGCCTCTGAATCCCCGCGTCTGATTCCCTGCCTCTGCTTCCCCGCCTCTGATTCCCCAACTCTGATTCCCCAGCTCTGATTCCCCGCCTCTGATTCCCCGTGTTTGATTCCCTGCCTCTGATTCCCGGCCTCTGATTCCGCATCTCTGATTCACCGCCTTTGATTCGCCACCTCTGATTCCCCATATCTGATTCCCCGCATCTGTTTCCCCGCCTCTGATTCCCCGCCTCTGATTCCCCATATCTCATTCCCCGCCTCTGAATCCCCATCTCTGATTCCCGGACTCTGATTCCCCACCTCTGATTCCCGGCCTCTTATTCCCGGCATCTGATTCCGGCCTCTGATTCCCGGCCTCTGATTCCCTGCTTCTGATTCTGATTCCCTGCCTCTGATTCCCCATCTCTGATTCCGCACATCTGATTAGCTGCCTCTGATTCCCCACCTCTGATTCCCCATATCTGATTCCCCGCCTCTGTTTCCCCGCCTCTGATTCCCCGCCTCTGTTTCCCAATATCTAAGTCCCCGCCTCTGATTCCCCAACTCTGATTCCCCACCTCTGATTCCCCAGCTCTGATTCCCCGCCTCTGATTCCCCGCATCTGATTCCCTGCATCTGATTCCAAGCCTCTGATTCCCTGCCTCTGATTCCCAACCTCTGATTCCCCACCTCTGATTCCCCATATCTGATTCCCCGCCTCTGTTTCCCCGCCTCTGATTCTCCACCTCTGTTTCCCCATATCTGATTCCCGGCCTCTTATTCCCCGCCTCTGATTCCCCACCTCTGATTCCCTACCTCTGATTCCCCATCTCCGATTCCGCACATCTGATTCCCTGCCTCTGATTCCTCGCCTCTGATTCCCTGCCTCTGATTCCGAACCTCTGATTCCCCACCTCTGATTCCCCATATCTGATTCCCCGCCTCTGTTTCCCCGCCTCTGATTCCCCTCCTCTGATTCCCCAACTCTAATTCCCCGCCTCTGATTCCCCAGCTCTGATTCCCCGTGTTTGATTCCCTGCCTCTGATTCCCTGCCCTGATACCCATCTCTGTTACACCGCCTTTGATTCGCCACCTCTGATTCCCCATATCTGATTCCCCGCCTCTGTTTCGCCGCCTCTGATTCCCTGCCTCTGATTCCCAACCTCTGATTCCACACCTCTGATTCCCCATATCTGATTCCCCGCCTCTGTTTCCGCGCCTCTGATTCCCTGCCCTTGTTTCCCCATATCTGATTCCCTGCCTCTGATTCCCCAACTCTGGTTCCCCGCCTCTGATTCCCCAGCTCTGATTCCCCGCCCCTGATTTCCCGTGTTTGATTCCCTTCCTCTGATTCCCTGCCTCTGATTCCCCATCTCTGATTCACCGCCTTTGATACGCCACCTCTGATTCCACATATCTGATTCCCCACCTCTGTTTCCCCGCCTCTGATTCCCCGCCTCTGATTCTACATATCTCATTTTCCGCCTCTGAATCCCCATCTCTGATTCCCGGACTCTGATTCCCCACCTCTGATTCCCGGCCTCTTATTCCCAGCATCTGATTCCCGGCCTCTGATTCCCGGCCTCTGATTCCCCATCTCTGATTCCGCACATCTGATTCCCTGCCTCTTATTCCCCACCTCTGATTCCCCGCCTCTGATTCCCCATATCTCATTCCCCGCCTCTGAATCCCCATCTCTGATTCCCGGACTCTGATTCCCCACCTCTGATTCCCGGCCTCTTATTCCCAGCATCTGATTCCGGCCTCTGATTCCCGGCCTCTGATTCCCTGCTTCTGATTCTGATTCCCTGCCTCTGATTCCCCATCTCTGATTCCGCACATCTGATTAGCTGCCTCTGATTCCACACCTCTGATTCCCCATATCTGATTCCCCGCCTCTGTTTCCCCGCCTCTGATTCCCCGCCTCTGTTTCCCAATATCTAAGTCCCCGCCTCTGATTCCCCAACTCTGATTCCCCACCTCTGATTCCCCAGCTCTGATTCCCCGCCTCTGATTCCCCGCATCTGATTCCCTGCATCTGATTCCAAGCCTCTGATTCCCTGCCTCTGATTCCCAACCTCTGATTCCCCACCTCTGATTCCCCATATCTGATTCCCCGCCTCTGTTTCCCCGCCTCTGATTCCCCACCTCTGTTTCCCCATATCTGATTCCCGGCCTCTTATTCCCCGCCTCTGATTCCCCACCTCTGATTCCCTACCTCTGATTCCCCATCTCCGATTCCGCACATCTGATTCCCTGCCTCTGATTCCTCGCCTCTGATTCCCTGCCTCTGATTCCGAACCTCTGATTCCCCACCTCTGATTCCCCATATCTGATTCCCCGCCTCTGTTTCCCCGCCTCTGATTCCCCTCCTCTGATTCCCCAACTCTAATTCCCCGCCTCTGATTCCCCAGCTCTGATTCCCCGTGTTTGATTCCCTGCCTCTGATTCCCTGCCCTGATACCCATCTCTGTTACACCGCCTTTGATTCGCCACCTCTGATTCCCCATATCTGATTCCCCGCCTCTGTTTCGCCGCCTCTGATTCCCTGCCTCTGATTCCCAACCTCTGATTCCACACCTCTGATTCCCCATATCTGATTCCCCGCCTCTGTTTCCGCGCCTCTGATTCCCTGCCCTTGTTTCCCCATATCTGATTCCCTGCCTCTGATTCCCCAACTCTGATTCCCCGCCTCTGATTCCCCAACTCTGATTCCCCGCCCCTGATTTCCCGTGTTTGATTCCCTTCCTCTGATTCCCTGCCTCTGATTCCCCATCTCTGATTCACCGCCTTTGATACGCCACCTCTGATTCCACATATCTGATTCCCCACCTCTGTTTCCCCGCCTCTGATTCCCCGCCTCTGATTCTACATATCTCATTTTCCGCCTCTGAATCCCCATCTCTGATTCCCGGACTCTGATTCCCCACCTCTGATTCCCGGCCTCTTATTCCCAGCATCTGATACCCGGCCTCTGATTCCCGGCCTCTGATTCCCCGCTTCTGATTCTGATTCGCTGCCTCTGATTCCCCATCTCTGATTCCGCACATCTGATTCCCTGCCTCTGATTCCCCACCTCTGATTCCACATATCTGATTTCCCGCCTCTGTTTCCCCGCCTCTGATTCCCCGCCTCTGTTTCCCCATATCTAATTCCCAACCTCTGATGCCCCAACTCTGATTCCCTGCCTCTGATTCCCCGCGTTCTATTCCCTGCCTCTGATTCCCCGCCTGTGATTCCCCATCTCTGATTCACCACCTCTGATTCCCCACCTCTGATTCCCAATATCTAATTCCCCGCCTCTGTTTGCCCGCCTCTGATTCCCCGCCTCTGTTTCCCCATATCTGATTCCCCGCCTCTGAATCCCCAACTCTGATTCCCTGCCTCTGATTCCCCAGCTCTGATTCCCCGCCTTTGATTCGCCCCGTCTGATTCCCAGCCTCTGAATCCCCGTGTCTGATTTCCTGCCTCTGATTCCCCGCCTCTGATTCCCCATCTCTGATTCACAGCCTCTGATTCCCCACCTCTGATTCCCCATCTCGGATTCCGCACATCTGATTCCCTGCCTCTGATTCCCTGACTCTGATCCCCACCTCTGATTCCCAAGCTCTGATTCCCCACCTCTGATTCCCCAACTCTGATTCCCCGCCTCTGATTCCCCAGCTCTGATTCCCCGCCTCTGATTCCCCGTGTTTGATTCCCTGCCTCTGATTCCCCGCCTCTGATTCCCCATCTCTGATTCACCGCCTTTGATTCGCCACCTCTGATTCTCCCATATCTGATTCCTCGCCTCTGTTTCCCTGCCTCTGATTCCCCGCCTCTGATTCCCCATATCTCATTCCCCGCCTCTGATTCCCCATCTCTGATTCCCGGACTCTGATTCCCCACCTCTGATTCCCAGCCTCTTATTCCCGGCATCTGATTCCGGCCTCTGATTCCCGGCCTCTGATTCCCTGCTTCTGATTCTGATTCCCTGCCTTTGATTCCCCATCTCTGATTCCGAACATCTGATTCCCTGCCTCTGATTCCCCATCTCTGATTCCCCATATCTGATACCCCGCCTCTGTTTCCCCGCCTCTGATTCCCTGCCTCTGTTTCCCAATATCTAAGTCCCCGCCTCTGATTCCCCAACTCTGATTCCCCACCTCTGATTCCCCAGCTCTGATTCCCCGCCTCTGATTCCCTGCATCTGATTCCCTGCATCTGATTCCAAGCCTCTGATTCCCTGCCTCTGATTCCCAACCTCTGATTCCCCACCTCTGATTCCCCATATCTGATTCCCAGCCTCTGTTTCCCCGCCTCTGATTCCCCGCCTCTGTTTCCCCATATCTGATTCCCGGACTCTGATTCCCCGCCTCTGATTCCCCGCCTCTGATTCCCTGCCTCTGATTCCCAACCTCTGATTCCCCACCTCTGATTCCCCGTGTTTGATTCCCCGTCTCTGTTTCCCCGCCTCTGATTCCCCGCCTCTGATTCCCCAACTCTAATTCCCCGCCTCTGATTCCCCATATCTGATTCCCCGCCTCTGAATCCCCACCTCTGATTCCCGGCCTCTTATTCTCGGCATCTGATTCCGGCCTCTGATTCCCGGCCTCTGATTCCCTGCTTCTGATTCTGATTCCCTGCCTTTGATACCCCATCTCTGATTCCGCACATCTGATTCCCTGCCTCTGATTCCCCATCTCTGATTCCCCATATCTGATTCCCCGCCTCTGTTTCCCCGCCTCTGATTCCACGCCTCTGTTTCCCAATATCTAAGTCCCCGCCTCTGATTCCCCAACTCTGATTCCCCACCTCTGATTCCCCAGCTCTGATTCCCCGCCTCTGATTCCCCGCATCTGATTCCCTGCATCTGATTCCAAGCCTCTGATTCCCTGCCTCTGATTCCCAACCTCTGATTCCCCACCTCTGATTCCCCATATCTGATTCCCAGCCTCTGTTTCCCCACCTCTGATTCCCCGCCTCTGTTTCCCCATATCTGATTCCCGGCCTCTGATTCCCCGCCTCTGATTCCCCGCCTCTGATTCCCTGCCTCTGATTCCCCTTCTCCGATTCCGCACATCTGAATCCCTGCCTCTGATTCCCCGCCTCTGATTCCCCGCCTCTGATTCCCTGCCTCTGATTCCCAACCTCTGATTCCCCACCTCTGATTCCCCGTGTTTGATTCCCCGCCTCTGTTTCCCCACCTCTGATTCCCCGCCTCTGATTCCCCAACTCTAATTCCCCGCCTCTGATTCCCCATATCTGATTCCCCGCCTCTGTTTCCCCGCCTCTGATTCCCCGCCCCTGTTTCCCCATATCTGATTCCCTGCCTCTGATTCCACAACTTTGATTCCCAGCCTCTGATTCCCCCAGCTCTGATTCCCCGCCTCTGATTCCCCGTGTTTGATTCCCTGCCTCTGATTCCCCGCCTCTGATTCCCCATCTCTGATTCACCGCCTTTGATTCGCCACCTCTGATTCCCCATATCTGATTCCCCACCTCTGTTTCCACGCCTCTGATTCCCCGCCTCTGATTCTCCATATCTCATTCCCCGCCTCTGAATCCCCATCTCTGACTCCCGGACTCTGATTCCCCACCTCTGATTCCCGGCCTCTTATTCCCAGCATCTGATTCCAGGCCTCTGATTCCCGGCCTCTGACTCCCCGCTTCTGATTCTGATTCCCTGCCTCTGATTCCCCATCTCTGATTCCGCACATCTGATTACCTGCCTCTGATTCCCCACCTCTGATTCCCCATATCTGATTCCCCGCCTCTGTTTCCACGCCTCTGATTCCCCGCCTCTGATTCCCCATATCTGATTCCCCGCCTCTGTTTCCACGCCTCTAATTCCCCGCCTCTGATTCCCCATATCTGATTCCCCGCCTCTGTTTCCCCGCCTCTGATTCCCCACCTCTGATTCCCCAGCTCTGATTCCCCGCCTCTGATTCCCCGCATCTGATTCCCTGCATCTGATTCCAAGCCTCTGACTCCCTGCCTCTGATTCCCAACCTCTGATTCCCCACCTCTGATTCCCCATATCTGATTCCCAGCCTCTGTTTCCCCGCCTCTGATTCCCCGCCTCTGTTTCCCCATATCTGATTCCCCGCCTCTGAATCCCCAACTCTGATTCCCTGCCTCTGATTCCCCAGCTTCATTCCCCGCCTTTGATTCCCCCCGTCTGATTCCCAGCCTCTGAATCCCCGTGTCTGATAACCTGCCTCTGATTCCCCGCCTCTGATTCCCCATCTCTGATTCACCGCCACTGATTCCCCACCTCTGATTCCCCATCTCTGATTCCGCACATCCGATTCCCTGCCTCTGATTCCCCGACTCTGGTTCCCCACCTCTGATTCCCCAGCTCTGATTCCCCGCCTCTGATTCCCCAACTCTGATTCCCCGCCTCTGATTCCCCAGCTCTGATTCCCCGCCTCTGATTCCCCGTGTTTGATCCCCTGCCTCTGATTCCCCAGCTCTGATTCCCCATCTCTGATTCACCGCCTTTGATTCGCCACCTCTGATTCCCCATATCTGATTCCTCGCCACTGTTTCCCCGCCTCTGATTCCCCGCCTCTGATTCCCCATATCTCATTCCCCGTCTCTGATTCCCCATCTCTGATTCCCGGACTCTGATTCCCCACCTCTGATTCCCGACCTCTTATTCCCGGCATCTGATTCCGGCCTCTGATTCCCGGCCTCTGATTCCCTGCTTCTGATTTTGATTCCCTGCCTCTGATTCCCCATTTCTGATTCCGCACATCTAATTCCCTGCCTCTGATTCCCCACCTCTGATTCCCCATATCTGAATCCCCGCCTCTGTTTCCCCGTCTCTGATTCCCCGCCTCTGTTTCCCCATATCTAAGTCCCCGCCTCTGATTCCCCAACTTTGATTCCCCACCTCTGATTCCCCAGCTCTGATTCCCCGCCTCTGATTCCCCACATCTGATTCCCCATACCTGATTCCCAGCCTCTGTTTCCCCGCCTCTGATTCCCCGCTTCTGTTTCCCCATATCTGATTCCCGGCCTCTGATTCCCCGCCTCTGATTCCCCGCCTCTGATTCCCTGCCTCTGATTCCCCATCTCCGATTCCGCACATCTGATTCCCTGCCTCTCATTCCCCGCCTCTGATTCCCCGCCTCTGATTCCCTGCCTCTGATTCCCAACCTCTGATTCCCCACCTCTGATTCCCCGTGTTTGATTCCCCGCCTCTGTTTCCCCGCCTCTGATTCCCCGCCTCTGATTCCCCAACTCTAATTCCCCGCCTCTGATTCCCCATATCTGATTCCCCGCCTCTGTTTCCCCGCCTCTGATTCCCCGCCCCTGTTTCCCCATATCTGATTCCCTGCCTCTGATTCCCCAACTTTGATTCCCAGACTCTGATTCCCCAGCTCTGATTCCCCGCCTCTGATTCAACGCATCTGATTCCCTGCATCTGATTCCAAGCCTCTGATCCCCTGCCTCTGATTCCCAACCTCTGATTCCCCACCTCTGATTCCCCATATCTGATTCCCAGACTCTGTTTCCCCGCCTCTGATTCCCCGCCTCTGTTTCCCCATATCTGATTCCCGGCCTCTGATTCCCCGCCTCTGATTCCCTGCCTGTGATTCCCCATCGCCGATTCCGCACATCTGATTCCCTGCCTCTGATTCCCCGCCTCTGATTCCCCGCCGCTGATTCCCTGCCTCTGATTTCCAACCTCTGATTCCCCACCTCTGATTCCCCGTGTTTGATTCCCCGCCTCTGTTTCCCCACCACTGATTCCCCGCCTCTGATTCCCCAACTCTAATTCCCCGCCTCTGATTCCCCATATCTGATTCCCCGCCTCTGTTTCCCCGCCTCTTATTCCCCGCCCCTGTTTCCCCATATCTGATTCCCTGACTCTGATTCCCCAACTTTGATTCCCAGCCTCTGATTCCCCAGCTCTGATTCCCCGCCTCTGATTCTCCGTGTTTGATTCCCTGCCTCTGATTCCCCGCCTCTGATTCCCCATCTCTGATTCACCGCCTTTGATTCGCCACCTCTGATTCCCCATATCTGATTCCCCACCTCTGTTTCCCCGCCTCTGATTCCCCGCCTCTGATTCTCCATATCTCATTCCCCGCTTCTGACTCCCCATCTCTGATTCCCGGACTCTGATTCCCCACCTCTGATTCCCGGCCTCTTATTCCCAGCATCTGATTCCAGGCCTCTGATTCCCGGCCTCTGACTCCCCGCTTCTGATTCTGATTCCCTGCCTCTGATTCCCCATCTCTGATTCCGCACATCTGATTACCTGCCTCTGATTCCCCACGTCTGATTCCCCATATCTGATTCCCCGCCTCTGTTTCCACGCCTCTGATTCCCCGCCTCTGTTTCCCCATATCTAATTCCCCACCTCTGATGCCCCAACTCTGATTCCCGCCTCTGATTCCACAGCTCTGATTCCCCGCCTCTGATTCCCCGCATCCGATTCCCCATATCTGATTCCCCGCCTCTGTTTCGCCGCCCCTGATTCCCCGCCTCTGTTTCCCCATATCTGATTATCCGCCGCTGATTCCCAACTATGATTCCCCGCCTCTGAATCCCCGCGTCTGATTCCCTGCCTCTGCTTCCCCGCCTCTGATTCCCCATCTCTGATTCCGCACATCTGATTAGCTGCCTCTGATTCCCCACCTCTGATTCCCCATATCTGATTCCCCGCCTCTGTTTCCCCGCCTCTGATTCCCCGCCTCTGTTTCCCAATATCTAAGTCCCCGCCTCTGATTCCCCAACTCTGATTCCCCACCTCTGATTCCCCAGCTCTGATTCCCCGCCTCTGATTCCCCGCATCTGATTCCCTGCATCTGATTCCAAGCCTCTGATTCCCTGCCTCTGATTCCCAACCTCTGATTCCCCACCTCTGATTCCCCATATCTGATTCCCCGCCTCTGTTTCCCCGCCTCTGATTCCCCACCTCTGTTTCCCCATATCTGATTCCCGGCCTCTTATTCCCCGCCTCTGATTCCCCACCTCTGATTCCCTACCTCTGATTCCCCATCTCCGATTCCGCACATCTGATTCCCTGCCTCTGATTCCTCGCCTCTGATTCCCTGCCTCTGATTCCGAACCTCTGATTCCACACCTCTGATTCCCCATATCTGATTCCCCGCCTCTGTTTCCCCGCCTCTGATTCCCCTCCTCTGATTCCCCAACTCTAATTCCCCGCCTCTGATTCCCCAGCTCTGATTCCCCGTGTTTGATTCCCTGCCTCTGATTCCCTGCCCTGATACCCATCTCTGTTACACCGCCTTTGATTCGCCACCTCTGATTCCCCATATCTGATTCCCCGCCTCTGTTTCGCCGCCTCTGATTCCCTGCCTCTGATTCCCAACCTCTGATTCCACACCTCTAATTCCCCATATCTGATTCCCCGCCTCTGTTTCCGCGCCTCTGATTCCCTGCCCTTGTTTCCCCATATCTGATTCCCTGCCTCTGATTCCCCAACTCTGATTCCCCGCCTCTGATTCCCCAGCTCTGATTCCCCGCCCCTGATTTCCCGTGTTTGATTCCCTTCTTCTGATTCCCCGCCTCTGATTCCCCATCTCTGATTCACCGCCTTTGATACGGCACCTCTGATTCCACATATCTGATTCCCCACCTCTGTTTCCCCGCCTCTGATTCCCCGCCTCTGATTCTACATATCTCATTTTCCGCCTCTGAATCCCCATCTCTGATTCCCGGACTCTGATTCCCCACCTCTGATTCCCGGCCTCTTATTCCCAGCATCTGATTCCCGGCCTCTGATTCCCGGCCTCTGATTCCCCGCTTCTGATTCTGATTCGCTGCCTCTGATTCCCCATCTCTGATTCCGCACATCTGATCCCCTGCCTCTGATTCCCCACCTCTGATTCCCCATATCTGATTTCCCGCCTCTGTTTCCCCGCCTCTGATTCCCCGCCTCTGTTTCCCCATATCTAATTCCCAACCTCTGATGCCCCAACTCTGATTCCCTGCCTCTGATTCCCCGCGTTCTATTCCCTGCCTCTGATTCCCCACCTGTGATTCCCCATCTCTGATTCACCACCTCAGATTCCCCACCTCTGATTCCCAATATCTAATTCCCCGCCTCTGTTTGCCCGCCTCTGATTCCCCGCCTCTGTTTCCCCATATCTGATTCCCCGCCTCTGAATCCCCAACTCTGATTCCCTGCCTCTGATTCCCCAGCTCTGATTCCCCGCCTTTGATTCGCCCCGTCTGATTCCCAGCCTCTGAATCCCCGTGTCTGATTTCCTGCCTCTGATTCCCCGCCTCTGATTCCCCATCTCTGATTCACAGCCTCTGATTCCCCACCTCTGATTCCCCATCTCGGATTCCGCACATCTGATTCCCTGCCTCTGATTCCCTGACTCTGATCCCCACCTATGATTCCCAAGCTCTGATTCCCCGCCTCTGATTCCCCAACTCTGATTCCCCGCCTCTGATTCCCCAGCTCTGATTCCCCGCCTCTGATTCCCCGTGTTTGATTCCCTGCCTCTGATTCCCCGCCTCTGATTCCCCATCTCTGATTCACCGCCTTTGATTCGCCACCTCTGATTCCCCATATCTGATTCCTCGCCTCTGTTTCCCCGCCTCTGATTCCCCGCCTCTGATTCCCCATATCTCATTCCCCGCCTCTGATTCCCCATCTCTGATTCCCGGACTCTGATTCCCCACCTCTGATTCCCAGCCTCTTATTCCCGGCATCTGATTCCGGCCTCTGATTCCCGGCCTCTGATTCCCTGCTTCTGATTCTGATTCCCTGCCTTTGATTCCCCATCTCTGATTCCGAACATCTGATTCCCTGCCTCTGATTCCCCATCTCTGATTCCCCATATCTGATTCCCCGCCTCTGTTTCCCCGCCTCTGATTCCCTGCCTCTGTTTCCCAATATCTAAGTCCCCGCCTCTGATTCCCCAACTCTGATTCCCCACCTCTGATTCCCCAGCTCTGATTCCCCGCCTCTGATTCCCTGCATCTGATTCCCTGCATCTGATTCCAAGCCTCTGATTCCCTGCCTCTGATTCCCAACCTCTGATTCCCCACCTCTGATTCCCCATATCTGATTCCCAGCCTCTGTTTCCCCGCCTCTGATTCCCCGCCTCTGTTTCCCCATATCTGATTCCCGGACTCTGATTCCCCGCCTCTGATTCCCTGCCTCTGATTCCCCATCTCCGATTCCGCACATCTGATTCCCTGCCTCTGATTCCCCGCCTCTGATTCCCCGCCTCTGATTCCCTGCCTCTGATTCCCAACCTCTGATTCCCCACCTCTGATTCCCCGTGTTTGATTCCCCGTCTCTGTTTCCCCGCCTCTGATTCCCCGCCTCTGATTCCCCAACTCTAATTCCCCGCCTCTGATTCCCCATATCTGATTCCCCGCCTCTGTTTCCCCGCCTCTGATTCCCCGCCCCTGTTTCCCCATATCTGATTCCCTGCCTCTGATTCCCCAACTTTGATTCCCAGCCTCTGATTCCCCAGCTCTGATTCCCCGCCTCTGATTCCCCGTGTTTGATTCCCTGCCTCTGATTCCCGTCCTCTGATTCCCCATCTCTGAATCACCGCCTTTGATTCGCCACCTCTGATTCCCCATATCTGATTCCCCGCCTCTGTTTCCCCGCCTCTGATTCCCCGCCTCTGATTCCCCATATCTCATTCCCCGACTCTGAATCCCCACCTCCGATTCCCGGCCTCTTATTCCCGGCATCTGATTCCAGCCTCTGATTCCCGGCCTCTGATTCCCTGCTTCTGATTCTGATTCCCTGCCATTGATTCCCCATCTCTGATTCCGCACATGTGATTCCCTGCCTCTGATTCCCCATCTCTGATTCCCCATATCTGATTCCCCGCCTCTGTTTCCCCGCCTCTGATTCCACGCCTCTGTTTCCCAATATCTAAGTCCCCGCCTCTGATTCCCCAACTCTGATTCCCCACCTCTGATTCCCCAGCTCTGATTCCCCGCCTCTGATTCCCCGCATCTGATTCCCTGCATCTGATTCCAAGCCTCTGATTCCCTGCCTCTGATTCCCAACCTCTGATTCCCCACCTCTGATTCCCCATATCTGATTCCCAGCCTCTGTTTCCCCACCTCTGATTCCCCGCCTCTGTTTCCCCATATCTGATTCCCGGCCTCTGATTCCCCGCCTCTGATTCCCCGCCTCTGATTCCCTGCCTCTGATTCCCCATCTCCGATTCCGCACATCTGAATCCCTGCCTCTGATTCCCCGCCTCTGATTCCCCGCCTCTGATTCCCTGCCTCTGATTCCCAACCTCTGATTCCCCACCTCTGATTCCCCGTGTTTGATTCCCTGCCTCTGCTTCCCCGCCTCTGATTCCCCATCTCTGATTCCGCACATCTGATTACCTGCCTCTGATTCCCCACGTCTGATTCCCCATATCTGATTCCCCGCCTCTGTTTCCACGCCTCTGATTCCCCGCCTCTGTTTCCCCATATCTAATTCCCCACCTCTGATGCCCCAACTCTGATTCCCGCCTCTGATTCCACAGCTCTGATTCCCCGCCTCTGATTCCCCGCATCCGATTCCCCATATCTGATTCCCCGCCTCTGTTTCGCCGCCCCTGATTCCCCGCCTCTGTTTCCCCATATCTGATTATCCGCCGCTGATTCCCAACTATGATTCCCCGCCTCTGAATCCCCGCGTCTGATTCCCTGCCTCTGCCTCCCCGCCTCTGATTCCCCATCTCTGATTCCGCACATCTGATTAGCTGCCTCTGATTCCCCACCTCTGATTCCCCATATCTGATTCCCCGCCTCTGTTTCCCCGCCTCTGATTCCCCGCCTCTGTTTCCCAATATCTAAGTCCCCGCCTCTGATTCCCCAACTCTGATTCCCCACCTCTGATTCCCCAGCTCTGATTCCCCGCCTCTGATTCCCCGCATCTGATTCCCTGCATCTGATTCCAAGCCTCTGATTCCCTGCCTCTGATTCCCAACCTCTGATTCCCCACCTCTGATTCCCCATATCTGATTCCCCGCCTCTGTTTCCCCGCCTCTGATTCCCCACCTCTGTTTCCCCATATCTGATTCCCGGCCTCTTATTCCCCGCCTCTGATTCCCCACCTCTGATTCCCTACCTCTGATTCCCCATCTCCGATTCCGCACATCTGATTCCCTGCCTCTGATTCCTCGCCTCTGATTCCCTGCCTCTGATTCCGAACCTCTGATTCCCCACCTCTGATTCCCCATATCTGATTCCCCGCCTCTGTTTCCCCGCCTCTGATTCCCCTCCTCTGATTCCCCAACTCTAATTCCCCGCCTCTGATTCCCCAGCTCTGATTCCCCGTGTTTGATTCCCTGCCTCTGATTCCCTGCCCTGATACCCATCTCTGTTACACCGCCTTTGATTCGCCACCTCTGATTCCCCATATCTGATTCCCCGCCTCTGTTTCGCCGCCTCTGATTCCCTGCCTCTGATTCCCAACCTCTGATTCCACACCTCTGATTCCCCATATCTGATTCCCCGCCTCTGTTTCCGCGCCTCTGATTCCCTGCCCTTGTTTCCCCATATCTGATTCCCTGCCTCTGATTCCCCAACTCTGATTCCCCGCCTCTGATTCCCCAGCTCTGATTCCCCGCCCCTGATTTCCCGTGTTTGATTCCCTTCTTCTGATTCCCCGCCTCTGATTCCCCATCTCTGATTCACCGCCTTTGATACGGCACCTCTGATTCCACATATCTGATTCCCCACCTCTGTTTCCCCGCCTCTGATTCCCCGCCTCTGATTCTACATATCTCATTTTCCGCCTCTGAATCCCCATCTCTGATTCCCGGACTCTGATTCCCCACCTCTGATTCCCGGCCTCTTATTCCCAGCATCTGATTCCCGGCCTCTGATTCCCGGCCTCTGATTCCCCGCTTCTGATTCAGATTCGCTGCCTCTGATTCCCCATCTCTGATTCCGCACATCTGATTCCCTGCCTCTGATTCCCCACCTCTGATTCCCCATATCTGATTTCCCGCCTCTGTTTCCCCGCCTCTGATTCCCCGCCTCTGTTTCCCCATATCTAATTCCCAACCTCTGATGCCCCAACTCTGATTCCCTGCCTCTGATTCCCCGCGTTCTATTCCCTGCCTCTGATTCCCCACCTGTGATTCCCCATCTCTGATTCACCACCTCTGATTCCCCACCTCTGATTCCCAATATCTAATTCCCCGCCTCTGTTTGCCCGCCTCTGATTCCCCGCCTCTGTTTCCCCATATCTGATTCCCCGCCTCTGAATCCCCAACTCTGATTCCCTGCCTCTGATTCCCCAGCTCTGATTCCCCGCCTTTGATTCGCCCCGTCTGATTCCCAGCCTCTGAATCCCCGTGTCTGATTTCCTGCCTCTGATTCCCCGCCTCTGATTCCCCATCTCTGATTCACAGCCTCTGATTCCCCACCTCTGATTCCCCATCTCGGATTCCGCACATCTGATTCCCTGCCTCTGATTCCCTGACTCTGATCCCCACCTATGATTCCCAAGCTCTGATTCCCCGCCTCTGATTCCCCAACTCTGATTCCCCGCCTCTGATTCCCCAGCTCTGATTCCCCGCCTCTGATTCCCCGTGTTTGATTCCCTGCCTCTGATTCCCCGCCTCTGATTCCCCATCTCTGATTCACCGCCTTTGATTCGCCACCTCTGATTCCCCATATCTGATTCCTCGCCTCTGTTTCCCCGCCTCTGATTCCCCGCCTCTGATTCCCCATATCTCATTCCCCGCCTCTGATTCCCCATCTCTGATTCCCGGACTCTGATTCCCCACCTCTGAATCCCAGCCTCTTATTCCCGGCATCTGATTCCGGCCTCTGATTCCCGGCCTCTGATTCCCTGCTTCTGATTCTGATTCCCTGCCTTTGATTCCCCATCTCTGATTCCGAACATCTGATTCCCTGCCTCTGATTCCCCATCTCTGATTCCCCATATCTGATTCCCCGCCTCTGTTTCCCCGCCTCTGATTCCCTGCCTCTGTTTCCCAATATCTAAGTCCCCGCCTCTGATTCCCCAACTCTGATTCCCCACCTCTGATTCCCCAGCTCTGATTCCCCGCCTCTGATTCCCTGCATCTGATTCCCTGCATCTGATTCCAAGCCTCTGATTCCCTGCCTCTGATTCCCAACCTCTGATTCCCCACCTCTGATTCCCCATATCTGATTCCCAGCCTCTGTTTCCCCGCCTCTGATTCCCCGCCTCTGTTTCCCCATATCTGATTCCCGGACTCTGATTCCCCGCCTCTGATTCCCTGCCTCTGATTCCCCATCTCCGATTCCGCACATCTGATTCCCTGCCTCTGATTCCCCGCCTCTGATTCCCCGCCTCTGATTCCCTGCCTCTGATTCCCAACCTCTGATTCCCCACCTCTGATTCCCCGTGTTTGATTCCCCGTCTCTGTTTCCCCGCCTCTGATTCCCCGCCTCTGATTCCCCAACTCTAATTCCCCGCCTCTGATTCCCCATATCTGATTCCCCGCCTCTGTTTCCCCGCCTCTGATTCCCCGCCCCTGTTTCCCCATATCTGATTCCCTGCCTCTGATTCCCCAACTTTGATTCCCAGCCTCTGATTCCCCAGCTCTGATTCCCCGCCTCTGATTCCCCGTGTTTGATTCCCTGCCTCTGATTCCCGTCCTCTGATTCCCCATCTCTGAATCACCGCCTTTGATTCGCCACCTCTGATTCCCCATATCTGATTCCCAACCTCTGTTTCCCCGCCTCTGATTCCCCGCCTCTGATTCCCCATATCTCATTCCCCGACTCTGAATCCCCACCTCCGATTCCCGGCCTCTTATTCCCGGCATCTGATTCCAGCCTCTGATTCCCGGCCTCTGATTCCCTGCTTCTGATTCTGATTCCCTGCCATTGATTCCCCATCTCTGATTCCGCACATGTGATTCCCTGCCTCTGATTCCCCATCTCTGATTCCCCATATCTGATTCCCCGCCTCTGTTTCCCCGCCTCTGATTCCACGCCTCTGTTTCCCAATATCTAAGTCCCCGCCTCTGATTCCCCAACTCTGATTCCCCACCTCTGATTCCCCAGCTCTGATTCCCCGCCTCTGATTCCCCGCATCTGATTCCCTGCATCTGATTCCAAGCCTCTGATTCCCTGCCTCTGATTCCCAACCTCTGATTCCCCACCTCTGATTCCCCATATCTGATTCCCAGCCTCTGTTTCCCCACCTCTGATTCCCCGCCTCTGTTTCCCCATATCTGATTCCCGGCCTCTGATTCCCCGCCTCTGATTCCCCGCCTCTGATTCCCTGCCTCTGATTCCCCATCTCCGATTCCGCACATCTGAATCCCTGCCTCTGATTCCCCGCCTCTGATTCCCCGCCTCTGATTCCCTGCCTCTGATTCCCAACCTCTGATTCCCCACCTCTGATTCCCCGTGTTTGATTCCCCGCCTCTGTTTCCCCACCTCTGATTCCCCGCCTCTGATTCCCCAACTCTAATTCCCCGCCTCTGATTCCCCATATCTGATTCCCCGCCTCTGTTTCCCCGCCTCTGATTCCCCGCCCCTGTTTCCCCATATCTGATTCCCTGCCTCTGATTCCACAACTTTGATTCCCAGCCTCTGATTCCCCCAGCTCTGATTCCCCGCCTCTGATTCCCCGTGTTTGATTCCCTGCCTCTGATTCCCCGCCTCTGATTCCCCATCTCTGATTCACCGCCTTTGATTCGCCACCTCTGATTCCCAATATCTGATTCCCCACCTCTGTTTCCCCGCCTCTGATTCCCCGCATCTGATTCTCCATATCTCATTCCCCGCCTCTGAATCCCCATCTCTGACTCCCGGACTCTGATTCCCCACCTCTGATTCCCGGCCTCTTATTCCCAGCATCTGATTCCAGGCCTCTGATTCCCGGCCTCTGACTCCCCGCTTCTGATTCTGATTCCCTGCCTCTGATTCCCCATCTCTGATTCCGCACATCTGATTACCTGCCTCTGATTCCCCACCTCTGATTCCCCATATCTGATTCCCCGCCTCTGTTTCCACGCCTCTGATTCCCCGCCTCTGATTCCCCATATCTGATTCCCCGCCTCTGTTTCCCCGCCTCTGATTCCCCGCCCCTGTTTCCCCATATCTGATTCCCTGACTCTGATTCCCCAACTTTGATTCCCAGCCTCTGATTCCCCAGCTCTGATTCCCCGCCTCTGATTCCCCGTGTTTGATTCCCTGCCTCTGATTCCCCGCCTCTGATTCCCCATCTCTGATTCACCGCCTTTGATTCGCCACCTCTGATTCCCCATATCTGATTCCCAACCTCTGTTTCCCCGCCTCTGATTCGCCGCCTCTGATTCTCCATATCTCATTCCCCGCCTCTGACTCCCCATCTCTGATTCCCGGACTCTGATTCCCCACCTCTGATTCCCGGCCTCTTATTCCCAGCATCTGATTCCAGGCCTCTGATTCCAGGCCTCTGACTCCCCGCTTCTGATTCTGATTCCCTGCCTCTGATTCCCCATCTCTGATTCCGCAAGTCTGATTACCTGCCTCTGATTCCCCACGTCTGATTCCCCATATCTGATTCCCCGCCTCTGTTTCCACGCCTCTGATTCCCCGCCTCTGTTTCCCCATATCTAATTCCCCACCTCTGATGCCCCAACTCTGATTCCCCGCCTCTGTTTCCACTGCTCTGATTCCCCGCCTCTGATTCCCCGCATCCGATTCCCCATATCTGATTCCCTGCCTCTGTTTCCCCGCCCCTGATTCCCCGCCTCTGTTTCCCCATATCTGATTATCCGCCTCTGATTCCCAACTATGATTCCCCGCCTCTGAATCCCCGCGTCTGATTCCCTGCCTCTGCTTCCCCGCCTCTGATTCCACAACTCTGATTCCCCGCCTCTGATTCCCCAGCTCTGATTCCCCGCCTCTGATTCCCCGTGTTTGATTCCCTGCCTCTGATTCCCGGCCTCTGATTCCGCATCTCTGATTCCCCACCTCTGATTCCCCAGCTCTGATTCCCCGCCTCTGATTCCCCGTGTTTGATTCCCTGCCTCTGATTCCCGGCCTCTGATTCCGCATCTCTGATTCACCGCCTTTGATTCGCCACCTCTGATTCCCCATATCTGATTCCCCGCATCTGTTTCCCCGCCTCTGATTCCCCGCCTCTGATTCCCCATATCTCAATCCCCGCCTCTGAATCCCCATCTCTGATTCCCGGACTCTGATTCCCCACCTCTGATTCCCGGCCTCTTATTCCCGGCATCTGATTCCGGCCTCTGATTCCCGGCCTCTGATTCCCTGCTTCTGATTCTGATTCCCTGCCTCTGATTCCCCATCTCTGATTCCGCACATCTGATTAGCTGCCTCTGATTCCCCACCTCTGATTCCCCATATCTGATTCCCCGCCTCTGTTTCCCCGCCTCTGATTCCCCGCCTCTGTTTCCCAATATCTAAGTCCCCGCCTCTGATTCCCCAACTCTGATTCCCCACCTCTGATTCCCCAGCTCTGATTCCCCGTGTTTGATTCCCCGTCTCTGTTTCCCCGCCTCTGATTCCCCGCCTCTGATTCCCCAACTCTAATTCCCCGCCTCTGATTCCCCATATCTGATTCCCCGCCTCTGTTTCCCCGCCTCTGATTCCCCGCCCCTGTTTCCCCATATCTGATTCCCTGCCTCTGATTTCCCAACTTTGATTCCCAGCCTCTGATTCCCCAGCTCTGATTCCCCGCCTCTGATTCCCCGTGTTTGATTCCCTGCCTCTGATTCCCGTCCTCTGATTCCCCATCTCTGAATCACCGCCTTTGATTCGCCACCTCTGAATCCCCATATCTGATTGCCCGCCTCTGTTTCCCCGCCTCTGATTCCCCGCCTCTGATTCCCCATATCTCATTCCCCGCCTCTGAATCCCCACCTCTGATTCCCGGCCTCTTATTCCCGGCATCTGATTCCGGCCTCTGATTCCCGGCCTCTGATTCCCTGCTTCTGATTCTGATTCCCTGCCTTTGATACCCCATCTCTGATTCCGCACATCTGATTCCCTGCCTCTGATTCCCCATCTCTGATTCCCCATATCTGATTCCCCGCCTCTGTTTCCCCGCCTCTGATTCCACGCCTCTGTTTCCCAATATCTAAGTCCCCGCCTCTGATTCCCCAACTCTGATTCCCCACCTCTGATTCCCCAGCTCTGATTCCCCGCCTCTGATTCCCCGCATCTGATTCCCTGCATCTGATTCCAAGCCTCTGATTCCCTGCCTCTGATTCCCAACCTCTGATTCCCCACCTCTGATTCCCCATATCTGATTCCCAGCCTCTGTTTCCCCACCTCTGATTCCCCGCCTCTGTTTCCCCATATCTGATTCCCGGCCTCTGATTCCCCGCCTCTGATTCCCCGCCTCTGATTCCCTGCCTCTGATTCCCCATCTCCGATTCCGCACATCTGAATCCCTGCCTCTGATTCCCCGCCTCTGATTCCCCGCCTCTGATTCCCTGCCTCTGATTCCCAACCTCTGATTCCCCACCTCTGATTCCCCGTGTTTGATTCCCCGCCTCTGTTTCCCCACCTCTGATTCCCCGCCTCTGATTCCCCAACTCTAATTCCCCGCCTCTGATTCCCCATATCTGATTCCCCGCCTCTGTTTCCCCGCCTCTGATTCCCCGCCCCTGTTTCCCCATATCTGATTCCCTGCCTCTGATTCCACAACTTTGATTCCCAGCCTCTGATTCCCCCAGCTCTGATTCCCCGCCTCTGATTCCCCGTGTTTGATTCCCTGCCTCTGATTCCCCGCCTCTGATTCCCCATCTCTGATTCACCGCCTTTGATTCGCCACCTCTGATTCCCCATATCTGATTCCCCACCTCTGTTTCCCCGCCTCTGATTCCCCGCCTCTGATTCTCCATATCTCATTCCCCGCCTCTGAATCCCCATCTCTGACTCCCGGACTCTGATTCCCCACCTCTGATTCCCGGCCTCTTATTCCCAGCATCTGATTCCAGGCCTCTGATTCCCGGCCTCTGACTCCCCGCTTCTGATTCTGATTCCCTGCCTCTGATTCCCCATCTCTGATTCCGCACATCTGATTACCTGCCTCTGATTCCCCACCTCTGATTCCCCATATCTGATTCCCCGCCTCTGTTTCCACGCCTCTGATTCCCCGCCTCTGATTCCCCATATCTGATTCCCCGCCTCTGTTTCCACGCCTCTAATTCCCCGCCTCTGATTCCCCATATCTGATTCCCCGCCTCTGTTTCCCCGCCTCTGATTCCCCACCTCTGATTCCCCAGCTCTGATTCCCCGCCTCTGATTCCCCGCATCTGATTCCCTGCATCTGATTCCCCGCCTCTGATTCCCCATATCTCAATCCCCGCCTCTGAATCCCCATCTCTGATTCCCGGACTCTGATTCCCCGCCTCTGATTCCCCACCTCTGATTCCCCAGCTCTGATTCCCCGCCTCTGATTCCCCAACTCTGATTCCCCGCCTCTGATTCCCCAGCTCTGATTCCCCGCCTCTGATTCCCCGTGTTTGATCCCCTGCCTCTGATTCCCCAGCTCTGATTCCCCATCTCTGATTCACCGCCTTTGATTCGCCACCTCTGATTCCCCATATCTGATTCCACGCCACTGTTTCCCCGCCTCTGATTCCCCGCCTCTGATTCCCCATATCTCATTCCCCGCCTCTGATTCCCCATCTCTGATTCCCGGACTCTGATTCCCCACCTCTGATTCCCGACCTCTTATTCCCGGCATCTGATTCCGGCCTCTGATTCCCGGCCTCTGATTCCCTGCTTCTGATTCTGATTCCCTGCCTCTGATTCCCCATTTCTGATTCCGCACATCTAATTCCCTGCCTCTGATTCCCCACCTCTGATTCCCCATATCTGAATCCCCGCCTCTGTTTCCCCGACTCTGATTCCCCGCCTCTGTTTCCCCATATCTAAGTCCCCGCCTCTGATTCCCCAACTTTGATTCCCCACCTCTGATTCCCCTGCTCTGATTCCCCGCCTCTGATTCCCCACATCTGATTCCCCATACCTGATTCCCAGCCTCTGTTTCCCCGCCTCTGATTCCCCGCTTCTGTTTCCCCATATCTGATTCCCGGCCTCTGATTCCCCGCCTCTGATTCCCCGCCTCTGATTCCCTGCCTCTGATTCCCCATCTCCGATTCCGCACATCTGATTCCCTGCCTCTCATTCCCCGCCTCTGATTCCCCGCCTCTGATTCCCTGCCTCTGTTTCCCCGCCTCTGATTCCCCGCCTCTGATTCCCCAACTCTAATTCCCCGCCTCTGATTCCCCATATCTGATTCCCCGCCTCTGTTTCCCCGCCTCTGATTCCCCGCCCCTGTTTCCCCATATCTGATTCCCTGCCTCTGATTCCCCAACTTTGATTCCCAGACTCTGATTCCCCAGCTCTGATTCCCCGCCTCTGATTCCCCGCATCTGATTCCCTGCATCTGATTCCAAGCCTCTGATCCCCTGCCTCTGATTCCCAACCTCTGATTCCCCACCTCTGATTCCCCATATCTGATTCCCAGACTCTGTTTCCCCGACTCGGATTCGCCGCCTCTGTTTCCCCATATCTGATTCCCGGCCTCTGATTCCCCGCCTCTGATTCCCTGCCTGTGATTCCCCATCGCCGATTCCGCACATCTGATTCCCTGCCTCTGATTCCCCGCCTCTGATTCCCCGCCGCTGATTCCCTGCCTCTGATTTCCAACCTCTGATTCCCCACCTCTGATTCCCCGTGTTTGATTCCCCGCCTCTGTTTCCCCACCACTGATTCCCCGCCTCTGATTCCCCAACTCTAATTCCCCGCCTCTGATTCCCCATATCTGATTCCCCGCCTCTGTTTCCCCGCCTCTGATTCCCCGCCCCTGTTTCCCCATATCTGATTCCCCGCCTCTGATTCTCCATATCTCATTCCCCGCCTCTGACTCCCCATCTCTGATTCCCGGACTCTGATTCCCCACCTCTGATTCCCGGCCTCTTATTCCCAGCATCTGATTCCAGGCCTCTGATTCCCGGCCTCTGACTCCCCGCTTCTGATTCTGATTCCCTGCCTCTGATTCCCCATCTCTGATTCCGCACATCTGATTACCTGCCTCTGATTCCCCACGTCTGATTCCCCATATCTGATTCCCCGCCTCTGTTTCCACGCCTCTGATTCCCCGCCTCTGTTTCCCCATATCTAATTCCCCACCTCTGATGCCCCAACTCTGATTCCCGCCTCTGATTCCACAGCTCTGATTCCCCGCCTCTGATTCCCCGCATCCGATTCCCCATATCTGAATCCCCGCCTCTGTTTCCCCGCCCCTGATTCCCCGCCTCTGTTTCCCCATATCTGATTATCCGCCTCTGATTCCCAACTATGATTCCCCGCCTCTGAATCCCCGCGTCTGATTCCCTGCCTCTGCTTCCCCGCCTCTGATTCCCCAACTCTGATTCCCCGCCTCTGATTCCCCAGCTCTGATTCCCCGCCTCTGATTCCCCGTGTTTGATTCCCTGCCTCTGATTCCCGGCCTCTGATTCCGCATCTCTGATTCACCGCCTTTGATTCGCCACCTCTGATTCCCCATATCTGATTCCCCGCATCTGTTTCCCCGCCTCTGATTCCCCGCCTCTGATTCCCCATATCTCAATCCCCGCCTCTGAATCCCCATCTCTGATTCCCGGACTCTGATTCCCCACCTCTGATTCCCGGCCTCTTATTCCCGGCATCTGATTCCGGCCTCTGATTCCCGGCCTCTGATTCCCTGCTTCTGATCCAGATTCCCTGCCTCTGATTCCCCATCTCTGATTCCGCACATCTGATTAGCTGCCTCTGATTCCCCACCTCTGATTCCCCATATCTGATTCCCCGCCTCTGTTTCCCCGCCTCTGATTCCCCGCCTCTGTTTCCCAATATCTAAGTCCCCGCCTCTGATTCCCCAACTCTGATTCCCCACCTCTGATTCCCCAGCTCTGATTCCCCGCCTCTGATTCCCCACCTCTGTTTCCCCATATCTGATTCCCGGCCTCTTATTCCCCGCCTCTGATTCTCCACCTCTGATTCCCCACCTCTGTTTCCCCATATCTGATTCCCGGCCTCTTATTCCCCGCCTCTGATTCTCCACCTCTGATTCCCTACCTCTGATTCCCCATCTCCGATTCCGCACATCTGATTCCCTGCCTCTGATTCCTCGCCTCTGATTCCCTGCCTCTGATTCCGAACCTCTGATTCCCCACCTCTGATTCCCCATATCTGATTCCCCCCCTCTGTTTCCCCGCCTCTGATTCCCCTCCTCTGATTCCCCAACTCTAATTCCCCGCCTCTGATTCCCCAGCTCTGATTCCCCGTGTTTGATTCCCTGCCTCTGATTCCCTGCCCTGATACACATCTCTGTTACACCTCCTTTGATTCGCCACCTCTGATTCCCCATATCTGATTCCCCGCCTCTGTTTCGCCGCCTCTGATTCCCTGCCTCTGATTCCAAACCTCTGATTCCACACCTCTGATTCCCCATATCTGATTCCCCGCCTCTGTTTCCGCGCCTCTGATTCCCTGCCCTTGTTTCCCCATATCTGATTCCCTGCCTCTGATTCCCCAACTCTGATTCCCCGCCTCTGATTCCCCAGCTCTGATTCCCCGCCCCTGATTTCCCGTGTTTGATTCCCTTCTTCTGATTCCCCGCCTCTGATTCCCCATCTCTGATTCACCGCCTTTGATACGCCACCTCTGATTCCACATATCTGATTCCCCACCTCTGTTTCCCCGCCTCTGATTCCCCGCCTCTGATTCTACATATCTCATTTTCCGCCTCTGAATCCCCATCTCTGATTCCCGGACTCTGATTCCCCACCTCTGATTCCCGGCCTCTTATTCCCAGCATCTGATTCCCGGCCTCTGATTCCCGGCCTCTGATTCCCCGCTTCTGATTCTGATTCGCTGCCTCTGATTCCCCATCTCTGATTCCGCACATCTGATTCCCTGCCTCTGATTCCCCACCTCTGATTCCCCATATCTGATTTCCCGCCTCTGTTTCCCCGCCTCTGATTCCCCGCCTCTGTTTCCCCATATCTAATTCCCAACCTCTGATGCCCCAACTCTGATTCCCTGCCTCTGATTCCCCGCGTTCTATTCCCTGCCTCTGATTCCCCGCCTGTGATTCCCCATCTCTGATTCACCACCTCTGATTCCCCACCTCTGATTCCCAATATCTAATTCCCCGCCTCTGTTTGCCCGCCTCTGATTCCCCGCCTCTGTTTCCCCATATCTGATTCCCCGCCTCTGAATCCCCAACTCTGATTCCCTGCCTCTGATTCCCCAGCTCTGATTCAGCGCCTTTGATTCGCCCCGTCTGATTCCCAGCCTCTGAATCCCCGTGTCTGATTTCCTGCCTCTGATTCCCCGCCTCTGATTCCCCATCTCTGATTCACAGCCTTTGATTCCCCACCTCTGATTCCCCATCTCGGATTCCGCACATCTGATTCCCTGCCTCTGATTCCCTGACTCTGATCCCCACCTATGATTCCCAAGCTCTGATTCCCCGCCTCTGATTCCCCAACTCTGATTCCCCGCCTCTGATTCCCCAGCTCTGATTCCCCGCCTCTGATTCCCCGTGTTTGATTCCCTGCCTCTGATTCCCCGCCTCTGATTCCCCATCTCTGATTCACCGCCTTTGATTCGCCACCTCTGATTCCCCATATCTGATTCCTCGCCTCTGTTTCCCCGCCTCTGATTCCCCATCTCTGATTCCCGGACTCTGATTCCCCACCTCTGATTCCCAGCCTCTTATTCCCGGCATCTGATTCCGGCCTCTGATTCCCGGCCTCTGATTCCCTGCTTCTGATTCTGATTCCCTGCCTTTGATTCCCCATCTCTGTTCCGAACATCTGATTCCCTGCCTCTGATTCCCCATCTCTGATTCCCCATATCTGATTCCCCGCCTCTGTTTCCCCGCCTCTGATTCCCTGCCTCTGTTTCCCAATATCTAAGTCCCCGCCTCTGATTCCCCAACTCTGATTCCCCACCTCTGATTCCCCAGCTCTGATTCCCCGCCTCTGATTCCCTGCATCTGATTCCCTGCATCTGATTCCAAGCCTCTGATTCCCTGCCTCTGATTCCCAACCTCTGATTCCCCACCTCTGATTCCCCATATCTGATTCCCAGCCTCTGTTTCCCCGCCTCTGATTCCCCGCCTCTGTTTCCCCATATCTGATTCCCGGACTCTGATTCCCCGCCTCTGATTCCCTGCCTCTGATTCCCCATCTCCGATTCCGCACATCTGATTAACTGCCTCTGATTCCCCGCCTCTGATTCCCCGCCTCTGATTCCCTGCCTCTGATTCCCAACCTCTGATTCCCCACCTCTGATTCCCCGTGTTTGATTCCCCGTCTCTGTTTCCCCGCCTCTGATTCCCCGCCTCTGATTCCCCAACTCTAATTCCCCGCCTCTGATTCCCCATATCTGATTCCCCGCCTCTGTTTCCCCGCCTCTGATTCCCCGCCCCTGTTTCCCCATATCTGATTCCCTGCCTCTGATTCCCCAACTTTGATTCCCAGCCTCTGATTCCCCAGCTCTGATTCCCAGCCTCTGATTCCCCGTGTTTGATTCCCTGCCTCTGATTCCCGTCCTCTGATTCCCCATCTCTGAATCACCGCCTTTGATTCGCCACCTCTGATTCCCCATATCTGATTCCCCGCCTCTGTTTCCCCGCCTCTGATTCCCCGCCTCTGATTCCCCATATCTCATTCCCCGCCTCTGAATCCCCACCTCTGATTCCCGGCCTCTTATTCCCGGCATCTGATTCCGGCCTCTGATTCCCGGCCTCTGATTCCCTGCTTCTGATTCTGATTCCCTGCCATTGATTCCCCATCTCTGATTCCGCACATCTGATTCCCTGCCTCTGATTCCCCATCTCTGATTCCCCATATCTGATTCCCCGCCTCTGTTTCCCCGCCTCTGATTCCACGCCTCTGTTTCCCAATATCTAAGTCCCCGCCTCTGATTCCCCAACTCTGATTCCCCACCTCTGATTCCCCAGCTCTGATTCCCCGCCTCTGATACCCCGCATCTGATTCCCTGCATCTGATTCCAAGCCTCTGATTCCCTGCCTCTGATTCCCAACCTCTGATTCCCCACCTCTGATTCCCCATATCTGATTCCCAGCCTCTGTTTCCCCACCTCTGATTCCCCGCCTCTGTTTCCCCATATCTGATTCCCGGCCTCTGATTCCCCGCCTCTGATTCCCCGCCTCTGATTCCCTGCCTCTGATTCCCCATCTCCGATTCCGCACATCTGAATCCCTGCCTCTGATTCCCCGCCTCTGATTCCCCGCCTCTGATTCCCTGCCTCTGATTCCCAACCTCTGATTCCCCACCTCTGATTCCCCGTGTTTGATTCCCCGCCTCTGTTTCCCCACCTCTGATTCCCCGCCTCTGATTCCCCATATCTGATTCCCCGCCTCTGTTTCCCCGCCTCTGATTCCCCGCCCCTGTTTCCCCATATCTGATTCCCTGCCTCTGATTCCACAACTTTGATTCCCAGCCTCTGATTCCCCCAGCTCTGATTCCCCGCCTCTGATTCCCCGTGTTTGATTCCCTGCCTCTGATTCCCCGCCTCTGATTCCCCATCTCTGATTCACCGCCTTTGATTCGCCACCTCTGATTCCCCATATCTGATTCCCCACCTCTGTTTCCCCGCCTCTGATTCCCCGCCTCTGATTCTCCATATCTCATTCCCCGACTCTGAATCCCCATCTCTGACTCCCGGACTCTGATTCCCCACCTCTGATTCCCGGCCTCTTATTCCCAGCATCTGATTCCAGGCCTCTGATTCCCGGCCTCTGACTCCCCGCTTCTGATTCTGATTCCCTGCCTCTGATTCCCCATCTCTGATTCCGCACATCTGATTACCTGCCTCTGATTCCCCACCTCTGATTCCCCATATCTGATTCCCCGCCTCTGTTTCCACGCCTCTGATTCCCCGCCTCTGATTCCCCATATCTGATTCCCCGCCTCTGTTTCCACGCCTCTAATTCCCCGCCTCTGATTCCCCATATCTGATTCCCCGCCTCTGTTTCCCCGCCTCTGATTCCCCGCCCCTGTTTCCCCATATCTGATTCCCTGACTCTGATTCCCCAACTTTGATTCCCAGCCTCTGATTCCCCAGCTCTGATTCCCCGCCTCTGATTCCCCGTGTTTGATTCCCTGCCTCTGATTCCCCGCCTCTGATTCCCCATCTCTGATTCACCGCCTTTGATTCGCCACCTCTGATTCCCCATATCTGATTCCCCACCTCTGTTTCCCCGCCTCTGATTCCCCGCCTCTGATTCTCCATATCTCATTCCCCGCCTCTGACTCCCCATCTCTGATTCCCGGACTCTGATTCCCCACCTCTGATTCCCGGCCTCTTATTCCCAGCATCTGATTCCAGGCCTCTGATTCCAGGCCTCTGACTCCCCGCTTCTGATTCTGATTCCCTGCCTCTGATTCCCCATCTCTGATTCCGCACGTCTGATTACCTGCCTCTGATTCCCCACGTCTGATTCCCCATATCTGATTCCCCGCCTCTGTTTCCACGCCTCTGATTCCCCGCCTCTGTTTCCCCATATCTAATTCCCCACCTCTGATGCCCCAACTCTGATTCCCCGCCTCTGTTTCCACAGCTCTGATTCCCCGCCTCTGATTCCCCGCATCCGATTCCCCATATCTGATTCCCTGCCTCTGTTTCCCCGCCCCTGATTCCCCGCCTCTGTTTCCCCATATCTGATTATCCGCCTCTGATTCCCAACTATGATTCCCCGCCTCTGAATCCCCGCGTCTGATTCCCTGCCTCTGCTTCCCCGCCTCTGATTCCACAACTCTGATTCCCCGCCTCTGATTCCCCAGCTCTGATTCCCCGCCTCTGATTCCCCGTGTTTGATTCCCTGCCTCTGATTCCCGGCCTCTGATTCCGCATCTCTGATTCCCCGCCTCTGATTCCCCAGCTCTGATTCCCCGCCTCTGATTCCCCGTGTTTGATTCCCTGCCTCTGATTCCCGGCTTCTGATTCCGCATCTCTGATTCACCGCCTTTGATTCGCCACCTCTGATTCCCCATATCTGATTCCCCGCATCTGTTTCCCCGCCTCTGATTCCCCGCCTCTGATTCCCCATATCTCAATCCCCGCCTCTGAATCCCCATCTCTGATTCCCGGACTCTGATTCCCCACCTCTGATTCCCGGCCTCTTATTCCCGGCATCTGATTGCGGCCTCTGATTCCCGGCCTCTGATTCCCTGCTTCTGATTCTGATTCCCTGCCTCTGATTCCCCATCTCTGATTCCGCACATCTGATTAGCTGCCTCTGATTCCCCACCTCTGATTCCCCATATCTGATTCCCCGCCTCTGTTTCCCCGCCTCTGATTCCCCGCCTCTGTTTCCCAATATCTAAGTCCCCGCCTCTGATTCCCCAACTCTGATTCCCCACCTCTGATTCCCCAGCTCTGATTCCCCGCCTCTGATTCCCCTCATCTGATTCCCTGCATCTGATTCCAAGCCTCTGATTCCCTGCCTCTGATTCCCAACCTCTGATTCCCCACCTCTGATTCCCCATATCTGATTCCCCGCCTCTGTTTCCCCGCCTCTGATTCCCCACCTCTGTTTCCCCATATCTGATTCCCGGCCTCTTATTCCCCGCCTCTGATTCCCCACCTCTGATTCCCTACCTCTGATTCCCCATCTCCGATTCCGCACATCTGATTCCCTGCCTCTGATTCCTCGCCTCTGATTCCCTGCCTCTGATTCCGAACCTCTGATTCCCCACCTCTGATTCCCCATATCTGATTCCCCGCCTCTGTCTCCCCGCCTCTGATTCCCCTCCTCTGATTCCCCAACTCTAATTCCCCGCCTCTGATTCCCCAGCTCTGATTCCCCGTGTTTGATTCCCTGCCTCTGATTCCCTGCCCTGATACCCATCTCTGTTACACCGCCTTTGATTCGCCACCTCTGATTCCCCATATCTGATTCCCCGCCTCTGTTTTGCCGCCTCTGATTCCCTGCCTCTGATTCCCAACCTCTGATTCCACACCTCTGATTCCCCATATCTGATTCCCCGCCTCTGTTTCCGCGCCTCTGATTCCCTGCCCTTGTTTCCCCATATCTGATTCCCTGCCTCTGATTCCCCAACTCTGATTCCCCGCCTCTGATTCCCCAGCTCTGATTCCCCGCCCCTGATTTCCCGTGTTTGATTCCCTTCTTCTGATTCCCCGCCTCTGATTCCCCATCTCTGATTCACCGCCTTTGATACGCCACCTCTGATTCCACATATCTGATTCCCCACCTCTGTTTCCCCGCCTCTGATTCCCCGCCTCTGATTCTACATATCTCATTTTCCGCCTCTGAATCCCCATCTCTGATTCCCGGACTCTGATTCCCCACCTCTGATTCCCGGCCTCTTATTCCCAGCATCTGATTCCCGGCCTCTGATTCCCGGCCTCTGATTCCCCGCTTCTGATTCTGATTCGCTGCCTCTGATTCCCCATCTCTGATTCCGCACATCTGATTCCCTGCCTCTGATTCCCCACCTCTGATTCCCCATATCTGATTTCCCGCCTCTGTTTCCCCGCCTCTGATTCCCCGCCTCTGTTTCCCCATATCTAATTCCCAACCTCTGATGCCCCAACTCTGATTCCCTGCCTCTGATTCCCCGCGTTCTATTCCCTGCCTCTGATTCCCCGCCTGTGATTCCCCATCTCTGATTCACCACCTCTGATTCCCCACCTCTGATTCCCAATATCTAATTCCCCGCCTCTGTTTGCCCGCCTCTGATTCCCCGCCTCTGTTTCCCCATATCTGATTCCCCGCCTCTGAATCCCCAACTCTGATTCCCTGCCTCTGATTCCCCAGCTCTGATTCCCCGCCTTTGATTCGCCCCGTCTGATTCCCAGCCTCTGAATCCCCGTGTCTGATTTCCTACCTCTGATTCCCCGCCTCTGATTCCCCATCTCTGATTCACAGCCTCTGATTCCCCACCTCTGATTCCCCATCTCGGATTCCGCACATCTGATTCCCTGCCTCTGATTCCCTGACTCTGATCCCCACCTATGATTCCCAAGCTCTGATTCCCCGCCTCTGATTCCCCAACTCTGATTCCCCGCCTCTGATTCCCCAGCTCTGATTCCCCGCCTCTGATTCCCCGTGTTTGATTCCCTGCCTCTGATTCCCCGCCTCTGATTCCCCATCTCTGATTCACTGCCTTTGATTCGCCACCTCTGATTCCCCATATCTGATTCCTCGACTCTGTTTCCCCGCCTCTGATTCCCCGCCTCTGATTCCCCATATCTCATTCCCCGCCTCTGATTCCCCATCTCTGATTCCCGGACTCTGATTCCCCACCTCTGATTCCCAGCCTCTTATTCCCGGCATCTGATTCCGGCCTCTGATTCCCGGCCTCTGATTCCCTGCTTCTGATTCTGATTCCCTGCCTTTGATTCCCCATCTCTGATTCCGAACATCTGATTCCCTGCCTCTGTTTCCCCGCCTCTGATTCCCCTCCTCTGATTCCCCAACTCTAATTCCCCGCCTCTGATTCCCCAGCTCTGATTCCCCGTGTTTGATTCCCTGCCTCTGATTCCCTGCCCTGATACACATCTCTGTTACACCGCCTTTGATTCGCCACCTCTGATTCCCCATATCTGATTCCCCGCCTCTGTTTCGCCGCCTCTGATTCCCTGCCTCTGATTCCCAACCTCTGATTCCACACCTCTGATTCCCCATATCTGATTCCCTGCCTCTGATTCCCCAACTCTGATTCCCCGCCTCTGATTCCCCATCTCTGATTCACCGCCTTTGATACGCCACCTCTGATTCCACATATCTGATTCCCCACCTCTGTTTCCCCGCCTCTGATTCCCCGCCTCTGATTCTACATATCTCATTTTCCGCCTCTGAATCCCCATCTCTGATTCCCGGACTCTGATTCCCCACCTCTGATTCCCGGCCTCTTATTCCCAGCATCTGATTCCCGGCCTCTGATTCCCGGCCTCTGATTCCCCGCTTCTGATTCTGATTCGCTGCCTCTGATTCCCCATCTCTGATTCCGCACATCTGATTCCCTGACTCTGATTCCCCACCTCTGATTCCCCATATCTGATTTCCCGCCTCTGTTTCCCCGCCTCTGATTCCCCGCCTCTGTTTCCCCATATCTAATTCCCAACCTCTGATGCCCCAACTCTGATTCCCTGCCTCTGATTCCCCGCGTTCTATTCCCTGCCTCTGATTCCCCGCCTGTGATTCCCCATCTCTGATTCACCACCTCTGATTCCCCACCTCTGATTCCCAATATCTAATTCCCCGCCTCTGTTTGCCCGCCTCTGATTCCCCGCCTCTGTTTCCCCATATCTGATTCCCCGCCTCTGAATCCCCAACTCTGATTCCCTGCCTCTGATTCCCCAGCTCTGATTCCCCGCCTTTGATTCGCCCCATCTGATTCCCAGCCTCTGAATCCCCGTGTCTGATTTCCTGCCTCTGATTCCCCGCCTCTGATTCCCCATCTCTGATTCACAGCCTCTGATTCCCCACCTCTGATTCCCCATCTCGGATTCCGCACATCTGATTCCCTGCCTCTGATTCCCTGACTCTGATCCCCACCTATGATTCCCAAGCTCTGATTCCCCGCCTCTGATTCCCCAACTCTGATTCCCCGCCTCTGATTCCCCAGCTCTGATTCCCCGCCTCTGATTCCCCGTGTTTGATTCCCTGCCTCTGATTCCCCGCCTCTGATTCCCCATCTCTGATTCACCGCCTTTGATTCGCCACCTCTGATTCCCCATATCTGATTCCTCGCCTCTGTTTCCCCGCCTCTGATTCCCCATCTCTGATTCCCGGACTCTGATTCCCCACCTCTGATTCCCAGCCTCTTATTCCCGGCATCTGATTCCGGCCTCTGATTCCCGGCCTCTGATTCCCTGCTTCTGATTCTGATTCCCTGCCTTTGATTCCCCATCTCTGATTCCGAACATCTGATTCCCTGCCTCTGATTCCCCATCTCTGATTCCCCATATCTGATTCCCCGCCTCTGTTTCCCCGCCTCTGATTCCCTGCCTCTGTTTCCCAATATCTAAGTCCCCGCCTCTGATTCCCCAACTCTGATTCCCCACCTCTGATTCCCCAGCTCTGATTCCCCGCCTCTGATTCCCTGCATCTGATTCCCTGCATCTGATTCCAAGCCTCTGATTCCCTGCCTCTGATTCCCAACCTCTGATTCCCCACCTCTGATTCCCCATATCTGATTCCCAGCCTCTGTTTCCCCGCCTCTGATTCCCCGCCTCTGTTTCCCCATATCTGATTCCCGGACTCTGATTCCCCGCCTCTGATTCCCTGCCTCTGATTCCCCATCTCCGATTCCGCACATCTGATTCCCTGCCTCTGATTCCCCGCCTCTGATTCCCCGCCTCTGATTCCCTGCCTCTGATTCCCAACCTCTGATTCCCCACCTCTGATTCCCCGTGTTTGATTCCCCGTCTCTGTTTCCCCGCCTCTGATTCCCCGCCTCTGATTCCCCAACTCTAATTCCCCGCCTCTGATTCCCCATATCTGATTCCCCGCCTCTGTTTCCCCGCCTCTGATTCCCCGCCCCTGTTTCCCCATATCTGATTCCCTGCCTCTGATTCCCCAACTTTGATTCCCAGCCTCTGATTCCCCAGCTCTGATTCCCAGCCTCTGATTCCCCGTGTTTGATTCCCTGCCTCTGATTCCCGTCCTCTGATTCCCCATCTCTGAATCACCGCCTTTGATTCGCCACCTCTGATTCCCCATATCTGATTCCCCGCCTCTGTTTCCCCGCCTCTGATTCCCCATATCTCATTCCCCGCCTCTGAATCCCCACCTCTGATTCCCGGCCTCTTATTCCCGGCATCTGATTCCGGCCTCTGATTCCCGGCCTCTGATTCCCTGCTTCTGATTCTGATTCCCTGCCATTGATTCCCCATCTCTGATTCCGCACATCTGATTCCCTGCCTCTGATTCCCCATCTCTGATTCCCCATATCTGATTCCCCACCTCTGTTTCCCCGCCTCTGATTCCACGCCTCTGTTTCCCAATATCTAAGTCCCCGCCTCTGATTCCCCAACTCTGATTCCCCACCTCTGATTCCCCAGCTCTGATTCCCCGCCTCTGATTCCCCGCATCTGATTCCCTGCATCTGATTCCAAGCCTCTGATTCCCTGCCTCTGATTCCCAACCTCTGATTCCCCACCTCTGATTCCGCATATCTGATTCCCAGCCTCTGTTTCCCCACCTCTGATTCCCCGCCTCTGTTTCCCCATATCTGATTCCCGGCCTCTGATTCCCCGCCTCTGATTCCCCGCCTCTGATTCCCTGCCTCTGATTCCCCATCTCCGATTCCGCACATCTGAATCCCTGCCTCTGATTCCCCGCCTCTGATTCCCCGCCTCTGATTCCCTGCCTCTGAATCCCAACCTCTGATTCCCCACCTCTGATTCCCCGTGTTTGATTCCCCGCCTCTGTTTCCCCACCTCTGATTCCCCGCCTCTGATTCCCCAACTCTAATTCCCCGCCTCTGATTCCCCATATCTGATTCCCCGCCTCTGTTTCCCCGCCTCTGATTCCCCGCCCCTGTTTCCCCATATCTGATTCCCTGCCTCTGATTCCACAACTTTGATTCCCAGCCTCTGATTCCCCCAGCTCTGATTCCCCGCCTCTGATTCCCCGTGTTTGATTCCCTGCCTCTGATTCCCCGCCTCTGATTCCTCATCTCTGATTCACCGCCTTTGATTCGCCACCTCTGATTCCCCATATCTGATTCCCCACCTCTGTTTCCCCGCCTCTGATTCCCCGCCTCTGATTCTCCATATCTCATTCCCCGCCTCTGAATCCCCATCTCTGACTCCCGGACTCTGATTCCCCACCTCTGATTCCCAGCCTCTTATTCCCAGCATCTGATTCCAGGCCTCTGATTCCCGGCCTCTGACTCCCCGCTTCTGATTCTGATTCCCTGCCTCTGATTCCCCATCTCTGATTCCGCACATCTGATTACCTGCCTCTGATTCCCCACCTCTGATTCCCCATATCTGATTCCCCGCCTCTGTTTCCACGCCTCTGATTCCCCGCCTCTGATTCCCCATATCTGATTCCCCGCCTCTGTTTCCACGCCTCTAATTCCCCGCCTCTGATTCCCCATATCTGATTCCCCGCCTCTGTTTCCCAGCCTCTGATTCCCCGCCCCTGTTTCCCCATATCTGATTCCCTGACTCTGATTCCCCAACTTTGATTCCCAGCCTCTGATTCCCCAGCTCTGATTCCCCGCCTCTGATTCCCCGTGTTTGATTCCCTGCCTCTGATTCCCCGCCTCTGATTCCCCATCTCTGATTCACCGCCTTTGATTCACCACCTCTGATTCCCCATATCTGATTCCCCACCTCTGTTTCCCCGCCTCTGATTCCCCGCCTCTGATTCTCCATATCTCATTCCCCGCCTCTGACTCCCCATCTCTGATTCCCGGACTCTGATTCCCCACCTCTGATTCCCGGCCTCTTATTCCCAGCATCTGATTCCAGGCCTCTGATTCCAGGCCTCTGACTCCCCGCTTCTGATTCTGATTCCCTGCCTCTGATTCCCCATCTCTGATTCCGCACGTCTGATTACCTGCCTCTGATTCCCCACGTCTGATTCCCCATATCTGATTCCCCGCCTCTGTTTCCACGCCTCTGATTCCCCGCCTCTGTTTCCCCATATCTAATTCCCCACCTCTGATGCCCCAACTCTGATTCCCCGCCTCTGTTTCCACAGCTCTGATTCCCCGCCTCTGATTCCCCGCATCCGATTCCCCATATCTGATCCCCTGCCTCTGTTTCCCCGCCCCTGATTCCCCGCCTCTGTTTCCCCATATCTGATTATCCGCCTCTGATTCCCAACTATGATTCCTCGCCTCTGAATCCCCGCGTCTGATTCCCTGCCTCTGCTTCCCCGCCTCTGATTCCACAACTCTGATTCCCCGCCTCTGATTCCCCAGCTCTGATTCCCCGCCTCTGATTCCCCGTGTTTGATTCCCTGACTCTGATTCCCGGCCTCTGATTCCGCATCTCTGATTCCCCGCCTCTGATTCCCCAGCTCTGATTCCCCGCCTCTGATTCCCCGTGTTTGATTCCCTGCCTCTGATTCCCGGCCTCTGATTCCGCATCTCTGATTCACCGCCTTTGATTCGCCACCTCTGATTCCCCATATCTGATTCCCCGCATCTGTTTCCCCGCCTCTGATTCCCCGCCTCTGATTCCCCATATCTCAATCCCCGCCTCTGAATCCCCATCTCTGATTCCCGGACTCTGATTCCCCACCTCTGATTCCCGGCCTCTTATTCCCGGCATCTGATTGCGGCCTCTGATTCCCGGCCTCTGATTCCCTGCTTCTGATTCTGATTCCCTGCCTCTGATTCCCCATCTCTGATTCCGCACATCTGATTAGCTGCCTCTGATTCCCCACCTCTGATTCCCCATATCTGATTCCCCGCCTCTGTTTCCCCGCCTCTGATTCCCCGCCTCTGTTTCCCAATATCTAAGTCCCCGCCTCTGATTCCCCAACTCTGATTCCCCACCTCTGATTCCCCAGCTCTGATTCCCCGCCTCTGATTCCCCGCATCTGATTCCCTGCATCTGATTCCAAGCCTCTGATTCCCTGCCTCTGATTCCCAACCTCTGATTCCCCACCTCTGATTCCCCATATCTGATTCCCCGCCTCTGTTTCCCCGCCTCTGATTCCCCACCTCTGTTTCCCCATATCTGATTCCCGGCCTCTTATTCCCCGCCTCTGATTCCCCACCTCTGATTCCCTACCTCTGATTCCCCATCTCCGATTCCGCACATCTGATTCCCTGCCTCTGATTCCTCGCCTCTGATTCCCTGCCTCTGATTCCGAACCTCTGATTCCCCACCTCTGATTCCCCATATCTGATTCCCCGCCTCTGTTTCCCCGCCTCTGATTCCCCTCCTCTGATTCCCCAACTCTAATTCCCCGCCTCTGATTCCCCAGCTCTGATTCCCCGTGTTTGATTCCCTGCCTCTGATTCCCTGCCCTGATACCCATCTCTGTTACACCGCCTTTGATTCGCCACCTCTGATTCCCCATATCTGATTCCCCGCCTCTGTTTTGCCGCCTCTGATTCCCTGCCTCTGATTCCCAACCTCTGATTCCACACCTCTGATTCCCCATATCTGATTCCCCGCCTCTGTTTCCGCGCCTGTGATTCCCTGCACTTGTTTCCCCATATCTGATTCCCTGCCTCTGATTCCCCAACTCTGATTCCCCGCCTCTGATTCCCCAGCTCTGATTCCCCGCCCCTGATTTCCCGTGTTTGATTCCCTTCTTCTGATTCCCCGCCTCTGATTCCCCATCTCTGATTCACCGCCTTTGATACGCCACCTCTGATTCCACATATCTGATTCCCCACCTCTGTTTCCCCGCCTCTGATTCCCCGCCTCTGATTCTACATATCTCATTTTCCGCCTCTGAATCCCCATCTCTGATTCCCGGACTCTGATTCCCCACCTCTGATTCCCGGCCTCTTATTCCCAGCATCTGATTCCCGGCCTCTGATTCCCGGCCTCTGATTCCCCGCTTCTGATTCTGATTCGCTGCCTCTGATTCCCCATCTCTGATTCCGCACATCTGATTCCCTGCCTCTGATTCCCCACCTCTGATTCCCCATATCTGATTTCCCGCCTCTGTTTCCCCGCCTCTGATTCCCCGCCTCTGTTTCCCCATATCTAATTCCCAACCTCTGATGCCCCAACTCTGATTCCCTGCCTCTGATTCCCCGCGTTCTATTCCCTGCCTCTGATTCCCCGCCTGTGATTCCCCATCTCTGATTCACCACCTCTGATTCCCCACCTCTGATTCCCAATATCTAATTCCCCGCCTCTGTTTGCCCGCCTCTGATACCCCGCCTCTGTTTCCCCATATCTGATTCCCCGCCTCTGAATCCCCAACTCTGATTCCCTGCCTCTGATTCCCCAGCTCTGATTCCCCGCCTTTGATTCGCCCCGTCTGATTCCCAGCCTCTGAATCCCCGTGTCTGATTTCCTACCTCTGATTCCCCGCCTCTGATTCCCCATCTCTGATTCACAGCCTCTGATTCCCCACCTCTGATTCCCCATCTCGGATTCCGCACATCTGATTCCCTGCCTCTGATTCCCTGACTCTGATCCCCACCTATGATTCCCAAGCTCTGATTCCCCGCCTCTGATTCCCCAACTCTGATTCCCCGCCTCTGATTCCCCAGCTCTGATTCCCCGCCTCTGATTCCCCGTGTTTGATTCCCTGCCTCTGATTCCCCGCCTCTGATTCCCCATCTCTGATTCACCGCCTTTGATTCGCCACCTCTGATTCCCCATATCTGATTCCTCGCCTCTGTTTCCCCGCCTCTGATTCCCTGCCTCTGATTCCCCATATCTCATTCCCCGCCTCTGATTCCCCATCTCTGATTCCCGGACTCTGATTCCCCACCTCTGATTCCCAGCCTCTTATTCCCGGCATCTGATTCCGGCCTCTGATTCCCGGCCTCTGATTCCCTGCTTCTGATTCTGATTCCCTGCCTTTGATTCCCCATCTCTGATTCCGAACATCTGATTCCCTGCCTCTGATTCCCCATCTCTGATTCCCCATATCTGATTCCCCGCCTCTGTTTCCCCGCCTCTGATTCCCTGCCTCTGTTTCCCAATATCTAAGTCCCCGCCTCTGACTCCCCAACTCTGATTCCCCACCTCTGATTCCCCAGCTCTGATTCCCCGCCTCTGATTCCCTGCATCTGATTCCCTGCATCTGATTCCAAGCCTCTGATTCCCTGCCTCTGATTCCCAACCTCTGATTCCCCACCTCTGATTCCCCATATCTGATTCCCAGCCTCTGTTTCCCCGCCTCTGATTCCCCGCCTCTGTTTCCCCATATCTGATTCCCAGACTCTGATTCCCCGCCTCTGATTCCCTGCCTCTGATTCCCCATCTCCGATTCCGCACATCTGATTCCCTGCCTCTGATTCCCCGCCTCTGATTCCCTGCCTCTGATTCCCTGCCTCTGATTCCCAACCTCTGATTCCCCACCTCTGATTCCCCGTGTTTGATTCCCCGTCTCTGTTTCCCCGCCTCTGATTCCCCGCCTCTGATTCCCCAACTCTAATTCCCCGCCTCTGATTCCCCATATCTGATTCCCCGCCTCTGATTCCCCGCCCCTGTTTCCCCATATCTGATTCCCTGCCTCTGATTCCCCAACTTTGATTCCCAGCCTCTGATTCCCCAGCTCTGATTCCCCGCCTCTGATTCCCCGTGTTTGATTCCCTGCCTCTGATTCCCGTCCTCTGATTCCCATCTCTGATTCACCGCCTTTGATTCGCCACCTCTGAATCCCGGACTCTGATTCCCCACCTCTGATTCCCAGCCTCTTATTCCCGGCATCTGATTCCGGCCTCTGATTCCCGGCCTCTGATTCCCTGCTTCTATTTCTGATTCCCTGCTTTTGATTCCCCATCTCTGATTCCCCATATCTGATTCCCCGCCTCTGTTTCCCCGCCTCTGATTCCCCGCCTCTGTTTCCCAATATCTAAGTCCCCGCCTCTGATTCCCCAACTCTGATTCCCCACCTCTGATTCCCCAGCTCTGATTCCCCGCCTCTGATTCCCTGCATCTGATTCCCTGCATCTGATTCCAAGCCTCTGATTCCCTGCCTCTGATTCCCAACCTCTGATTCCCCACCTCTGATTCCCCATATCTGATTCCCAGCCTCTGTTTCCCCGCCTCTGATTCCCCGCCTCTGTTTCCCCATATCTGATTCCCGGACTCTGATTCCCCGCCTCTGATTCCCTGCCTCTGATTCCCCATCTCCGATTCCGCACATCTGATTCCCGGCCTCTGATTCCCCGCCTCTGATTCCCCGCCTCTGATTCCCTGCCTCTGATTCCCAACCTCTGATTCCCCACCTCTGATTCCCCGTGTTTGATTCCCCGCCTCTGTTTCCCCGCCTCTGTTTCCCCGCCTCTGATTCCCCAACTCTAATTCCCCGCCTCTGATTCCCCAGCTCTGATTCCCCGCCTCTGATTCCCCGTGTTTGATTCCCTGCCTCTGATTCCCGGCCTCTGATTCCCCATCTCTGATTCACCGCCTTTGATTCGCCACCTCTGATTCCCCATATCAGATTCCCCGCCTCTGTTTCCCCGCCTCTGATTCCCCGCCTCTGATTCCCCATATCTCATTCCCCGCCTCTGAATCCCCATCTCTGATTCCCGGACTCTGATTCCCCACCTCTGAATCCCGGCCTCTTATTCCCGGCATCTGATTCCGGCCTCTGATTCCCGGCCTCTGATTCCCTGCTTCTGATTCTGATTCCCTGCCTTTGATTCCCCATCTCTGATCCCGCACATCTGATTCCCTGCCTCTGATTCCCCATCTCTGATTCCCCATATCTGATTCCCCGCCTCTGTTTCCCCGCCTCTGATTCCACGCCTCTGTTTCCCAACATCTAAGTCCCCGCCTCTGATTCCCCAACTCTGATTCCCCACCTCTGATTCCCCAGCTCTGATTCCCCGCCTCTGATTCCCCGCATCTGATTCCCTGCATCTGATTCCAAGCCTCTGATTCCCTGCCTCTGATTCCCAACCTCTGATTCCCCACCTCTGATTCACCATATCTGATTCCCAGCCTCTGTTTCCCCGCCTCTGATTCCCCGCCTCTGTTTCCCCATATCTGATTCCCCGCCTCTGAATCCCCAACTCTGATTCCCTGCCTCTGATTCCCCAGCTTCATTCCCCGCCTTTGATTCCCCCCGTCTGATTCCCAGCCTCTGAATCCCCGTGTCTGATAACCTGCCTCTGATTCCCCGCCTCTGATTCCCCATCTCAGATTCACCGCCTCTGATTCCCCACCTCTGATTCCCCATCTCTGATTCCGCACATCCGATTCCCTGCCTCTGATTCCCCGACTCTGATTCCCCACCTCTGATTCCCCAGCTCTGATTCCCCGCCTCTGATTCCCCAACTCTGATTCCCCGCCTCTGATTCCCCAGCTCTGATTCCCCGCCTCTGATTCCCCGTGTTTGATCCCCTGCCTCTGATTCCCCAGCTCTGATTCCCCATCTCTGATTCACCGCCTTTGATTCGCCACGTCTGATTCCCCATATCTGATTCCTCGCCACTGTTTCCCCGCCTCTGATTCCCCGCCTCTGATTCCCCATATCTCATTCCCCGCCTCTGATTCCCCATCTCTGATTCCCGGACTCTGATTCCCCACCTCTGATTCCCGACCTCTTATTCCCGGCATCTGATTCCGGCCTCTGATTCCCGGCCTCTGATTCCCTGCTTCTGATTCTGATTCCCTGCCTCTGATTCCCCATTTCTGATTCCGCACATCTAATTCCCTGCCTCTGATTCCCCACCTCTGATTCCCCATATCTGAATCCCCGCCTCTGTTTCCCCGTCTCTGATTCCCCGCCTCTGTTTCCCCATATCTAAGTCCCCGCCTCTGATTCCCCAACTTTGATTCCCCACCTCTGATTCCCCAGCTCTGATTCCCCGCCTCTGATTCCCCACATCTGATTCCCCATACCTGATTCCCAGCCTCTGTTTCCCCGCCTCTGATTCCCCGCTTCTGTTTCCCCATATCTGATTCCCGGCCTCTGATTCCCCGCCTCTGATTCCCCGCCTCTGATTCCCTGCCTCAGATTCCCCATCTCCGATTCCGCACATCTGATTCCCTGCCTCTCATTCCCCGCCTCTGATTCCCCGCCTCTGATTCCCTGCCTCTGATTCCCAACCTCTGATTCCCCACCTCTGATTCCCCGTGTTTGATTCCCCGCCTCTGTTTCCCCGCCTCTGATTCCCCGCCTCTGATTCCCCAACTCTAATTCCCCGCCTCTGATTCCCCATATCTGATTCCCCGACTCTGTTTCCCCGCCTCTGATTCCCCGCCCCTGTTTCCCCATATCTGATTCCCTGCCTCTGATTCCCCAACTTTGATTCCCAGACTCTGATTCCCCAGCTCTGATTCCCCGCCTCTGATTCCCCGCATCTGATTCCCTGCATCTGATTCCAAGCCTCTGATCCCCTGCCTCTGATTCCCAACCTCTGATTCCCCACCTCTGATTCCCCATATCTGATTCCCAGCCTCTGTTTCCCCGCCTCTGATTCCCCGCCTCTGTTTCCCCATATCTGATTCCCGGCCTCTGATTCCCCGCCTCTGATTCCCTGCCTCTGATTCCCCATCACCGATTCCGCACATCTGATTCCCTGCCTCTGATTCCTCGCCTCTGATTCCCCGCCGCTGATTCCCTGCCTCTGATTTCCAACCTCTGATTCCCCACCTCTGATTCCCCGTGTTTAATTCCCCGCCTCTGTTTCCCCACCACTGATTCCCCGCCTCTGATTCCCCAACTCTAATTCCCCGCCTCTGATTCCCCATATCTGATTCCCCGCCTCTGTTTCCCCGCCTCTGATTCCCCGCCCCTGTTTCCCCATATCTGATTCCCTGACTCTGATTCCCCAACTTTGATTCCCAGCCTCTGATTCCCCAGCTCTGATTCCCCCCCTCTGATTCCCCGTGTTTGATTCCCTGCCTCTGATTCCCGGCCTCTGATTCCGCTTCTCTGATTCACCGCCTTTGATTCGCCACCTCTGATTCCCCATATCTGATTCCCCGCATCTGTTTCCCCGCCTCTGATTCACCGCCTCTTATTCCCCATATCTCATTCCCCGCCTCTGAAACCCCATCTCTGATTCCCGGACTCTGATTCCCCACCTCTGATTCCCGGCCTCTTATTCCCGGCATCTGATTCCGGCCTCTGATTCCCGGCCTCTGATTCCCTGCTTCTGATTCTGATTCCCTGCCTCTGATTCCCCATCTCTGATTCCGCACATCTGATTAGCTGCCACTGATTCCCCACGTCTGATTCCCCATATCTGATTCCCCGCCTCTGTTTCCACGCCTCTGATTCCCCGCCTCTGTTTCCCCATATCTAATTCCCCACCTCTGATGCCCCAACTCTGATTCTCCGCCTCTGATTCCACAGCTCTGATTCCCCGCCTCTGATTCCCCGCATCCGATTCCCCATATCTGATTCCCCGCCTCTGTTTCCCCGCCCCTGATTCCCCGCCTCTGTTTCCCCATATCTGATTATCCGCCTCTGATTCCCAACTATGATTCCCCGCCTCTGAATCCCCGCGTCTGATTCCCTGCCTCTGCTTCCCCGCCTCTGATTCCCCAACTCTGATTCCCCACCTCTGATTCCCCAGCTCTGATTCCCCGCCTCTGATTCCCCGTGTTTGATTCCCTGCCTCTGATTCCCGGCCTCTGATTCCGCATCTCTGATTCACCGCCTTTGATTCGCCACCTCTGATTCCCCATATCTGATTCCCCGCATCTGTTTCCCCGCATCTGATTCCCCGCCTCTGATTCCCCATATCTCATTCCCCGCCTCTGAAACCCCATCTCTGATTCCCGGACTCTGATTCCCCACCTCTGATTCCCGGCCTCTTATTCCCGGCATCTGATTCCGGCCTCTGATTCCCGGCCTCTGATTCCCCGCCTCTGTTTCCCCATATCTAATTCCCCACCTCTGATGCCCCAACTCTGATTCCCCGCCTCTGATTCCACAGCTCTGATTCCCCGCCTCTGATTCCCCGCATCCGATTCCCCATATCTGATTCCCCGCCTCTGTTTCCCCGCCCCTGATTCCCCGCCTCTGTTTCCCCATATCTGATTATCCGCCTCTGATTCCCAACTATGATTCCCCGCCTCTGAATCCCCGCGTCTGATTCCCTGCCTCTGCATCCCCGCCTCTGATTCCCCAACTCTGATTCCCCACCTCTGATTCCCCAGCTCTGATTCCCCGCCTCTAATTCCCCGTGTTTGATTCCCTGCCTCTGATTCCCGGCCTCTGATTCCGCATCTCTGATTCACCGCCTTTGATTCGCCACCTCTGATTCCTCATATCTGATTCTGCACATCTGATTCCCTGCCTCTGATTCCCCGCCTCTGATTCCCCGCCGCTGATTCCCTGCCTCTGATTTCCAACCTCTGATTCCCCACCTCTGATTCCCCGTGTTTAATTCCCCGCCTCTGTTTCCCCACCACTGATTCCCCGCCTCTGATTCCCCAACTCTAATTCCCCGCCTCTGATTCCCCATATCTGATTCCCCGCCTCTGTTTCCCCGCCTCTGATTCCCCGCCCCTGTTTCCCCATATCTGATTCCCTGACTCTGATTCCCCAACTTTGATTCCCAGCCTCTGATTCCCCAGCTCTGATTCCCCGCCTCTGATACCCCGTGTTTGATTCCCTGCCTCTGATTCCCGGCCTCTGATTCCGCATCTCTGATTCACCGCCTTTGATTCGCCACCTCTGATTCCCCATATCTGATTCCCCGCATCTGTTTCCCCGCCTCTGATTCCCCGCCTCTGATTCCCCATATCTCATTCCCCGCCTCTGAAACCCCATCTCTGATTCCCGGACTCTGATTCCCCACCTCTGATTCCCGGCCTCTTATTCCCGGCATCTGATTCCGGCCTCTGATTCCCGGCCTCTGATTCCCTGCTTCTGATTCTGATTCCCTGCCTCTGATTCCCCATCTCTGATTCCGCACATCTGATTAGCTGCCACTGATTCCCCACGTCTGATTCCCCATATCTGATTCCCCGCCTCTGTTTCCACGCCTCTGATTCCCCGCCTCTGTTTCCCCATATCTAATTCCCCACCTCTGATGCCCCAACTCTGATTCCCCGCCTCTGATTCCACAGCTCTGATTCCCCGCCTCTGATTCCCCGCATCCGATTCCCCATATCTGATTCCCCGCCTCTGTTTCCCCGCCCCTGATTCCCCGCCTCTGTTTCCCCATATCTGATTATCCGCCTCTGATTCCCAACTATGATTCCCCGCCTCTGAATCCCCGCGTCTGATTCCCTGCCTCTGCTTCCCCGCCTCTGATTCCCCAACTCTGATTCCCCACCTCTGATTCCCCAGCTCTGATTCCCCGCCTCTGATTCCCCGTGTTTGATTCCCTGCCTCTGATTCCCGGCCTCTGATTCCGCATCTCTGATTCACCGCCTTTGATTCGCCACCTCTGATTCCCCATATCTGATTCCCCGCATCTGTTTCCCCGCCTCTGATTCCCCGCCTCTGATTCCCCATATCTCATTCCCCGCCTCTGAAACCCCATCTCTGATTCCCGGACTCTGATTCCCCACCTCTGATTCCCGGCCTCTTATTCCCGGCATCTGATTCCGGCCTCTGATTCCCGGCCTCTGATTCCCCGCCTCTGTTTCCCCATATCTAATTCCCCACCTCTGATGCCCCAACTCTGATTCCCCGCCTCTGATTCCACAGCTCTGATTCCCCGCCTCTGATTCCCCGCATCCGATTCCCCATATCTGATTCCCCGCCTCTGTTTCCCCGCCCCTGATTCCCCGCCTCTGTTTCCCCATATCTGATTATCCGCCTCTGATTCCCAACTATGATTCCCCGCCTCTGAATCCCCGCGTCTGATTCCCTGCCTCTGCATCCCCGCCTCTGATTCCCCAACTCTGATTCCCCACCTCTGATTCCCCAGCTCTGATTCCCCGCCTCTGATTCCCCGTGTTTGATTCCCTGCCTCTGATTCCCGGCCTCTGATTCCGCATCTCTGATTCACCGCCTTTGATTCGCCACCTCTGATTCCCCATATCTGATTCCCCGCATCTGTTTCCCCGCCTCTGATTCCCCGCCTCTGATTCCCCATATCTCATTCCCCGCCTCTTAAACCCCATCTCTGATTCCCGGACTCTGATTCCCCACCTCTGATTCCCGGCCTCTTATTCCCGGCATCTGATTCCGGCCTCTGATTCCCGGCCTCTGATTCCCTGCTTCTGATTCTGATTCCCTGCCTCTGATTCCCCATCTCTGATTCCGCACATCTGATTAGCTGCCACTGATTCCCCACGTCTGATTCCCCATATCTAAGTCCCCGCCTCTGATTCCCCAACTCTGATTCCCCACCTCTGATTCCCCAGCTCTGATTTCCCGCCTCTGATTCCCCGCATCTGATTCCCTGCATCTGATTCCAAGCCTCTGATTCCCTGCCTCTGATTCCCAACCTCTGATTCCCCACCTCTGATTCCCCATATCTGATTCCCCGCCTCTGTTTCCCCGCCTCTGATTCCCCACCTCTGTTTCCCCATATCTGATTCCCGGCCTCTTATTCCCCGCCTCTGATTCCCCACCTCTGATTCCCTATCTCTGATTCCCCATCTCCGATTCCGCACATCTGATTCCCTGCCTCTGATTCCTCGCCTCTGATTTCCTGCCTCTGATTCCGAACCTCTGATTCCCCACCTCTGATTCCCCATATCTGATTCACCGCCTCTGTTTCCCCGCCTCTGATTCCCCTCCTCTGATTCCCCAACTCTAATTCCCCGCCTCTGATTCCCCAGCTCTGATTCCCCGTGTTTGATTCCCTGCCTCTGATTCCCTGCCCTGATACCCATCTCTGTTACACCGCCTTTGATTCGCCACCTCTGATTCCCCATATCTGATTCCCCGCCTCTGTTTCGCCGCCTCTGATTCCCTGCCTCTGATTCCCAACCTCTGATTCCACACCTCTGATTCCCCATATCTGATTCCCCGCCTCTGTTTCCGCGCCTCTGATTCCCTGCCCTTGTTTCCCCATATCTGATTCCCTGCCTCTGATTCCCCAACTCTGATTCCCCGCCTCTGATTCCCCAGCTCTGATTCCCCGCCCCTGATTTCCCGTGTTTGATTCCCTTCCTCTGATTCCCCGCCTCTGATTCCCCATCTCTGATTCACCGCCTTTGATACGCCACCTCTGATTCCACATATCTGATTCCCCACCTCTGTTTCCCCGCCTCTGATTCCCCGCCTCTGATTCTACATATCTCATTTTCCGCCTCTGAATCCCCATCTCTGATTCCCGGACTCTGATTCCCCACCTCTGATTCCCGGCCTCTTATTCCCAGCATCTGATTCCCGGCCTCTGATTCCCGGCCTCTGATTCCCCGCTTCTGATTCTGATTCGCTGCCTCTGATTCCCCATCTCTGATTCCGCACATCTGATTCCCTGCCTCTGATTCCCCACCTCTGATTCCCCATATCTGATTTCCCGCCTCTGTTTCCCCGCCTCTGATTCCCCGCCTCTGTTTCCCCATATCTAATTCCCAACCTCTGATGCCCCAACTCTGATTCCCTGCCTCTGATTCCCCGCGTTCTATTCCCTGCCTCTGATTCCCCGCCTGTGATTCCCCATCTCTGATTCACCACCTCTGATTCCCCACCTCTGATTCCCAATATCTAATTCCCCGCCTCTGTTTGCCCGCCTCTGATTCCCCGCCTCTGTTTCCCCATATCTGATTCCCCGCCTCTGAATCCCCAACTCTGATTCCCTGCCTCTGATTCCCCAGCTCTGATTCCCCGCCTTTGATTCGCCCCGTCTGATTCCCAGCCTCTGAATCCCCGTGTCTGATTTCCTGCCTCTGATTCCCCGCCTCTGATTCCCCATCTCTGATTCACAGCCTCTGATTCCCCACCTCTGATTCCCCATCTCGGATTCCGCACATCTGATTCCCTGCCTCTGATTCCCTGATTCTGATCCCCACCTCTGATTCCCAAGCTCTGATTCCCCGCCTCTGATTCCCCAACTCTGATTCCCCGCCTCTGATTCCCCAGCTCTGATTCCCCGCCTCTGATTCCCCGTGTTTGATTCCCTGCCTCTGATTCCCCGCCTCTGATTCCCCATCTCTGATTCACCGCCTTTGATTCGCCACCTCTGATTCCCCATATCTGATTCCTCGCCTCTGTTTCCCCGCCTCTGATTCCCCGCCTCTGATTCCCCATATCTCATTCCCCGCCTCTGATTCCCCATCTCTGATTCCCGGACTCTGATTCCCCACCTCTGTTTCCCCGCCTCTGATTCCCTGCCTCTGTTTCCCAATATCTAAGTCCCCGCCTCTGATTCCCCACCTCTGATTCCCAGCCTCTTATTCCCGGCATCTGATTCCGGCCTCTGATTCCCGGCCTCTGATTCCCTTCTTCTGATTCTGATTCCCTGCCTTTGATTCCCCATCTCTGATTCCGAACATCTGATTCCCTGCCTCTGATTCCCCATCTCTGATTCCCCATATCTGATTCCCCACCTCTGTTTCCCCGCCTCTGATTCCCTGCCTCTGTTTCCCAATATCTAAGTCCCCGCCTCTGATTCCCCAACTCTGATTCCCCACCTCTGATTCCCCAGCTCTGATTCCCCGCCTCTGATTCCCTGCATCTGATTCCCTGCATCTGATTCCAAGCCTCTGATTCCCTGCCTCTGATTCCCAACCTCTGATTCCCAGCCTCTGTTTCCCCGCCTCTGATTCCCCGCCTCTGTTTCCCCAAATCTGATTCCCGGACTCTGATTCCCCGCCTCTGATTCCCTGCCTCTGATTCCCCATCTCCGATTCCGCACATCTGATTCCCTGCCTCTGATTCCCCGCCTCTGATTCCCCGCCTCTGATTCCCTGCCTCTGATTCCCAACCTCTGATTCCCCACCTCTGATTCCCCGTGTTTGATTCCCCGTCTCTGTTTCCCCGCCTCTGATTCCCCGCCTCTGATTCCCCAACTCTAATTCCCCGCCTCTGATTCCCCATATCTGATTCCCCGCCTCTGTTTCCCCGCCTCTGATTCCCCGCCCCTGTTTCCCCATATCTGATTCCCTGCCTCTGATTCCCCAACTTTGATTCCCAGCCTCTGATTCCCCAGCTCTGATTCCCCGCCTCTGATTCCCCGTGTTTGATTCCCTGCCTCTGATTCCCGTCCTCTAATTCCCCATCTCTGAATCACCGCCTTTGATTCGCCACCTCTGATTCCCCATATCTGATTCCCCGCCTCTGTTTCCCCGCCTCTGATTCCCCGCCTCTGATTCCCCATATCTCATTCCCCGCCTCTGAATCCCCACCTCTGATTCCCGGCCTCTTATTCCCGGCATCTGATTCCGGCCTCTGATTCCCGGCCTCTGATTCCCTGCTTCTGATTCTGATTCACTGCCTTTGATTCCCCATCTCTGATTCCGCACATCTGATTCCCTGCCTCTGATTCCCCACCTCTGTTTCCCCGCCTCTGATTCCACGCCTCTGTTTCCCAATATCTAAGTCCCCGCCTCTGATTCCCCAACTCTGATTCCCCACCTCTGATTCCCCAGCTCTGATTCCCCGCCTCTGATTCCCCACATCTGATTCCCAGCCTCTGTTTCCCCACCTCTGATTCCCCGCCTCTGTTTCCCCATATCTGATTCCCGGCCTCTGATTCCCCGCCTCTGATTCCCCGCCTCTGATTCCCTGCCTCTGATTCCCCATCTCCGATTCCGCACATCTGAATCCCTGCCTCTGATTCCCCGCCTCTTATTCCCCGCCTCTGATTCCCTGCCTCTGATTCCCAACCTCTGATTCCCCACCTCTGATTCCCCGTGTTTGATTCCCCGCCTCTGTTTCCCCACCTCTGATTCCCCGCCTCTGATTCCCCAACTCTAATTCCCCGCCTCTGATTCCCCATATCTGATTCCCCGCCTCTGTTTCCCCGCCTCTGATTCCCCGCCCCTGTTTCCCCATATCTGATTCCCTGCCTCTGATTCCACAACTTTGATTCCCAGCCTCTGATTCCCCCAGCTCTGATTCCCCGCCTCTGATTCCCCGTGTTTGATTCCCTGCCTCTGATTCCCCGCCTCTGATTCCCCATCTCTGATTCACCGCCTTTGATTCGCCACCTCTGATTCCCCATATCTGATTCCCCACCTCTGTTTCCCCGCCTCTGATTCCCCGCCTCTGATTCTCCATATCTCATTCCCCGCCTCTGAATCCCCATCTCTGACTCCCGGACTCTGATTCCCCACCTGTGATTCCCGGCCTCTTATTCCCAGCATCTGATTCCAGGCCTCTGATTCCCGGACTCTGACTCCCCGCTTCTGATTCTGATTCCCTGCCTCTGATTCCCCATCTCTGATTCCGCACATCTGATTACCTGCCTCTGATTCCCCACCTCTGATTCCCCATATCTGATTCCCCGCCTCTGTTTCCACGTCTCTGATTCCCCGCCTCTGATTCCCCATATCTGATTCCCCGCCTCTGTTTCCACGCCTCTAATTCCCCGCCTCTGATTCCCCATATCTGATTCCCCGCCTCTGTTTCCCCGCCTCTGATTCCCCACCTCTGATTCCCCAGCTCTGATTCCCCGCCTCTGATTCCCCGCATCTGATTCCCTGCATCTGATTCCAAGCCTCTGATTCCCTGCCTCTGATTCCCAACCTCTGATTCCCCACCTCTGATTCCCCATATCTGATTCCCAGCCTCTGTTTCCCCGCCTCTGATTCCCCGCCTCTGTTTCCCCATATCTGATTCCCCGCCTCTGAATCCCCAACTCTGATTCCCTGCCTCTGATTCCCCAGCTTCATTCCCCGCCTTTGATTCCCCCCGTCTGATTCCCAGCCTCTGAATCCCCGTGTCTGATAACCTGCCTCTGATTCCCCGCCTCTGATTCCCCATCTCAGATTCACCGCCTCTGATTCCCCACCTCTGATTCCCCATCTCTGATTCCGCACATCCGATTCCCTGCCTCTGATTCCCCGACTCTGATTCCCCACCTCTGATTCCCCAGCTCTGATTCCCCGCCTCTGATTCCCCAACTCTGATTCCCCGCCTCTGATTCCCCATATCTGATTCCCCGCCTCTGTTTCCACGCCTCTAATTCCCCGCCTCTGATTCCCCATATCTGATTCCCCGCCTCTGTTTCCCCGCCTCTGATTCCCCACCTCTGATTCCCCAGCTCTGATTCCCCGCCTCTGATTCCCCGCATCTGATTCCCTGCATCTGATTCCAAGCCTCTGATTCCCTGCCTCTGATTCCCAACCTCTGATTCCCCACCTCTGATTCCCCATATCTGATTCCCAGCCTCTGTTTCCCCGCCTCTGATTCCCCGCCTCTGTTTCCCCATATCTGATTCCCCGCCTCTGAATCCCCAACTCTGATTCCCTGCCTCTGATTCCCCAGCTTCATTCCCCGCCTTTGATTCCCCCCGTCTGATTCCCAGCCTCTGAATCCCCGTGTCTGATAACCTGCCTCTGATTCCCCGCCTCTGATTCCCCATCTCAGATTCACCGCCTCTGATTCCCCACCTCTGATTCCCCATCTCTGATTCCGCACATCCGATTCCCTGCCTCTGATTCCCCGACTCTGATTCCCCACCTCTGATTCCCCAGCTCTGATTCCCCGCCTCTGATTCCCCAACTCTGATTCCCCGCCTCTGATTCCCCAGCTCTGATTCCCGGCCTCTGATTCCCCGTGTTTGATCCCCTGCCTATGATTCCCAACTCTGATTCCCCATCTCTGATTCACCGCCTTTGATTCGCCACCTCTGATTCCCCATATCTGATTCCTCGCCACTGTTTCCCCGCCTTTGATTCCCCGCCTCTGATTCCCCATATCTCATTCCCCGCCTCTGATTCCCCATCTCTGATTCCCGGACTCTGATTCCCCACCTCTGATTCCAGACCTCTTATTCCCGGCATCTGATTCCGGCCTCTGATTCCCGGCCTCTGATTCCCTGCTTCTGATTCTGATTCCCTGCCTCTGATTCCCCATTTCTGATTCCGCACATCTAATTCCCTGCCTCTGATTCCCCACCTCTGATTCCCCATATCTGAATCCCCATATCTGAATCCCCGTCTCTGATTCCCCGCCTCTGTTTCCCCATATCTAAGTCCCCGCCTCTGATTCCCCAACTTTGATTCCCCACCTCTGATTCCCCAGCTCTGATTCCCCGCCTCTGATTCCCCACATCTGATTCCCCATACCTGATTCCCAGCCTCTGTTTCCCCGCCTCTGATTCCCCGCTTCTGTTTCCCCATATCTGATTCCCGGCCTTTGATTCCCCGCCTCTGATTCCCCGCCTCTGATTCCCTGCCTCTGATTCCCCATCTCCGATTCCGCACATCTGATTCCCTGCCTCTCATTCCCCGCCTCTGATTCCCCGCCTCTGATTCCCTGCCTCTGATTCCCAACCTCTGATTCCCCACCTCTGATTCCCCGTGTTTGATTCCCCGCCTCTGTTTCCCCGCCTCTGATTCCCCGCCTCTGATTCCCCAACTCTAATTCCCGCCTCTGATTCCCCATATCTGATTCCCCGCCTCTGTTTCCCCGCCTCTGATTCCCCGCCCCTGTTTCCCCATATCTGATTCCCTGCCTCTGATTCCCCAACTTTGATTCCCAGACTCTGATTCCCCAGCTCTGATTCCCCGCCTCTGATTCCCCACATCTGATTCCCTGGATCTGATTCCAAGCCTCTGATCCCCTGCCTCTGATTCCCAACCTCTGATTCCCCACCTCTGATTCCCCATATCTGATTCCCAGCCTCTGTTACCCCGCCTCTGATTCCCCGCCTCTGTTTCCCCATATCTGATTCCCGGCCTCTGATTCCCCGCCTCTGATTCCCTGCCTCTGATTCCCCATCACCGATTCCGCACATCTGATTCCCTGCCTCTGATTCCCCGCCTCTGATTCCCCGCCGCTGATTCCCTGCCTCTGATTTCCAACCTCTGATTCCCCACCTCTGATTCCCCGTGTTTGATTCCCCGCCTCTGTTTCCCCACCACTGATTCCCCGCCTCTGATTCCCCAACTCTAATTCCCCGCCTCTGATTCCCCATATCTGATTCCCCGCCTCTGTTTCCCCGCCTCTGATTCCCCGCCCCTGTTTCCCCATATCTGATTCCCTGACTCTGATTCCCCAACTTTAATTCCCAGCCTCTGATTCCCCAGCTCTGATTCCCCGCCTCTGATTCCCCGTGTTTGATTCCCTGCCTCTGATTCCCCGCCTCTGATTCCCCATCTCTGATTCACCGCCTTTGATTCGCCACCTCTGATTCCCCATATCTGATTCCCCACCTCTGTTTCCCCGCCTCTGATTCCCCGCCTCTGATTCTCCATATCTCATTCCCCGCCTCTGACTCCCCATCTCTGATTCCCGGACTCTGATTCCCCACCTCTGATTCCCGGCCTCTTATTCCCAGCATCTGATTCCAGGCCTCTGATTCCCGGCCTCTGACTCCCCGCTTCTGATTCTGATTCCCTGCCTCTGATTCCCCATCTCTGATTCCGCACATCTGATTACCTGCCTCTGATTCCCCACGTCTGATTCCCCATATCTGATTCCCCGCCTCTGTTTCCACGCCTCTGATTCCACAGCTCTGATTCCCCGCCTCTGATTCCCCGCATCCGATTCCCCATATCTGATTCCCCGCCTCTGTTTCCCCGCCCCTGATTCCCCGCCTCTGTTTCCCCATATCTGATTATCCGCCTCTGATTCCCAACTATGATTCCCCGCCTCTGAATCCCCGCGTCTGATTCCCTGCCTCTGCTTCCCCGCCTCTGATTCCCCAACTCTGATTCCCCGCCTCTGATTCCCCAGCTCTGATTCCCCGCCTCTGATTCCCCGTGTTTGATTCCCTGCCTCTGATTCCCGGCCTCTGATTCCCCATCTCTGATTCACCGCCTCTGATTCCCCGCCTCTGATTCCCCATATCTCATTCCCCGCCTCTGAATCCCCATCTCTGATTCCCGGACTCTGATTCCCCACCTCTGATTCCCGGCCTCTTATTCCCGGCATCTGATTCCGGCCTCTGATTCCCGGCCTCTGATTCCCTGCTTCTGATTCTGATTCCCTGCCTTTGATTCCCCATCTCTGATTCCGCACATCTGATTCCCTGCCTCTGATTCCCCATCTCTGATTCCCCATATCTGATTCCCCGCCTCTGTTTCCCCGCCTCTGATTCCACGCCTCTGTTTCCCAACATCTAAGTCCCCGCCTCTGATTCCCCAACTCTGATTCCCCACCTCTGATTCCCCAGCTCTGATTCCCCGCCTCTGATTCCCCGCATCTGATTCCCTGCATCTGATTCCAAGCCTCTGATTCCCTGCCTCTGATTCCCAACCTCTGATTCCCCACCTCTGATTCCCCATATCTGATTCCCAGCCTCTGTTTCCCCGCCTCTGATTCCCCGCCTCTGTTTCTCCATATCTGATTCCCCGCCTCTGAATCCCCAACTCTGATTCCCTGCCTCTGATTCCCCAGCTTCATTCCCCGCCTTTGATTCCCCCCGTCTGATTCCCAGCCTCTGAATCCCCGTGTCTGATAACCTGCCTCTGATTCCCCGCCTCTGATTCCCCATCTCAGATTCACCGCCTCTGATTCCCCACCTCTGATTCCCCATCTCTGATTCCGCACATCCGATTCCCTGCCTCTGATTCCCCGACTCTGATTCCCCACCTCTGATTCCCCAGCTCTGATTCCCCGCCTCTGATTCCCCTACTCTGATTCCCCGCCTCTGATTCCCCAGCTCTGATTCCCCGCCTCTGATTCCCCGTGTTTGATCCCCTGCCTCTGATTCCCCAGCTCTGATTCCCCATCTCTGATTCACCGCCTTTGATTCGCCACCTCTGATTCCCCATATCTGATTCCTCGCCACTGTTTCCCCGCCTCTGATTCCCCGCCTCTGATTCCCCATATCTCATTCCCCGCCTCTGATTCCCCATCTCTGATTCCCGGACTCTGATTCCCCACCTCTGATTCCCGACCACTTATTCCCGGCATCTGATTCCGGCCTCTGATTCCCGGCCTCTGATTCCCTGCTTCTGATTCTGATTCCCTGCCTCTGATTCCCCATTTCTGATTCCGCACATCTAATTCCCTGCCTCTGATTCCCCACCTCTGATTCCCCATATCTGAATCCCCGCCTCTGTTTCCCCGTCTCTGATTCCCCGCCTCTGTTTCCCCATATCTAAGTCCCCGCCTCTGATTCCCCAACTTTGATTCCCCACCTCTGATTCCCCAGCTCTGATTCCCCGCCTCTGATTCCCCACATCTGATTCCCCATACCTGATTCCCAGCCTCTGTTTCCCCGCCTCTGATTCCCCGCTTCTGTTTCCCCATATCTGATTCCCGGCCTCTGATTCCCCGCCTCTGATTCCCCGCCTCTGATTCCCTGCCTCAGATTCCCCATCTCCGATTCCGCACATCTGATTCCCTGCCTCTCATTCCCCGCCTCTGATTCCCCGCCTCTGATTCCCTGCCTCTGATTCCCAACCTCTGATTCCCCAACTCTGATTCCCCGTGTTTGATTCCCCGCCTCTGTTTCCCCGCCTCTGATTCCCCGCCTCTGATTCCCCAACTCTAATTCCCCGCCTCTGATTCCCCATATCTGATTCCCCGACTCTGTTTCCCCGCCTCTGATTCCCCGCCCCTGTTTCCCCATATCTGATTCCCTGCCTCTGATTCCCCAACTTTGATTCCCAGACTCTGATTCCCCAGCTCTGATTCCCCGCCTCTGATTCCCCGCATCTGATTCCCTGCATCTGATTCCAAGCCTCTGATCCCCTGCCTCTGATTCCCAACCTCTGATTCCCCACCTCTGATTCCCCATATCTGATTCCCAGCCTCTGTTTCCCCGCCTCTGATTCCCCGCCTCTGTTTCCCCATATCTGATTCCCGGCCTCTGATTCCCCGCCTCTGATTCCCTGCCTCTGATTCCCCATCACCGATTCCGCACATCTGATTCCCTGCCTCTGATTCCCCGCCTCTGATTCCCCGCCGCTGATTCCCTGCCTCTGATTTCCAACCTCTGATTCCCCACCTCTGATTCCCCGTGTTTGATTCCCCGCCTCTGTTTCCCCACCACTGATTCCCCGCCTCTGATTCCCCAACTCTAATTCCCCGCCTCTGATTCCCCATATCTGATTCCCCGCCTCTGTTTCCCCGCCTCTGATTCCCCGCCCCTGTTTCCCCATATCTGATTCCCTGACTCTGATTCCCCAACTTTGATTCCCAGCCTCTGATTCCCCAGCTCTGATTCCCCGCCTCTGATTCCCCGTGTTTGATTCCCTGCCTCTGATTCCCCGCCTCTGATTCCCCATCTCTGATTCACCGCCTTTGTTTCGCCACCTCTGATTCCCCATATCTGATTCCCCACCTCTGTTTCCCCGCCTCTGATTCCCCGCCTCTGATTCTCCATATCTCATTCCCCGCCTCTGACTCCCCATCTCTGATTCCAGGCCTCTGATTCCCGGCCTCTGACTCCCCGCTTCTGATTCTGATTCCCTGCCTCTGATACCCCATCTCTGATTCCGCACATCTGATTACCTGCCTCTGATTCCCCACGTCTGATTCCCCATATCTGATTCCCCGCCTCTGTTTCCACGCCTCTGATTCCCCTCCTCTGTTTCCCCATATCTAATTCCCCACCTCTGATGCCCCAACTCTGATTCCCCGCCTCTGATTCCACAGCTCTGATTCCCCGCCTCTGATTCCCCGCATCCGATTCCCCATATCTGATTCCCCGCCTCTGTTTCCCCGCCCCTGATTCCCCGCCTCTGTTTCCCCATATCTGATTATCCGCCTCTGATTCCCAACTATGATTCCCCGCCTCTGAATCCCCGCGTCTGATTCCCTGCCTCTGCTTCCCCGCCTCTGATTCCCCAACTCTGATTCCCCACCTCTGATACCCCAGCTCTGATTCCCCGCCTCTGATTCCCCGTGTTTGATTCCCTGCCTCTGATTCCCGGCCTCTGATTCCGCATCTCTGATTCACCGCCTTTGATTCGCCACCTCTGATTCCCCATATCTGATTCCCCGCATCTGTTTCCCCGCCTCTGATTCCCCGCCTCTGATTCCCCATATCTCATTCCCCGCCTCTGAAACCCCATCTCTGATTCCCGGACTCTGATTCCCCACCTCTGATTCCCGGCCTCTTATTCCCGGCATCTGATTCCGGCCTCTGATTCCCGGCCTCTGATTCCCCGCCTCTGTTTCCCCATATCTAATTCCCCACCTCTGATGCCCCAACTCTGATTCCCCGCCTCTGATTCCACAGCTCTGATTCCCCGCCTCTGATTCCCCGCATCCGATTCCCCATATCTGATTCCCCGCCTCTGTTTCCCCGCCCCTGATTCCCCGCCTCTGTTTCCCCATATCTGATTATCCGCCTCTGATTCTCAACTATGATTCCCCGCCTCTGAATCCCCGCGTCTGATTCCCTGCCTCTGCTTCCCCGCCTCTGATTCCCCAACTCTGATTCCCCACCTCTGATTCCCCAGCTCTGATTCCCCGCCTCTGATTCCCCGTGTTTGATTCCCTGCCTCTGATTCCCGGCCTCTGATTCCGCATCTCTGATTCACCGCCTTTGATTCGCCACCTCTGATTCCCCATATCTGATTCCCCGCATCTGTTTCCCCGCCTCTGATTCCCCGCCTCTGATTCCCCATATCTCATTCCCCGCCTCTGAAACCCCATCTCTGATTCCCGGACTCTGATTCCCCACCTCTGATTCCCGGCCTCTTATTCCCGGCATCTGATTCCGGCCTCTGATTCCCGGCCTCTGATTCCCTGCTTCTGATTCTGATTCCCTGCCTCTGATTCCCCATCTCTGATTCCGCACATCTGATTAGCTGCCTCTGATTCCCCACCTCTGATTCCCCATATCTGATTCCCCGCCTCTGTTTCCCCGCCTCTGATTCCCCGCCTCTGTTTCCCAATATCTAAGTCCCCGCCTCTGATTCCCCAACTCTGATTCCCCACCTCTGATTCCCCAGCTCTGATTCCCCGCCTCTGATTCCCTGCATCTGATTCCCTGCATCTGATTCCAAGCCTCTGATTCCCTGCCTCTGATTCCCAACCTCTGATTCCCCACCTCTGATTCCCCATATCTGATTCCCCGCCTCTGTTTCCCCGCCTCTGATTCCCCACCTCTATTTCCCCATATCTGATTCCCGGCCTCTTATTCCCCGCCTCTGATTCCCCACCTCTGATTCCCTATCTCTGATTCCCCATCTCCGATTCCGCACATCTGATTCCCTGCCTCTGATTCCTCGCCTCTGATTTCCTGCCTCTGATTCCGAACCTCTGATTCCCCACCTCTGATTCCCCATATCTGATTCCCCGCCTCTGTTTCCCCGCCTCTGATTCCCCTCCTCTGATTCCCCAACTCTAATTCCACGCCTCTGATTCCCCAGCTCTGATTCCCCGTGTTTGATTCCCTGCCTCTGATTCCCTGCCCTGATACCCATCTCTGTTACACCGCCTTTGATTCGCCACCTCTGATTCCCCATATCTGATTCCCCGCCTCTGTTTCGCCGCCTCTGATTCCCTGCCTCTGATTCCCAACCTCTGATTCCACACCTCTGATTCCCCATATCTGATTCCCCGCCTCTGTTTCCGCGCCTCTGATTCCCTGCCCTTGTTTCCCCATATCTGATTCCCTGCCTCTGATTCCCCAACTCTGATTCCCCGCCTCTGATTCCCCAGCTCTGATTCCCCGCCCCTGATTTCCCGTGTTTGATTCCCTTCCTCTGATTCCCCGCCTCTGATTCCCCATCTCTGATTCACCGCCTTTGATACGCCACCTCTGATTCCACATATCTGATTCCCCACCTCTGTTTCCCCGCCTCTGATTCCCCGCCTCTGATTCTACATATCTCATTTTCCGCCTCTGTATCCCCATCTCTGATTCCCGGACTCTGATTCCCCACCTCTGATTCCCGGCCTCTTATTCCCAGCATCTGATTCCCGGCCTCTGATTCCCGGCCTCTGATTCCCCGCTTCTGATTCTGATTCGCTGCCTCTGATTCCCCATCTCTGATTCCGCACATCTGATTCCCTGCCTCTGATTCCCCACCTCTGATTCCCCATATCTGATTTCCCGCCTCTGTTTCCCCGCCTCTGATTCCCCGCCTCTGTTTCCCCATATCTAATTCCCAACCTCTGATGCCCCAACTCTGATTCCCTGCCTTTGATTCCCCGCGTTCTATTCCCTGCCTCTGATTCCCCGCCTGTGATTCCCCATCTCTGATTCACCACCTCTGATTCCCCACCTCTGATTCCCAATATCTAATTCCTCGCCTCTGTTTGCCCGCCTCTGATTCCCCGCCTCTGTTTCCCCATATCTGATTCCCCGCCTCTGAATCCCCAACTCTGATTCCCTGCCTCTGATTCCCCAGCTCTGATTCCCCGCCTTTGATTCGCCCCGTCTGATTCCCAGCCTCTGAATCCCCGTGTCTGATTTCCTGCCTCTGATTCCCCGCCTCTGATTCCCCATCTCTGATTCACAGCCTCTGATTCCCCACCTCTGATTCCCCATCTCGGATTCCGCACATCTGATTCCCTGCCTCTGATTCCCTGACTCTGATCCCCACCTCTGATTCCCAAGCTCTGATTCCCCGCCTCTGATTCCCCAACTCTGATTCCCCGCCTCTGATTCCCCAGCTCTGATTCCCCGCCTCTGATTCCCCGTGTTTGATTCCCTGCCTCTGATTCCCCGCCTCTGATTCCCCATCTCTGATTCACCGCCTTTGATTCGCCACCTCTGATTCCCCATATCTGATTCCTCGCCTCTGTTTCCCCGCCTCTGATTCCCCGCCTCTGATTCCCCATATCTCATTCCCCGCCTCTGATTCCCCATCTCTGATTCCCGGACTCTGATTCCCCACCTCTGATTCCCAGCCTCTTATTCCCGGCATCTGATTCCGGCCTCTGATTCCCGGCCTCTGATTCCCTGCTTCTGATTCTGATTCCCTGCCTTTGATTCCCCATCTCTGATTCCGAACATCTGATTCCCTGCCTCTGATTCCCCATCTCTGATTCCCCATATCTGATTCCCCACCTCTGTTTCCCCGCCTCTGATTCCCTGCCTCTGTTTCCCAATATCTAAGTCCCCGCCTCTGATTCCCCAACTCTGATTCCCCACCTCTGATTCCCCAGCTCTGATTCCCCGCCTCTGATTCCCTGCATCTGATTCCCTGCATCTGATTCCAAGCCTCTGATTCCCTGCCTCTGATTCCCAACCTCTGATTCCCCACCTCTGATTCCCCATATCTGATTCCCAGCCTCTGTTTCCCCGCCTCTGATTCCCCGCCTCTGTTTCACCATATCTGATTCCCGGACTCTGATTCCCCGCCTCTGATTCCCTGCCTCTGATTCCCCATCTCCGATTCCGCACATCTGATTCCCTGCCTCTGATTCCCCGCCTCTGATTCCCCGCCTCTGATTCCCTGCCTCTGATTCCCAACCTCTGATTCCCCACCTCTGATTCCCCGTGTTTGATTCCCCGTCTCTGTTTCCCCGCCTCTGATTCCCCGCCTCTGATTCCCCAACTCTAATTCCCCGCCTCTGATTCCCCATATCTGATTCCCCGCCTCTGTTTCCCCGCATCTGATTCCCCGCCCCTGTTTCCCCATATCTGATTCCCTGCCTCTGATTCCCCAACTTTGATTCCCAGCCTCTGATTCCCCAGCTCTGATTCCCCGCCTCTGATTCCCCGTGTTTGATTCCCTGCCTCTGATTCCCGTCCTCTGATTCCCCATCTCTGAATCACCGCCTTTGATTCGCCACCTCTGATTCCCCATATCTGATTCCCCGCCTCTGTTTCCCCGCCTCTGATTCCCCGCCTCTGATTCCCCATATCTCATTCCCCGCCTCTGAATCCCCACCTCTGATTCCCGGCCTCTTATTCCCGGCATCTGATTCCGGCCTCTGATTCCCGGCCTCTGATTCCCTGCTTCTGATTCTGATTCACTGCCTTTGATTCCCCATCTCTGATTCCGCGCATCTGATTCCCTGCCTCTGATTCCCCACCTCTGTTTCCCCGCCTCTGATTCCACGCCTCTGTTTCCCAATATCTAAGTCCCCGCCTCTGATTCCCCACATCTGATTCCCTGCATCTGATTCCAAGCCTCTGATTCCCTGCCTCTGATTCCCAACCTCTGATTCCCCACCTCTGATTCCCCGTATCTGATTCCCAGCCTCTGTTTCCCCACCTCTGATTCCCCGCCTCTGTTTCCCCATATCTGATTCCCGGCCTCTGATTCCCCGCCTCTGATTCCCCGCCTCTGATTCCCTGCCTCTGATTCCCCATCTCCGATTCCGCACATCTGAATCCCTGCCTCTGATTCCCCGCCTCTTATTCCCCGCCTCTGATTCCCTGCCTCTGATTCCCAACCTCTGATTCCCCACCTCTGATTCCCCGTGTTTGATTCCCCGCCTCTGTTTCCCCACCTCTGATTCCCCGCCTCTGATTCCCCAACTCTAATTCCCCGCCTCTGATTCCCCATATCTGATTCCCCGCCTCTGTTTCCCCGCCTCTGATTCCCCGCCCCTGTTTCCCCATATCTGATTCCCTGCCTCTGATTCCACAACTTTGATTCCCAGCCTCTGATTCCCCCAGCTCTGATTCCCCGCCTCTGATTCCCCGTGTTTGATTCCCTGCCTCTGATTCCCCGCCTCTGATTCCCCATCTCTGATTCACCGCCTTTGATTCGCCACCTCTGATTCCCCATATCTGATTCCCCACCTCTGTTTCCCCGCCTCTGATTCCCCGCCTCTGATTCTCCATATCTCATTCCCCGCCTCTGAATCCCCATCTCTGACTCCCGGACTCTGATTCCCCACCTCTGATTCCCGGCCTCTTATTCCCAGCATCTGATTCCAGGCCTCTGATTCCCGGCCTCTGACTCCCCGCTTCTGATTCTGATTCCCTGCCTCTGATTCCCCATCTCTGATTCCGCACATCTGATTACCTGCCTCTGATTCCCCACCTCTGATTCCCCATATCTGATTCCCCGCCTCTGTTTCCACGCCTCTGATTCCCCGCCTCTGATTCCCCATATCTGATTCCCCGCCTCTGTTTCCACGCCTCTAATTCCCCGCCTCTGATTCCCCATATCTGATTCCCCGCCTCTGTTTCCCCGCCTCTGATTCCCCACCTCTGATTCCCCAGCTCTGATTCCCCACCTCTGATTCCCCGCATCTGATTCCCTGCATCTGATTCCAAGCCTCTGATTCCCTGCCTCTGATTCCCAACCTCTGATTCCCCACCTCTGATTCCCCATATCTGATTCCCAGCCTCTGTTTCCCCGCCTCTGATTCCCCGCCTCTGTTTCCCCATATCTGATTCCCCGCCTCTGAATCCCCAACTCTGATTCCCTGCCTCTGATTCCCCAGCTTCATTCCCCGCCTTTGATTCCCCCCGTCTGATTCCCAGCCTCTGAATCCCCGTGTCTGATAACCTGCCTCTGATTCCCCGCCTCTGATTCCCCATCTCAGATTCACCGCCTCTGATTCCCCACCTCTGATTCCCCATCTCTGATTCCGCACATCCGATTCCCTGCCTCTGATTCCCCGACTCTGATTCCCCACCTCTGATTCCCCAGCTCTGATTCCCCGCCTCTGATTCCCCAACTCTGATTCCCCGCCTCTGATTCCCCATATCTGATTCCCCGCCTCTGTTTCCACGCCTCTAATTCCCCGCCTCTGATTCCCCATATCTGATTCCCCGCCTCTGTTTCCCCGCCTCTGATTCCCCACCTCTGATTCCCCAGCTCTGATTCCCCGCCTCTGATTCCCCGCATCTGATTCCCTGCATCTGATTCCAAGCCTCTGATTCCCTGCCTCTGATTCCCAACCTCTGATTCCCCACCTCTGATTCCCCATATCTGATTCCCAGCCGCTGTTTCCCCGCCTCTGATTCCCCGCCTCTGTTTCCCCATATCTGATTCCCCGCCTCTGAATCCCCAACTCTGATTCCCTGCCTCTGATTCCCCAGCTTCATTCCCCGCCTTTGATTCCCCCCGTCTGATTCCCAGCCTCTGAATCCCCGTGTCTGATAACCTGCCTCTGATTCCCCGCCTCTGATTCCCCATCTCAGATTCACCGCCTCTGATTCCCCACCTCTGATTCCCCATCTCTGATTCCGCACATCCGATTCCCTGCCTCTGATTCCCCGACTCTGATTCCCCACCTCTGATTCCCCAGCTCTGATTCCCCGCCTCTGATTCCCCAACTCTGAGTCCCCGCCTCTGATTCCCCAGCTCTGATTCCCGGCCTCTGATTCCCCGTGTTTGATCCCCTGCCTATGATTCCCAACTCTGATTCCCCATCTCTGATTCACCGCCTTTGATTCGCCACCTCTGATTCCCCATATCTGATTCCTCGCCACTGTTTCCCCGCCTCTGATTCCCCGCCTCTGATTCCCCATATCTCATTCCCCGCCTCTGATTCCCCATCTCTGATTCCCGGACTCTGATCCCCTGCCTCTGATTCCCAACCTCTGATTCCCCACCTCTGATTCCCCATATCTGATTCCCAGCCTCTGTTTCCCCGCCTCTGATTCCCCGCATCTGTTTCCCCATATCTGATTCCCGGCCTCTGATTCCCCGCCTCTGATTCCCTGCCTCTGATTCCCCATCACCGATTCCGCACATCTGATTCCCTGCCTCTGATTCCCCGCCTCTGATTCCCCGCCGCTGATTCCCTGCCTCTGATTTCCAACCTCTGATTCCCCACCTCTGATTCCCCGTGTTTGATTCCCCGCCTCTGTTTCCCCACCACTGATTCCCCGCCTCTGATTCCCCAACTCTAATTCCCCGCCTCTGATTCCCCATATCTGATTCCCCGCCTCTGTTTCCCCGCCTCTGATTCCCCGCCCCTGTTTCCCCATATCTGATTCCCTGACTCTGATTCCCCAACTTTGATTCCCAGCCTCTGATTCCCCAGCTCTGATTCCCCGCCTCTGATTCCCCGTGTTTGATTCCCTGCCTCTGATTCCCCGCCTCTGATTCCCCATCTCTGATTCACCGCCTTTGATTCGCCACCTCTGATTCCCCATATCCGATTCCCCACCTCTGTTTCCCCGCCTCTGATTCCCCGCCTCTGATTCTCCATATCTCATTCCCCGCCTCTGACTCCCCATCTCTGATTCCCGGACTCTGATTCCCCACCTCTGATTCCCGGCCTCTTATTCCCAGCATCTGATTCCAGTCCTCTGATTCCCGGCCTCTGACTCCCCGCTTCTGATTCTGATTCCCTGCCTCTGATTCCCCATCTCTGATTCCGCACATCTGATTACCTGCCTCTGATTCCCCACGTCTGATTCCCCATATCTGATTCCCCGCCTCTGTTTCCACGCCTCTGATTCCACAGCTCTGATTCCCCGCCTCTGATTCCCCGCATCCGATTCCCCATATCTGATTCCCCGCCTCTGTTTCCCCGCCCCTGATTCCCCGCCTCTGTTTCCCCATATCTGATTATCCGCCTCTGATTCCCAACTATGATTCCCCGCCTCTGAATCCCCGCGTCTGATTCCCTGCCTCTGCTTCCCCGCCTCTGATTCCCCAACTCTGATTCCCCGCCTCTGATTCCCCAGCTCTGATTCCCCGCCTCTGATTCCCCGTGTTTGATTCCCTGCCTCTGATTCCCGGCCTCTGATTCCGCATCTCTGATTCACCGCCTTTGATTCGCCACCTCTGATTCCCCATATCTGATTCCCCGCATCTGTTTCCACGCCTCTGATTCCCCACCTCTGATTCCCCATATCTGATTCCCCGCCTCTGTTTCCACGCCTCTGATTCCCCGCCTCTGATTCCCCATATCTGATTCCCCGCCTCTGATTCCCCGCATCTGATTCCCTGCATCTGATTCCAAGCCTCTGATTCCCTGCCTCTGATTCCCAACCTCTGATTCCCCAGCTCTGATTCCCCATATCTGATTCCCAGCCTCTGTTTCCCCGCCTCTGATTCCCCGCCTCTGTTTCCCCATATCTGATTCCCCGCCTCTGAATCCCCGCCTCTGATTCCCTGCCTCTGATTCCCCAGCTTCATTCCCCGCCTTTGATTCCCCCCGTCTGATTCCCAGCCTCTGAATCCCCGTGTCTGATAACCTGCCTCTGGTTCCCCGCCTCTGATTCCCCATCTCAGATTCACCGCCTCTGATTCCCCACCTCTGATTCCCCATCTCTGATTCCGCACATCCGATTCCCTGCCTCTGATTCCCCGACTCTGATTCCCCACCTCTGATTCCCCAGCTCTGATTCCCCGCCTCTGATTCCCCAACTCTGATTCCCCGCCTCTGATTCCCCATATCTGATTCCCCGCCTCTGTTTCCACGCCTCTAATTCCCCGCCTCTGATTCCCCATATCTGATTCCCCGCCTCTGTTTCCCCGCCTCTGATTCCCCACCTCTGTTTCCCCAGCTCTGATTCCCCGCCTCTGATTCCCCGCATCTGATTCCCTGCATCTGATACCAAGCCTCTGATTCCCTGCCTCTGATTCCCAACCTCTGATTCCCCACCTCTGATTCCCCATATCTGATTCCCAGCCTCTGTTTCCCCGCCTCTGATTTCCCGCCTCTGTTTCCCCATATCTGATTCCCCGCCTCTGAATCCCCAACTCTGATTCCCTGCCTCTGATTCCCCAGCTTCATTCCCCGCCTTTGATTCCCCCCGTCTGATTCCCAGCCTCTGAATCCCCGTGTCTGATAACCTGCCTCTGATTCCCCGCCTCTGATTCCCCATCTCAGATTCACCGCCTCTGATTCCCCACCTCTGATTCCCCATCTCTGATTCCGCACATCCGATTCCCTGCCTCTGATTCCCCGACTATGATTCCCCACCTCTGATTCCCCAGCTCTGATTCCCCGCCTCTGATTCCCCAACTCTGATTCCCCGCCTCTGATTCCCCAGCTCTGATTCCCGGCCTCTCATTCCCCGTGTTTGATCCCCTGCCTATGATTCCCAACTCTGATTCCCCATCTCTGATTCACCGCCTTTGATTCGCCACCTCTGATTCCCCATATCTGATTCCTCGCCACTGTTTCCCCGCCTCTGATTCCCCGCCTCTGATTCCCCATATCTCATTCCCCGCCTCTGATTCCCCATCTCTGATTCCCGGACTCTGATTCCCCACCTCTGATTCCCGACCTCTTATTCCCGGCATCTGATTCCGGCCTCTGATTCCCGGCCTCTGATTCCCTGCTTCTGATTCTGATTCCCTGCCTCTGATTCCCCATTTCTGATTCCGCACATCTAATTCCCTGCCTCTGATTCCCCACCTCTGATTCCCCATATCTGAATCCCCATATCTGAATCCCCGTCTCTGATTCCCCGCCTCTGTTTCCCCATATCTAAGTCCCCGCCTCTGATTCCCCAACTCTGATTCCCCACCTCTGATTCCCCAGCTCTGATTCCCCGCCTCTGATTCCCTGCATCTGATTCCCTGCATCTGATTACAAGCCTCTGATTCCCTGCCTCTGATTCCCAACCTCTGATTCCCCACCTCTGATTCCCCATATCTGATACCCCGCCTCTGTTTCCCCGCCTCTGATTCCCCACCTCTATTTCCCCATATCTGATTCCCGGCCTCTTATTCCCCGCCTCTGATTCCCCACCTCTGATTCCCTATCTCTGATTCCCCATCTCCGATTCCGCACATCTGATTCCCTGCCTCTGATTCCTCGCCTCTGATTTCCTGCCTCTGATTCCGAACCTCTGATTCCCCACCTCTGATTCCCCATATCTGATTCCCCGCCTCTGTTTCCCCGCCTCTGATTCCCCTCCTCTGATTCCCCAACTCTAATTCCACGCCTCTGATTCCCCAGCTCTGATTCCCCGTGTTTGATTCCCTGCCTCTGATTCCCTGCCCTGATACCCATCTCTGTTACACCGCCTTTGATTCGCCACCTCTGATTCCCCATATCTGATTCCCCGCCTCTGTTTCGCCGCCTCTGATTCCCTGCCTCTGATTCCCAACCTCTGATTCCACACCTCTGATTCCCCATATCTGATTCCCCGCCTCTGTTTCCGCGCCTCTGATTCCCTGCCCTTGTTTCCCCATATCTGATTCCCTGCCTCTGATTCCCCAACTCTGATTCCCCGCCTCTGATTCCCCAGCTCTGATTCCCCGCCCCTGATTTCCCGTGTTTGATTCCCTTCCTCTGATTCCCCGCCTCTGATTCCCCATCTCTGATTCACCGCCTTTGATACGCCACCTCTGATTCCACATATCTGATTCCCCACCTCTGTTTCCCCGCCTCTGATTCCCCGCCTCTGATTCTACATATCTCATTTTCCGCCTCTGTATCCCCATCTCTGATTCCCGGACTCTGATTCCCCACCTCTGATTCCCGGCCTCTTATTCCCAGCATCTGATTCCCGGCCTCTGATTCCCGGCCTCTGATTCCCCGCTTCTGATTCTGATTCGCTGCCTCTGATTCCCCATCTCTGATTCCGCACATCTGATTCCCTGCCTCTGATTCCCCACCTCTGATTCCCCATATCTGATTTCCCGCCTCTGTTTCCCCGCCTCTGATTCCCCGCCTCTGTTTCCCCATATCTAATTCCCAACCTCTGATGCCCCAACTCTGATTCCCTGCCTTTGATTCCCCGCGTTCTATTCCCTGCCTCTGATTCCCCGCCTGTGATTCCCCATCTCTGATTCACCACCTCTGATTCCCCACCTCTGATTCCCAATATCTAATTCCTCGCCTCTGTTTGCCCGCCTCTGATTCCCCGCCTCTGTTTCCCCATATCTGATTCCCCGCCTCTGAATCCCCAACTCTGATTCCCTGCCTCTGATTCCCCAGCTCTGATTCCCCGCCTTTGATTCGCCCCGTCTGATTCCCAGCCTCTGAATCCCCGTGTCTGATTTCCTGCCTCTGATTCCCCGCCTCTGATTCCCCATCTCTGATTCACAGCCTCTGATTCCCCACCTCTGATTCCCCATCTCGGATTCCGCACATCTGATTCCCTGCCTCTGATTCCCTGACTCTGATCCCCACCTCTGATTCCCAAGCTCTGATTCCCCGCCTCTGATTCCCCAACTCTGATTCCCCGCCTCTGATTCCCCAGCTCTGATTCCCCGCCTCTGATTCCCCGTGTTTGATTCCCTGCCTCTGATTCCCCGCCTCTGATTCCCCATCTCTGATTCACCGCCTTTGATTCGCCACCTCTGATTCCCCATATCTGATTCCTCGCCTCTGTTTCCCCGCCTCTGATTCCCCGCCTCTGATTCCCCATATCTCATTCCCCGCCTCTGATTCCCCATCTCTGATTCCCGGACTCTGATTCCCCACCTCTGATTCCCAGCCTCTTATTCCCGGCATCTGATTCCGGCCTCTGATTCCCGGCTTCTGATTCCCTGCTTCTGATTCTGATTCCCTGCCTTTGATTCCCCATCTCTGATTCCGAACATCTGATTCCCTGCCTCTGATTCCCCATCTCTGATTCCCCATATCTGATTCCCCACCTCTGTTTCCCCGCCTCTGATTCCCTGCCTCTGTTTCCCAATATCTAAGTCCCCGCCTCTGATTCCCCAACTCTGATTCCCCACCTCTGATTCCCCAGCTCTGATTCCCCGCCTCTGATTCCCTGCATCTGATTCCCTGCATCTGATTCCAAGCCTCTGATTCCCTGCCTCTGATTCCCAACCTCTGATTCCCCACCTCTGATTCCCCATATCTGATTCCCAGCCTCTGTTTCCCCGCCTCTGATTCCCCACCTCTGTTTCCCCATATCTGATTCCCGGACTCTGATTCCCCGCCTCTGATTCCCTGCCTCTGATTCCCCATCTCCGATTCCGCACATCTGATTCCCTGCCTCTGATTCCCCGCCTCTGATTCCCCGCCTCTGATTCCCTGCCTCTGATTCCCAACCTCTGATTCCCCACCTCTGATTCCCCGTGTTTGATTCCCCGTCTCTGTTTCCCCGCCTCTGATTCCCCGCCTCTGATTCCCCAACTCTAATTCCCCGCCTCTGATTCCCCATATCTGATTCCCCGCCTCTGTTTCCCCGCCTCTGATTCCCCGCCCCTGTTTCCCCATATCTGATTCCCTGCCTCTGATTCCCCAACTTTGATTCCCAGCCTCTGATTCCCCAGCTCTGATTCCCCGCCTCTGATTCCCCGTGTTTGATTCCCTGCCTCTGATTCCCGTCCTCTGATTCCCCATCTCTGAATCACCGCCTTTGATTCGCCACCTCTGATTCCCCATATCTGATTCCCCGCCTCTGTTTCCCCGCCTCTGATTCCCCGCCTCTGATTCCCCATATCTCATTCCCCGCCTCTGAATCCCCACCTCTGATTCCCGGCCTCTTATTCCCGGCATCTGATTCCGGCCTCTGATTCCCGGCCTCTGATTCCCTGCTTCTGATTCTGATTCACTGCCTTTGATTCCCCATCTCTGATTCCGCGCATCTGATTCCCTGCCTCTGATTCCCCACCTCTTTTTCCCCGCCTCTGATTCCACGCCTCTGTTTCCCAATATCTAAGTCCCCACCTCTGATTCCCCAACTCTGATTCCCCACCTCTGATTCCCCAGCTCTGATTCCCCGCCTCTGATTCCCCACATCTGATTCCCTGCATCTGATTCCAAGCCTCTGATTCCCTGCCTCTGATTCCCAACCTCTGATTCCCCACCTCTGATTCCCCGTATCTGATTCCCAGCCTCTGTTTCCCCACCTCTGATTCCCCGCCTCTGTTTCCCCATATCTGATTCCCGGCCTCTGATTCCCCGCCTCTGATTCCCCGCCTCTGATTCCCTGCCTCTGATTCCCCATCTCCGATTCCGCACATCTGAATCCCTGCCTCTGATTCCCCGCCTCTTATTCCCCGCCTCTGATTCCCTGCCTCTGATTCCCAACCTCTGATTCCCCACCTCTGATTCCCCGTGTTTGATTCCCCGCCTCTGTTTCCCCACCTCTGATTCCCCGCCTCTGATTCCCCAACTCTAATTCCCCGCCTCTGATTCCCCATATCTGATTCCCCGCCTCTGTTTCCCCGCCTCTGATTCCCCGCCCCTGTTTCCCCATATCTGATTCCCTGCCTCTGATTCCACAACTTTGATTCCCAGCCTCTGATTCCCCCAGCTCTGATTCCCCGCCTCTGATTCCCCGTGTTTGATTCCCTGCCTCTGATTCCCCGCCTCTGATTCCCCATCTCTGATTCACCGCCTTTGATTCGCCACCTCTGATTCCCCATATCTGATTCCCCACCTCTGTTTCCCCGCCTCTGATTCCCCGCCTCTGATTCTCCATATCTCATTCCCCGCCTCTGAATCCCCATCTCTGACTCCCGGACTCTGATTCCCCACCTCTGATTCCCGGCCTCTTATTCCCAGCATCTGATTCCAGGCCTCTGATTCCCGGCCTCTGACTCCCCGCTTCTGATTCTGATTCCCTGCCTCTGATTCCCCATCTCTGATTCCGCACATCTGATTACCTGCCTCTGATTCCCCACCTCTGATTCCCCATATCTGATTCCCCGCCTCTGTTTCCACGCCTCTGATTCCCCGCCTCTGATTCCCCATATCTGATTCCCCGCCTCTGTTTCCACGCCTCTAATTCCCCGCCTCTGATTCCCCATATCTGATTCCCCGCCTCTGTTTCCCCGCCTCTGATTCCCCACCTCTGATTCCCCAGCTCTGATTCCCCACCTCTGATTCCCCGCATCTGATTCCCTGCATCTGATTCCAAGCCTCTGATTCCCTGCCTCTGATTCCCAACCTCTGATTCCCCACCTCTGATTCCCCATATCTGATTCCCAGCCTCTGTTTCCCCGCCTCTGATTCCCCGCCTCTGTTTCCCCATATCTGATTCCCCGCCTCTGAATCCCCAACTCTGATTCCCTGCCTCTGATTCCCCAGCTTCATTCCCCGCCTTTGATTCCCCCCGTCTGATTCCCAGCCTCTGAATCCCCGTGTCTGATAACCTGCCTCTGATTCCCCGCCTCTGATTCACCATCTCAGATTCACCGCCTCTGATTCCCCACCTCTGATTCCCCATCTCTGATTCCGCACATCCGATTCCCTGCCTCTGATTCCCCGACTCTGATTCCCCACCTCTGATTCCCCAGCTCTGATTCCCCGCCTCTGATTCCCCAACTCTGATTCCCCGCCTCTGATTCCCCAGCTCTGATTCCCGGCCTCTGATTCCCCGTGTTTGATCCCCTGCCTATGATTCCCAACTCTGATTCCCCATCTCTGATTCACCGCCTTTGATTCGCCACCTCTGATTCCCCATATCTGATTCCTCGCCACTGTTTCCCCGCCTCTGATTCCCCGCCTCTGATTCCCCATATCTCATTCCCCGCCTCTGATTCCCCATCTCTGATTCCCGGACTCTGATCCCCTGCCTCTGATTCCCAACCTCTGATTCCCCACCTCTGATTCCCCATATCTGATTCCCAGCCTCTGTTTCCCCGCCTCTGATTCCCCGCATCTGTTTCCCCATATCTGATTCCCGGCCTCTGATTCCCCGCCTCTGATTCCCTGCCTCTGATTCCCCATCACCGATTCCGCACATCTGATTCCCTGCCTCTGATTCCCCGCCTCTGATTCCCCGCCGCTGATTCCCTGCCTCTGATTTCCAACCTCTGATTCCCCACCTCTGATTCCCCGTGTTTGATTCCCCGCCTCTGTTTCCCCACCACTGATTCCCCGCCTCTGATTCCCCAACTCTAATTCCCCGCCTCTGATTCCCCATATCTGATTCCCCGCCTCTGTTTCCCCGCCTCTGATTCCCCGCCCCTGTTTCCCCATATCTGATTCCCTGACTCTGATTCCCCAACTTTGATTCCCAGCCTCTGATTCCCCAGCTCTGATTCCCCGCCTCTGATTCCCCGTGTTTGATTCCCTGCCTCTGATTCCCCGCCTCTGATTCCCCATCTCTGATTCACCGCCTTTGATTCGCCACCTCTGATTCCCCATATCCGATTCCCCACCTCTGTTTCCCCGCCTCTGATTCCCCGCCTCTGATTCTCCATATCTCATTCCCCGCCTCTGACTCCCCATCTCTGATTCCCGGACTCTGATTCCCCACCTCTGATTCCCGGCCTCTTATTCCCAGCATCTGATTCCAGTCCTCTGATTCCCGGCCTCTGACTCCCCGCTTCTGATTCTGATTCCCTGCCTCTGATTCCCCATCTCTGATTCCGCACATCTGATTACCTGCCTCTGATTCCCCACGTCTGATTCCCCATATCTGATTCCCCGCCTCTGTTTCCACGCCTCTGATTCCACAGCTCTGATTCCCCGCCTCTGATTCCCCGCATCCGATTCCCCATATCTGATTCCCCGCCTCTGTTTCCCCGCCCCTGATTCCCCGCCTCTGTTTCCCCATATCTGATTATCCGCCTCTGATTCCCAACTATGATTCCCCGCCTCTGAATCCCCGCGTCTGATTCCCTGCCTCTGCTTCCCCGCCTCTGATTCCCCAACTCTGATTCCCCGCCTCTGATTCCCCAGCTCTGATTCCCCGCCTCTGATTCCCCGTGTTTGATTCCCTGCCTCTGATTCCCGGCCTCTGATTCCGCATCTCTGATTCACCGCCTTTGATTCGCCACCTCTGATTCCCCATATCTGATTCCCCGCATCTGTTTCCACGCCTCTGATTCCCCACCTCTGATTCCCCATATCTGATTCCCCGCCTCTGTTTCCACGCCTCTGATTCCCCGCCTCTGATTCCCCATATCTGATTCCCCGCCTCTGTGTCCACGCCTCTAATTCCCCGCCTCTGATTCCCCATATCTGATTCCCCGCCTCTGTTTCCCCGCCTCTGATTCCCCACCTCTGATTCCCCAGCTCTGATTCCCCGCCTCTGATTCCCCGCATCTGATTCCCTGCATCTGATTCCAAGCCTCTGATTCCCTGCCTCTGATTCCCAACCTCTGATTCCCCACCTCTGATTCCCCATATCTGATTCCCAGCCTCTGTTTCCCCGCCTCTGATTCCCCGCCTCTGTTTCCCCATATCTGATTCCCCGCCTCTGAATCCCCGCCTCTGATTCCCTGCCTCTGATTCCCCAGCTTCATTCCCCGCCTTTGATTCCCCCCGTCTGATTCCCAGCCTCTGAATCCCCGTGTCTGATAACCTGCCTCTGATTCCCCGCCTCTGATTCCCCATCTCAGATTCACCGCCTCTGATTCCCCACCTCTGATTCCCCATCTCTGATTCCGCACATCCGATTCCCTGCCTCTGATTCCCCGACTCTGATTCCCCACCTCTGATTCCCCAGCTCTGATTCCCCGCCTCTGATTCCCCAACTCTGATTCCCCGCCTCTGATTCCCCATATCTGATTCCCCGCCTCTGTTTCCACGCCTCTAATTCCCCGCCTCTGATTCCCCATATCTGATTCCCCGCCTCTGTTTCCCCGCCTCTGATTCCCCACCTCTGTTTCCCCAGCTCTGATTCCCCGCCTCTGATTCCCCGCATCTGATTCCCTGCATCTGATTCCAAGCCTCTGATTCCCTGCCTCTGATTCCCAACCTCTGATTCCCCACCTCTGATTCCCCATATCTGATTCCCAGCCTCTGTTTCCCCGCCTCTGATTTCCCGCCTCTGTTTCCCCATATCTGATTCCCCGCCTCTGAATCCCCAACTCTGATTCCCTGCCTCTGATTCCCCAGCTTCATTCCCCGCCTTTGATTCCCCCCGTCTGATTCCCAGCCTCTGAATCCCCGTTTCTGATAACCTGCCTCTGATTCCCCGCCTCTGATTCCCCATCTCAGATTCACCGCCTCTGATTCCCCACCTCTGATTCCCCATCTCTGATTCCGCACATCCGATTCCCTGCCTCTGATTCCCCGACTCTGATTCCCCACCTCTGATTCCCCAGCTCTGATTCCCCGCCTCTGATTCCCCAACTCTGATTCCCCGCCTCTGATTCCCCAGCTCTGATTCCCGGCCTCTCATTCCCCGTGTTTGATCCCCAGCCTATGATTCCCAACTCTGATTCCCCATCTCTGATTCACCGCCTTTGATTCGCCACCTCTGATTCCCCATATCTGATTCCTCGCCACTGTTTCCCCGCCTCTGATTCCCCGCCTCTGATTCCCCATATCTCATTCCCCGCCTCTGATTCCCCATCTCTGATTCCCGAACTCTGATTCCCCACCTCTGATTCCCGACCTCTTATTCCCGGCATCTGATTCCGGCCTCTGATTCCCGGCCTCTGATTCCCTGCTTCTGATTCTGATTCCCTGCCTCTGATTCCCCATTTCTGATTCCGCACATCTAATTCCCTGCCTCTGATTCCCCACCTCTGATTCCCCATATCTGAATCCCCATATCTGAATCCCCGTCTCTGATTCCCCGCCTCTGTTTCCCCATATCTAAGTCCCCGCCTCTGATTCCCCAACTTTGATTCCCCACCTCTGATTCCCCAGCTCTGATTCCCCGCCTCTGATTCCCCACATCTGATTCCCCATACCTGATTCCCAGCCTCTGTTTCCCCGCCTCTGATTCCCCGCTTCTGTTTCCCCATATCTGATTCCCGGCCTTTGATTCCCCGCCTCTGATTCCCCGCCTCTGATTCCCTGCCTCTGATTCCCCATCTCCGATTCCGCACATCTGATTCCCTGCCTCTCATTCCCCGCCTCTGATTCCCCGCCTCTGATTCCCTGCCTCTGATTCCCAACCTCTGATTCCCCACCTCTGATTCCCCGTGTTTGATTCCCCGCCTCTGTTTCCCCGCCTCTGATTCCCCGCCTCTGATTCCCCAACTCTAATTCCCCGCCTCTGATTCCCCATATCTGATTCCCCGCCTCTGTTTCCCCGCCTCTGAATCCCCGCCCCTGTTTCCCCATATCTGATTCCCTGCCTCTGATTCCCCAACTTTGATTCCCAGACTCTGATTCCCCAGCTCTGATTCCCCGCCTCTGATTCCCCGCATCTGATTCCCTGGATCTGATTCCAAGCCTCTGATCCCCTGCCTCTGATTCCCAACCTCTGATTCCCCACCTCTGATTCCCCATATCTGATTCCCAGCCTCTGTTTCCCCGCCTCTGATTCCCCGCCTCTGTTTCCCCATATCTGATTCCCGGCCTCTGATTCCCCGCCTCTGATTCCCTGCCTCTGATTCCCCATCACCGATTCCGCACATCTGATTCCCTGCCTCTGATTCCCCGCCTCTGATTCCCCGCCGCTGATTCCCTGCCTCTGATTTCCAACCTCTGATTCCCCACCTCTGATTCCCCGTGTTTGATTCCCCGCCTCTGTTTCCCCACCACTGATTCCCCGCCTCTGATTCCCCAACTCTAATTCCCCGCCTCTGATTCCCCATATCTGATTCCCCGCCTCTGTTTCCCCGCCTCTGGTTCCCCGCCCCTGTTTCCCCATATCTGATTCCCTGACTCTGATTCCCCAACTTTGATTCCCAGCCTCTGATTCCCCAGCTCTGATTCCCCGCCTCTGATTCCCCGTGTTTGATTCCCTGCCTCTGATTCCCCGCCTCTGATTCCCCATCTCTGATTCACCGCCTTTGATTCGCCACCTCTGATTCCCCATATCTGATTCCCCACCTCTGTTTCCCCGCCTCTGATTCCCCGCCTCTGATTCTCCATATCTCATTCCCCGCCTCTGACTCCCCATCTCTGATTCCCGGACTCTGATTCCCCACCTCTGATTCCCGGCCTCTTATTCCCAGCATCTGATTCCAGGCCTCTGATTCCCGGCCTCTGACTCCCCGCTTCTGATTCTGATTCCCTGCCTCTGATTCCCCATCTCTGATTCCGCACATCTGATTACCTGCCTCTGATTCCCCACGTCTGATTCCCCATATCTGATTCCCCGCCTCTGTTTCCACGCCTCTGATTCCACAGCTCTGATTCCCCGCCTCTGATTCCCCGCATCCGATTCCCCATATCTGATTCCCCGCCTCTGTTTCCCCGCCCCTGATTCCCCGCCTCTGTTTCCCCATATCTGATTATCCGCCTCTGATTCCCAACTATGATTCCCCGCCTCTGAATCCCCGCGTCTGATTCCCTGCCTCTGCTTCCCCGCCTCTGATTCCCCAACTCTGATTCCCCGCCTCTGATTCCCCAGCTCTGATTCCCCGCCTCTGATTCCCCGTGTTTGATTCCCTGCCTCTGATTCCCGGCCTCTGATTCCGCATCTCTGATTCACCGCCTTTGATTCGCCACCTCTGATTCCCCATATCTGATTCCCCGCATCTGTTTCCCCGCCTCTGATTCCCCGCCTCTGATTCCCCATATCTCATTCCCCGCCTCTGAATCCCCATCTCTGATTCCCGGACTCTGATTCCCCACCTCTGATTTCCGGCCTCTTATTCCCGGCATCTGATTCCGGCCTCTGATTCCCGGCCTCTGATTCCCTGCTTCTGATTCTGATTCCCTGCCTCTGATTCCCCATCTCTGATTCCGCACATCTGATTCCCTGCCTCTGATTCCCCACCTCTGATTCCCCATATCTGATTCCCCGCCTCTGTTTCCCCGCCTCTGATTTCCCTCCTCTGTTTCCCAATATCTAAGTCCCCGCCTCTGATTCCCCAACTCTGATTCCCCACCTCTGATTCCCCAGCTCTGATTCCCCGCCTCTGATTCCCCGCATCTGATTCCCCGCCTCTGTTTCCACGCCTCTGATTCCACAGCTCTGATTCCCCGCCTCTGATTCCCCACATCCGATTCCCCATATCTGATTCCCCGCCTCTGTTTCCCCGCCCCTGATTCCCCGCCTCTGTTTCCCCATATCTGATTATCCGCCTCTGATTCCCAACTATGATTCCCCGCCTCTGAATCCCCGCGTCTGATTCCCTGCCTCTGCTTCCCCGCCTCTGATTCCCCAACTCTGATTCCCCGCCTCTGATTCCCCAGCTCTGATTCCCCGCCTCTGATTCCCCGTGTTTGATTCCCTGCCTCTGATTCCCGGCCTCTGATTCCGCATCTCTGATTCACCGCCTTTGATTCGCCACCTCTGATTCCCCATATCTGATTCCCCGCATCTGTTTCCCCGCCTCTGATTCCCCGCCTCTGATTCCCCATATCTCATTCCCCGCCTCTGAATCCCCATCTCTGATTCCCGGACTCTGATTCCCCACCTCTGATTTCCGGCCTCTTATTCCCGGCATCTGATTCCGGCCTCTGATTCCCGGCCTCTGATTCCCTGCTTCTGATTCTGATTCCCTGCCTCTGATTCCCCATCTCTGATTCCGCACATCTGATTCCCTGCCTCTGATTCCCCACCTCTGATTCCCCATATCTGATTCCCCACCTCTGTTTCCCCGCCTCTGATTTCCCGCCTCTGTTTCCCAATATCTAAGTCCCCGCCTCTGATTCCCCAACTCTGATTCCCCACCTCTGATTCCCCAGCTCTGATTCCCCGCCTCTGATTCCCCGCATCTGATTCCCTGCATCTGATTCCAAGCCTCTGATTCGCTGCCTCTGATTCCCAACCTCTGATTCCCCACCTCTGATTCCCCATATCTGATTCCCCGCCTCTGTTTCCCCGCCTCTGATTCCCCACCTCTGTTTCCCCATATCTGATTCCCGGCCTCTTATTCCCCGCCTCTGATTTCCCACCTCTGATTCCCTACCTCTGATTCACCATCTCCGATTCCGCACATCTGATTCCCTGCCTCTGATTCCCCGCCTCTGATTCCCTGCCTCTGATTCCGAACCTCATATTCCCCACCTCTGATTCCCCATATCTGATTCCCCGCCTCTGTTTCCCCGCCTCTGATTCCCCTCCTCTGATTCCCCAACTCTAATTCCCCGCCTCTGATTCCCCAGCTCTGATCCCCGTGTTTGATTCCCTGCCTCTGATTCCCTGCCCTGATTCCCCATCTCTGTTTCACGCCTTTGATTCGCCACCTCTGATTCCCCATATCTGATTCCCCGCCTCTGTTTCGCCGCCTCTGATTCCCTGCCTCTGATTCCCAACCTCTGATTCCACACCTCTGATTCCCCATATCTGATTCCCCGCCTCTGTTTCCCCGCCTCGATTCCCTGCCCTTGTTTCCCCATATCTGATTCCCTGCCTCTGATTCCCAACTCTGATTCCTTGCCTCTGATTCCCCAGCTCTGATTCCCCGCCCCTGATTTCCCGTGTTTGATTCCCTGCCTCTGATTCCCCGCCTCTGATTCCCCATCTCTGATTCACTGCCTTTGATTCGCCACCTCTGATTCCACATATCTGGTTCCCCACCTCTGTTTCCCCGCCTCTGATTCCCCGCCTCTGATTCTACATATCTCATTTTCCGCCTCTGAATCCCCATCTCTGATTCCCGGACTCTGACTCCCCACCTCTGATTCCCGGCCTCTTATTCCCAGCATCTGATTCCCGGCCTCTGATTCCCGGCCTCTGATTCCCCGCTTCTGATTCTGATTCTCTGCCTCTGATTCCCCATCTCTGATTCCGCACATCTGATTCCCTGCCTCTGATTCCCCACCTCTGATTCCCCATATCTGATTTCCCGCCTCTGTTTCCCCGCCTCTGATTCCCCGCCTCTGTTTCCCCATATCTAATTCCCAACCTCTGATGCCCCAACTCTGATTCCCTGCCTCTGATTCCCCGCGTTCTATTCCCTGCCTCTGATTCCCCGCCTGTGATTCCCCATCTCTGATTCACCACCTCTGATTCCCTACCTCTGATTCCCCATATCTAATTCCCCGCCTCTGTTTGCCCGCCTCTGATTCCCCGCCTCTGTTTCCCCATATCTGATTCCCCGCCTCTGAATCCCCAACTCTGATTCCCTGCCTCTGATTCCCCAGCTCTGATTCCCCGCCTTTGATTCCCCCCGTCTGATTCCCAGCCTCTGAATCCCCGTGTCTGATTTCCTGCCTCTGATTCCCCGCCTCTGATTCCCCATCTCTGATTCACAGCCTCTGATTCCCCACCTCTGATTCCCCATCTCGGATTCCGCACATCTGATTCCCTGCCTCTGATTCCCTGACTCTGATCCCCACCTCTGATTCCCAAGCTCTGATTCCCCGCCTCTGATTCCCCAACTCTGATTCCCCGCATCTGATTCCCCAGCTCTGATTCCCCGCCTCTGATTCCCCGTGTTTGATTCCCCGCCTCTGATTCCCCGCCTCTGATTCCCCATCTCTGATTCACCGCCTTTGATTCGCCACCTCTGAATCCCGGACTCTGATTCCCCACCTCTGATTCCCAGCCTCTTATTCCCGGCATCTTATTCCGGCCTCTGATTCCCGGCCTCTGATTCCCTGCTTCTGATTCTGATTCCCTGCTTTTGATTCCCCATCTCTGATTCCGAACATCTGATTCCCTGCCTCTGATTCCCCATCTCTGATTCCCCATATCTGATTCCCCGCCTCTGTTTCCCCGCCTCTGATTCCCCGCCTCTGTTTCCCAATATCTAAGTCCCCGCCTCTGATTCCTAAACTCTGATTCCCCACCTCTGATTCCCCAGCTCTGATTCCAAGCCTCTGATTCCCTGCATCTGATTCCCTGCATCTGATTCCAAGCCTCTGATTCCCTGCCTCTGATTCCCAACCTCTGATTCCCCACCTCTGATTCCCCATATCTGATTCCCAGCCTCTGTTTCCCCGCCTCTGATTCCCCGCCTCTGTTTCCCCATATCTGATTCCCGGACTCTGATTCCCCGCCTCTGATTCCCTGCCTCTGATTCCCCATCTCCGATTCCGCACATCTGATTCCCTGCCTCTGATTCCCCGCCTCTGATTCCCCGCCTCTGATTCCCTGCCTCTGATTCCCAACCTCTGATTCCCCACCTCTGATTCCCCGTGTTTGATTCCCCGCCTCTGTTTCCCCGCCTCTGTTTCCCCGCCTCTGATTCCCCAACTCTAATTCCCCGCCTCTGATTCCCCAGCTCTGATTCCCCGCCTCTGATTCCCCGTGTTTGATTCCCTGCCTCTGATTCCCGGCCTCTGATTCCCCATCTCTGATTCACCGCCTTTGATTCGCCACCTCTGATTCCCCATATCAGATTCCCCGCCTCTGTTTCCCCGCCTCTGATTCCCCGCCTCTGATTCCCCATATCTCATTCCCCGCCTCTGAATCCCCATCTCTGATTCCCGGACTCTGATTCCCCACCTCTGATTCCCGGCCTCTTATTCCCGGCATCTGATTCCGGCCTCTGATTCCCGGCCTCTGATTCCCTGCTTCTGATTCTGATTCCCTGCCTTTGATTCCCCATCTCTGATTCCGCACATCTGATTCCCTGCCTCTGATTCCCCATCTCTGATTCCCCATATCTGATTCCCCGCCTCTGTTTCCCCGCCTCTGATTCCACGCCTCTGTTTCCCAACATCTAAGTCCCCGCCTCTGATTCCCCAACTCTGATTCCCCACCTCTGATTCCCCAGCTCTGATTCCCCGCCTCTGATTCCCCGCATCTGATTCCCTGCATCTGATTCCAAGCCTCTGATTCCCTGCCTCTGATTCCCAACCTCTGATTCCCCACCTCTGATTCCCCATATCTGATTCCCAGCCTCTGTTTCCCCGCCTCTGATTCCCCGCCTCTGTTTCCCCATATCTGATTCCCCGCCTCTGAATCCCCAACTCTGATTCCCTGCCTCTGATTCCCCAGCTTCATTCCCCGCCTTTGATTCCCCCCGTCTGATTCCCAGCCTCTGAATCCCCGTGTCTGATAACCTGCCTCTGATTCCCCGCCTCTGATTCCCCATCTCAGATTCACCGCCTCTGATTCCCCACCTCTGATTCCCCATCTCTGATTCCGCACATCCGATTCCCTGCCTCTGATTCCCCGACTCTGATTCCCCACCTCTGATTCCCCAGCTCTGATTCCCCGCCTCTGATTCCCCAACTCTGATTCCCCGCCTCTGATTCCCCAGCTCTGATTCCCCGCCTCTGATTCCCCGTGTTTGATCCCCTGCCTCTGATTCCCCAGCTCTGATTCCCCATCTCTGATTCACCGCCTTTGATTCGCCACCTCTGATTCCCCATATCTGATTCCTCGCCACTGTTTCCCCGCCTCTGATTCCCCACCTCTGATTCCCCATATCTCATTCCCCGCCTCTGATTCCCCATCTCTGATTCCCGGACTCTGATTCCCCACCTCTGATTCCCGACCTCTTATTCCCGGCATCTGATTCCGGCCTCTGATTCCCGGCCTCTGATTCCCTGCTTCTGATTCTGATTCCCTGCCTCTGATTCCCCATTTCTGATTCCGCACATCTAATTCCCTGCCTCTGATTCCCCACCTCTGATTCCCCATATGTGAATCCCCGCCTCTGTTTCCCCGTCTCTGATTCCCCGCCTCTGTTTCCCCATATCTAAGTCCCCGCCTCTGATTCCCCAACTTTGATTCCCCACCTCTGATTCCCCAGCTCTGATTCCCCGCCTCTGATTCCCCACATCTGATTCCCCATACCTGATTCCCAGCCTCTGTTTCCCCGCCTCTGATTCCCCGCTTCTGTTTCCCCATATCTGATTCCCGGCCTCTGATTCCCCGCCTCTGATTCCCCGCCTCTGATTCCCTGCCTCAGATTCCCCATCTCCGATTCCGCACATCTGATTCCCTGCCTCTCATTCCCCGCCTCTGATTCCCCGCCTCTGATTCCCTGCCTCTGATTCCCAACCTCTGATTCCCCACCTCTGATTCCCCGTGTTTGATTCCCCGCCTCTGTTTCCCCGCCTCTGATTCCCCGCCTCTGATTCCCCAACTCTAATTCCCCGCCTCTGATTCCCCATATCTGATTCCCCGACTCTGTTTCCCCGCCTCTGATTCCCCGCCCCTGCTTCCCCATATCTGATTCCCTGCCTCTGATTCCCCAACTTTGATTCCCAGACTCTGATTCCCCAGCTCTGATTCCCCGCCTCTGATTCCCCGCATCTGATTCCCTGCATCTGATTCCAAGCCTCTGATCCCCTGCCTCTGATTCCCAACCTCTGATTCCCCACCTCTGATTCCCCATATCTGATTCCCAGCCTCTGTTTCCCCGCCTCTGATTCCCCGCCTCTGTTTCCCCATATCTGATTCCCGGCCTCTGATTCCCCGCCTCTGATTCCCTGCCTCTGATTCCCCATCACCGATTCCGCACATCTGATTCCCTGCCTCTGATTCCCCGCCTCTGATTCCCCGCCGCTGATTCCCTGCCTCTGATTTCCAACCTCTGATTCCCCACCTCTGATTCCCCGTGTTTGATTCCCCGCCTCTGTTTCCCCACCACTGATACCCCGCCTCTGATTCCCCAACTCTAATACCCCGCCTCTGATTCCCCATAACTGATTCCCCGCCTCTGTTTCCCCGCCTCTGATTCCCCGCCCCTGTTTCCCCATATCTGATTCCCTGACTCTGATTCCCCAACTTTGATTCCCAGCCTCTGATTCCCCAGCTCTGATTCCCCGCCTCTGATTCCCCGTGTTTGATTCCCTGCCTCTGATTCCCCGCCTCTGATTCCCCATCTCTGATTCACCGCCTTTGATTCGCCACCTCTGATTCCCCATATCTGATTCCCCACCTCTGTTTCCCCGCCTCTGATTCCCCGCCTCTGATTCTCCATATCTCATTCCCCGCCTCTGACTCCCCATCTCTGATTCCCGTACTCTGATTCCCCACCTCTGATTCCCGGCCTCTTATTCCCAGCATCTGATTCCAGGCCTCTGATTCCCGGCCTCTGACTCCCCGCTTCTGATTCTGATTCCCTGCCTCTGATACCCCATCTCTGATTCCGCACATCTGATTACCTGCCTCTGATTCCCCACGTCTGATTCCCCATATCTGATTCCCCGCCTCTGTTTCCACGCCTCTGATTCCCCGCCTCTGTTTCCCCATATCTAATTCCCCACCTCTGATGCCCCAACTCTGATTCCCCGCCTCTGATTCCACAGCTCTGATTCCCCGCCTCTGATTCCCCGCATCCGATTCCACATATCTGATTCCCCGCCTCTGTTTCCCCGCCCCTGATTCCCCGCCTCTGTTTCCCCATATCTGATTATCCGCCTCTGATTCCCAACTATGATTCCCCGCCTCTGAATCCCCGCGTCTGATTCCCTGCCTCTGCTTCCCCGCCTCTGATTCCCCAACTCTGATTCCCCACCTCTGATTCCCCAGCTCTGATTCCCCGCCTCTGATTCCCCGTGTTTGATTCCCTGCCTCTGATTCCCGGCCTCTGATTCCGCATCTCTGATTCACCGCCTTTGATTCGCCACCTCTGATTCCCCATATCTGATTCCCCGCATCTGTTTCCCCGCCTCTGATTCCCCGCCTCTGATTCCCCATATCTCATTCCCCGCCTCTGAAACCCCATCTCTGATTCCCGGACTCTGATTCCCCACCTCTGATTCCCGGCCTCTTATTCCCGGCATCTGATTCCGGCCTCTGATTCCCGGCCTCTGATTCCCTGCTTCTGATTCTGATTCCCTGCCTCTGATTCCCCATCTCTGATTCCGCACATCTGATTAGCTGCCTCTGATTCCCCACCTCTGATACCCCATATCTGATTCCCCGCCTCTGTTTCCCCGCCTCTGATTCCCCGCCTCTGTTTCCCAATATCTAAGTCCCCGCCTCTGATTCCCCAACTCTGATTCCCCACCTCTGATTCCCCAGCTCTGATTCCCCGCCTCTGATTCCCCGCATCTGATTCCCTGCATCTGATTCCAAGCCTCTGATTCCCTGCCTCTGATTCCCAACCTCTGATTCCCCACCTCTGATTCCCCATATCTGATTCCCCGCCTCTGTTTCCCCGCCTCTGATTCCCCACCTCTGTTTCCCCATATCTGATTCCCGGCCTCTTATTCCCCGCCTCTGATTCCCCACCTCTGATTCCCTATCTCTGATTCCCCACCTCTGATTCCCTATCTCTGATTCCCCATCTCCGATTCCGCACATCTGATTCCCTGCCTCTGATTCCTCGCCTCTGATTCCCTGCCTCTGATTCCGAACCTCTGATTCCCCACCTCTGATTCCCCATATCTGATTCCCCGCCTCTGTTTCCCCGCCTCTGATTCCCCTCCTCTGATTCCCCAACTCTAATTCCCCGCCTCTGATTCCCCAGCTCTGATTCCCCGTGTTTGATTCCCTGCCTCTGATTCCCTGCCCTGATACCCATCTCTGTTACACCGCCTTTGATTCGCCACCTCTGATTCCCCATATCTGATTCCCCGCCTCTGTGTCGCCGCCTCTGATTCCCTGCCTCTGATTCCCAACCTCTGATTCCACACCTCTGATTCCCCATATCTGATTCCCCGCCTCTGTTTCCGCGCCTCTGATTCCCTGCCCTTGTTTCCCCATATCTGATTCCCTCCCTCTGATTCCCCAACTCTGATTCCCCGCCTCTGATTCCCCAGCTCTGATTCCCCGCCCCTGATTTCCCGTGTTTGATTCCCTTCCTCTGATTCGCCGCCTCTGATTCCCCATCTCTGATTCACCGCCTTTGATACGCCACCTCTGATTCCACATATCTGATTCCCCACCTCTGTTTCCCCGCCTCTGATTCCCCGCCTCTGATTCTACATATCTCATTTTCCGCCTCTGAATCCCCATCTCTGATTCCCGGACTCTGATTCCCCACCTCTGATTCCCGGCCTCTTATTCCCAGCATCTGATTCCCGGCCTCTGATTCCCGGCCTCTGATTCCCCGCTTCTGATTCTGATTCGCTGCCTCTGATTCCCCATCTCTGATTCCGCACATCTGATTCCCTGCCTCTGATTCCCCACCTCTGTTTCCCCATATCTAATTCCCAACCTCTGATGCCCCAACTCTGATTCCCTGCCTCTGATTCCCCGCGTTCTATTCCCTGCCTCTGATTCCCCGCCTGTGATTCCCCATCTCTGATTCACCACCTCTGATTCCCCACATCTGATTCCCAATATCTAATTCCCCGCCTCTGTTTGCCCGCCTCTGATTCCCCGCCTCTGTTTCCCCATATCTGATTCCCCGCCTCTGAATCCCCAACTCTGATTCCCTGCCTCTGATTCCCCAGCTCTGATTCCCCACCTTTGATTCGCCCCGTCTGATTCCCAGCCTCTGAATCCCCGTGTCTGATTTCCTGCCTCTGATTCCCCGCCTCTGATTCCCCATCTCTGATTCACAGCCTCTGATTCCCCACCTCTGATTCCCCATCTCGGATTCCGCACATCTGATTCCCTGCCTCTGATTCCCTGACTCAGATCCCCACCTCTGATTCCCAAGCTCTGATTCCCCGCCTCTGATTCCCCAACTCTGATTCCCCGCCTCTGATTCCCCAGCTCTGATTCCCCGCCTCTGATTCCCCGTGTTTGATTCCCTGCCTCTGATTCCCCGCCTCTGATTCCCCATCTCTGATTCACCGCCTTTGATTCGCCACCTCTGATTCCCCATATCTGATTCCTCGCCTCTGTTTCCCCGCCTCTGATTCCCCGCCTCTGATTCCCCATATCTCATTCCCCGCCTCTGATTCCCCATCTCTGATTCCCGGACTCTGATTCCCCACCTCTGATTCCCAGCCTCTTATTCCCGGCATCTGATTCCGGCCTCTGATTCCCGGCCTCTGATTCCCTGCTTCTGATTCTGATTCCCTGCCTTTGATTCCCCATCTCTGATTCCGAACATCTGATTCCCTGCCTCTGATTCCCCATCTCTGATTCCCCATATCTGATTCCCCACCTCTGTTTCCCCGCCTCTGATTCCCTGCCTCTGTTTCCCAATATCTAAGTCCCCGCCTCTGATTCCCCAACTCTGATTCCCCACCTCTGATTCCCCAGCTCTGATTCCCCGCCTCTGATTCCCTGCATCTGATTCCCTGCATCTGATTCCAAGCCTCTGATTCCCTGCCTCTGATTCCCAACCTCTGATTCCCCACCTCTGATTCCCCATATCTGATTCCCAGCCTCTGTTTCCCCGCCTCTGATTCCCCGCCTCTGTTTCCCCATATCTGATTCCCGGACTCTGATTCCCCGCCTCTGATTCCCTGCCTCTGATTCCCCATCTCCGATTCCGCACATCTGATTCCCTGCCTCTGATTCCCCGCCTCTGATTCCCCGCCTCTGATTCCCTGCCTCTGATTCCCAACCTCTGATTCCCCACCTCTGATTCCCCGTGTTTGATTCCCCGTCTCTGTTTCCCCGCCTCTGATTCCCCGCCTCTGATTCCCCAACTCTAATTCCCCGCCTCTGATTCCCCATATCTGATTCCCCGCCTCTGTTTCCCCGCCTCTGATTCCCCGCCCCTGTTTCCCCATATCTGATTCCCTGCCTCTGATTCCCCAACTTTGATTCCCAGCCTCTGATTCCCCAGCTCTGATTCCCCGCCTCTGATTCCCCGTGTTTGATTCCCTGCCTCTGATTCCCGTCCTCTGATTCCCCATCTCTGAATCACCGCCTTTGATTCGCCACCTCTGATTCCCCATATCTGATTCCCCGCCTCTGTTTCCCCGCCTCTGATTCCCCGCCTCTGATTCCCCATATCTCATTCCCCGCCTCTGAATCCCCACCTCTGATTCCCGGCCTCTTATTCCCGGCATCTGATTCCGGCCTCTGATTCCCGGCCTCTGATTCCCTGCTTCTGATTCTGATTCCCTGCCTTTGATTCCCCATCTCTGATTCCGCACATCTGATTCCCTGCCTCTGATTCCCCACCTCTGTTTCCCCGCCTCTGATTCCACGCCTCTGTTTCCCAATATCTAAGTCCCCGCCTCTGATTCCCCAACTCTGATTCCCCACCTCTGATTCCCCAGCTCTGATTCCCCGCCTCTGATTCCCCAAATCTGATTCCCTGCATCTGATTCCAAGCCTCTGATTCCCTGCCTCTGATTCCCAACCTCTGATTCCCCACCTCTGATTCCCCATATCTGATTCCCAGCCTCTGTTTCCCCACCTCTGATTCCCCGCCTCTGTTTCCCCATATCTGATTCCCGGCCTCTGATTCCCCGCCTCTGATTCCCCGCCTCTGATTCCCTGCCTCTGATTCCCCATCTCCGATTCCGCACATCTGAATCCCTGCCTCTGATTCCCCGCCTCTTATTCCCCGCCTCTGATTCCCTGCCTCTGATTCCCAACCTCTGATTCCCCACCTCTGATTCCCCGTGTTTGATTCCCCGCCTCTGTTTCCCCACCTCTGATTCCCCGCCTCTGATTCCCCAACTCTAATTCCCCGCCTCTGATTCCCCATATCTGATTCCCCGCATCTGTTTCCCCGCCTCTGATTCCCCGCCCCTGTTTCCCCATATCTGATTCCCTGCCTCTGATTCCACAACTTTGATTCCCAGCCTCTGATTCCCCCAGCTCTGATTCCCCGCCTCTGATTCCCCGTGTTTGATTCCCTGCCTCTGATTCCCCGCCTCTGATTCCCCATCTCTGATTCACCGCCTTTGATTCGCCACCTCTGATTCCCCATATCTGATTCCCCACCTCTGTTTCCCCGCCTCTGATTCCCGGCCTCTGATTCTCCATATCTCATTCCCCGCCTCTGAATCCCCATCTCTGACTCCCGGACTCTGATTCCCCACCTCTGATTCCCGGCCTCTTATTCCCAGCATCTGATTCCAGGCCTCTGATTCCCGGCCTCTGACTCCCCGCTTCTGATTCTGATTCCCTGCCTCTGATTCCCCATCTCTGATTCCGCACATCTGATTACCTGCCTCTGATTCCCCACCTCTGATTCCCCATATCTGATTCCCCGCCTCTGTTTCCACGCCTCTGATTCCCCGCCTCTGATTCCCCATATCTGATTCCCCGCCTCTGTTTCCACGCCTCTAATTCCCCGCCTCTGATTCCCCATATCTGATTCCCCGCCTCTGTTTCCCCGCCTCTGATTCCCCACCTCTGATTCCCCAGCTCTGATTCCCCGCCTCTGATTCCCCGCATCTGATTCCCTGCATCTGATTCCAAGCCTCTGATTCCCTGCCTCTGATTCCCAACCTCTGATTCCCCACCTCTGATTCCCCATATCCGATTCCCAGCCTCTGTTTCCCCGCCTCTGATTCCCCGCCTCTGTTTCCCCATATCTGATTCCCCGCCTCTGAATCCCCAACTCTGATTCCCTGCCTCTGATTCCCCAGCTTCATTCCCCGCCTTTGATTCCCCCCGTCTGATTCCCAGCCTCTGAATCCCCGTGTCTGATAACCTGCCTCTGATTCCCCGCCTCTGATTCCCCATCTCAGATTCACCGCCTCTGATTCCCCACCTCTGATTCCCCATCTCTGATTCCGCACATCCGATTCCCTGCCTCTGATTCCCCGACTCTGATTCCCCACCTCTGATTCCCCAGCTCTGATTCCCCGCCTCTGATTCCCCAACTCTGATTCCCCGCCTCTGATTCCCCATATCTGATTCCCCGCCTCTGTTTCCACGCCTCTAATTCCCCGCCTCTGATTCCCCATATCTGATTCCCCGCCTCTGTTTCCCCGCCTCTGATTCCCCACCTCTGATTCCCCAGCTCTGATTCCCCGCCTCTGATTCCCCGCATCTGATTCCCTGCATCTGATTCCAAGCCTCTGATTCCCTGCCTCTGATTCCCAACCTCTGATTCCCCACCTCTGATTCCCCATATCTGATTCCCAGCCTCTGTTTCCCCGCCTCTGATTCCCCGCCTCTGTTTCCCCATATCTGATTCCCCGCCTCTGAATCCCCAACTCTGATTCCCTGCCTCTGATTCCCCAGCTTCATTCCCCGCCTTTGATTCCCCCCGTCTGATTCCCAGCCTCTGAATCCCCGTGTCTGATAACCTGCCTCTGATTCCCCGCCTCTGATTCCCCATCTCAGATTCACCGCCTCTGATTCCCCACCTCTGATTCCCCATCTCTGATTCCGCACATCCGATTCCCTGCCTCTGATTCCCCGACTCTGATTCCCCACCTCTGATTCCCCAGCTCTGATTCCCCGCCTCTGATTCCCCAACTCTGATTCCCCGCCTCTGATTCCCCAGCTCTGATTCCCGGCCTCTGATTCCCCGTGTTTGATCCCCTGCCTATGATTCCCAACTCTGATTCCCCATCTCTGATTCACCGCCTTTGATTCGCCACCTCTGATTCCCCATATCTGATTCCTCGCCACTGTTTCCCCGCCTCTGATTCCCCGCCTCTGATTCCCCATATCTCATTTCCCGCCTCTGATTCCCCATCTCTGATTCCCGGACTCTGATTCCCCACCTCTGATTCCCGACCTCTTATTCCCGGCATCTGATTCCGGCCTCTAATTCCCGGCCTCTGATTCCCTGCTTCTGATTCTGATTCCCTGCCTCTGATTCCCCATTTCTGATTCCGCACATCTAATTCCCTGCCTCTGATTCCCCACCTCTGATTCCCCATATCTGAATCCCCGCCTCTGTTTCCCCGTCTCTGATTCCCCGCCTCTGTTTCCCCATATCTAAGTCCCCGCCTCTGATTCCCCAACTTTGATTCCCCACCTCTGATTCCCCAGCTCTGATTCCACGCCTCTGATTCCCCATCATCTGATTCCCCATACCTGATTCCCAGCCTCTGTTTCCCCGCCTCTGATTCCCCGCTTCTGTTTCCCCATATCTGATTCCCGGCCTCTGATTCCCCGCCTCTGATTCCCCGCCTCTGATTCCCTGCCTCTGATTCCCCATCTCCGATTCCGCACATCTGATTCCCTGCCTCTCATTCCCCGCCTCTGATTCCCCGCCTCTGATTCCCTGCCTCTGATTCCCAACCTCTGATTCCCCACCTCTGATTCCCCGTGTTTGATTCCCCGCCTCTGTTTCCCCGCCTCTGATTCCCCGCCTCTGATTCCCCAACTCTAATTCCCCGCCTCTGATTCCCCATATCTGATTCCCCGCCTCTGTTTCCCCGCCTCTGATTCCCCGCCCCTGTTTCCCCATATCTGATTCCCTGCCTCTGATTCCCCAACTTTGATTCCCAGACTCTGATTCCCCAGCTCTGATTCCCCGCCTCTGATTCCCCGCATCTGATTCCCTGCATCTGATTCCAAGCCTCTGATCCCCTGCCTCTGATTCCCAACCTCTGATTCCCCACCTCTGATTCCCCATATCTGATTCCCAGCCTCTGTTTCCCCGCCTCTGATTCCCCGCCTCTGTTTCCCCATATCTGATTCCCGGCCTCTGATTCCCCGCCTCTGATTCCCTGCCTCTGATTCCCCATCACCGATTCCGCACATCTGATTCCCTGCCTCTGATTCCCTGCCTCTGATTCCCCGCCGCTGATTCCCTGCCTCTGATTTCCAACCTTTGATTCCCCACCTCTGATTCCCCGTGTTTGACTCCCCGCCTCTGTTTCCCCACCACTGATTCCCCGCCTCTGATTCCCCAACTCTAATTCCCCGCCTCTGATTCCCCATATCTGATTCCCCGCCTCTGTTTCCCCGCCTCTGATTCCCCGCCCCTGTTTCCCCATATCTGATTCCCTGACTCTGATTCCCCAACTTTGATTCCCAGCCTCTGATTCCCCAGCTCTGATTCCCCGCCTCTGATTCCCCGTGTTTGATTCCCTGCCTCTGATTCCCCGCCTCTGATTCCCCATCTCTGATTCACCGCCTTTGATTCGCCACCTCTGATTCCCCATATCTGATTCCCCACCTCTGTTTCCCCGCCTCTGATTCCCCGCCTCTGATTCTCCATATCTCATTCCCCGCCTCTGACTCCCCATCTCTGATTCCCGGACTCTGATTCCCCACCTCTGATTCCCGGCCTCTTATTCCCAGCATCTGATTCCAGGCCTCTGATTCCCGGCCTCTGAGTCCCGCTTCTGATTCTGATTCCCTGCCTCTGATTCCCCATCTCTGATTCCGCACATCTGATTACCTGCCTCTGATTCCCCACGTCTGATTCCCCATATCTGATTCCCCGCCTCTGTTTCCACGCCTCTGATTCCCCGCCTCTGTTTCCCCATATCTAATTCCCCACCTCTGATGCCCCAACTCTGATTCCCCGCCTCTGATTCCACAGCTCTGATTCCCCGCCTCTGATTCCCCGCATCCGATTCCCCATATCTGATTCCCCGCCTCTGTTTCCCCGCCCCTGATTCCCCGCCTCTGTTTCCCCATATCTGATTATCCGCCTCTGATTCCCAACTATGATTCCCCGCCTCTGAATCCCCGCGTCTGATTCCCTGCCTCTGCTTCCCCGCCTCTGATTCTCCAACTCTGATTCCCCGCCTCTGATTCCCCAGCTCTGATTCCCCGCCTCTGATTCCCCGTGTTTGATTCCCTGCCTCTGATTCCCGGCCTCTGATTCCGCATCTCTGATTCACCGCCTTTGATTCGCCTCCTCTGATTCCCCATATCTGATTCCCCGCATCTGTTTCCCCGCCTCTGATTCCCCGCCTCTGATTCCCCATATCTCATTCCCCGCCTCTGAATCCCCATCTCTGATTCCCGGACTCTGATTCCCCACCTCTGATTCCCGGCCTCTTATTCCCGGCATCTGATTCCGGCCTCTGATTCCCGGCCTCCTATTCCCTGCTTCTGATTCTGATTCCCTGCCTCTGATTCCCCATCTCTGATTCCGCACATCTGATTAGCTGCCTCTGATTCCCCACCTCTGATTCCCCATATCTGATTCCCCGCCTCTGTTTCCCCGCCTCTGATTCCCCGCCTCTGTTTCCCAATATCTAAGTCCCCGCCTCTGATTCCCCAACTCTGATTCCCCACCTCTGATTCCCCAGCTCTGATTCCCCGCCTCTGATTCCCCGCATCTGATTCCCTGCATCTGATTCCAAGCCTCTGATTCCCTGCCTCTGATTCCCCACCTCTGATTCCCCAGCTTCATTCCCCGCCTTTGATTCCCCCCGTCTGATTCCCAGCCTCTGAATCCCCGTGTCTGATAACCTGCCTCTGATTCCCCGCCTCTGATTCCCCATCTCAGATTCACCGCCTCTGATTCCCCACCTCTGATTCCCCATCTCTGATTCCGCACATCCGATTCCCTGCCTCTGATTCCCCGACTCTGATTCCCCACCTCTGATTCCCCAGCTCTGATTCCCCGCCTCTGATTCCCCAACTCTGATTCCCCGCCTCTGATTCCCCAGCTCTGATTCCCCGCCTCTGATTCCCCGTGTTTGATCCCCTGCCTCTGATTCCCCAGCTCTGATTCCCCATCTCTGATTCACCGCCTTTGATTCGCCACCTCTGATTCCCCATATCTGATTCCTCGCCACTGTTTCCCCGCCTCTGATTCCCCGCCTCTGATTCCCCATATCTCATTCCCCGCCTCTGATTCCCCATCTCTGATTCCCGGACTCTGATTCCCCACCTCTGATTCCCGACCTCTTATTCCCGGCATCTGATTCCGGCCTCTGATTCCCGGCCTCTGATTCCCTGCTTCTGATTCTGATTCCCTGCCTCTGATTCCCCATTTCTGATTCCGCACATCTAATTCCCTGCCTCTGATTCCCCACCTCTGATTCCCCGTGTTTGATTCCCCGCCTCTGTTTCCCCGCCTCTGATTCCCCGCCTCTGTTTCCCTGCCTCTGATTCCCGGCCTCTGATTCCCCGCCTCTGATTCCGCACATCTGATTCCCTGCCTCTCATTCCCCGCCTCTGATTCCCCGCCACTGATTCCCTGCCTCTGATTCCCAACCTCTGATTCCCCACCTCTGATTCCCCGTGTTTGATTCCCCGCCTCTCATTCCCCGCCTCTGATTCCCCGCCTCTGATTCCCTGCCTCTGATTCCCAACCTCTGATTCCCCACCTCTGATTCCCCGTGTTTGATTCCCCGCCTCTGTTTCCCCGTCTCTGATTCCCCGCCTCTGTTTCCCCATATCTAAGTCCCCGCCTCTGATTCCCCAACTTTGATTCCCCACCTCTGATTCCCCAGCTCTGATTCCCCGCCTCTGATTCCCCACATCTGATTCCCCATACCTGATTCCCAGCCTCTCTTTCCCCGCCTCTGATTCCCCGCTTCTGTTTCCCCATATCTGATTCCCTGCCTCAGATTCCCCATCTCCGATTCCGCACATCTGATTCCCTGCCTCTCATTCCCCGCCTCTGATTCCCCGCCTCTGATTCCCTGCCTCTGATTCCCAACCTCTGATTCCCCACCTCTGATTCCCCGTGTTTGATTCCCCGCCTCTGTTTCCCCGCCTCTGATTCCCCGCCTCTGATTCCCCATATCTGATTCCCCACCTCTGATTCCCCGTGTTTGATTCCCCATATCTGATTCCCCGACTCTGTTTCCCCGCCTCAGATTTCCCGCCCCTGTTTCCCCATATCTGATTCCCTGCCTCTGATTCCCCAACTTTGATTCCCAGACTCTGATTCCCCAGCTCTGATTCCCCGCATCTGATTCCCCGCATCTGATTCCCTGCATCTGATTCCAAGCCTCTGATCCCCTGCCTCTGACTCCCAACCTCTGATTCCCCACCTCTGATTCCCCATATCTGATTCCCAGCCTCTGTTTCCCCGCCTCTGATTCCCCGCCTCTGTTTCCCCATATCTGATTCCCGGCCTCTGATTCCCCGCCTCTGATTCCCTGCCTCTGATTCCCCATCACCGATTCCGCACATCTGATTCCCTGCCTCTGATTCCACGCCTCTGATTCCCCGCCGCTGATTCCCTGCCTCTGATTTCCAACCTCTGATTCCCCACCTCTGATTCCCCGTGTTTGATTCCCCGCCTCTGTTTCCCCACCACTGATTCCCCGCCTCTGATTCCCCAACTCTAATTCCCCGCCTCTGATTCCCCATATCTGATTCCCCGCCTCTGTTTCCCCGCCTCTGATTCCCCGCCCCTGTTTCCCCATATCTGATTCCCTGACTCTGATTCCCCAACTTTGATTCCCAGCCTCTGATTCCCCAGCTCTGATTCCCCGCCTCTGATTCCCCGTGTTTGATTCCCTGCCTCTGATTCCCCGCCTCTGATTCCCCATCTCTGATTCACCGCCTTTGATTCGCCACCTCTGATTCCCCATATCTGATTCCCCACCTCTGTTTCCCCGCCTCTGATTCCCCGCCTCTGATTCTCCATATCTCATTCCCCGCCTCTGACTCCCCATCTCTGATTCCCGGACTCTGATTCCCCACCTCTGATTCCCGGCCTCTTATTCCCAGCATCTGATTCCAGGCCTCTGATTCCCGGCCTCTGACTCCCCGCTTCTGATTCTGATTCCCTGCCTCTGATACCCCATCTCTGATTCCGCACATCTGATTACCTGCCTCTGATTCCCCACGTCTGATTCCCCATATCTGATTCCCCGCCTCTGTTTCCACGCCTCTGATTCCCCGCCTCTGTTTCCCCATATCTAATTCCCCACCTCTGATGCCCCAACTCTGATTCCCCGCCTCTGATTCCACAGCTCTGATTCCCCGCCTCTGATTCCCCGCATCCGATTCCCCATATCTGATTCCCCGCCTCTGTTTCCCCGCCCCTGATTCCCCGCCTCTGTTTCCCCATATCTGATTATCCGCCTCTGATTCCCAAGCTCTGATTCCCCGCCTCTGATTCCCCAACTCTGATTCCCCGCCTCTGATTCCCCAGCTCTGATTCCCCAACTCTGATTCCCCACCTCTGATTCCCCAGCTCTGATTCCCTGCCTCTGATTCCCCATCTCTGATTCACCGCCTTTGATTCGCCACCTCTGATTCCCCATATCTGATTCCTCGCCTCTGTTTCCCCGCCTCTGATTCCCCGCCTCTGATTCCCCATATCTCATTCCCCGCCTCTGATTCCCCATCTCTGATTCCCGGACTCTGATTCCCCACCTCTGATTCCCGGCCTCTTATTCCCGGCATCTGATTCCGGCCTCTGATTCCCGGCCTCTGATTCCCCGCATCCGATTCCCCATATCTGATTCCCCGCCTCTGTTTCCCCGCCCCTGATTCCCCGCCTCTGTTTCCCCATATCTGATTATCCGCCTCTGATTCCCAACTATGATTCCCCGCCTCTGAATCCCCGCGTCTGATTCCCTGCCTCTGCTTCCCCGCCTCTGATTCCCCAACTCTGATTCCCCACCTCTGATTCCCCAGCTCTGATTCCCCGCCTCTGATTCCCCATCTCTGATTCACCGCCTTTGATTCGCCACCTCTGATTCCCCATATCTGATTCCTCGCCTCTGTTTCCCCGCCTCTGATTCCCCGCCTCTGATTCCCCATATCTCATTCCCCGCCTCTGATTCCCCATCTCTGATTCCCGGACTCTGATTCCCCACCTCTGATTCCCAGCCTCTTATTCCCGGCATCTGATTCCGGCCTCTAATTCCCGGCCTCTGATTCCCTGCTTCTGATTCTGATTCCCTGCCTTTGATTCCCCATCTCTGATTCCGAACATCTGATTCCCTGCCTCTGATTCCCCATCTCTGATTCCCCATATCTGATTCCCCACCTCTGTTTCCCCTCCTCTGATTCCCTGCCTCTGTTTCCCAATATCTAAGTCCCCACCTCTGATTCCCCAACTCTGATTCCCCACCTCTGATTCCCAACTATGATTCCCCGCCTCTGAATCCCCGCGTCTGATTCCCTGCATCTGATTCCAAGCCTCTGATTCCCTGCCTCTGATTCCCCACCTCTGATTCCCCAGCTCTGATTCCACGCCTCTGATTCCCCATCTCTGATTCACCGCCTTTGATTCGCCACCTCTGATTCCCCATATCTGATTCCTCGCCTCTGTTTCCCCGCCTCTGTTTCCCCGCCCCTGATTCCCCGCCTCTGTTTCCCCATATCTGATTATCCGCCTCTGATTCCCAACTATGATTCCCCGCCTCTGAATCCGCGCGTCTGATTCCCTGCCTCTGCTTCTCCGCCTCTGATTCCCCAACTCTGATTCCCCACCTCTGATTCCCCAGCTCTGATTCCCCGCCTCTGATTCCCCGTGTTTGATTCCCTGCCTCTGATTCCCGGCCTCTGATTCCGCATCTCTGATTCACCGCCTTTGATTCGCCACCTCTGATTCCCCATATCTGATTCCCCGCATCTGTTTCCCCGCCTCTGATTCCCCGCCTCTGATTCCCCATATCTCATTCCCCGCCTCTGAAACCCCATCTCTGATTCCCGGACTCTGATTCCCCACCTCTGATTCCCGGCCTCTTATTCCCGGCATCTGATTCCGGCCTCTGATTCCCGGCCTCTGATTCCCTGCTTCTGATTCTGATTCCCTGCCTCTGATTCCCCATCTCTGATTCCGCACATCTGATTAGCTGCCTCTGATTCCCCACCTCTGATTCCCCATATCTGATTCCCCGCCTCTGTTTCCCCGCCTCTGATTCCCCGCCTCTGTTTCCCAATATCTAAGTCCCCGCCTCTGATTCCCCAACTCTGATTCCCCACCTCTGATTCCCCAGCTCTGATTCCCCGCCTCTGATTCCCCGCATCTGATTCCCTGCATCTGATTCCAAGCCTCTGATTCCCTGCCTCTGATTCCCAACCTCTGATTCCCCACCTCTGATTCCCCATATCTGATTCCCCGCCTCTGTTTCCCCGCCTCTGATTCCCCACCTCTGTTTCCCCATATCTGATTCCCGGCCTCTTATTCCCCGCCTCTGATTCCCCACCTCTGATTCCCTATCTCTGATTCCCCATCTCCGATTCCGCACATCTGATTCCCTGCCTCTGATTCCTCGCCTCTGATTCCCTGCCTCTGATTCCGAACCTCTGATTCCCCACCTCTGATTCCCCATATCTGATTCCCCGCCTCTGTTTCCCCGCCTCTGATTCCCCTCCTCTGATTCCCCAACTCTAATTCCCCGCCTCTGATTCCCCAGCTCTGATTCCCCGTGTTTGATTCCCTGCCTCTGATTCCCTGCCCTGATACCCATCTCTGTTACACCGCCTTTGATTCGCCACCTCTGATTCCCCATATCTGATTCCCCGCCTCTGTTTCGCCGCCTCTGATTCCCTGCCTCTGATTCCCAACCTCTGATTCCACACCTCTGATTCCCCATATCTGATTCCCCGCCTCTGTTTCCGCGCCTCTGATTCCCTGCCCTTGTTTCCCCATATCTGATTCCCTGCCTCTGATTCCCCAACTCTGATTCCCCGCCTCTGATTCCCCAGCTCTGATTCCCCGCCTCTGATTCCCCATCTCTGATTCACCGCCTTTGATACGCCACCTCTGATTCCCCGCCTCTGATTCCCCACCTCTGTTTCCCCGCCTCTGATTCCCCGCCTCTGATTCTACATATCTCATTTTCCGCCTCTGAATCCCCATCTCTGATTCCCGGACTCTGATTCCCCACCTCTGATTCCCGGCCTCTTATTCCCAGCATCTGATTCCCGGCCTCTGATTCCCGGCCTCTGATTCCCCGCTTCTGATTCTGATTCGCTGCCTCTGATTCCCCATCTCTGATTCCGCACATCTGATTCCCTGCCTCTGATTCCCCACCTCTGATTCCCCATATCTGATTTCCCGCCTCTGTTTCCCCGCCTCTGATTCCCCGCCTCTGTTTCCCCATATCTAATTCCCAACCTCTGATGCCCCAACTCTGATTCCCTGCCTCTGATTCCCCGCGTTCTATTCCCTGCCTCTGATTCCCCGCCTGTGATTCCCCATCTCTGATTCACCACCTCTGATTCCCCACCTCTGATTCCCAATATCTAATTCCCCGCCTCTGTTTGCCCGCCTCTGATTCCCCGCCTCTGTTTCCCCATATCTGATTCCCCGCCTCTGAATCCCCAACTCTGATTCCCTGCCTCTGATTCCCCAGCTCTGATTCCCCGCCTTTGATTTGCCCCGTCTGATTCCCAGCCTCTGAATCCCCGTGTCTGATTTCCTGCCTCTGATTCCCCGCCTCTGATTCCCCATCTCTGATTCACAGCCTCTGATTCCCCACCTCTGATTCCCCATCTCGGATTCCGCACATCTGATTCCCTGCCTCTGATTCCCTGACTCTGATCCCCACCTCTGATTCCCAAGCTCTGATTCCCCGCCTCTGATTCCCCAACTCTGATTCCCCGCCTCTGATTCCCCAGCTCTGATTCCCCGCCTCTGATTCCCCGTGTTTGATTCCCTGCCTCTGATTCCCCGCCTCTGATTCCCCATCTCTGATTCACCGCCTTTGATTCGCCACCTCTGATTCCCCATATCTGATTCCTCGCCTCTGTTTCCCCGCCTCTGATTCCCCGCCTCTGATTCCCCATATCTCATTCCCCACCTCTGATTCCCCATCTCTGATTCCCGGACTCTGATTCCCCACCTCTGATTCCCAGCCTCTTATTCCCGGCATCTGATTCCGGCCTCTGATTCCCGGCCTCTGATTCCCTGCTTCTGATTCTGATTCCCTGCCTTTGATTCCCCATCTCTGATTCCGAACATCTGATTCCCTGCCTCTGATTCCCCATCTCTGATTCCCCATATCTGATTCCCCACCTCTGTTTCCCCGCCTCTGATTCCCTGCCTCTGTTTCCCAATATCTAAGTCCCCGCCTCTGATTCCCCAACTCTGATTCCCCACCTCTGATTCCCCAGCTCTGATTCCCCGCCTCTGATTCCCTGCATCTGATTCCCTGCATCTGATTCCAAGCCTCTGATTCCCTGCCTCTGATTCCCAACCTCTGATTCCCCACCTCTGATTCCCCATATCTGATTCCCAGCCTCTGTTTCCCCGCCTCTGATTCCCCGCCTCTGTTTCCCCATATCTTATTCCCGGACTCTGATTCCCCGCCTCTGATTCCCTGCCTCTGATTCCCCATCTCCGATTCCGCACATCTGATTCCCTGCCTCTGATTCCCCGCCTCTGATTCCCCGCCTCTGATTCCCTGCCTCTGATTCCCAACCTCTGATTCCCCACCTCTGATTCCCCGTGTTTGATTTCCCGTCTCTGTTTCCCCGCCTCTGATTCCCCGCCTCTGATTCCCCAACTCTAATTCCCCGCCTCTGATTCCCCATATCTGATTCCCCGCCTCTGTTTCCCCGCCTCTGATTCCCCGCCCCTGTTTCCCCATATCTGATTCCCTGCCTCTGATTCCCCAACTTTGATTCCCAGCCTCTGATTCCCCAGCTCTGATTCCCCGCCTCTGATTCCCCGTGTTTGATTCCCTGCCTCTGATTCCCGTCCTCTGATTCCCCATCTCTGAATCACCGCCTTTGATTCGCCACCTCTGATTCCCCATATCTGATTCCCCGCCTCTGTTTCCCCGCCTCTGATTCCCCGCCTCTGATTCCCCATATCTCATTCCCCGCCTCTGAATCCCCACCTCTGATTCCCGGCCTCTTATTCCCGGCATCTGATTCCGGCCTCTGATTCCCGGCCTCTGATTCCCTGCTTCCGATTCTGATTCCCTGCCTTTGATTCCCCATCTCTGATTCCGCACATCTGATTCCCTGCCTCTGATTCCCCATCTCTGTTTCCCCGCCTATGATTCCACGCCTCTGTTTCCCAATATCTAAGTCCCCGCCTCTGATTCCCCAACTCTGATTCCCCACCTCTGATTCCCCAGCTCTGATTCCCCGCCTCTGATTCCCCACATCTGATTCCCTGCATCTGATTCCAAGCCTCTGATTCCCTGCCTCTGATTCCCAACCTCTGATTCCCCACCTCTGATTCCCCATATCTGATTCCCAGCCTCTGTTTCCCCACCTCTGATTCCCCGCCTCTGTTTCCCCATATCTGATTCCCGGCCTCTGATTCCCCGCCTCTGATTCCCCGCCTCTGATTCCCTGCCTCTGATTCCCCATCTCCGATTCCGCACATCTGAATCCCTGCCTCTGATTCCCCGCCTCTTATTCCCCGCCTCTGATTCCCTGCCTCTGATTCCCAACCTCTGATTCCCCACCTCTGATTCCCCGTGTTTGATTCCCCGCCTCTGTTTCCCCACCTCTGATTCCCCGCCTCTGATTCCCCAACTCTAATTCCCCGCCTCTGATTCCCCATATCTGATTCCCCGCCTCTGTTTCCCCGCCTCTGATTCCCCGCCCCTGTTTCCCCATATCTGATTCCCTGCCTCTGATTCCACAACATGGATTCCCAGCCTCTGATTCCCCCAGCTCTGATTCCCCGCCTCTGATTCCCCGTGTTTGATTCCCTGCCTCTGATTCCCCGCCTCTGATTCCCCATCTCTGATTCACCGCCTTTGATTCGCCACCTCTGATTCCCCATATCTGATTCCCCACCTCTGTTTCCCCGCCTCTGATTCCCCGCCTCTGATTCTCCATATCTCATTCCCCGCCTCTGAATCCCCATCTCTGACTCCCGGACTCTGATTCCCCACCTCTGATTCCCGGCCTCTTATTCCCAGCATCTGATTCCAGGCCTCTGATTCCCGGCCTCTGACTCCCCGCTTCTGATTCTGATTCCCTGCCTCTGATTCCCCATCTCTGATTCCGCACATCTGATTACCTGCCTCTGATTCCCCACCTCTGATTCCCCATATCTGATTCCCCGCCTCTGTTTCCACGCCTCTGATTCCCCGCCTCTGATTCCCCATATCTGATTCCCCGCCTCTGTTTCCACGCCTCTAATTCCCCGCCTCTGATTCCCCATATCTGATTCCCCGCCTCTGTTTCCCCGCCTCTGATTCCCCACCTCTGATTCCCCAGCTCTGATTCCCCGCCTCTGATTCCCCGCATCTGATTCCCTGCATCTGATTCCAAGCCTCTGATTCCCTGCCTCTGATTCCCAACCTCTGATTCCCCACCTCTGATTCCCCATATCTGATTCCCAGCCTCTGTTTCCCCGCCTCTGATTCCCCGCCTCTGTTTCCCCATATCTGATTCCCCGCTTCTGAATCCCCAACTCTGATTCCCTGCCTCTGATTCCCCAGCTTCATTCCCCGCCTTTGATTCCCCCCGTCTGATTCCCAGCCTCTGAATCCCCGTGTCTGATAACCTGCCTCTGATTCCCCGCCTCTGATTCCCCATCTCAGATTCACCGCCTCTGATTCCCCATCTCTGATTCCCCATCTCTGATTCCGCACATCCGATTCCTTGCCTCTGATTCCCCGACTCTGATTCCCCACCTCTGATTCCCCAGCTCTGATTCCCCGCCTCTGATTCCCCAACTCTGATTCCCCTCCTCTGATTCCCCATATCTGATTCCCCGCCTCTGTTTCCACGCCTCTAATTCCCCGCCTCTGATTCCCCATATCTGATTCCCCGCCTCTGTTTCCCCGCCTCTGATTCCCCACCTCTGATTCCCCAGCTCTGATTCCCCGCCTCTGATTCCCCGCATCTGATTCCCTGCATCTGATTCCAAGCCTCTGATTCCCTGCCTCTGATTCCCAACCTCTGATTCCCCACCTCTGATTCCCCATATCTGATTCCCAGCCTCTGTTTCCCCGCCTCTGATTCCCCGCCTCTGTTTCCCCATATCTGATTCCCCGCCTCTGAATCCCCAACTCTGATTCCCTGCCTCTGATTCCCCAGCTTCATTCCCCGCCTTTGATTCCCCCCGTCTGATTCCCAGCCTCTGAATCCCCGTGTCTGATAACCTGCCTCTGATTCCCCGCCTCTGATTCCCCATCTCAGATTCACCGCCTCTGATTCCCCACCTCTGATTCCCCATCTCTGATTCCGCACATCCGATTCCCTGCCTCTGATTCCCCGACTCTGATTCCCCACCTCTGATTCCCCAGCTCTGATTCCCCGCCTCTGATTCCCCAACTCTGATTCCCCGCCTCTGATTCCCCAGCTCTGATTCCCGGCCTCTGATTCCCCGTGTTTGATCCCCTGCCTATGATTCCCAACTCTGATTCCCCATCTCTGATTCACCGCCTTTGATTCGCCACCTCTGATTCCCCATATCTGATTCCTCGCCACTGTTTCCCCGCCTCTGATTCCCCGCCTCTGATTCCCCATATCTCATTCCCCGCCTCTGATTCCCCATCTCTCATTCCCGGACTCTGATTCCCCACCTCTGATTCCCGACCTCTTATTCCCGGCATCTGATTCCGGCCTCTGATTCCCTGCCTCTGATTCCCTGCTTCTGATTCTGATTCCCTGCCTCTGATTCCCCATTTCTGATTCCGCACATCTAATTCCCTGCCTCTGATTCCCCACCTCTGATTCCCCATATCTGAATCCCCGCCTCTGTTTCCCCGTCTCTGATTCCCCGCCTCTGTTTCCCCATATCTAAGTCCCCGCCTCTGATTCCCCAACTTTGATTCCCCACCTCTGATTCCCCAGCTCTGATTCCCCGCCTCTGATTCCCCACATCTGATTCCCCATACCTGATTCCTAGCCTCTGTTTCCCCACCTCTGATTCCCCGCTTCTGTTTCCCCATATCTGATTCCCGGCCTCTGATTCCCCGCCTCTGATTCCCCGCCTCTGATTCCCTGCCTCTGATTCCCCATCTCCGATTCCGCACATCTGATTCCCTGCCTCTCATTCCCCGCCTCTGATTCCCCGCCTCTGATTCCCTGCCTCTGATTCCCAACCTCTGATTCCCCACCTCTGATTCCCCGTGTTTGATTCCCCGCCTCTGTTTCCCCGCCTCTGATTCCCCGCCTCTGATTCCCCAACTCTAATTCCCCGCCTCTGATTCCCCATATCTGATTCCCCGCCTCTGTTTCCCCGCCTCTGATTCCCCGCCCCTGTTTCCCCATATCTGATTCCCTGCCTCTGATTCCCCAACTTTGATTCCCAGACTCTGATTCCCCAGCTCTGATTCCCCGCCTCTGATTCCCCGCATCTGATTCCCTGCATCTGATTCCAAGCCTCTGATCCCCTGCCTCTGATTCCCAACCTCTGATTCCCCACCTCTGATTCCCCATATCTGATTCCCAGCCTCTGTTTCCCCGCCTCTGATTCCCCGCCTCTGTTTCCCCATATCTGATTCCCGGCCTCTGATTCCCCGCCTCTGATTCCCTGCCTCTGATTCCCCATCACCGATTCCGCACATCTGATTCCCTGCCTCTGATTCCCCGCCTCTGTTTCCCCACCACTGATTCCCCGCCTCTGATTCCCCAACTCTAATTCCCCGCCTCTGATTCCCCATATCTGATTCCCCGCCTCTGTTTCCCCGCCTCTGATTCCCCGCCCCTGTTTTTCCATTTCTGATTCCCTGACTCTGATTCCCCAACTTTGATTCCCAGCCTCTGATTCCCCAGCTCTGATTCCCCGCTTCTGATTCCCCGTGTTTGATTCCCTGCCTCTGATTCCCCGCCTCTGATTCCCCATCTCTGATTCACCGCCTTTGATTCGCCACCTCTGATTCCCCATATCTGATTCCCCACCTCTGTTTCCCCGCCTCTGATTCCCCGCCTCTGATTCTCCATATCTCATTCCCCGCCTCTGACTCCACATCTCTGATTCCCGGACTCTGATTCCCCACCTCTGATTCCCGGCCTCTTATTCCCAGCATCTGATTCCAGGCCTCTGATTCCCGGCCTCTGACTCCCCGCTTCTGATTCTGATTCCCTGCCTCTGATTCCCCATCTCTGATTCCGCACATCTGATTACCTGCCTCTGATTCCCCACGTCTGATTCCCCATATCTGATTCCCCGCCTCTGTTTCCACGCCTCTGATTCCCCGCCTCTGTTTCCCCATATCTAATTCCCCACCTCTGATGCCCCAACTCTGATTCCCCGCCTCTGATTCCACAGCTCTGATTCCCCACCTCTGATTCCCCGCATCCGATTCCCCATATCTGATTCCCCGCCTCTGTTTCCCCGCCCCTGATTCCCCGCCTCTGTTTCTCCATATCTGATTATCCGCCTCTGATTCCCAACTATGATTCCCCGCCTCTGAATCCCCGCGTCTGATTCCCTGCCTCTGCTTCCCCGCCTCTGATTCCCCAACTCTGATTCCCCGCCTCTGATTCCCCAGCTCTGATTCCCCGCCTCTGATTCCCCGTGTTTGATTCCCTGCCTCTGATTCCCGGCCTCTGATTCCGCATCTCTGATTCACCGCCTTTGATTCGCCTCCTCTGATTCCCCATATCTGATTCCCCGCATCTGTTTCCCCGCCTCTGATTCCCCGCCTCTGATTCCCCATATCTCATTCCCCGCCTCTGAATCCCCATCTCTGATTCCCGGACTCTGATTCCCCACCTCTGATTCCCGGCCTCTTATTCCCGGCATCTGATTCCGGCCTCTGATTCCCGGCCTCTGATTCCCTGCTTCTGATTCTGATTCCCTGCCTCTGATTCCCCATCTCTGATTCCGCACATCTGATTAGCTGCCTCTGATTCCCCACCTCTGATTCCCCATATCTGATTCCCCGCCTCTGTTTCCCCGCCTCTGATTCCCCGCCTCTGTTTCCCAATATCTAAGTCCCCGCCTCTGATTCCCCAACTCTGATTCCCCACCTCTGATTCCCCAGCTCTGATTCCCCGCCTCTGATTCCCCGCATCTGATTCCCTGCATCTGATTCCAAGCCTCTGATTCCCTGCCTCTGATTCCCAACCTCTGATTCCCCACCTCTGATTCCCCATATCTGATTCCCCGCCTCTGTTTCCCCGCCTCTGATTCCCCACCTCTGTTTCCCCATATCTGATTCCCGGCCTCTTATTCCCCACCTCTGAATCCCCGCCTCTGTTTCGCCGCCTCTGATTCCCTGCCTCTGATTCCCCACCTCTGATTCCCTACCTCTGATTCCCCATCTCCGATTCCGCACATCTGATTCCCTGCCTCTGATTCCTCGCCTCTGATTCCCTGCCTCTGATTCCGAACCTCTGATTCCCCACCTCTGATTCCCCATATCTGATTCCCCGCCTCTGTTTCCCCGCCTCTGATTCCCCTCCTCTGATTCCCCAACTCTAATTCCCCGCCTCTGATTCCCCAGCTCTGATTCCCCGTGTTTGATTCCCTGCCTCTGATTCCCTGCCCTGATACCCATCTCTGTTACACCGCCTTTGATTCGCCACCTCTGATTCCCCATATCTGATTCCCCGCCTCTGTTTCGCCGCCTCTGATTCCCAGCCTCTGATTCCCAACCTCTGATTCCACACCTCTGATTCCCCATATCTGATTCCCCGCCTCTGTTTCCGCACCTCTGATTCCCTGCCCTTGTTTCCCCATATCTGATTCCCTGCCTCTGATTCCCCAACTCTGATTCCCCGCCTCTGATTCCCCAGCTCTGATTCCCCGCCCCTGATTTCCCGTGTTTGATTCCCTTCTTCTGATTCCCCGCCTCTGATTCCCCATCTCTGATTCACCGCCTTTGATACGCCACCTCTGATTCCACATATCTGATTCCCCACCTCTGTTTCCCCGCCTCTGATTCCCCGCCTCTGATTCTACATATCTCATTTTCCGCCTCTGAATCCCCATCTCTGATTCCCGGACTCTGATTCCCCACCTCTGATTCCCGGCCTCTTATTCCCAGCATCGGATTCCCGGCCTCTGATTCCCGGCCTCTGATTCCCCGCTTCTGATTCTGATTCGCTGCCTCTGATTCCCCATCTCTGATTCCGCACATCTGATTCCCTGCCTCTGATTCCCCACCTCTGATTCCCCATATCTGATTTCCCGCCTCTGTTTCCCCACCTCTGATTCCCAGCCTCTGTTTCCCCATATCTAATTCCCAACCTCTGATGCCCCAACTCTGATTCCCTGCCTCTGATTCCCCGCGTTCTATTCCCTGCCTCTGATTCCCCGCCTGTGATTCCCCATCTCTGATTCACCACCTCTGATTCCCCACCTCTGATTCGCAATATCTAATTCCCCGCCTCTGTTTGCCCGCCTCTGATTCCCCGCCTCTGTTTCCCCATATCTGATTCCCCGCCTCTGAATCCCCAACTCTGATTCCCTGCCTCTGATTCCCCAGCTCTGATTCCCCGCCTTTGATTCGCCCCGTCTGATTCCCAGCCTCTGAATCCCCGTGTCTGATTTCCTGCCTCTGATTCCCCGCCTCTGATTCCCCATCTCTGATTCACAGCCTCTGATTCCCCACCTCTGATTCCCCATCTCGGATTCCGCACATCTGATTCCCTGCCTCTGATTCCCTGACTCTGATCCCCACCTCTGATTCCCAAGCTCTGATTCCCCGCCTCTGATTCCCCAACTCTGATTCCCCGCCTCTGATTCCCCAGCTCTGATTCCCCGCCTCTGATTCCCCGTGTTTGATTCCCTGCCTCTGATTCCACGCCTCTGATTCCCCATCTCTGATTCACCGCCTTTGATTCGCCACCTCTGATTCCCCATATCTGATTCCTCGCCTCTGTTTCCCCGCCTCTGATTCCCCGCCTCTGATTCCCCATATCTCATTCCCCGCCTCTGATTCCCCATCTCTGATTCCCGGACTCTGATTCCCCACCTCTGATTCCCAGCCTCTTATTCCCGGCATCTGATTCCGGCCTCTGATTCCCGGCCTCTGATTCCCTGCTTCTGATTCTGATTCCCTGCCTTTGATTCCCCATCTCTGATTCCGAACATCTGATTCCCTGCCTCTGATTCCCCATCTCTGATTCCCCATATCTGATTCCCCGCCTCTGTTTCCCCGCCTCTGATTCCCTGCCTCTGTTTCCCAATATCTAAGTCCCCGCCTCTGATTCCCCAACACTGATTCCCCACCTCTGATTCCCCAGCTCTGATTCCCCGCCTCTGATTCCCTGCATCTGATTCCCTGCATCTGATTCCAAGCCTCTGATTCCCTGCCTCTGATTCCCAACCTCTGATTCCCCACCTCTGATTCCCCATATCTGATTCCCAGCCTCTGTTTCCCCGCCTCTGATTCCCCGCCTTTGTTTCCCCATATCTGATTCCCGGACTCTGATTCCCCGCCTCTGATTCCCTGCCTCTGATTCCCCATCTCCGATTCCGCACATCTGATTCCCTGCCTCTGATTCCCCGCCTCTGATTCCCCGCCTCTGATTCCCTGCCTCTGATTCCCAACCTCTGATTCCCCACCTCTGATTCCCCGTGTTTGATTCCCCGTCTCTGTTTCCCCGCCTCTGATTCCCCGCCTCTGATTCCCCAACTCTAATTCCCTGCCTCTGATTCCCCATATCTGATTCCCCGCCTCTGTTTCCCCGCCTCTGATTCCCCGCCCCTGTTTCCCCATATCTGATTCCCTGCCTCTGATTCCCGAACTTTGATTCCCAGCCTCTGATTCCCCAGCTCTGATTCCCCGCCTCTGATTCCCCGTGTTTGATTCCCTGCCTCTGATTCCCGTCCTCTGATTCCCCATCTCTGAATCACCGCCTTTGATTCGCCACCTCTGATTCCCCATATCTGATTCCCCGCCTCTGTTTCCCCGCCTCTGATTCCCCGCCTCTGATTCCCCATATCTCATTCCCCGCCTCTGAATCCCCACCTCTGATTCCCGGCCTCTTATTCCCGGCATCTGATTCCGGCCTCTGATTCCCGGCCTCTGATTCTCTGCTTCTGATTCTGATTCCCTGCCTTTGATTCCCCATCTCTGATTCCGCACATCTGATTCCCTGCCTCTGATTCCCCATCTCTGATTCCCCATATCTGATTCCCCGCCTCTGTTTCCCCGCCTCTGATTCCACGCCTCTGTTTCCCAATATCTAAGTCCCCGCCTCTGATTCCCCAACTCTGATTCCCCACCTCTGATTCCCCAGCTCTGATTCCCCGCCTCTGATTCCCCGCATCTGATTCCCTGCATCTGATTCCAAGCCTCTGATTCCCTGCCTCTGATTCCCAACCTCTGATTCCCCACCTCTGATTCCCCATATCTGATTCCCAGCCTCTGTTTCCCCACCTCTGATTCCCTGCCTCTGTTTCCCCATATCTGATTCCCGGCCTCTGATTCCCCGCCTCTGATTCCCCGCCTCTGATTCCCTTCCTCTGATTCCCCATCTCCGATTCCGCACATCTGAATCCCTGCCTCTGATTCCCCGCCTCTGATTCCCCGCCTCTGATTCCCTGCCTCTGATTCCCAACCTCTGATTCCACACCTCTGATTCCCCGTGTTTGATTCCCCGCCTCTGTTTCCCCACCTCTGATTCCCCGCCTCTGATTCCCCAACTCTAATTCCCCGCCTCTGATTCCCCATATCTGATTCCCCGCCTCTGTTTCCCCGCCTCTGATTCCCCGCCCCTGTTTCCCCATATCTGATTCCCTGCCTCTGATTCCACAACTTTGATTCCCAGCCTCTGATTCCCCCAGCTCTGATTCCCCGCCTCTGATTCCCCGTGTTTGATTCCCTGCCTCTGATTCCCCGCCTCTGATTCCCCATCTCTGATTCACCGCCTTTGATTCGCCACCTCTGATTCCCCATATCTGATTCCCCACCTCTGTTTCCCCGCCTCTGATTCCCCGCCTCTGATTCTCCATATCTCATTCCCCGCCTCTGAATCCCCATCTCTGACTCCCGGACTCTGATTCCCCACCTCTGATTCCCGGCCTCTTATTCCCAGCATCTGATTCCAGGCCTCTGATTCCCGGCCTCTGACTCCCCGCTTCTGATTCTGATTCCCTGCCTCTGATTCCCCATCTCTGATTCCGCACATCTGATTACCTGCCTCTGATTCCCCACCTCTGATTCCCCATATCTGATTCCCCGCCTCTGTTTCCACGCCTCTGATTCCCCGCCTCTGATTCCCCATATCTGATTCCCCGCCTCTGTTTCCACGCCTCTAATTCCCCGCCTCTGATTCCCCATATCTGATTCCCCGCCTCTGTTTCCCCGCCTCTGATTCCCCGCCCCTGTTTCCCCATATCTGATTCCCTGACTCTGATTCCCCAACTTTGATTCCCCGCCTCTGTTTCCACGCCTCTGATTCCCCGCCTCTGATTCCCCATATCTGATTCCCCGCCTCTGTTTCCACGCCTCTAATTCCCCGCCTCTGATTCCCCATATCTGATTCGCCACCTCTGATTCCCCATATCTGATTCCCCACCTCTGTTTCCCCGCCTCTGATTCCCCGCCTCTGATTCCCTGCATCTGATTCCCTGCATCTGATTCCAAGCCTCTGATTCCCTGCCTCTGATTCCCAACCTCTGATTCCCCACCTCTGATTCCCCATATCTGATTCCCAGCCTCTGTTTCCCCGCCTCTGATTCCCCGCCTTTGTTTCCCCATATCTGATTCCCGGACTCTGATTCCCCGCCTCTGATTCCCTGCCTCTGATTCCCCATCTCCGATTCCGCACATCTGATTCCCTGCCTCTGATTCCCCGCCTCTGATTCCCAGCCTCTGATTCCCTGCCTCTGATTCCCAACCTCTGATTCCCCACCTCTGATTCCCCGTGTTTGATTCCCCGTCTCTGTTTCCCCGCCTCTGATTCCCCGCCTCTGATTCCCCAACTCTAATTCCCTGCCTCTGATTCCCCATATCTGATTCCCCGCCTCTGTTTCCCCGCCTCTGATTCCCCGCCCCTGTTTCCCCATATCTGATTCCCTGCCTCTGATTCCCCAACTTTTATTCCCAGCCTCTGATTCCCCAGCTCTGATTCCCCGCCTCTGATTCCCCGTGTTTGATTCCCTGCCTCTGATTCCCGTCCTCTGATTCCCCATCTCTGAATCACCGCCTTTGATTCGCCACCTCTGATTCCCCATATCTGATTCCCCGCCTCTGTTTCCCCGCCTCTGATTCCCCGCCTCTGATTCCCCATATCTCATTCCCCGCCTCTGAATCCCCACCTCTGATTCCCGGCCTCTTATTCCCGGCATCTGATTCCGGCCTCTGATTCCCGGCCTCTGATTCCCTGCTTCTGATTCTGATTCCCTGCCTCTGATTCCCCATCTCTGATTCCGCACATCTGATTACCTGCCTCTGATTCCCCACCTCTGATTCCCCATATCTGATTCCCCGCCTCTGTTTCCCCGCCTCTGATTCCACGCCTCTGTTTCCCAATATCTAAGTCCCCGCCTCTGATTCCCCAACTCTGATTCCCCACCTCTGATTCCCCAGCTCTGATTCCCCGCCTCTGATTCCCCGCATCTGATTCCCTGCATCTGATTCCAAGCCTCTGATCCCCTGCCTCTGATTCCCAACCTCTGATTCCCCACCTCTGATTCCCCATATCTGATTCCCAGCCTCTGTTTCCCCACCTCTGATTCCCCGCCTCTGTTTCCCCATATCTGATTCCCGGCCTCTGATTCCCCGCCTCTGATTCCCCGCCTCTGATTCCCTGCCTCTGATTCCCCATCTCCGATTCCGCACATCTGAATCCCTGCCTCTGATTCCCCGCCTCTGATTCCCCGCCTCTGATTCCCTGCCTCTGATTCCCAACCTCTGATTCCACACCTCTGATTCCCCGTGTTTGATTCCCCGCCTCTGTTTCCCCACCTCTGATTCCCCGCCTCTGATTCCCCAACTCTAATTCCCCGCCTCTGATTCCCCATATCTGATTCCCCGCCTCTGTTTCCCCGCCTCTGATTCCCCGCCCCTGTTTCCCCATATCTGATTCCCTGCCTCTGATTCCACAACTTTGATTCCCAGCCTCTGATTCCCCCAGCTCTGATTCCCCGCCTCTGATTCCCCGTGTTTGATTCCCTGCCTCTGATTCCCCGCCTCTGATTCCCCATCTCTGATTCACCGCCTTTGATTCGCCACCTCTGATTCCCCATATCTGATTCCCCACCTCTGTTTCCCCGCCTCTGATTCCCCGCCTCTGATTCTCCATATCTCATTCCCCGCCTCTGAATCCCCATCTCTGACTCCCGGACTCTGATTCCCCACCTCTGATTCCCGGCCTCTTATTCCCAGCATCTGATTCCAGGCCTCTGATTCCCGGCCTCTGACTCCCCGCTTCTGATTCTGATTCCCTGCCTCTGATTCCCCATCTCTGATTCCGCACATCTGATTACCTGCCTCTGATTCCCCACCTCTGATTCCCCATATCTGATGCCCCGCCTCTGTTTCCACGCCTCTGATTCCCCGCCTCTGATTCCCCATATCTGATTCCCCGCCTCTGTTTCCACGCCTCTAATTCCCCGCCTCTGATTCCCCATATCTGATTCCCCGCCTCTGTTTCCCCGCCTCTGATTCCCCGCCCCTGTTTCCCCATATCTGATTCCCTGACTCTGATTCCCCAACTTTGATTCCCCGCCTCTGTTTCCACGCCTCTGATTCCCCGCCTCTGATTCCCCATATCTGATTCCCCGCCTCTGTTTCCACGCCTCTAATTCCCCGCCTCTGATTCCCCATATCTGATTCGCCACCTCTGATTCCCCATATCTGATTCCCCACCTCTGTTTCCCCGCCTCTGATTCCCCGCCTCTGATTCTCCATATCTCATTCCCCGCCTCTGACTCCCCATCTCTGATTCCCGGACTCTGATTCCCCACCTCTGATTCCCGGCCTCTTATTCCCAGCATCTGATTCCAGGCCTCTGATTCCAGGCCTCTGACTCCCCGCTTCTGATTCTGATTCCCTGCCTCTGATTCCCCATCTCTGATTCCGCACGTCTGATTACCTGCCTCTGATTCCCCACGTCTGATTCCCCATATCTGATTCCCCGCCTCTGTTTCCACGCCTCTGATTCCCCGCCTCTGTTTCCCCATATCTAATTCCCCACCTCTGATGCCCCAACTCTGATTCCCCGCCTCTGATTCCACAGCTCTGATTCCCCGCCTCTGATTCCCCGCATCCGATTCCCCATATCTGATTCCCTGCCTCTGTTTCCCCGCCCCTGATTCCCCGCCTCTGTTTCCCCATATCTGATTATCCGCCTCTGATTCCCAACTACGATTCCCCGCTTCTGAATCCCCGCGTCTGATTCCCTGCCTCTGCTTCCCCGCCTCTGATTCCACAACTCTGATTCCCCGCCTCTGATTCCCCAGCTCTGATTCCCCGCCTCTGATTCCCCGTGTTTGATTCCCTGCCTCTGATTCCCGGCCTCTGATTCCGCATCTCTGATTCACCGCCTTTGATGCGCCACCTCTGATTCCCCATATCTGATTCCCCGCATCTGTTTCCCCGCCTCTGATTCCCCGCCTCTGATTCCCCGCCTCTGATTCCCCATATCTCATTCCCCGCCTCTGAATCCCCATCTCTGATTCCCGGCCTCTCATTCCCGGCATCTGATTCCGGCCTCTGATTCCCGGCCTCTGATTCCCTGCTTCTGATTCTGATTCCCTGCCTCTGATTCCCCATCTCTGATTCCGCACATCTGATTCCCTGCCTCTGATTCCCCACCTCTGATTCCCCATATCTGATTCCCCGCCTCTGTTTCCCCGCCTCTGATTTCCCGCCACTGTTTCCCAATATCTAAGTCCCCGCCTCTGATTTCCCAACTCTGATTCCCCACCTCTGATTCCCCAGCTCTGATTCCCCGCCTCTGATTCCCCGCATCAGATTCCCTGCATCTGATTCCAAGCCTCTGATTCCCTGCCTCTGATTCCCAACCTCTGATTCCCCACCTCTGATTCCCCATATCTGATTCCCCGCCTCTGTTTCCCCGCCTCTGATTCCCCACCTCTGTTTCCCCATATCTGATTCCCGGCCTCTTATTCCCCGCCTCTGATTCCCCACCTCTGATTCCCTACCTCTGATTCCCCATCTCCGATTCCGTACATCTGATTCCCTGCCTCTGATTCCCCGCCTCTGATTCCCTGCCTCTGATTCCGAACCTCTGATTCCCCACCTCTGATTCCCCATATCTGATTCCCCGCCTCTGTTTCCCCGCCTCTGATTCCCCTCCTCTGATTCCCCAACTCTAATTCCCCGCCTCTGATTCCCCAGCTCTGATTCCCCGTGTTTGATTCCCTGCCTCTGATTCCCTGCCCTGATTCCCCATCTCTGTTTCACCGCCTTTGATTCGCCACCTCTGATTCCCCATATCTAATTCCCCGCCTCTGTTTCGCCGCCTCTGATTCCCTGCCTCTGATTCCCAACCTCTGATTCCACACCTCTGATTCCCCATATCTGATTCCCCGCCTCTGTTTCCCCGCCTCTGATTCCCTGCCCTTGTTTCCCCATATCTGATTCCCTGCTCTGATTCCCCAACTCTGATTCCCCGCCTCTGATTCCCCAGCTCTGATTCCCCGCCCCTGATTTCCCGTGTTTGATTCCCTGCCTCTGATTCCCTGCCTCTGATTCCCCATCTCTGATTCACCGCCTTTGATTCGCCACCTCTGATTCTGCATATCTGATTCCCCACCTCTGTTTCCCCGCCTCTGATTCCCCGCCTCTGATTCTACATATCTCATTTTCCGCCTCTGAATCCCCATCTCTGATTCCCGGACTCTGATTCCCCACCTCTGATTCCCGGCCTCTTATTCCCAGCATCTGATTCCCGGCCTCTGATTCCCGGACTCTGATTCCCCGCTTCTGATTCTGATTCGCTGCCTCTGATTCCCCATCTCTGATTCCGCACATCTGATTCCCTGCCTCTGATTCCCCACCTCTGATTCCCCATATCTGATTTCCCGCCTCTGTTTCCCCGCCTCTGATTCCCCGCCTCTGTTTCCCCATATCTAATTCCCAACCTCTGATGCCCCAACGCTGATTCCCTGCCTCTGATTCCCCGCCTCTGATTCCCCATCTCTGATTCACCGCCTTTGATTCGCCACCTCTGATTCCCCATATCTGATTCCCCACCTCTGTTTCCCCGCCTCTGATTCCCCGCCTCTGATTCTCCATATCTCATTCCCCGCCTCTGACTCCCCATCTCTGATTCCCGGACTCTGATTCCCCACCTCTGATTCCCGGCCTCTTATTCCCAGCATCTGATTCCAGGCCTCTGATTCCAGGCCTCTGACTCCCCGCTTCTGATTCTGATTCCCTGCCTCTGATTCCCCATCTCTGATTCCGCACGTCTGATTACCTGCCTCTGATTCCCCACGTCTGATTCCCCATATCTGATTCCCCGCCTCTGTTTCCACACCTCTGATTCCCCGCCTCTGTTTCCCCATATCTAATTCCCCACCTCTGATGCCCCAACTCTGATTCCCCGCCTCTGATTCCACAGCTCTGATTCCCCGCCTCTGATTCCCCGCATCCGATTCCCCATATCTGATTCCCTGCCTCTGTTTCCCCGCCCCTGATTCCCCGCCTCTGTTTCCCCATATCTGATTAACCGCCTCTGATTCCCAACTATGATTCCCCGCTTCTGAATCCCCGCGTCTGATTCCCTGCCTCTGCTTCCCCGCCTCTGATTCCACAACTCTGATTCCCCGCCTCTGATTCCCCAGCTCTGATTCCCCGCCTCTGATTCCCCATGTTTGATTCCCTGCCTCTGATTCCTGGCCTCTGATTCCGCATCTCTGATTCACCGCCTTTGATTCGCCACCTCTGATTCCCCATATCTGATTCCCCGCATCTGTTTCCCCGCCTCTGATTCCCCGCCTCTGATTCCCCGCCTCTGATTCCCCATATCTCATTCCCCGCCTCTGAATCCCCATCTCTGATTCCCGGCCTCTCATTCCCGGCATCTGATTCCGGCCTCTGATTCCCGGCCTCTGATTCCCTGCTTCTGATTCTGATTCCCTGCCTCTGATTCCCCATCTCTGATTCCGCACATCTGATTCCCTGCCTCTGATTCCCCACCTCTGATTCCCCATATCTGATTCCCCGCCTCTGTTTCCCCGCCTCTGATTTCCCGCCACTGTTTCCCAATATCTAAGTCCCCGCCTCTGATTTCCCAACTCTGATTCCCCACCTCTGATTCCCCAGCTCTGATTCCCCGCCTCTGATTCCCCGCATCTGATTCCCTGCATCTGATTCCAAGCCTCTGATTCCCTGCCTATGATTCCCAACCTCTGATTCCCCACCTCTGATTCCCCATATCTGATTCCCCGCCTCTGTTTCCCCGCCTCTGATTCCCCACCTCTGTTTCCCCATATCTGATTCCCGGCCTCTTATTCCCCGCCTCTGATTCCCCACCTCTGATTCCCTACCTCTGATTCCCCATCTCCGATTCCGTACATCTGATTCCCTGCCTCTGATTCCCCGCCTCTGATTCCCAGCCTCTGATTCCGAACCTCTGATTCCCCACCTCTGATTCCCCATATCTGATTCCCCGCCTCTGTTTCCCCGCCTCTGATTCCCCTCCTCTGATTCCCCAACTCTAATTCCCCGCCTCTGATTCCCCAGCTCTGATTCCCCGTGTTTGATTCCCTGCCTCTGATTCCCTGCCCTGATTCCCCATCTCTGTTTCACCGCCTTTGATTCGCCACCTCTGATTCCCCATATCTGATTCCCCGCCTCTGTTTCGCCGCCTCTGATTCCCTGCCTCTGATTCCCAACCTCTGATTCCACACCTCTGATTCCCCATATCTGATTCCCCGCCTCTGTTTCCCCGCCTCTGATTCCCTGCCCTTGTTTCCCCATATCTGATTCCCTGCTCTGATTCCCCAACTCTGATTCCCCGCCTCTGATTCCCCAGCTCTGATTCCCCGCCCCTGATTTCCCGTGTTTGATTCCCTGCCTCTGATTCCCTGCCTCTGATTCTCCATCTCTGATTCACCGCCTTTGATTCGCCACCTCTGATTCTGCATATCTGATTCCCCACCTCTGTTTCCCCGCCTCTGATTCCCCGCCTCTGATTCTACATATCTCATTTTCCGCCTCTGAATCCCCATCTCTGATTCCCGGACTCTGATTCCCCACCTCTGATTCCCGGCCTCTTATTCCCAGCATCTGATTCCCGGCCTCTGATTCCCGGCCTCTGATTCCCCGCTTCTGATTCTGATTCGCTGCCTCTGATTCCCCATCTCTGATTCCGCACATCTGATTCCCTGCCTCTGATTCCCCACCTCTGATTCCCCATATCTGATTTCCCGCCTCTGTTTCCCCGCCTCTGATTCCCCGCCTCTGTTTCCCCATATCTAATTCCCAACCTCTGATGCCCCAACGCTGATTCCCTGCCTCTGATTCCCCGCGTTCTATTCCCTGCCTCTGATTCCCCGCCTGTGATTCCCCATCTCTGATTCACCACCTCTGATTCCCCACCTCTGATTCCCCATATCTAATTCCCCGCCTCTGTTTGCCCGCCTCTGATTCCCCGCCTCTGTTTCCCCATATCTGATTCCCCGCCTCTGAATCCCCAACTCTGATTCCCTGCCTCTGATTCCCCAGCTCTGATTCCCCGCCTTTGATTCCCCCCGTCTGATTCCCAGCCTCTGAATCCCCGTGTCTGATTTCCTGCCTCTGATTCCCCGCCTCTGATTCCCCATCTCTGATTCACAGCCTCTGATTCCCCACCTCTGATTCCCCATCTCGGATTCCGCACATCTGATTCCCTGCCTCTGATTCCCTGACTCTGATCCCCACCTCTGATTCCCAAGCTCTGATTCCCCGCCTCTGATTCCCCAACTCTGATTCCCCGCCTCTGATTCCCCAGCTCTGATTCCCCGCCTCTGATTCCCCGTGTTTGATTCCCTGCCTCTGATTCCCCGCCTCTGATTCCCCATCTCTGATTCACCGCCTTTGATTCGCCACCTCTGATTCCCCATATCTGATTCCTCGCCTCTGTTTCCCCGCCTCTGATTCCCCGCCTCTGATTCCCCATATCTCATTCCCCGCCTCTGATTCCCCATCTCTGATTCCCGGACTCTGATTCCCCACCTCTGATTCCCAGCCTCTTATTCCCGGCATCTGATTCCGGCCTCTGATTCCCGGCCTCTGATTCCCTGCTTCTGATTCTGATTCCCTGTCTTTGATTCCCCATCTCTGATTCCGAACATCTGATTCCCTGCCTCTGATTCCCCATCTCTGATTCCCCATATCTGATTCCCCGCCTCTGTTTCCCCGCCTCTGATTCCCCGCCTCTGTTTCCCAATATCTAAGTCCCCGCCTCTGATTCCCCAACTCTGATTCCCCACCTCTGATTCCCCAGCTCTGATTCCCCGCCTCTGATTCCCTGCATCTGATTCCCTGCATCTGATTCCAAGCCTCTGATTCCCTGCCTCTGATTCACAACCTCTGATTCCCCACCTCTGATTCCCCATATCTGATTCCCAGCCTCTGTTTCCCCGCCTCTGATTGCCCGCCTCTCTTTCCCCATATCTGATTCCCGGACTCTGATTCCCCGCCTCTGATTCCCTGCCTCTGATTCCCCATCTCCGATTCCGCACATCTGATTCCCTGCCTCTGATTCCCCGCCTCTGATTCCCCGCCTCTGATTCCCTGCCTCTGATTCCCTACCTCTGATTCCCCACCTCTGATTCCCCGTGTTTGATTCCCCGCCTCTGTTTCCCCGCCTCTGATTCCCCGCCTCTGATTCCCCAACTCTAATTCCCCGCCTCTGATTCCCCATATCTGATTCCCCGCCTCTGTTTCCCCGCCTCTGATTCCCCGCCCCTGTTTCCCCATATCTGATTCCCTGCCTCTGATTCCCCAACTTTTATTCCCAGCCTCTGATTCCCCAGCTCTGATTCCCCGCCTCTGATTCCCCGTGTTTGATTCCCTGCCTCTGTTTCCCGGCCTCTGATTCCCCATCTCTGATTCACCGCCTTTGATTCGCCACCTCTGATTCCCCATATCTGATTCCCCGCCTCTGTTTCCCCGCCTCTGATTCCCCGCCTCTGATTCCCCATATCTCATTCCCCGCCTCTGAATCCCCATCTCTGATTCCCGGACTCTGATTCCCCACCTCTGATTCCCGGCCTCTTATTCCCGGCATCTGATTCCGGCCTCTGATTCCCGGCCTCTGATTCCCTGCTTCTGATTCTGATTCCCTGCCTTTGATTCCCCATCTCTGATTCCGCACATCTGATTCCCTACCTCTGATTCCCCATCTCTGATTCCCCATATCTGATTCCCCGCCTCTGTTTCCCCGCCTCTGATTCCACGCCTCTGTTTCCCAACATCTAAGTCCCCGCCTCTGATTCCCCAACTCTGATTCCCCACCTCTGATTCCCCAGCTCTGATTCCCCGCCTCTGATTCCCCGCATCTGATTCCCTGCATCTGATTCCAAGCCTCTGATTCCCTGCCTCTGATTCCCAACCTTTGATTCCCCACCTCTGATTCCCCATATCTGACTCCCAGTCTCTGTTTCCCAGCCTCTGATTCCCCGCCTCTGTTTCCCCATATCTGACTCCCAGTCTCTGTTTCCCAGCCTCTGATTCCCCGCCTCTGTTTCCCCATATCTGATTCCCCGCCTCTGAATCCCCATCTCTGATTCCCTGCCTCTGATTCCCCAGCTTCATTCCCCGCCTTTGATTCCCCCCGTCTGATTCCCAGCCTCTGAATCCCCGTGTCTGATAACCTGCCTCTGATTCCCCGCCTCTGATTCCCCATCTCAGATTCACCGCCTCTGATTCCCCACCTCTGATTCCCCATCTCTGATTCCGCACATCCGATTCCCTGCCTCTGATTCCCCGACTCTGATTCCCCACCTCTGATTCCCCAGCTCTGATTCCCCGCCTCTGATTCCCCAACTCTGATTCCCCGCCTCTGAATCCCCAGCTCTGATTCCCCGCCTCTGATTCCCCGTGTTTGATCCCCTGCCTCTGATTCCCCAGCTCTGATTCCCCATCTCTGATTCACCGCCTTTGATTCGCAACCTCTGATTCCCCATATCTGATTCCTCGCCACTGTTTCCCCGCCTCTGATTCCCCGCCTCTGATTCCCCATATCTCATTCCCCGCCTCTGATTCCCCGCCTCTGATTCCCCACCTCTGTTTCCCCATATCTGATTCCCGGCCTCTTATTCCCCGCCTCTGATTCCCCACCTCTGATTCCCTACCTCTGATTCCCCATCTCCGATTCCGTACATCTGATTCCCTGCCTCTGATTCCCCGCCTCTGATTCCCTGCCTCTGATTCCGAACCTCTGATTCCCCACCTCTGATTCCCCATATCTGATTCCCCGCCTCTGTTTCCCCGCCTCTGATTCCCCTCCTCTGATTCCCCAACTCTAATTCCCCGCCTCTGATTCCCCAGCTCTGATTCCCCGTGTTTGATTCCCTGCCTCTGATTCCCTGCCCTGATTCCCCATCTCTGTTTCACCGCCTTTGATTCGCCACCTCTGATTCCCCATATCTAATTCCCCGCCTCTGTTTCGCCGCCTCTGATTCCCTGCCTCTGATTCCCAACCTCTGATTCCACACCTCTGATTCCCCATATCTGATTCCCCGCCTCTGTTTCCCCGCCTCTGATTCCCTGCCCTTGTTTCCCCATATCTGATTCCCTGCTCTGATTCCCCAACTCTGATTCCCCGCCTCTGATTCCCCAGCTCTGATTCCCCGCCCCTGATTTCCCGTGTTTGATTCCCTGCCTCTGATTCCCTGCCTCTGATTCCCCATCTCTGATTCACCGCCTTTGATTCGCCACCTCTGATTCTGCATATCTGATTCCCCACCTCTGTTTCCCCGCCTCTGATTCCCCGCCTCTGATTCTACATATCTCATTTTCCGCCTCTGAATCCCCATCTCTGATTCCCGGACTCTGATTCCCCACCTCTGATTCCCGGCCTCTTATTCCCAGCATCTGATTCCCGGCCTCTGATTCCCGGACTCTGATTCCCCGCTTCTGATTCTGATTCGCTGCCTCTGATTCCCCATCTCTGATTCCGCACATCTGATTCCCTGCCTCTGATTCCCCACCTCTGATTCCCCATATCTGATTTCCCGCCTCTGTTTCCCCGCCTCTGATTCCCCGCCTCTGTTTCCCCATATCTAATTCCCAACCTCTGATGCCCCAACGCTGATTCCCTGCCTCTGATTCCCCGCCTCTGATTCCCCATCTCTGATTCACCGCCTTTGATTCGCCACCTCTGATTCCCCATATCTGATTCCCCACCTCTGTTTCCCCGCCTCTGATTCCCCGCCTCTGATTCTCCATATCTCATTCCCCGCCTCTGACTCCCCATCTCTGATTCCCGGACTCTGATTCCCCACCTCTGATTCCCGGCCTCTTATTCCCAGCATCTGATTCCAGGCCTCTGATTCCAGGCCTCTGACTCCCCGCTTCTGATTCTGATTCCCTGCCTCTGATTCCCCATCTCTGATTCCGCACGTCTGATTACCTGCCTCTGATTCCCCACGTCTGATTCCCCATATCTGATTCCCCGCCTCTGTTTCCACACCTCTGATTCCCCGCCTCTGTTTCCCCATATCTAATTCCCCACCTCTGATGCCCCAACTCTGATTCCCCGCCTCTGATTCCACAGCTCTGATTCCCCGCCTCTGATTCCCCGCATCCGATTCCCCATATCTGATTCCCTGCCTCTGTTTCCCCGCCCCTGATTCCCCGCCTCTGTTTCCCCATATCTGATTAACCGCCTCTGATTCCCAACTATGATTCCCCGCTTCTGAATCCCCGCGTCTGATTCCCTGCCTCTGCTTCCCCGCCTCTGATTCCACAACTCTGATTCCCCGCCTCTGATTCCCCAGCTCTGATTCCCCGCCTCTGATTCCCCATGTTTGATTCCCTGCCTCTGATTCCTGGCCTCTGATTCCGCATCTCTGATTCACCGCCTTTGATTCGCCACCTCTGATTCCCCATATCTGATTCCCCGCATCTGTTTCCCCGCCTCTGATTCCCCGCCTCTGATTCCCCGCCTCTGATTCCCCATATCTCATTCCCCGCCTCTGAATCCCCATCTCTGATTCCCGGCCTCTCATTCCCGGCATCTGATTCCGGCCTCTGATTCCCGGCCTCTGATTCCCTGCTTCTGATTCTGATTCCCTGCCTCTGATTCCCCATCTCTGATTCCGCACATCTGATTCCCTGCCTCTGATTCCCCACCTCTGATTCCCCATATCTGATTCCCCGCCTCTGTTTCCCCGCCTCTGATTTCCCGCCACTGTTTCCCAATATCTAAGTCCCCGCCTCTGATTTCCCAACTCTGATTCCCCACCTCTGATTCCCCAGCTCTGATTCCCCGCCTCTGATTCCCCGCATCTGATTCCCTGCATCTGATTCCAAGCCTCTGATTCCCTGCCTATGATTCCCAACCTCTGATTCCCCACCTCTGATTCCCCATATCTGATTCCCCGCCTCTGTTTCCCCGCCTCTGATTCCCCACCTCTGTTTCCCCATATCTGATTCCCGGCCTCTTATTCCCCGCCTCTGATTCCCCACCTCTGATTCCCTACCTCTGATTCCCCATCTCCGATTCCGTACATCTGATTCCCTGCCTCTGATTCCCCGCCTCTGATTCCCAGCCTCTGATTCCGAACCTCTGATTCCCCACCTCTGATTCCCCATATCTGATTCCCCGCCTCTGTTTCCCCGCCTCTGATTCCCCTCCTCTGATTCCCCAACTCTAATTCCCCGCCTCTGATTCCCCAGCTCTGATTCCCCGTGTTTGATTCCCTGCCTCTGATTCCCTGCCCTGATTCCCCATCTCTGTTTCACCGCCTTTGATTCGCCACCTCTGATTCCCCATATCTGATTCCCCGCCTCTGTTTCGCCGCCTCTGATTCCCTGCCTCTGATTCCCAACCTCTGATTCCACACCTCTGATTCCCCATATCTGATTCCCCGCCTCTGTTTCCCCGCCTCTGATTCCCTGCCCTTGTTTCCCCATATCTGATTCCCTGCTCTGATTCCCCAACTCTGATTCCCCGCCTCTGATTCCCCAGCTCTGATTCCCCGCCCCTGATTTCCCGTGTTTGATTCCCTGCCTCTGATTCCCTGCCTCTGATTCTCCATCTCTGATTCACCGCCTTTGATTCGCCACCTCTGATTCTGCATATCTGATTCCCCACCTCTGTTTCCCCGCCTCTGATTCCCCGCCTCTGATTCTACATATCTCATTTTCCGCCTCTGAATCCCCATCTCTGATTCCCGGACTCTGATTCCCCACCTCTGATTCCCGGCCTCTTATTCCCAGCATCTGATTCCCGGCCTCTGATTCCCGGCCTCTGATTCCCCGCTTCTGATTCTGATTCGCTGCCTCTGATTCCCCATCTCTGATTCCGCACATCTGATTCCCTGCCTCTGATTCCCCACCTCTGATTCCCCATATCTGATTTCCCGCCTCTGTTTCCCCGCCTCTGATTCCCCGCCTCTGTTTCCCCATATCTAATTCCCAACCTCTGATGCCCCAACGCTGATTCCCTGCCTCTGATTCCCCGCGTTCTATTCCCTGCCTCTGATTCCCCGCCTGTGATTCCCCATCTCTGATTCACCACCTCTGATTCCCCACCTCTGATTCCCCATATCTAATTCCCCGCCTCTGTTTGCCCGCCTCTGATTCCCCGCCTCTGTTTCCCCATATCTGATTCCCCGCCTCTGAATCCCCAACTCTGATTCCCTGCCTCTGATTCCCCAGCTCTGATTCCCCGCCTTTGATTCCCCCCGTCTGATTCCCAGCCTCTGAATCCCCGTGTCTGATTTCCTGCCTCTGATTCCCCGCCTCTGATTCCCCATCTCTGATTCACAGCCTCTGATTCCCCACCTCTGATTCCCCATCTCGGATTCCGCACATCTGATTCCCTGCCTCTGATTCCCTGACTCTGATCCCCACCTCTGATTCCCAAGCTCTGATTCCCCGCCTCTGATTCCCCAACTCTGATTCCCCGCCTCTGATTCCCCAGCTCTGATTCCCCGCCTCTGATTCCCCGTGTTTGATTCCCTGCCTCTGATTCCCCGCCTCTGATTCCCCATCTCTGATTCACCGCCTTTGATTCGCCACCTCTGATTCCCCATATCTGATTCCTCGCCTCTGTTTCCCCGCCTCTGATTCCCCGCCTCTGATTCCCCATATCTCATTCCCCGCCTCTGATTCCCCATCTCTGATTCCCGGACTCTGATTCCCCACCTCTGATTCCCAGCCTCTTATTCCCGGCATCTGATTCCGGCCTCTGATTCCCGGCCTCTGATTCCCTGCTTCTGATTCTGATTCCCTGTCTTTGATTCCCCATCTCTGATTCCGAACATCTGATTCCCTGCCTCTGATTCCCCATCTCTGATTCCCCATATCTGATTCCCCGCCTCTGTTTCCCCGCCTCTGATTCCCCGCCTCTGTTTCCCAATATCTAAGTCCCCGCCTCTGATTCCCCAACTCTGATTCCCCACCTCTGATTCCCCAGCTCTGATTCCCCGCCTCTGATTCCCTGCATCTGATTCCCTGCATCTGATTCCAAGCCTCTGATTCCCTGCCTCTGATTCACAACCTCTGATTCCCCACCTCTGATTCCCCATATCTGATTCCCAGCCTCTGTTTCCCCGCCTCTGATTGCCCGCCTCTCTTTCCCCATATCTGATTCCCGGACTCTGATTCCCCGCCTCTGATTCCCTGCCTCTGATTCCCCATCTCCGATTCCGCACATCTGATTCCCTGCCTCTGATTCCCCGCCTCTGATTCCCCGCCTCTGATTCCCTGCCTCTGATTCCCTACCTCTGATTCCCCACCTCTGATTCCCCGTGTTTGATTCCCCGCCTCTGTTTCCCCGCCTCTGATTCCCCGCCTCTGATTCCCCAACTCTAATTCCCCGCCTCTGATTCCCCATATCTGATTCCCCGCCTCTGTTTCCCCGCCTCTGATTCCCCGCCCCTGTTTCCCCATATCTGATTCCCTGCCTCTGATTCCCCAACTTTTATTCCCAGCCTCTGATTCCCCAGCTCTGATTCCCCGCCTCTGATTCCCCGTGTTTGATTCCCTGCCTCTGTTTCCCGGCCTCTGATTCCCCATCTCTGATTCACCGCCTTTGATTCGCCACCTCTGATTCCCCATATCTGATTCCCCGCCTCTGTTTCCCCGCCTCTGATTCCCCGCCTCTGATTCCCCATATCTCATTCCCCGCCTCTGAATCCCCATCTCTGATTCCCGGACTCTGATTCCCCACCTCTGATTCCCGGCCTCTTATTCCCGGCATCTGATTCCGGCCTCTGATTCCCGGCCTCTGATTCCCTGCTTCTGATTCTGATTCCCTGCCTTTGATTCCCCATCTCTGATTCCGCACATCTGATTCCCTACCTCTGATTCCCCATCTCTGATTCCCCATATCTGATTCCCCGCCTCTGTTTCCCCGCCTCTGATTCCACGCCTCTGTTTCCCAACATCTAAGTCCCCGCCTCTGATTCCCCAACTCTGATTCCCCACCTCTGATTCCCCAGCTCTGATTCCCCGCCTCTGATTCCCCGCATCTGATTCCCTGCATCTGATTCCAAGCCTCTGATTCCCTGCCTCTGATTCCCAACCTTTGATTCCCCACCTCTGATTCCCCATATCTGACTCCCAGTCTCTGTTTCCCAGCCTCTGATTCCCCGCCTCTGTTTCCCCATATCTGACTCCCAGTCTCTGTTTCCCAGCCTCTGATTCCCCGCCTCTGTTTCCCCATATCTGATTCCCCGCCTCTGAATCCCCATCTCTGATTCCCTGCCTCTGATTCCCCAGCTTCATTCCCCGCCTTTGATTCCCCCCGTCTGATTCCCAGCCTCTGAATCCCCGTGTCTGATAACCTGCCTCTGATTCCCCGCCTCTGATTCCCCATCTCAGATTCACCGCCTCTGATTCCCCACCTCTGATTCCCCATCTCTGATTCCGCACATCCGATTCCCTGCCTCTGATTCCCCGACTCTGATTCCCCACCTCTGATTCCCCAGCTCTGATTCCCCGCCTCTGATTCCCCAACTCTGATTCCCCGCCTCTGAATCCCCAGCTCTGATTCCCCGCCTCTGATTCCCCGTGTTTGATCCCCTGCCTCTGATTCCCCAGCTCTGATTCCCCATCTCTGATTCACCGCCTTTGATTCGCAACCTCTGATTCCCCATATCTGATTCCTCGCCACTGTTTCCCCGCCTCTGATTCCCCGCCTCTGATTCCCCATATCTCATTCCCCGCCTCTGATTCCCCGCCTCTGATTCCCCACCTCTGTTTCCCCATATCTGATTCCCGGCCTCTTATTCCCCGCCTCTGATTCCCCACCTCTGATTCCCTACCTCTGATTCCCCATCTCCGATTCCGTACATCTGATTCCCTGCCTCTGATTCCCCGCCTCTGATTCCCTGCCTCTGATTCCGAACCTCTGATTCCCCACCTCTGATTCCCCATATCTGATTCCCCGCCTCTGATTCCCCGCCTCTGATTCCCCTCCTCTGATTCCCCAACTCTAATTCCCCGCCTCTGATTCCCCAGCTCTGATTCCCCGTGTTTGATTCCCTGCCTCTGATTCACTGCCCTGATTCCCCATCTCTGTTTCACCGCCTTTGATTCGCCACCTCTGATTCCCCATATCTGATTCCCCGCCTCTGTTTCGCCGCCTCTGATTCCCTGCCTCTGATTCCCAACCTCTGATTCCACACCTCTGATTCCCCATATCTGATTCCCCGCCTCTGTTTCCCCGCCTCTGATTCCCTGCCCTTGTTTCCCCATATCTGATTCCCTGCTCTGATTCCCCAACTCTGATTCCCCGCCTCTGATTCCCCAGCTCTGATTCCCCGCCCCTGATTTCCCGTGTTTGATTCCCTGCCTCTGATTCCCCGCCTCTGATTCCCCATCTCTGATTCACCGCCTTTGATTCGCCACCTCTGATTCCGCATATCTGATTCCCCACCTCTGTTTCCCCGCCTCTGATTCCCCGCCTCTGATTCTACATATCTCATTTTCCGCCTCTGAATCCCCATCTCTGATTCCCGGACTCTGATTCCCCACCTCTGATTCCCGGCCTCTTATTCCCAGCATCTGATTCCCGGCCTCTGATTCCCGGCCTCTGATTCCCCGCTTCTGATTCTGATTCGCTGCCTCTGATTCCCCATCTCAGATTCCGCACATCTGATTCCCTGCCTCTGATTCCCCACCTCTGATTCCCCATATCTGATTTCCCGCCTCTGTTTCCCCGCCTCTGATTTCCCGCCTCTGTTTCCCCGCCTCTGATTGCCCGCCTCTCTTTCCCCATATCTGATTCCCGGACTCTGATTCCCCGCCTCTGATTCCCTGCCTCTGATTCCCCATCTCCGATTCCGCACCTGATTCCCCGCCTCTGATTCCCCGCCTCTGATTCCCTGCCTCTGATTCCCAACCTCTGATTCCCCACCTCTGTTTCCCTATATCTGATTCCCGGCCTCTTATTCCCCGCCTCTGATTCCCCACCTCTGATTCCCTACCTCTGATTCCCCATCTCCGATTCCGTACATCTGATTCCCTGCCTCTGATTCCCCGCCTCTGATTCCCTGCCTCTGATTCCGAACCTCTGATTCCCCACGTCTGATTCCCCATATCTGATTCCCCGCCTCTGTTTCCCCGCCTCTGATTCCCCTCCTCTGATTCCCCAACTCTAATTCCCCGCCTCTGATTCCCCAGCTCTGATTCCCCGTGTTTGATTCCCTGCCTCTGATTCCCTGCCCTGATTCCCCATCTCTGTTTCACCGCCTTTGATTCGCCACCTCTGATTCCCCATATCTGATTCCCCGCCTCTGTTTCGCCGCCTCTGATTCCCTGCCTCTGAATCCCAACCTCTGATTCCACACCTCTGATTCCCCATATCTGATTCCCCGCCTCTGTTTCCCCGCCTCTGATTCCCTGCCCTTGTTTCCCCATATCTGATTCCCTGCTCTGATTCCCCAACTCTGATTCCCCGCCTCTGATTCCCCAGCTCTGATTCCCCACCCCTGATTTCCCGTGTTTGATTCCCTGCCTCTGATTCCCCGCCTCTGATTCCCCATCTCTGATTCACCGCCTTTGATTCGCCACCTCTGATTCCGCATATCTGATTCCCCACCTCTGTTTCCCCGCCTCTGATTCCCCGCCTCTGATTCTACATATCTCATTTTCCGCCTCTGAATCCCCATCTCTGATTCCCGGACTCTGATTCCCCACCTCTGATTCCCGGCCTCTTATTCCCAGCATCTGATTCCCGGCCTCTGATTCCCGTCCTCTGATTCCCCGCTTCTGATTCTGATTCGCTGCCTCTGATTCCCCATCTCTGATTCCGCACATCTGATTCCCTGCCTCTGATTCCCCACCTCTGATTCCCCATATCTGATTTCCCGCCTCTGTTTCCCCGCCTCTGATTCCCCGCCTCTGTTTCCCCATATCTAATTCCCAACCTCTGATGCCCCAACTCTGATTCCCTGCCTCTGATTCCCCGCGTTCTATTCCCTGCCTCTGATTCCCCGCCTGTGATTCCCCATCTCTGATTCACCACCTCTGATTCCCCACCTCTGATTCCCCATATCTAATTCCCCGCCTCTGTTTGCCCGCCTCTGATTCCCCGCCTCTGTTTCCCCATATCTGATTCCCCGCCTCTGAATCCCCAACTCTGATTCCCTGCCTCTGATTCCCCAGCTCTGATTCCCCGCCTTTGATTCCCCCCGTCTGATTCCCAGCCTCTGAATCCCCGTGTCTGATTTCCTGCCTCTGATTCCCCGCCACTGATTCCCCATCTCTGATTCACAGCCTCTGATTCCCCACCTCTGATTCCCCATCTCGGATTCCGCACATCTGATTCCCTGCCTCTGATTCCCTGACTCTGATCCCCACCTCTGATTCCCAAGCTCTGATTCCCCGCCTCTGATTCCCCAACTCTGATTCCCCGCCTCTGATTCCCCAGCTCTGATTCCCCGCCTCTGATTCCCCGTGTTTGATTCCCTGCCTCTGATTCCCCGCCTCTGATTCCCCATCTCTGATTCACTGCCTTTGATTCGCCACCTCTGATTCCCCATATCTGATTCCTCGCCTCTGTTTCCCCGCCTCTGATTCCCCGCCTCTGATTCCCCATATCTCATTCCCCGCCTCTGATTCCCCATCTCTGATTCCCGGACTCTGATTCCCCACCTCTGATTCCCAGCCTCTTATTCCAGGCATCTGATTCCGGCCTCTGATTCCCGGCCTCTGATTCCCTGCTTCTGATTCTGATTCCCTGTCTTTGATTCCCCATCTCTGATTCCGAACATCTGATTCCCTGCCTCTGATTCCCCATCTCTGATTCCCCATATCTGATTCCCCGCCTCTGTTTCCCCGCCTCTGATTCCCCGCCTCTGTTTCCCAATATCTAAGTCCCCGCCTCTGATTCCCCAACTCTGATTCCCCACCTCTGATTCCCCAGCTCTGATTCCCCGCCTCTGATTCCCTGCATCTGATTCCCTGCATCTGATTCCAAGCCTCTGATTCCCTGCCTCTGATTCACAACCTCTGATTCCCCACCTCTGATTCCCCATATCTGATTCCCAGCCTCTGTTTCCCCGCCTCTGATTGCCCGCCTCTGTTTCCCCATATCTGATTCCCGGACTCTGATTCCCCGCCTCTGATTCCCTGCCTCTGATTCCCCATCTCCGATTCCGCACATCTGATTCCCTGCCTCTGATTCCCCGCCTCTGATTCCCCGCCTCTGTTTCCCCGCCTCTGATTCCCCGCCTCTGATTCCCCAACTCTAATTCCCCGCCTCTGATTCCCCATATCTGATTCCCCGCCTCTGTTTCCCCGCCTCTGATTCCCCGCCCCTGTTTCCCCATATCTGATTCCCTGCCTCTGATTCCCCAACTTTTATTCCCAGCCTCTGATTCCCCAGCTCTGATTCCCCGCCTCTGATTCCCCGTGTTTGATTCCCTGCCTCTGTTTCCCGGCCTCTGATTCCCCATCTCTGATTCACCGCCTTTGATTCGCCACCTCTGATTCCCCATATCTGATTCCCCGCCTCTGTCTCCCCGCCTCTGATTCCCCGCCTCTGATTCCCCATATCTCATTCCCCGCCTCTGAATCCCCATCTCTGATTCCCGGACTCTGATTCCCCACCTCTGATTCCCGGCCTCTTATTCCCGGCATCTGATTCCGGCCTCTGATTCCCGGCCTCTGATTCCCTGCTTCTGATTCTGATTCCCTGCCTTTGATTCCCCATCTCTGATTCCGCACATCTGATTACCTGCCTCTGATTCCCCACCTCTGATTCCCCATATCTGATTCCCCGCCTCTGTTTCCACGCCTCTGATTCCCCGCCTCTGATTCCCCATATCTGATTCCCCGCCTCTGTTTCCACGCCTCTAATTCCCCGCCTCTGATTCCCCATATCTGATTCCCCGCCTCTGTTTCCCCGCCTCTGATTCCCCGCCCCTGTTTCCCCATATCTGATTCCCTGACTCTGATTCCCCAACTTTGATTCCCCGCCTCTGTTTCCACGCCTCTGATTCCCCGCCTCTGATTCCCCATATCTGATTCCCCGCCTCTGTTTCCACGCCTCTAATTCCCCGCCTCTGATTCCCCATATCTGATTCGCCACCTCTGATTCCCCATATCTGATTCCCCACCTCTGTTTCCCCGCCTCTGATTCCCCGCCTCTGATTCCCTGCATCTGATTCCCTGCATCTGATTCCAAGCCTCTGATTCCCTGCCTCTGATTCCCAACCTCTGATTCCCCACCTCTGATTCCCCATATCTGATTCCCAGCCTCTGTTTCCCCGCCTCTGATTCCCCGCCTTTGTTTCCCCATATCTGATTCCCGGACTCTGATTCCCCGCCTCTGATTCCCTGCCTCTGATTCCCCATCTCCGATTCCGCACATCTGATTCCCTGCCTCTGATTCCCCGCCTCTGATTCCCAGCCTCTGATTCCCTGCCTCTGATTCCCAACCTCTGATTCCCCACCTCTGATTCCCCGTGTTTGATTCCCCGTCTCTGTTTCCCCGCCTCTGATTCCCCGCCTCTGATTCCCCAACTCTAATTCCCTGCCTCTGATTCCCCATATCTGATTCCCCGCCTCTGTTTCCCCGCCTCTGATTCCCCGCCCCTGTTTCCCCATATCTGATTCCCTGCCTCTGATTCCCCAACTTTTATTCCCAGCCTCTGATTCCCCAGCTCTGATTCCCCGCCTCTGATTCCCCGTGTTTGATTCCCTGCCTCTGATTCCCGTCCTCTGATTCCCCATCTCTGAATCACCGCCTTTGATTCGCCACCTCTGATTCCCCATATCTGATTCCCCGCCTCTGTTTCCCCGCCTCTGATTCCCCGCCTCTGATTCCCCATATCTCATTCCCCGCCTCTGAATCCCCACCTCTGATTCCCGGCCTCTTATTCCCGGCATCTGATTCCGGCCTCTGATTCCCGGCCTCTGATTCCCTGCTTCTGATTCTGATTCCCTGCCTCTGATTCCCCATCTCTGATTCCGCACATCTGATTACCTGCCTCTGATTCCCCACCTCTGATTCCCCATATCTGATTCCCCGCCTCTGTTTCCCCGCCTCTGATTCCACGCCTCTGTTTCCCAATATCTAAGTCCCCGCCTCTGATTCCCCAACTCTGATTCCCCACCTCTGATTCCCCAGCTCTGATTCCCCGCCTCTGATTCCCCGCATCTGATTCCCTGCATCTGATTCCAAGCCTCTGATCCCCTGCCTCTGATTCCCAACCTCTGATTCCCCACCTCTGATTCCCCATATCTGATTCCCAGCCTCTGTTTCCCCACCTCTGATTCCCCGCCTCTGTTTCCCCATATCTGATTCCCGGCCTCTGATTCCCCGCCTCTGATTCCCCGCCTCTGATTCCCTGCCTCTGATTCCCCATCTCCGATTCCGCACATCTGAATCCCTGCCTCTGATTCCCCGCCTCTGATTCCCCGCCTCTGATTCCCTGCCTCTGATTCCCAACCTCTGATTCCACACCTCTGATTCCCCGTGTTTGATTCCCCGCCTCTGTTTCCCCACCTCTGATTCCCCGCCTCTGATTCCCCAACTCTAATTCCCCGCCTCTGATTCCCCATATCTGATTCCCCGCCTCTGTTTCCCCGCCTCTGATTCCCCGCCCCTGTTTCCCCATATCTGATTCCCTGCCTCTGATTCCACAACTTTGATTCCCAGCCTCTGATTCCCCCAGCTCTGATTCCCCGCCTCTGATTCCCCGTGTTTGATTCCCTGCCTCTGATTCCCCGCCTCTGATTCCCCATCTCTGATTCACCGCCTTTGATTCGCCACCTCTGATTCCCCATATCTGATTCCCCACCTCTGTTTCCCCGCCTCTGATTCCCCGCCTCTGATTCTCCATATCTCATTCCCCGCCTCTGAATCCCCATCTCTGACTCCCGGACTCTGATTCCCCACCTCTGATTCCCGGCCTCTTATTCCCAGCATCTGATTCCAGGCCTCTGATTCCCGGCCTCTGACTCCCCGCTTCTGATTCTGATTCCCTGCCTCTGATTCCCCATCTCTGATTCCGCACATCTGATTACCTGCCTCTGATTCCCCACCTCTGATTCCCCATATCTGATGCCCCGCCTCTGTTTCCACGCCTCTGATTCCCCGCCTCTGATTCCCCATATCTGATTCCCCGCCTCTGTTTCCACGCCTCTAATTCCCCGCCTCTGATTCCCCATATCTGATTCCCCGCCTCTGTTTCCCCGCCTCTGATTCCCCGCCCCTGTTTCCCCATATCTGATTCCCTGACTCTGATTCCCCAACTTTGATTCCCCGCCTCTGTTTCCACGCCTCTGATTCCCCGCCTCTGATTCCCCATATCTGATTCCCCGCCTCTGTTTCCACGCCTCTAATTCCCCGCCTCTGATTCCCCATATCTGATTCGCCACCTCTGATTCCCCATATCTGATTCCCCACCTCTGTTTCCCCGCCTCTGATTCCCCGCCTCTGATTCTCCATATCTCATTCCCCGCCTCTGACTCCCCATCTCTGATTCCCGGACTCTGATTCCCCACCTCTGATTCCCGGCCTCTTATTCCCAGCATCTGATTCCAGGCCTCTGATTCCAGGCCTCTGACTCCCCGCTTCTGATTCTGATTCCCTGCCTCTGATTCCCCATCTCTGATTCCGCACGTCTGATTACCTGCCTCTGATTCCCCACGTCTGATTCCCCATATCTGATTCCCCGCCTCTGTTTCCACGCCTCTGATTCCCCGCCTCTGTTTCCCCATATCTAATTCCCCACCTCTGATGCCCCAACTCTGATTCCCCGCCTCTGATTCCACAGCTCTGATTCCCCGCCTCTGATTCCCCGCATCCGATTCCCCATATCTGATTCCCTGCCTCTGTTTCCCCGCCCCTGATTCCCCGCCTCTGTTTCCCCATATCTGATTATCCGCCTCTGATTCCCAACTACGATTCCCCGCTTCTGAATCCCCGCGTCTGATTCCCTGCCTCTGCTTCCCCGCCTCTGATTCCACAACTCTGATTCCCCGCCTCTGATTCCCCAGCTCTGATTCCCCGCCTCTGATTCCCCGTGTTTGATTCCCTGCCTCTGATTCCCGGCCTCTGATTCCGCATCTCTGATTCACCGCCTTTGATGCGCCACCTCTGATTCCCCATATCTGATTCCCCGCATCTGTTTCCCCGCCTCTGATTCCCCGCCTCTGATTCCCCGCCTCTGATTCCCCATATCTCATTCCCCGCCTCTGAATCCCCATCTCTGATTCCCGGCCTCTCATTCCCGGCATCTGATTCCGGCCTCTGATTCCCGGCCTCTGATTCCCTGCTTCTGATTCTGATTCCCTGCCTCTGATTCCCCATCTCTGATTCCGCACATCTGATTCCCTGCCTCTGATTCCCCACCTCTGATTCCCCATATCTGATTCCCCGCCTCTGTTTCCCCGCCTCTGATTTCCCGCCACTGTTTCCCAATATCTAAGTCCCCGCCTCTGATTTCCCAACTCTGATTCCCCACCTCTGATTCCCCAGCTCTGATTCCCCGCCTCTGATTCCCCGCATCAGATTCCCTGCATCTGATTCCAAGCCTCTGATTCCCTGCCTCTGATTCCCAACCTCTGATTCCCCACCTCTGATTCCCCATATCTGATTCCCCGCCTCTGTTTCCCCGCCTCTGATTCCCCACCTCTGTTTCCCCATATCTGATTCCCGGCCTCTTATTCCCCGCCTCTGATTCCCCACCTCTGATTCCCTACCTCTGATTCCCCATCTCCGATTCCGTACATCTGATTCCCTGCCTCTGATTCCCCGCCTCTGATTCCCTGCCTCTGATTCCGAACCTCTGATTCCCCACCTCTGATTCCCCATATCTGATTCCCCGCCTCTGTTTCCCCGCCTCTGATTCCCCTCCTCTGATTCCCCAACTCTAATTCCCCGCCTCTGATTCCCCAGCTCTGATTCCCCGTGTTTGATTCCCTGCCTCTGATTCCCTGCCCTGATTCCCCATCTCTGTTTCACCGCCTTTGATTCGCCACCTCTGATTCCCCATATCTAATTCCCCGCCTCTGTTTCGCCGCCTCTGATTCCCTGCCTCTGATTCCCAACCTCTGATTCCACACCTCTGATTCCCCATATCTGATTCCCCGCCTCTGTTTCCCCGCCTCTGATTCCCTGCCCTTGTTTCCCCATATCTGATTCCCTGCTCTGATTCCCCAACTCTGATTCCCCGCCTCTGATTCCCCAGCTCTGATTCCCCGCCCCTGATTTCCCGTGTTTGATTCCCTGCCTCTGATTCCCTGCCTCTGATTCCCCATCTCTGATTCACCGCCTTTGATTCGCCACCTCTGATTCTGCATATCTGATTCCCCACCTCTGTTTCCCCGCCTCTGATTCCCCGCCTCTGATTCTACATATCTCATTTTCCGCCTCTGAATCCCCATCTCTGATTCCCGGACTCTGATTCCCCACCTCTGATTCCCGGCCTCTTATTCCCAGCATCTGATTCCCGGCCTCTGATTCCCGGCCTCTGATTCCCCGCTTCTGATTCTGATTCGCTGCCTCTGATTCCCCATCTCTGATTCCGCACATCTGATTCCCTGCCTCTGATTCCCCACCTCTGATTCCCCATATCTGATTTCCCGCCTCTGTTTCCCCGCCTCTGATTCCCCGCCTCTGTTTCCCCATATCTAATTCCCAACCTCTGATGCCCCAACGCTGATTCCCTGCCTCTGATTCCCCGCCTCTGATTCCCCATCTCTGATTCACCGCCTTTGATTCGCCACCTCTGATTCCCCATATCTGATTCCCCACCTCTGTTTCCCCGCCTCTGATTCCCCGCCTCTGATTCTCCATATCTCATTCCCCGCCTCTGACTCCCCATCTCTGATTCCCGGACTCTGATTCCCCACCTCTGATTCCCGGCCTCTTATTCCCAGCATCTGATTCCAGGCCTCTGATTCCAGGCCTCTGACTCCCCGCTTCTGATTCTGATTCCCTGCCTCTGATTCCCCATCTCTGATTCCGCACGTCTGATTACCTGCCTCTGATTCCCCACGTCTGATTCCCCATATCTGATTCCCCGCCTCTGTTACCACACCTCTGATTCCCCGCCTCTGTTTCCCCATATCTAATTCCCCACCTCTGATGCCCCAACTCTGATTCCCCGCCTCTGATTCCACAGCTCTGATTCCCCGCCTCTGATTCCCCGCATCCGATTCCCCATATCTGATTCCCTGCCTCTGTTTCCCCGCCCCTGATTCCCCGCCTCTGTTTCCCCATATCTGATTAACCGCCTCTGATTCCCAACTATGATTCCCCGCTTCTGAATCCCCGCGTCTGATTCCCTGCCTCTGCTTCCCCGCCTCTGATTCCACAACTCTGATTCCCCGCCTCTGATTCCCCAGCTCTGATTCCCCGCCTCTGATTCCCCATGTTTGATTCCCTGCCTCTGATTCCTGGCCTCTGATTCCGCATCTCTGATTCACCGCCTTTGATTCGCCACCTCTGATTCCCCATATCTGATTCCCCGCATCTGTTTCCCCGCCTCTGATTCCCCGCCTCTGATTCCCCGCCTCTGATTCCCCATATCTCATTCCCCGCCTCTGAATCCCCATCTCTGATTCCCGGCCTCTCATTCCCGGCATCTGATTCCGGCCTCTGATTCCCGGCCTCTGATTCCCTGCTTCTGATTCTGATTCCCTGCCTCTGATTCCCCATCTCTGATTCCGCACATCTGATTCCCTGCCTCTGATTCCCCACCTCTGATTCCCCATATCTGATTCCCCGCCTCTGTTTCCCCGCCTCTGATTTCCCGCCACTGTTTCCCAATATCTAAGTCCCCGCCTCTGATTTCCCAACTCTGATTCCCCACCTCTGATTCCCCAGCTCTGATTCCCCGCCTCTGATTCCCCGCATCTGATTCCCTGCATCTGATTCCAAGCCTCTGATTCCCTGCCTATGATTCCCAACCTCTGATTCCCCACCTCTGATTCCCCATATCTGATTCCCCGCCTCTGTTTCCCCGCCTCTGATTCCCCACCTCTGTTTCCCCATATCTGATTCCCGGCCTCTTATTCCCCGCCTCTGATTCCCCACCTCTGATTCCCTACCTCTGATTCCCCATCTCCGATTCCGTACATCTGATTCCCTGCCTCTGATTCCCCGCCTCTGATTCCCAGCCTCTGATTCCGAACCTCTGATTCCCCACCTCTGATTCCCCATATCTGATTCCCCGCCTCTGTTTCCCCGCCTCTGATTCCCCTCCTCTGATTCCCCAACTCTAATTCCCCGCCTCTGATTCCCCAGCTCTGATTCCCCGTGTTTGATTCCCTGCCTCTGATTCCCTGCCCTGATTCCCCATCTCTGTTTCACCGCCTTTGATTCGCCACCTCTGACTCCCCATATCTGATTCCCCGCCTCTGTTTCGCCGCCTCTGATTCCCTGCCTCTGATTCCCAACCTCTGATTCCACACCTCTGATTCCCCATATCTGATTCCCCGCCTCTGTTTCCCCGCCTCTGATTCCCTGCCCTTGTTTCCCCATATCTGATTCCCTGCTCTGATTCCCCAACTCTGATTCCCCGCCTCTGATTCCCCAGCTCTGATTCCCCGCCCCTGATTTCCCGTGTTTGATTCCCTGCCTCTGATTCCCTGCCTCTGATTCTCCATCTCTGATTCACCGCCTTTGATTCGCCACCTCTGATTCTGCATATCTGATTCCCCACCTCTGTTTCCCCGCCTCTGATTCCCCGCCTCTGATTCTACATATCTCATTTTCCGCCTCTGAATCCCCATCTCTGATTCCCGGACTCTGATTCCCCACCTCTGATTCCCGGCCTCTTATTCCCAGCATCTGATTCCCGGCCTCTGATTCCCGGCCTCTGATTCCCCGCTTCTGATTCTGATTCGCTGCCTCTGATTCCCCATCTCTGATTCCGCACATCTGATTCCCTGCCTCTGATTCCCCACCTCTGATTCCCCATATCTGATTTCCCGCCTCTGTTTCCCCGCCTCTGATTCCCCGCCTCTGTTTCCCCATATCTAATTCCCAACCTCTGATGCCCCAACGCTGATTCCCTGCCTCTGATTCCCCGCGTTCTATTCCCTGCCTCTGATTCCCCGCCTGTGATTCCCCATCTCTGATTCACCACCTCTGATTCCCCACCTCTGATTCCCCATATCTAATTCCCCGCCTCTGTTTGCCCGCCTCTGATTCCCCGCCTCTGTTTCCCCATATCTGATTCCCCGCCTCTGAATCCCCAACTCTGATTCCCTGCCTCTGATTCCCCAGCTCTGATTCCCCGCCTTTGATTCCCCCCGTCTGATTCCCAGCCTCTGAATCCCCGTGTCTGATTTCCTGCCTCTGATTCCCCGCCTCTGATTCCCCATCTCTGATTCACAGCCTCTGATTCCCCACCTCTGATTCCCCATCTCGGATTCCGCACATCTGATTCCCTGCCTCTGATTCCCTGACTCTGATCCCCACCTCTGATTCCCAAGCTCTGATTCCCCGCCTCTGATTCCCCAACTCTGATTCCCCGCCTCTGATTCCCCAGCTCTGATTCCCCGCCTCTGATTCCCCGTGTTTGATTCCCTGCCTCTGATTCCCCGCCTCTGATTCCCCATCTCTGATTCACCGCCTTTGATTCGCCACCTCTGATTCCCCATATCTGATTCCTCGCCTCTGTTTCCCCGCCTCTGATTCCCCGCCTCTGATTCCCCATATCTCATTCCCCGCCTCTGATTCCCCATCTCTGATTCCCGGACTCTGATTCCCCACCTCTGATTCCCAGCCTCTTATTCCCGGCATCTGATTCCGGCCTCTGATTCCCGGCCTCTGATTCCCTGCTTCTGATTCTGATTCCCTGTCTTTGATTCCCCATCTCTGATTCCGAACATCTGATTCCCTGCCTCTGATTCCCCATCTCTGATTCCCCATATCTGATTCCCCGCCTCTGTTTCCCCGCCTCTGATTCCCCGCCTCTGTTTCCCAATATCTAAGTCCCCGCCTCTGATTCCCCAACTCTGATTCCCCACCTCTGATTCCCCAGCTCTGATTCCCCGCCTCTGATTCCCTGCATCTGATTCCCTGCATCTGATTCCAAGCCTCTGATTCCCTGCCTCTGATTCACAACCTCTGATTCCCCACCTCTGATTCCCCATATCTGATTCCCAGCCTCTGTTTCCCCGCCTCTGATTGCCCGCCTCTCTTTCCCCATATCTGATTCCCGGACTCTGATTCCCCGCCTCTGATTCCCTGCCTCTGATTCCCCATCTCCGATTCCGCACATCTGATTCCCTGCCTCTGATTCCCCGCCTCTGATTCCCCGCCTCTGATTCCCTGCCTCTGATTCCCTACCTCTGATTCCCCACCTCTGATTCCCCGTGTTTGATTCCCCGCCTCTGTTTCCCCGCCTCTGATTCCCCGCCTCTGATTCCCCAACTCTAATTCCCCGCCTCTGATTCCCCATATCTGATTCCCCGCCTCTGTTTCCCCGCCTCTGATTCCCCGCCCCTGTTTCCCCATATCTGATTCCCTGCCTCTGATTCCCCAACTTTTATTCCCAGCCTCTGATTCCCCAGCTCTGATTCCCCGCCTCTGATTCCCCGTGTTTGATTCCCTGCCTCTGTTTCCCGGCCTCTGATTCCCCATCTCTGATTCACCGCCTTTGATTCGCCACCTCTGATTCCCCATATCTGATTCCCCGCCTCTGTTTCCCCGCCTCTGATTCCCCGCCTCTGATTCCCCATATCTCATTCCCCGCCTCTGAATCCCCATCTCTGATTCCCGGACTCTGATTCCCCACCTCTGATTCCCGGCCTCTTATTCCCGGCATCTGATTCCGGCCTCTGATTCCCGGCCTCTGATTCCCTGCTTCTGATTCTGATTCCCTGCCTTTGATTCCCCATCTCTGATTCCGCACATCTGATTCCCTACCTCTGATTCCCCATCTCTGATTCCCCATATCTGATTCCCCGCCTCTGTTTCCCCGCCTCTGATTCCACGCCTCTGTTTCCCAACATCTAAGTCCCCGCCTCTGATTCCCCAACTCTGATTCCCCACCTCTGATTCCCCAGCTCTGATTCCCCGCCTCTGATTCCCCGCATCTGATTCCCTGCATCTGATTCCAAGCCTCTGATTCCCTGCCTCTGATTCCCAACCTTTGATTCCCCACCTCTGATTCCCCATATCTGACTCCCAGTCTCTGTTTCCCAGCCTCTGATTCCCCGCCTCTGTTTCCCCATATCTGATTCCCCGCCTCTGAATCCCCATCTCTGATTCCCTGCCTCTGATTCCCCAGCTTCATTCCCCGCCTTTGATTCCCCCCGTCTGATTCCCAGCCTCTGAATCCCCGTGTCTGATAACCTGCCTCTGATTCCCCGCCTCTGATTCCCCATCTCAGATTCACCGCCTCTGATTCCCCACCTCTGATTCCCCATCTCTGATTCCGCACATCCGATTCCCTGCCTCTGATTCCCCGACTCTGATTCCCCACCTCTGATTCCCCAGCTCTGATTCCCCGCCTCTGATTCCCCAACTCTGATTCCCCGCCTCTGAATCCCCAGCTCTGATTCCCCGCCTCTGATTCCCCGTGTTTGATCCCCTGCCTCTGATTCCCCAGCTCTGATTCCCCATCTCTGATTCACCGCCTTTGATTCGCAACCTCTGATTCCCCATATCTGATTCCTCGCCACTGTTTCCCCGCCTCTGATTCCCCGCCTCTGATTCCCCATATCTCATTCCCCGCCTCTGATTCCCCGCCTCTGATTCCCCACCTCTGTTTCCCCATATCTGATTCCCGGCCTCTTATTCCCCGCCTCTGATTCCCCACCTCTGATTCCCTACCTCTGATTCCCCATCTCCGATTCCGTACATCTGATTCCCTGCCTCTGATTCCCCGCCTCTGATTCCCTGCCTCTGATTCCGAACCTCTGATTCCCCACCTCTGATTCCCCATATCTGATTCCCCGCCTCTGATTCCCCGCCTCTGATTCCCCTCCTCTGATTCCCCAACTCTAATTCCCCGCCTCTGATTCCCCAGCTCTGATTCCCCGTGTTTGATTCCCTGCCTCTGATTCACTGCCCTGATTCCCCATCTCTGTTTTACCGCCTTTGATTCGCCACCTCTGATTCCCCATATCTGATTCCCCGCCTCTGTTTCGCCGCCTCTGATTCCCTGCCTCTGATTCCCAACCTCTGATTCCACACCTCTGATTCCCCATATCTGATTCCCCGCCTCTGTTTCCCCGCCTCTGATTCCCTGCCCTTGTTTCCCCATATCTGATTCCCTGCTCTGATTCCCCAACTCTGATTCCCCGCCTCTGATTCCCCAGCTCTGATTCCCCGCCCCTGATTTCCCGTGTTTGATTCCCTGCCTCTGATTCCCCGCCTCTGATTCCCCATCTCTGATTCACCGCCTTTGATTCGCCACCTCTGATTCCGCATATCTGATTCCCCACCTCTGTTTCCCCGCCTCTGATTCCCCGCCTCTGATTCTACATATCTCATTTTCCGCCTCTGAATCCCCATCTCTGATTCCCGGACTCTGATTCCCCACCTCTGATTCCCGGCCTCTTATTCCCAGCATCTGATTCCCGGCCTCTGATTCCCGGCCTCTGATTCCCCGCTTCTGATTCTGATTCGCTGCCTCTGATTCCCCATCTCAGATTCCGCACATCTGATTCCCTGCCTCTGATTCCCCACCTCTGATTCCCCATATCTGATTTCCCGCCTCTGTTTCCCCGCCTCTGATTTCCCGCCTCTGTTTCCCCGCCTCTGATTGCCCGCCTCTCTTTCCCCATATCTGATTCCCGGACTCTGATTCCCCGCCTCTGATTCCCTGCCTCTGATTCCCCATCTCCGATTCCGCACATCTGATTCCCCGCCTCTGATTCCCCGCCTCTGATTCCCTGCCTCTGATTCCCAACCTCTGATTCCCCACCTCTGTTTCCCTATATCTGATTCCCGGCCTCTTATTCCCCGCCTCTGATTCCCCACCTCTGATTCCCTACCTCTGATTCCCCATCTCCGATTCCGTACATCTGATTCCCTGCCTCTGATTCCCCGCCTCTGATTCCCTGCCTCTGATTCCGAACCTCTGATTCCCCACGTCTGATTCCCCATATCTGATTCCCCGCCTCTGTTTCCCCGCCTCTGATTCCCCTCCTCTGATTCCCCAACTCTAATTCCCCGCCTCTGATTCCCCAGCTCTGATTCCCCGTGTTTGATTCCCTGCCTCTGATTCCCTGCCCTGATTCCCCATCTCTGTTTCACCGCCTTTGATTCGCCACCTCTGATTCCCCATATCTGATTCCCCGCCTCTGTTTCGCCGCCTCTGATTCCCTGCCTCTGAATCCCAACCTCTGATTCCACACCTCTGATTCCCCATATCTGATTCCCCGCCTCTGTTTCCCCGCCTCTGATTCCCTGCCCTTGTTTCCCCATATCTGATTCCCTGCTCTGATTCCCCAACTCTGATTCCCCGCCTCTGATTCCCCAGCTCTGATTCCCCACCCCTGATTTCCCGTGTTTGATTCCCTGCCTCTGATTCCCCGCCTCTGATTCCCCATCTCTGATTCACCGCCTTTGATTCGCCACCTCTGATTCCGCATATCTGATTCCCCACCTCTGTTTCCCCGCCTCTGATTCCCCGCCTCTGATTCTACATATCTCATTTTCCGCCTCTGAATCCCCATCTCTGATTCCCGGACTCTGATTCCCCACCTCTGATTCCCGGCCTCTTATTCCCAGCATCTGATTCCCGGCCTCTGATTCCCGTCCTCTGATTCCCCGCTTCTGATTCTGATTCGCTGCCTCTGATTCCCCATCTCTGATTCCGCACATCTGATTCCCTGCCTCTGATTCCCCACCTCTGATTCCCCATATCTGATTTCCCGCCTCTGTTTCCCCGCCTCTGATTCCCCGCCTCTGTTTCCCCATATCTAATTCCCAACCTCTGATGCCCCAACTCTGATTCCCTGCCTCTGATTCCCCGCGTTCTATTCCCTGCCTCTGATTCCCCGCCTGTGATTCCCCATCTCTGATTCACCACCTCTGATTCCCCACCTCTGATTCCCCATATCTAATTCCCCGCCTCTGTTTGCCCGCCTCTGATTCCCCGCCTCTGTTTCCCCATATCTGATTCCCCGCCTCTGAATCCCCAACTCTGATTCCCTGCCTCTGATTCCCCAGCTCTGATTCCCCGCCTTTGATTCCCCCCGTCTGATTCCCAGCCTCTGAATCCCCGTGTCTGATTTCCTGCCTCTGATTCCCCGCCACTGATTCCCCATCTCTGATTCACAGCCTCTGATTCCCCACCTCTGATTCCCCATCTCGGATTCCGCACATCTGATTCCCTGCCTCTGATTCCCTGACTCTGATCCCCACCTCTGATTCCCAAGCTCTGATTCCCCGCCTCTGATTCCCCAACTCTGATTCCCCGCCTCTGATTCCCCAGCTCTGATTCCCCGCCTCTGATTCCCCGTGTTTGATTCCCTGCCTCTGATTCCCCGCCTCTGATTCCCCATCTCTGATTCACTGCCTTTGATTCGCCACCTCTGATTCCCCATATCTGATTCCTCGCCTCTGTTTCCCCGCCTCTGATTCCCCGCCTCTGATTCCCCATATCTCATTCCCCGCCTCTGATTCCCCATCTCTGATTCCCGGACTCTGATTCCCCACCTCTGATTCCCAGCCTCTTATTCCAGGCATCTGATTCCGGCCTCTGATTCCCGGCCTCTGATTCCCTGCTTCTGATTCTGATTCCCTGTCTTTGATTCCCCATCTCTGATTCCGAACATCTGATTCCCTGCCTCTGATTCCCCATCTCTGATTCCCCATATCTGATTCCCCGCCTCTGTTTCCCCGCCTCTGATTCCCCGCCTCTGTTTCCCAATATCTAAGTCCCCGCCTCTGATTCCCCAACTCTGATTCCCCACCTCTGATTCCCCAGCTCTGATTCCCCGCCTCTGATTCCCTGCATCTGATTCCCTGCATCTGATTCCAAGCCTCTGATTCCCTGCCTCTGATTCACAACCTCTGATTCCCCACCTCTGATTCCCCATATCTGATTCCCAGCCTCTGTTTCCCCGCCTCTGATTGCCCGCCTCTGTTTCCCCATATCTGATTCCCGGACTCTGATTCCCCGCCTCTGATTCCCTGCCTCTGATTCCCCATCTCCGATTCCGCACATCTGATTCCCTGCCTCTGATTCCCCGCCTCTGATTCCCCGCCTCTGTTTCCCCGCCTCTGATTCCCCGCCTCTGATTCCCCAACTCTAATTCCCCGCCTCTGATTCCCCATATCTGATTCCCCGCCTCTGTTTCCCCGCCTCTGATTCCCCGCCCCTGTTTCCCCATATCTGATTCCCTGCCTCTGATTCCCCAACTTTTATTCCCAGCCTCTGATTCCCCAGCTCTGATTCCCCGCCTCTGATTCCCCGTGTTTGATTCCCTGCCTCTGTTTCCCGGCCTCTGATTCCCCATCTCTGATTCACCGCCTTTGATTCGCCACCTCTGATTCCCCATATCTGATTCCCCGCCTCTGTCTCCCCGCCTCTGATTCCCCGCCTCTGATTCCCCATATCTCATTCCCCGCCTCTGAATCCCCATCTCTGATTCCCGGACTCTGATTCCCCACCTCTGATTCCCGGCCTCTTATTCCCGGCATCTGATTCCGGCCTCTGATTCCCGGCCTCTGATTCCCTGCTTCTGATTCTGATTCCCTGCCTTTGATTCCCCATCTCTGATTCCGCACATCTGATTCCCTACCTCTGATTCCCCATCTCTGATTCCCCATATCTGATTCCCCGCCTCTGTTTCCCCGCCTCTGATTCCACGCCTGTTTCCCAACATCTAAGTCCCCGCCTCTGATTCCCCAACTCTGATTCCCCACCTCTGATTCCCCAGCTCTGATTCCCCGCCTCTGATTCCCCGCATCTGATTCCCTGCATCTGATTCCAAGCCTCTGATTCCCTGCCTCTGATTCCCAACCTCTGATTCCCCACCTCTGATTCCCCATATCTGATTCCCAGCCTCTGTTTCCCCGCCTCTGATTCCCCGCCTCTGTTTCCCCATATCTGATTCCCCGCCTCTGAATCCCCAACTCTGATTCCCTGCCTCTGATTCCCCAGCTTCATTCCCCGCCTTTGATTCCCCCCGTCTGATTCCCAGCCTCTGAATCCCCGTGTCTGATAACCTGCCTCTGATTCCCTGCCTCTGATTCCCCATCTCAGATTCACCGCCTCTGATTCCCCACCTCTGATTCCCCATCTCTGATTCCGCACATCCGATTCCCTGCCTCTGATTCCCCGACTCTGATTCCCCACCTCTGATTCCCCAGCTCTGATTCCCCGCCTCTGATTCCCCAACTCTGATTCCCCGCCTCTGATTCCCCAGCTCTGATTCCCCGCCTCTGATTCCCCGTGTTTGATCCCCTGCCTCTGATTCCCCAGCTCTGATTCCCCATCTCTGATTCACCGCCTTTGATTCGCAACCTCTGATTCCCCATATCTGATTCCTCGCCACTGTTTCCCCGCCTCTGATTCCCCGCCTCTGATTCCCCATATCTCATTCCCCGCCTCTGATTCCCCATCTCTGATTCCCGGACTCTGATTCCCCACCTCTGATTCCCGACCTCTTATTCCCGGCATCTGATTCCGGCCTCTGATTCCCGGCCTCTGATTCCCTGCTTCTGATTCTGATTCCCTGCCTCTGATTCCCCATTTCTGATTCCGCACATCTAATTCCCTGCCTCTGATTCCCCACCTCTGATTCCCCATATCTGAATCCCCGTCTCTGATTCCCCGCCTCTGTTTCCCCATATCTAAGTCCCCGCCTCTGATTCCCCAACTTTGATTCCCCACCTCTGATTCCCCAGCTCTGATTCCCCGCCTCTGATTCCCCACATCTGATTCCCCATACCTGATTCCCAGCCTCTGTTTCCCCGCCTCTGATTCCCCGCTTCTGTTTCCCCATATCTGATTCCCGGCCTCTTATTCCCCGCCTCTGATTCCCCGCCTCTGATTCCCTGCCTCTGATTCCCCATCTCCGATTCCGCACATCTGATTCCCTGCCTCTCATTCCCCGCCTCTGAATCCCCGCCTCTGATTCCCTGCCTCTGATTCCCAACCTCTGATTCCCCACCTCTGATTCCCCGTGTTTGATTCCCCGCCTCTGTTTCCCCGCCTCTGATTCACCGCCTCTGATTCCCCAACTCTAATTCCCCGCCTCTGATTCCCCATATCTGATTCCCCGCCTCTGTTTCCCCGCCTCTGATTCCCCGCCCCTGTTTCCCCATATCTGATTCCCTGCCTCTGATTCCCCAACTTTGATTCCCAGACTCTGATTCCCCAGGTCTGATTCCCCGCCTCTGATTCCCGGCATCTGATTCCCTGCATCTGATTCCAAGCCTCTGATCCCCTGCCTCTGATTCCCAACCTCTGATTCCCCACCTCTGATTCCCCATATCTGATTCCCAGCCTCTGTTTCCCCGCCTCTGATTCCCCGCCTCTGTTTCCCCATATCTGATTCCCGGCCTCTGATTCCCCGCCTCTGATTCCCTGCCTCTGATTCCCCATCACCGATTCCGCACATCTGATTCCCTGCCTCCGATTCCCCGCCTCTGATTCCCCGCCGCTGATTCCCTGCCTCTGATTTCCAACCTCTGATTCCCCACCTCTGATTCCCCGTGTTTGATTCCCCGCCTCTGTTTCCCCACCACTGATTCCCCGCATCTGATTCCCCGCCTCTGATTCCCCACATCTGATTCCCCATACCTGATTCCCAGCCTCTGTTTCCCCGCCTCTGATTCCCCGCTTCTGTTTCCCCATATCTGATTCCCGGCCTCTGATTCCCCGCCTCTGATTCCCCGCCTCTGATTCCCTGCCTCTGATTCCCCATCTCCGATTCCGCACATCTGATTCCCTGCCTCTCATTCCCCGCCTCTGATTCCCCGCCTCTGATTCCCTGCCTCTGATTCCCAACCTCTGATTCCCCACCTCTGATTCCCCGTGTTTGATTCCCCGCCTCTGTTTCCCCGCCTCTGATTCACCGCCTCTGATTCCCCAACTCTAATTCCCCGCCTCTGATTCCCCATATCTGATTCCCCGCCTCTGTTTCCCCGCCTCTGATTCCCCGCCCCTGTTTCCCCATATCTGATTCCCTGCCTCTGATTCCCCAACTTTGATTCCCAGACTCTGATTCCCCAGCTCTGATTCCCCGCCTCTGATTCCCGGCATCTGATTCCCTGCATCTGATTCCAAGCCTCTGATCCCCTGCCTCTGATTCCCAACCTCTGATTCCCCACCTCTGATTCCCCATATCTGATTCCCAGCCTCTGTTTCCCCGCCTCTGATTCCCCGCCTCTGTTTCCCCATATCTGATTCCCGGCCTCTGATTCCCCGCCTCTGATTCCCTGCCTCTGATTCCCCATCACCGATTCCGCACATCTGATTCCCTGCCTCTGATTCCCCGCCTCTGATTCCCCGCCGCTGATTCCCTGCCTCTGATTTCCAACCTCTGATTCCCCACCTCTGATTCCCCGTGTTTGATTCCCCGCCTCTGTTTCCCCACCACTGATTCCCCGCATCTGATTCCCCAACTCTAATTCCCCGCCTCTGATTCCCCATATCTGATTCCCCGCCTCTGTTTCCCCGCCTCTGATTCCCCGCCCCTGTTTCCCCATATCTGATTCCCTGACTCTGATTCCCCAACTTTGATTCCCAGCCTCTGATTCCCCAGCTCTGATTCCCCGCCTCTGATTCCCCGTGTTTGATTCCCTGCCTCTGATTCCCCGCCTCTGATTCCCCATCTCTGATTCACCGCCTTTGATTCGCCACCTCTGATTCCGCACATCTGATTACCTGCCTCTGATTCCCCACGTCTGATTCCCCATATCTGATTCCCCGCCTCTGATTCCCAACCTCTGATTCCCCACCTCTGATTCCCCATATCTGATTCCCAGCCTCTGTTTCCCCGCCTCTGATTCCCCGCCTCTGTTTCCCCATATCTGATTCCCCGCCTCTGAATCCCCAACTCTGATTCCCTGCCTCTGATTCCCCAGCTTCATTCCCCGCCTTTGATTCCCCCCGTCTGATTCCCAGCCTCTGAATCCCCGTGTCTGATAACCTGCCTCTGATTCCCTGCCTCTGATTCCCCATCTCAGATTCACCGCCTCTGATTCCCCACCTCTGATTCCCCATCTCTGATTCCGCACATCCGATTCCCTGCCTTTGATTCCCCGACTCTGATTCCCCACCTCTGATTCCCCAGCTCTGATTCCCCGCCTCTGATTCCCCAACTCTGATTCCCCGCCTCTGATTCCCCAGCTCTGATTCCCCGCCTCTGATTCCCCGTGTTTGATCCCCTGCCTCTGATTCCCCAGCTCTGATTCCCCATCTCTGATTCACCGCCTTTGATTCGCAACCTCTGATTCCCCATATCTGATTCCTCGCCACTGTTTCCCCGCCTCTGATTCCCCGCCTCTGATTCCCCATATCTCATTCCCCGCCTCTGATTCCCCATCTCTGATTCCCGGACTCTGATTCCCCACCTCTGATTCCCGACCTCTTATTCCCGGCATCTGATTCCGGCCTCTGATTCCCGGCCTCTGATTCCCTGCTTCTGATTCTGATTCCCTGCCTCTGATTCCCCATTTCTGATTCCGCACATCTAATTCCCTGCCTCTGATTCCCCACCTCTGATTCCCCATATCTGAATCCCCGTCTCTGATTCCCCGCCTCTTTTTCCCCATATCTAAGTCCCCGCCTCTGATTCCCCAACTTTGATTCCCCACCTCTGATTCCCCAGCTCTGATTCCCCGCCTCTGATTCCCCACATCTGATTCCCCATACCTGATTCCCAGCCTCTGTTTCCCCGCCTCTGATTCCCCGCTTCTGTTTCCCCATATCTGATTCCCGGCCTCTGATTCCCCGCCTCTGATTCCCCGCCTCTGATTCCCTGCCTCTGATTCCCCATCTCCGATTCCGCACATCTGATTCCCTGCCTCTCATTCCCCGCCTCTGAATCCCCGCCTCTGATTCCCTGCCTCTGATTCCCAACCTCTGATTCCCCACCTCTGATTCCCCGTGTTTGATTCCCCGCCTCTGTTTCCCCGCCTCTGATTCACCGCCTCTGATTCCCCAACTCTAATTCCCCGCCTCTGATTCCCCATATCTGATTCCCCGCCTCTGTTTCCCCGCCTCTGATTCCCCGCCCCTGTTTCCCCATATCTGATTCCCTGCCTCTGATTCCCCAACTTTGATTCCCAGACTCTGATTCCCCAGGTCTGATTCCCCGCCTCTGATTCCCGGCATCTGATTCCCTGCATCTGATTCCAAGCCTCTGATCCCCTGCCTCTGATTCCCAACCTCTGATTCCCCACCTCTGATTCCCCATATCTGATACCCAGCCTCTGTTTCCCCGCCTCTGATTCCCCGCCTCTGTTTCCCCATATCTGATTCCCGGCCTCTGATTCCCCGCCTCTGATTCCCTGCCTCTGATTCCCCATCACCGATTCCGCACATCTGATTCCCTGCCTCTGATTCCCCGCCTCTGATTCCTCGCCGCTGATTCCCTGCCTCTGATTTCCAACCTCTGATTCCCCACCTCTGATTCCCCGTGTTTGATTCCCCGCCTCTGTTTCCCCACCACTGATTCCCCGCATCTGATTCCCCGCCTCTGATTCCCCACATCTGATTCCCCATACCTGATTCCCAGCCTCTGTTTCCCCGCCTCTGATTCCCCGCTTCTGTTTCCCCATATCTGATTCCCGGCCTCTGATTCCCCGCCTCTGATTCCCCGCCTCTGATTCCCTGCCTCTGATTCCCCATCTCCGATTCCGCACATCTGATTCCCTGCCTCTCATTCCCCGCCTCTGATTCCCCGCCTCTGATTCCCTGCCTCTGATTCCCAACCTCTGATTCCCCACCTCTGATTCCCCGTGTTTGATTCCCCGCCTCTGTTTCCCCGCCTCTGATTCACCGCCTCTGATTCCCCAACTCTAATTCCACGCCTCTGATTCCCCATATCTGATTCCCCGCCTCTGTTTCCCCACCACTGATTCCCCTCATCTGATTCCCCGCCTCTGATTCCCCACATCTGATTCCCCATACCTGATTCCCAGCCTCTGTTTCCCCGCCTCTGATTCCCCGCCTCTGATTCCCTGCCTCTGATTCCCCATCACCGATTCCGCACATCTGATTCCCTGCCTCTGATTCCCCGCCTCTGATTCCCCGCCGCTGATTCCCTGCCTCTGATTTCCAACCTCTGATTCCCCACCTCTGATTCCCCGTGTTTGATTCCCCGCCTCTGTTTCCCCACCACTGATTCCCCGCATCTGATTCCCCAACTCTAATTCCCCGCCTCTGATTCCCCATATCTGATTCCCCGCCTCTGTTTCCCCGCCTCTGATTCCCCGCCCCTGTTTCCCCATATCTGATTCCCTGACTCTGATTCCCCAACTTTGATTCCCAGCCTCTGATTCCCCAGCTCTGATTCCCCGCCTCTGATTCCCCGTGTTTGATTCCCTGCCTCTGATTCCCCGCCTCTGATTCCCCATCTCTGATTCACCGCCTTTGATTCGCCACCTCTGATTCCGCACATCTGATTACCTGCCTCTGATTCCCCACGTCTGATTCCCCATATCTGATTCCCCGCCTCTGTTTCCACGCCTCTGATTCCCCGCCTCTGTTTCCCCATATCTAATTCCCCACCTCTGATGCCCCAACTCTGATTCCCCGCCTCTGATTCCATAGCTCTGATTCCCCGCCTCTGATTCCCCGCATCCGATTCACCATATCTGATTCCCCGCCTCTTTTTCCCCGCCCCTGATTCCCCGCCTCTGTTTCCCCATATCTGATTATCCGCCTCTGATTCCCAACTATGATTCCCCGCCTCTGAATCCCCACGTCTGAATCCCTGCCTCTGCTTCCCCGCCTCTGATTCCCCAACTCTGATTCCCCGCCTCTGATTCCCCAGCTCTGATTCCCCGCCTCTGATTCCCCGTGTTTGATTCCCTGCCTCTGAATCCCGGCCTCTGATTCCGCATCTCTGATTCACCGCCTTTGATTCGCCACCTCTGATTCCCCATATCTGATTCCCCGCATCTGTTTCCCCGCCTCTGATTCCCCGCCTCTGATTCCCCATATCTCATTCCCCGCCTCTGAATCCCCATCTCTGATTCCCGGACTCTGATTCCCCACCTCTGATTCCCGGCCTCTTATTCCCGGCATCTGATTCCGGCCTCTGATTCCCGGCCTCTGATTCCCTGCTTCTGATTCTGATTCCCTGCCTCTGATTCCCCATCTCTGATTCCGCACATCTGATTCCCCGCCTCTGATTCCCCACCTCTGATTCCCCAACTCTAATTCCCCGCCTCTGATTCCCCATATCTGATTCCCCGCCTCTGTTTCCCCGCCTCTGATTCCCCGCCCCTGTTTCCCCATATCTGATTCCCTGCCTCTGATTCCCCAAATTTTATTCCCAGCCTCTGATTCCCCAGCTCTGATTCCCCGCCTCTGATTCCCCGTGTTTGATTCCCTGCCTCTGTTTCCCGGCCTCTGATTCCCCATCTCTGATTCACCGCCTTTGATTCGCTACCTCTGATTCCCCATATCTGATTCCCCGCCTCTGTTTCCCCGCCTCTGACTCCCCGCCTCTGATTCCCCATATCTCATTCCCCGCCTCTGAATCCCCATCTCTGATCCCGGACTCTGATTCCCCACCTCTGATTCCCGGCCTCTTATTCCCGGCATCTGATTCCGGCCTCTGATTCCCGGCCTCTGATTCCCTGCTTCTGATTCTGATTCCCTGCCTTTGATTCCCCATCTCTGATTCCGCACATCTGATTCCCTACCTCTGATTCCCCATCTCTGATTCCCCATATCTGATTCCCCGCCTCTGTTTCCCCGCCTCTGATTCCACGCCTCTGTTTCCCAACATCTAAGTCCCCGCCTCTGATTCCCCAACTCTGATTCCCCACCTCTGATTCCCCAGCTCTGATTCCCCGCCTCTGATTCCCCGCATCTGATTCCCTGCATCTGATTCCAAGCCTCTGATTCCCTGCCTCTGATTCCCAACCTCTGATTCCCCACCTCTGATTCCCCATATCTGATTCCCAGCCTCTGTTTCCCCGCCTCTGATTCCCCGCCTCTGTTTCCCCATATCTGATTCCCCGCCTCTGAATCCCCAACTCTGATTCCCTGCCTCTGATTCCCCAGCTTCATTCCCCGCCTTTGATTCCCCCCGTCTGATTCCCAGCCTCTGAATCCCCGTGTCTGATAACCTGCCTCTGATTCCCCGCCTCTGATTCCCCATCTCAGATTCACCGCCTCTGATTCCCCACCTCTGATTCCCCATCTCTGATTCCGCACATCCGATTCCCTGCCTCTGATTCCCCGACTCTGATTCCCCGCCTCTGATTCCCCAGCTCTGATTCACCGCCTCTGATTCCCCGTGTTTGATCCCCTGCCTCTGATTCCCCAGCTCTGATTCCCCATCTCTGATTCACCGCCTTTTATTCGCCACCTCTGATTCCCCATATCTGATTCCTCGCCACTGTTTCCCCGCATCTGATTCCCCGCCTCTGATTCCCCATATCTCATTCCCCGCCTCTGATTCCCCATCTCTGATTCCCGGACTCTGATTCCCCACCTCTGATTCCCGACCTCTTATTCCCGGCATCTGATTCCGGCCTCTGATTCCCGGCCTCTGATTCCCTGCTTCTGATTCTGATTCCCTGCCTCTGATTCCCCATTTCTGATTCCGCACATCTAATTCCCTGCCTCTGATTCCCCACCTCTGATTCCCCATATCTGAATCCCCGTCTCTGATTCCCCGCCTCTGTTTCCCCATATCTAAGTCCCCACCTCTGATTCCCCAACTTTGATTCCCCACCTCTGATTCCCCAGCTCTGATTCCCCGCCTCTGATTCCCCACATCTGATTCCCCATACCTGATTCCCAGCCTCTGTTTCCCCGCCTCTGATTCCCCACTTCTGTTTCCCCATATCTGATTCCCGGCCTCTGATTCCCCGCCTCTGATTCCCCGCCTCTGATTCCCTGCCTCTGATTCCCCATCTCCGATTCCGCACATCTGATTCCCTGCCTCTCATTCCCCGCCTCTGATTCCTCGCCTCTGATTCCCTGCCTCTGATTCCCAACCTCTGATTCCCCACCTCTGATTCCCCGTGTTTGATTCCCCGCCTCTGTTTCCCCGCCTCTGATTCCCCGCCTCTGATTCCCCAACTCTAATTCCCCGCCTCTGATTCCCCATATCTGATTCCCCGCCTCTGTTTCCCCGCCTCTGATTCCCCGCCACTGTTTCCCCATATCTGATTCCCTGCCTCTGATTCCCCAACTTTGATTCCCAGACTCTGATTCCCCAGCTCTGTTTCCCCGCCTCTGATTCCCGGCATCTGATTCCCTGCATCTGATTCCAAGCCTCTGATCCCCTGCCTCTGATTCCCAACCTCTGATTCCCCACCTCTGATTCCCCATATCTGATTCCCAGCCTCTGTTTCCCCGCCTCTGATTCCCCGCCTCTGTTTCCCCATATCTGATTCCCGGCCTCTGATTCCCCGCCTCTGATTCCCTGCCTCTGATTCCCCATCACCAATTCCGCACATCTGATTCCCTGCCTCTGATTCCCCGCCTCTGATTCCCCGCCGCTGATTCCCTGCCTCTGATTTCCAACCTCTGATTCCCCACCTCTGATTCCCCATGTTTGATTCCCCGCCTCTGTTTCCCCACCACTGATTCCCCGCATCTGATTCCCCAACTCTAATTCCCCGCCTCTGATTCCCCATATCTGATTCCCCGCCTCTGTTTTCCCGCCTCTGATTCCCCGCCCCTGTTTCCCCATATCTGATTCCCTGACTCTGATTCCCCAACTTTGATTCGCAGCCTCTGATTCCCCAGCTCTGATTCCCCGCCTCTGATTCCCCGTGTTTGATGCCCTGCCTCTGATTCCCCGCCTCTGATTCCCCATCTCTGATTCACCGCCTTTGATTCGCCACCTCTGATACCGCACATCTGATTACCTGCCTCTGATTCCCCACGTCTGATTCCCCATATCTGATTCCCCGCCTCTGTTTCCACGCCTCTGATTCCCCGCCTCTGTTTCCCCATATCTAATTCCCCACCTCTGATGCCCCAACTCTGATTCCCCGCCTCTGATTCCACAGCTCTGATTCCCCGCCTCTGATTCCCCGCATCCGATTCGCCATATCTGATTCCCCGCCTCTGTTTCCCCGCCCCTGATTCCCCGCCTCTGTTTCCCCATATCTGATTATCCGCCTCTGATTCCCAACTATGATTCCCCGCCTCTGAATCCCCACGTCTGATTCCCTGCCTCTGCTTCCCCGCCTCTGATTCCCCAACTCTGATTCCCCGCCTCTGATTCCCCAGCTCTGATTCCCCGCCTCTGATTCCCCGTGTTTGATTCCCTGCCTCTGATTCCCGGCCTCTGATTCCGCATCTCTGATTCACCGCCTTTGATTCGCCACCTCTGATTCCCCATATCTGATTCCCCGCATCTGTTTCCCCGCCTCTGATTCCCCGCCTCTGATTCCCCATATCTCATTCCCCGCCTCTGAATCCCCATCTCTGATTCCCGGACTCTGATTCCCACCTCTGATTCCCGGCCTCTTATTCCCGGCATCTGATTCCGGCCTCTGATTCCCGGCCTCTGATTCCCTGCTTCTGATTCTGATTCCCTGCCTCTGATTCCCCATCTCTGATTCCGCACATCTGGTTCCCTGCCTCTGATTCCCCACCTCTGATTCCCCATATCTGATTCCCCGCCTCTGTTTCCCCGCCTCTGATTCCCCGCCTCTGTTTCCCAATATCTAAGTCCCCGCCTCTGATTCCCCAACTCTGATTCCCCACCTCTGATTCCCCAGCTCTGATTCCCCGCCTCTGATTCCCCGCATCTGATTCCCTGCATCTGATTCCAAGCCTCTGATTCCCTGCCTCTGATTCCCAACCTCTGATTCCCCACCTCTGATTCCCCATATCTGATTCCCCGCCTCTGTTTCCCCGCCTCTGATTCCCCACCTCTGTTTCCCCATATCTGATTCCCGGCCTCTTATTCCCCGCCTCTGATTCCCCACCTCTGATTCCCTACCTCTGAATCCCCATCTGCGATTCCGCACATCTGATTCCCTGCCTCTGATTCCCCGCCTCTGATTCCCTGCCTCTGATTCCGAACCTCTGATTCCCCACCTCTGATTCCCCATATCTGATTCCCCGCCTCTGTTTCCCCGCCTCTGATTCCCCTCCTCTGATTCCCCAACTCTAATTCCCCGCCTCTGATTCCCCAGTTCTGATTCCCCGTGTTTGATTCCCTGCCTCTGATTCCCTGCCCTGATTCCCCATCTCAGTTTCACCGCCTTTGATTCGCCACCTCTGATTCCCCATATCTGATTCCCCGCCTCTGTTTCGCCGCCTCTGATTCCCTGCCTCTGATTCCCAACCTCTGATTCCACACCTCTGATTCCCCATATCTGATTCCCCGCCTCTGTTTCCCCGCCTCTGATTCCCTGCCCTTGTTTCCCCATATCTGATTCCCTGCCTCTGATTCCCCAACTCTGATTCCCCGCCTCTGATTCCCCAGCTCTGATTCCCCGCCCCTGATTTCCCGTGTTTGATTCCCTTCCTCTGATTCCCCGCCTCTGATTCCCCATCGCTGATTCACCGCCTTTGATTCGCCACCTCTGATTCCACATATCTGATTCCCCACCTCTGTTTCCCCGCCTCTGATTCCCCGCCTCTGATTCTACATATCTCATTTTCCGCCTCTGAATCCCCATCTCTGATTCCCGGACTCTGATTCGCCACCTCTGATTCCCGGCCTCTTATTCCCAGCATCTGATTCCCGGCCTCTGATTCCCGGCCTCTGATTCCCCGCTTCTGATTCTGATTCGCTGCCTCTGATTCCCCATCTCTGATTCCGCACATCTGATTCCCTGCCTCTGATTCCCCACCTCTGATTCCCCATATCTGATTTCCCGCCTCTGTTTCCCCGCCTCTGATTCCCCGCCTCTGTTTCCCCATATCTATTTCCCAACCTCTGATGCCCCAACTCTGATTCCCTGCCTCTGATTCCCCGCGTTCTATTCCCTGCCTCTGATTCCCCGCCTGTGATTCCCCATCTCTGATTCACCACCTCTGATTCCCCACCTCTGATTCCCCATATCTAATTCCCCGCCTCTGTTTGCCCGCCTCTGATTCCCCGCCTCTGTTTCCCCATATCTGATTCCCCGCCTCTGAATCCCCAACTCTGATTCCCTGCCTCTGATTCCCCAGCTCTGATTCCCCACCTTTGATTCCCCCCGTCTGATTCCCAGCCTCTGAATCCCCGTGTCTGATTTCCTGCCTCTGATTCCCCGCCTCTGATTCCCAATCTCTGATTCACAGCCTCTGATTCCCCACCTCTGATTCCCCATCTCGGATTCCGCACATCTGATTCCCTGCCTCTGATTCCCTGACTCTGATCCCCACCTCTGATTCCCAAGCTCTGATTCCCCGCCTCTGATTCCCCAACTCTGATTCCCCGCCTCTGATTCCCCAGCTCTGATTCCCCGCCTCTGATTCCCCGTGTTTGATTCCCTGCCTCTGATTCCCCGCCTCTGATTCCCCATCTCTGATTCACCGCCTTTGATTCGCCACCTCTGATTCCCCATATCTGATTCCTCGCCTCTGTTTCCCCGCCTCTGATTCCCCGCCTCTGGTTCCCCATATCTCATTCCCCGCCTCTGATTCCCCATCTCTGATTCCCGGACTCTGATTCCCCACCTCTGATTCCCAGCCTCTTATTCCCGGCATCTGATTCCGGCCTCTGATTCCCGGCCTCTGATTCCCTGCTTCTGATTCTGATTCCCTGCCTTTGATTCCCCATCTCTGATTCCGAACATCTGATTCCCTGCCTCTGATTCACCATCTCTGATTACCCATATCTGATTCCCCGCCTCTGTTTCCCCGCCTCTGATTCCCCGCCTCTGTTTCCCAATATCTAAGTCCCCGCCTCTGATTCCCCAACTCTGATTCCCCACCTCTGATTCCCCAGCTCTGATTCCCCGCCTCTGATTCCCTGCATCTGATTCCCTGCATCTGATTCCAAGCCTCTGATTCCCTGCCTCTGATTCCCAACCTCTGATTCCCCACCTCTGAATCCCCATATCTGATTCCCAGCCTCTGTTTCCCCGCCTCTGATTCCCCGCCTCTGTTTCCCCATATCTGATTCCCGGACTCTGATTCCCCGCCTCTGATTCCCTGCCTCTGATTCCCCATCTCCGATTCCGCACATCTGATTCCCTGCCTCTGATTCCCCGCCTCTGATTCCCCGCCTCTGATTCCCTGCCTCTGATTCCCAACCTCTGATTCCCCACCTCTGATTCCCCGTGTTTGATTCCCCGTCTCTGTTTCCCCGCCTCTGATTCCCCGCCTCTGATTACCCAGCTCTAATTCCCCGCCTCTGATTCCCCATATCTGATTCCCCGCCTCTGTTTCCCCGCCTCTGATTCCCCGCCCCTGTTTCCCCATATCTGATTCCCTGCCTCTGATTCCCCAACTTTGATTCCCAGCCTCTGATTCCCCAGCTCTGATTCCCCGCCTCTGATTCCCCGTGTTTGATTCCCTGCCTCTGATTCCCGGCCTCTGATTCCCCATCTCTGAATCACCGCCTTTGATTCGACACCTCTGATTCCCCATATCTGATTCCCCGCCTCTGTTTCCCCGCCTCTGATTCCCCGCCTCTGATTCCCCATATCTCATTCCCCGCCTCTGAATCCCCACCTCTGATTCCCGGCCTCTTATTCCCGGCATCTGATTCCGGCCTCTGATTCCCGGCCTCTGATTCCCTGCTTCTGATTCTGATTCCCTGCCTTTGATTCCCCATCTCTGATTCCGCACATCTGATTCCCTGCCTCTGATTCCCCATCTCTGATTCCCCATATCTGATTCCCCGCATCTGTTTCCCCGCCTCTGATTCCACGCCTCTGTTTCCCAATATCTAAGTCCCCGCCTCTGATTCCCCAACTCTGATTCCCCACCTCTGATTCCCCAGCTCTGATTCCCCGCCTCTGATTCCCCGCATCTAATTCCCTGCATCTGATTCCAAGCCTCTGATTCCCTGCCTCTGATTCCCAACCTCTGATTCCCCACCTCTGATTCCCCATATCTGATTCCCAGCCTCTGTTTCCCCGCCTCTGATTCCCCGCCTCTGTTTCCCCATATCTGATTCCCGGCCTCTGATTCCCCGCCTCTGATTCCCCGCCTCTGATTCCCTGCCTCTGATTCCCCATCTCCGATTCCGCACATCTGATTCCCTGCCTCTCATTCCCCGCCTCTGATTCCCCGCCTCTGATTCCCTGCCTCTGATTCCCAACCTCTGATTCCCCACCTCTGATTCCCCGTGTTTGATTCCCCGCCTCTGTTTCCCCACCTCTGATTCCCCGCCTCTGATTCCCCAACTCTAATTCCCCGCCTCTGATTCCCCATATCTGATTCCCCGCCTCTGTTTCCCCGCCTCTGATTCCCTGACCCTGTTTCCCCATATCTGATTCCCTGCCTCTGATTCCACAACTTTGATTCCCAGCCTCTGATTCCCCCAGCTCTGATTCCCCGCCTCTGATTCCCCGTGTTTGATTCCCTGCCTCTGATTCCCAGCCTCTGATTCCCCCAGCTCTGATTCCCCACCTCTGATTCCCGGCCTCTTATTCCCAGCATCTGATTCCAGGCCTCTGATTCCCGGCCTCTGACTCCCCGCTTCTGATTCTGATTCCCTGCCTCTGATTCCCCATCTCTGATTCCGCACATCTGATTACCTGCCTCTGATTCCCCACCTCTGATTCCCCATATCTGATTCCCCGCCTCTGTTTCCACGCCTCTGATTCCCCGCCTCTGTTTCCCCATATCTAATTCCCCACCTCTGATGCCCCAACTCTGATTCCCCGCCTCTGATTCCCCAGCTCTGATTCCCCGCCTCTGATTCCCCGCATTCGATTCCCCATATCTGATTCCCCGACTCTGTTTCCCCGCCCCTGATTCCCCGCCTCTGTTTCCCCATATCTGATTCCCCGCCTCTGATTCCCAACTATGATTCCCCGCCTCTGATTCCCCAGCTCTGATTCCCTGCCTCTGATTCCCCGCGTTCTATTCCCTGCCTCTGATTCCCCGCCTGTGATTCCCCATCTCTGATTCACAACCTCTGATTCCCCACCACTGATTCCCCATATCTAATTCCCCGCCTCTGTTTGCCCGCCTCTGATTCCCCGCCTCTGTTTCCCCATATCTGATTCCCCGCCTCTGAATCCCCAACTCTGATTCCCTGCCTCTGAATCCCCAGCTTCATTCCCCGCCTTTGATTCCCCCCGTCTGATTCCCAGCCTCTGAATCCCCGTGTCTGATAACCTGCCTCTGATTCCCCACCTCTGATTCCCCATCTCTGATTCCGCACATCCGATTCCCTGCCTCTGATTCCCCGACTCTGATTCCCCACCTCTGATTCCCCAGCTCTGATTCCCCGCCTCTGATTCCCCAACTCTGATACCCCGCCTCTGATTCCCCAGCTCTGATTTCCCGCCTCTGATTCCCCGTGTTTGATCCCCTGCCTCTGATTCCCCGCCTCTGATTCCCCATCTCTGATTCACCGCCTTTGATTCGCCACCTCTGATTCCCCTTATCTGATTCCTCGCCACTGTTTCCCCGCCTCTGATTCCCCGCCTCTGATTCCCCATATCTCATTCCCCGCCTCTGATTCGCCAGCTATGATTCCCCGCCTCTGATTCCCCGCGTCTGATTCCCTGCCTCTGATTCCCCGCCTCTGATTCCACATCTCTGATTCACCACCTCTGTTTCCCCGCTTCTGATTCCCCGCCTCTGATTCCCCATCTCTGATTCCCCATCTCTGATTCCCCAATTCTGATTCCCCGCCTCTGATTCCCCAGCTCTGATTCCTCGCCTCTGATTCCCTTCCTCTGATTCCCAACCACTCATTCCCCACCTCTGATTTCCCATATTGATTCCCTGCGTCTGATTCCCCGCCTCTGATTCCCCAACTCTGATTCCCCGCCTCTGATTCCCCAGCTCTGATTCCCCTCCTCTGATTCCCCGTGTTTGATTCCCTGCCTCTGATTCCCGGCCTCTGATTCCCCATCTCTGATTCACCGCCTTTGATTCGCCACCTCTGATTCCCCATATCTGTTTCCCCGCCTCTGTTTCCCCGCCTCTGATTCCCGGACTCTGATTCCCCACCTCTGATTCCCAGCCTCTTATTCCCGGCATCTGATTCAGGCCTCTGATTCCCGGCCTCTGATTCCCTGCTTCTGATTCTGATTCCCTGCCTCTGATTCCCCATCTCTGATTCCGCACATCTGATTCCCTGCCTCTGATTCCCCACCTCTGATTCCCCATATCTGACTCCCCGCCTCTGTTTCCCCGCCTCTGATTCCCCGCCTCTGTTTCCCAATATCTAAGTCCCCGCCTCTGATTCCCCAACTCTGATTCCCCACCTCTGTTTCCCCAGCTCTGATTCCCCGCCCCTGATTCCCCGCATCTGATTCCCTGCATCTGATTCCAAGCCTCTGATTCCCTGCCTCTGATTCCCAACCTCTGATTCACCACCTCTTATTCCCCATATCTTAATCCCCGCCTCTGTTTCCCCGCCTCTGATTCCCCACCTCTGTTTCCCCATATCTGATTCCCGGCCTCTGATTCCCCGCCTCTGATTCCCCGCCTCTGATTCCCTGCCTCTGATTCCCCATCTCCGATTCCGCACATCTGATTCCCTGCCTCTGATTCCCCGCCTCTGATTCCCCGCCTCTGATTCCCTGCCTCTGATTCCCAACCTCTGATTCCCCACCTCTGATTCCCAATATCTGATTCCCCGCCTCTGTTTCCCCGCCTCTGATTCCCCTCCTCTGATTCCACCACTCTAATTCCCCGCCTCTGATTCCCCAGCTCTGATTCCCCGTGTTTGATTCCCTGCCTCTGATTCCCTGCCCTGATTCCCCATCTCTTTTTCACCGCCTTTGATTCGCCACCTCTGATTCCCCATATCTGATTCCCCGCCTCTGTTTCCCCGCCTCTGATTCCCTGCCTCTGATTCCCAACCTCTGATTCCACACCTCTGATTCCCCATATCTGATTCCCCGCCTCTGTTTCCCCGCCTCTGATTCCCTGCACCAGTTTCCCCATATCTGATTCCCTGCCTCTGATTCCCCAACTCTGATTCCCCGCCTCTGATTCCCCAGCTCTGAATCCCCGCCTCTGATTTCCCGTGTTTGATTCCCTGCCTCTGATTCCCGGCCTCTGATTCCCCATCTCTGATTCACCGCCTTTGATTCGCCACTTCTGATTCCACATATCTGATTCCCCACCTCTGTTTCCCCGCCTCTGATTCCCCGCCTCTGATTCTGATTCCCTGCCTCTGATTCCCCATCTCTGATTCCGCACATCTGATTACCTGCCTCTGATTCCCCACCTCTGATTCCCCATATCTGATATCCCGCCTCTGTTTCCCTGCCTCTGATTCCCCGCTTCTGATTCTGATTCCCTGCCTCTGATTCCCCATCTCTGATTCCGCACATCTGATTCCCTGCCTCTGATTCCCCACCTCTGATTCCCCGCGTTCTATTCCCTGCCTCTGATTGGCCAGTGATTCCCCATCTCTGATTCACCACCTCTGATTCCCCACCTCTGATTCCCCATATCTAATTCCCCGCCTCTGTTTGCCCGCCTCTGATTCCCCGCCTCTGTTTCCCCATATCTGATTCCCCGCCTCTGAATCCCCAACTCTGATTCCCTGCCTCTGATTCCCCAGCTCTGATTCCCCGCCTTTGATTCCCCCGTCTGATTCCCAGCCTCTGAAACCCCGTGTCTGATTTCTTGCCTCTGATTCCCCGCCTCTGATTCCCCATCTCTGATTCACAGCCTCTGATTCCCCACCTCTGATTCGCCATCTCTGATTCCGCACATCTGATTCCCTGCCTCTGATTCCCCGACTCTGATCCCCACCTCTGATTCCCCAGCTCTGATTCCCCGCCTCTGATTCCCCAACTCTGATTCCCCGCCTCTGATTCCCCAGCTCTGATTCCCCGCCTCTGATTCCCCGTGTTTGATTCCCTGCCTCTGATTCCCCGCCTCTGATTCCCCATCTCTGATTCACCGCCTTTGATTCGCCACCTCTGATTCCCCATATCTGATTCCTCGCCTCTGTTTCCCCGACTCTGATTCCCCGCCTCTGATTCCCCATATCTCATTCCCCGCCTCTGATTCCCCATCTCTGATTCCCGGACTCTGATTCCCCACCTCTGATTCCCGGCCTCTTATTCCCGGCATCTGATTCCAGCCTCTGATTCCCGGTCTCTGATTCCCTGCTTCTGATTCCCCGCCTCTGATTCCCCGCCTCTGTTTCCCCATATCTACGTCCCGGCCTCTGATTCCCCAACTTTGATTCCCCACCTCTGATTCCCCAGCTCTAATTCCCCGCCTCTGATTCCCCATATCTGATTCCCCGCCTCTGTTTCCCCGCCTCTGATTCCCCGCCCCTGTTTCCCCATATCTGATTCCCTGCCTCTGATTCCCCAAATTTTATTCCCAGCCTCTGATTCCCCAGCTCTGATTCCCCGCCTCTGATTCCCCGTGTTTGATTCCCTGCCTCTGTTTCCCGGCCTCTGATTCCCCATCTCTGATTCACCGCCTTTGATTCGCTACCTCTGATTCCCCATATCTGATTCCCCGCCTCTGTTTCCCCGCCTCTGACTCCCCGCCTCTGATTCCCCATATCTCATTCCCCGCCTCTGAATCCCCATCTCTGATCCCGGACTCTGATTCCCCACCTCTGATTCCCGGCCTCTTATTCCCGGCATCTGATTCCGGCCTCTGATTCCCGGCCTCTGATTCCCTGCTTCTGATTCTGATTCCCTGCCTTTGATTCCCCATCTCTGATTCCGCACATCTGATTCCCTACCTCTGATTCCCCATCTCTGATTCCCCATATCTGATTCCCCGCCTCTGTTTCCCCGCCTCTGATTCCACGCCTCTGTTTCCCAACATCTAAGTCCCCGCCTCTGATTCCCCAACTCTGATTCCCCACCTCTGATTCCCCAGCTCTGATTCCCCGCCTCTGATTCCCCGCATCTGATTCCCTGCATCTGATTCCAAGCCTCTGATTCCCTGCCTCTGATTCCCAACCTCTGATTCCCCACCTCTGATTCCCCATATCTGATTCCCAGCCTCTGTTTCCCCGCCTCTGATTCCCCGCCTCTGTTTCCCCATATCTGATTCCCCGCCTCTGAATCCCCAACTCTGATTCCCTGCCTCTGATTCCCCAGCTTCATTCCCCGCCTTTGATTCCCCCCGTCTGATTCCCAGCCTCTGAATCCCCGTGTCTGATAACCTGCCTCTGATTCCCCGCCTCTGATTCCCCATCTCAGATTCACCGCCTCTGATTCCCCACCTCTGATTCCCCATCTCTGATTCCGCACATCCGATTCCCTGCCTCTGATTCCCCGACTCTGATTCCCCGCCTCTGATTCCCCAGCTCTGATTCACCGCCTCTGATTCCCCGTGTTTGATCCCCTGCCTCTGATTCCCCAGCTCTGATTCCCCATCTCTGATTCACCGCCTTTTATTCGCCACCTCTGATTCCCCATATCTGATTCCTCGCCACTGTTTCCCCGCATCTGATTCCCCGCCTCTGATTCCCCATATCTCATTCCCCGCCTCTGATTCCCCATCTCTGATTCCCGGACTCTGATTCCCCACCTCTGATTCCCGACCTCTTATTCCCGGCATCTGATTCCGGCCTCTGATTCCCGGCCTCTGATTCCCTGCTTCTGATTCTGATTCCCTGCCTCTGATTCCCCATTTCTGATTCCGCACATCTAATTCCCTGCCTCTGATTCCCCACCTCTGATTCCCCATATCTGAATCCCCGTCTCTGATTCCCCGCCTCTGTTTCCCCATATCTAAGTCCCCACCTCTGATTCCCCAACTTTGATTCCCCACCTCTGATTCCCCAGCTCTGATTCCCCGCCTCTGATTCCCCACATCTGATTCCCCATACCTGATTCCCAGCCTCTGTTTCCCCGCCTCTGATTCCCCACTTCTGTTTCCCCATATCTGATTCCCGGCCTCTGATTCCCCGCCTCTGATTCCCCGCCTCTGATTCCCTGCCTCTGATTCCCCATCTCCGATTCCGCACATCTGATTCCCTGCCTCTCATTCCCCGCCTCTGATTCCTCGCCTCTGATTCCCTGCCTCTGATTCCCAACCTCTGATTCCCCACCTCTGATTCCCCGTGTTTGATTCCCCGCCTCTGTTTCCCCGCCTCTGATTCCCCGCCTCTGATTCCCCAACTCTAATTCCCCGCCTCTGATTCCCCATATCTGATTCCCCGCCTCTGTTTCCCCGCCTCTGATTCCCCGCCACTGTTTCCCCATATCTGATTCCCTGCCTCTGATTCCCCAACTTTGATTCCCAGACTCTGATTCCCCAGCTCTGTTTCCCCGCCTCTGATTCCCGGCATCTGATTCCCTGCATCTGATTCCAAGCCTCTGATCCCCTGCCTCTGATTCCCAACCTCTGATTCCCCACCTCTGATTCCCCATATCTGATTCCCAGCCTCTGTTTCCCCGCCTCTGATTCCCCGCCTCTGTTTCCCCATATCTGATTCCCGGCCTCTGATTCCCCGCCTCTGATTCCCTGCCTCTGATTCCCCATCACCAATTCCGCACATCTGATTCCCTGCCTCTGATTCCCCGCCTCTGATTCCCCGCCGCTGATTCCCTGCCTCTGATTTCCAACCTCTGATTCCCCACCTCTGATTCCCCATGTTTGATTCCCCGCCTCTGTTTCCCCACCACTGATTCCCCGCATCTGATTCCCCAACTCTAATTCCCCGCCTCTGATTCCCCATATCTGATTCCCCGCCTCTGTTTTCCCGCCTCTGATTCCCCGCCCCTGTTTCCCCATATCTGATTCCCTGACTCTGATTCCCCAACTTTGATTCGCAGCCTCTGATTCCCCAGCTCTGATTCCCCGCCTCTGATTCCCCGTGTTTGATGCCCTGCCTCTGATTCCCCGCCTCTGATTCCCCATCTCTGATTCACCGCCTTTGATTCGCCACCTCTGATACCGCACATCTGATTACCTGCCTCTGATTCCCCACGTCTGATTCCCCATATCTGATTCCCCGCCTCTGTTTCCACGCCTCTGATTCCCCGCCTCTGTTTCCCCATATCTAATTCCCCACCTCTGATGCCCCAACTCTGATTCCCCGCCTCTGATTCCACAGCTCTGATTCCCCGCCTCTGATTCCCCGCATCCGATTCGCCATATCTGATTCCCCGCCTCTGTTTCCCCGCCCCTGATTCCCCGCCTCTGTTTCCCCATATCTGATTATCCGCCTCTGATTCCCAACTATGATTCCCCGCCTCTGAATCCCCACGTCTGATTCCCTGCCTCTGCTTCCCCGCCTCTGATTCCCCAACTCTGATTCCCCGCCTCTGATTCCCCAGCTCTGATTCCCCGCCTCTGATTCCCCGTGTTTGATTCCCTGCCTCTGATTCCCGGCCTCTGATTCCGCATCTCTGATTCACCGCCTTTGATTCGCCACCTCTGATTCCCCATATCTGATTCCCCGCATCTGTTTCCCCGCCTCTGATTCCCCGCCTCTGATTCCCCATATCTCATTCCCCGCCTCTGAATCCCCATCTCTGATTCCCGGACTCTGATTCCCACCTCTGATTCCCGGCCTCTTATTCCCGGCATCTGATTCCGGCCTCTGATTCCCGGCCTCTGATTCCCTGCTTCTGATTCTGATTCCCTGCCTCTGATTCCCCATCTCTGATTCCGCACATCTGGTTCCCTGCCTCTGATTCCCCACCTCTGATTCCCCATATCTGATTCCCCGCCTCTGTTTCCCCGCCTCTGATTCCCCGCCTCTGTTTCCCAATATCTAAGTCCCCGCCTCTGATTCCCCAACTCTGATTCCCCACCTCTGATTCCCCAGCTCTGATTCCCCGCCTCTGATTCCCCGCATCTGATTCCCTGCATCTGATTCCAAGCCTCTGATTCCCTGCCTCTGATTCCCAACCTCTGATTCCCCACCTCTGATTCCCCATATCTGATTCCCCGCCTCTGTTTCCCCGCCTCTGATTCCCCACCTCTGTTTCCCCATATCTGATTCCCGGCCTCTTATTCCCCGCCTCTGATTCCCCACCTCTGATTCCCTACCTCTGAATCCCCATCTGCGATTCCGCACATCTGATTCCCTGCCTCTGATTCCCCGCCTCTGATTCCCTGCCTCTGATTCCGAACCTCTGATTCCCCACCTCTGATTCCCCATATCTGATTCCCCGCCTCTGTTTCCCCGCCTCTGATTCCCCTCCTCTGATTCCCCAACTCTAATTCCCCGCCTCTGATTCCCCAGTTCTGATTCCCCGTGTTTGATTCCCTGCCTCTGATTCCCTGCCCTGATTCCCCATCTCAGTTTCACCGCCTTTGATTCGCCACCTCTGATTCCCCATATCTGATTCCCCGCCTCTGTTTCGCCGCCTCTGATTCCCTGCCTCTGATTCCCAACCTCTGATTCCACACCTCTGATTCCCCATATCTGATTCCCCGCCTCTGTTTCCCCGCCTCTGATTCCCTGCCCTTGTTTCCCCATATCTGATTCCCTGCCTCTGATTCCCCAACTCTGATTCCCCGCCTCTGATTCCCCAGCTCTGATTCCCCGCCCCTGATTTCCCGTGTTTGATTCCCTTCCTCTGATTCCCCGCCTCTGATTCCCCATCGCTGATTCACCGCCTTTGATTCGCCACCTCTGATTCCACATATCTGATTCCCCACCTCTGTTTCCCCGCCTCTGATTCCCCGCCTCTGATTCTACATATCTCATTTTCCGCCTCTGAATCCCCATCTCTGATTCCCGGACTCTGATTCGCCACCTCTGATTCCCGGCCTCTTATTCCCAGCATCTGATTCCCGGCCTCTGATTCCCGGCCTCTGATTCCCCGCTTCTGATTCTGATTCGCTGCCTCTGATTCCCCATCTCTGATTCCGCACATCTGATTCCCTGCCTCTGATTCCCCACCTCTGATTCCCCATATCTGATTTCCCGCCTCTGTTTCCCCGCCTCTGATTCCCCGCCTCTGTTTCCCCATATCTATTTCCCAACCTCTGATGCCCCAACTCTGATTCCCTGCCTCTGATTCCCCGCGTTCTATTCCCTGCCTCTGATTCCCCGCCTGTGATTCCCCATCTCTGATTCACCACCTCTGATTCCCCACCTCTGATTCCCCATATCTAATTCCCCGCCTCTGTTTGCCCGCCTCTGATTCCCCGCCTCTGTTTCCCCATATCTGATTCCCCGCCTCTGAATCCCCAACTCTGATTCCCTGCCTCTGATTCCCCAGCTCTGATTCCCCACCTTTGATTCCCCCCGTCTGATTCCCAGCCTCTGAATCCCCGTGTCTGATTTCCTGCCTCTGATTCCCCGCCTCTGATTCCCAATCTCTGATTCACAGCCTCTGATTCCCCACCTCTGATTCCCCATCTCGGATTCCGCACATCTGATTCCCTGCCTCTGATTCCCTGACTCTGATCCCCACCTCTGATTCCCAAGCTCTGATTCCCCGCCTCTGATTCCCCAACTCTGATTCCCCGCCTCTGATTCCCCAGCTCTGATTCCCCGCCTCTGATTCCCCGTGTTTGATTCCCTGCCTCTGATTCCCCGCCTCTGATTCCCCATCTCTGATTCACCGCCTTTGATTCGCCACCTCTGATTCCCCATATCTGATTCCTCGCCTCTGTTTCCCCGCCTCTGATTCCCCGCCTCTGGTTCCCCATATCTCATTCCCCGCCTCTGATTCCCCATCTCTGATTCCCGGACTCTGATTCCCCACCTCTGATTCCCAGCCTCTTATTCCCGGCATCTGATTCCGGCCTCTGATTCCCGGCCTCTGATTCCCTGCTTCTGATTCTGATTCCCTGCCTTTGATTCCCCATCTCTGATTCCGAACATCTGATTCCCTGCCTCTGATTCACCATCTCTGATTACCCATATCTGATTCCCCGCCTCTGTTTCCCCGCCTCTGATTCCCCGCCTCTGTTTCCCAATATCTAAGTCCCCGCCTCTGATTCCCCAACTCTGATTCCCCACCTCTGATTCCCCAGCTCTGATTCCCCGCCTCTGATTCCCTGCATCTGATTCCCTGCATCTGATTCCAAGCCTCTGATTCCCTGCCTCTGATTCCCAACCTCTGATTCCCCACCTCTGAATCCCCATATCTGATTCCCAGCCTCTGTTTCCCCGCCTCTGATTCCCCGCCTCTGTTTCCCCATATCTGATTCCCGGACTCTGATTCCCCGCCTCTGATTCCCTGCCTCTGATTCCCCATCTCCGATTCCGCACATCTGATTCCCTGCCTCTGATTCCCCGCCTCTGATTCCCCGCCTCTGATTCCCTGCCTCTGATTCCCAACCTCTGATTCCCCACCTCTGATTCCCCGTGTTTGATTCCCCGTCTCTGTTTCCCCGCCTCTGATTCCCCGCCTCTGATTACCCAGCTCTAATTCCCCGCCTCTGATTCCCCATATCTGATTCCCCGCCTCTGTTTCCCCGCCTCTGATTCCCCGCCCCTGTTTCCCCATATCTGATTCCCTGCCTCTGATTCCCCAACTTTGATTCCCAGCCTCTGATTCCCCAGCTCTGATTCCCCGCCTCTGATTCCCCGTGTTTGATTCCCTGCCTCTGATTCCCGGCCTCTGATTCCCCATCTCTGAATCACCGCCTTTGATTCGACACCTCTGATTCCCCATATCTGATTCCCCGCCTCTGTTTCCCCGCCTCTGATTCCCCGCCTCTGATTCCGCATATCTCATTCCCCGCCTCTGAATCCCCACCTCTGATTCCCGGCCTCTTATTCCCGGCATCTGATTCCGGCCTCTGATTCCCGGCCTCTGATTCCCTGCTTCTGATTCTGATTCCCTGCCTTTGATTCCCCATCTCTGATTCCGCACATCTGATTCCCTGCCTCTGATTCCCCATCTCTGATTCCCCATATCTGATTCCCCGCATCTGTTTCCCCGCCTCTGATTCCACGCCTCTGTTTCCCAATATCTAAGTCCCCGCCTCTGATTCCCCAACTCTGATTCCCCACCTCTGATTCCCCAGCTCTGATTCCCCGCCTCTGATTCCCCGCATCTAATTCCCTGCATCTGATTCCAAGCCTCTGATTCCCTGCCTCTGATTCCCAACCTCTGATTCCCCACCTCTGATTCCCCATATCTGATTCCCAGCCTCTGTTTCCCCGCCTCTGATTCCCCGCCTCTGTTTCCCCATATCTGATTCCCGGCCTCTGATTCCCCGCCTCTGATTCCCCGCCTCTGATTCCCTGCCTCTGATTCCCCATCTCCGATTCCGCACATCTGATTCCCTGCCTCTCATTCCCCGCCTCTGATTCCCCGCCTCTGATTCCCTGCCTCTGATTCCCAACCTCTGATTCCCCACCTCTGATTCCCCGTGTTTGATTCCCCGCCTCTGTTTCCCCACCTCTGATTCCCCGCCTCTGATTCCCCAACTCTAATTCCCCGCCTCTGATTCCCCATATCTGATTCCCCGCCTCTGTTTCCCCGCCTCTGATTCCCTGACCCTGTTTCCCCATATCTGATTCCCTGCCTCTGATTCCACAACTTTGATTCCCAGCCTCTGATTCCCCCAGCTCTGATTCCCCGCCTCTGATTCCCCGTGTTTGATTCCCTGCCTCTGATTCCCAGCCTCTGATTCCCCCAGCTCTGATTCCCCACCTCTGATTCCCGGCCTCTTATTCCCAGCATCTGATTCCAGGCCTCTGATTCCCGGCCTCTGACTCCCCGCTTCTGATTCTGATTCCCTGCCTCTGATTCCCCATCTCTGATTCCGCACATCTGATTACCTGCCTCTGATTCCCCACCTCTGATTCCCCATATCTGATTCCCCGCCTCTGTTTCCACGCCTCTGATTCCCCGCCTCTGTTTCCCCATATCTAATTCCCCACCTCTGATGCCCCAACTCTGATTCCCCGCCTCTGATTCCCCAGCTCTGATTCCCCGCCTCTGATTCCCCGCATTCGATTCCCCATATCTGATTCCCCGACTCTGTTTCCCCGCCCCTGATTCCCCGCCTCTGTTTCCCCATATCTGATTCCCCGCCTCTGATTCCCAACTATGATTCCCCGCCTCTGATTCCCCAGCTCTGATTCCCTGCCTCTGATTCCCCGCGTTCTATTCCCTGCCTCTGATTCCCCGCCTGTGATTCCCCATCTCTGATTCACAACCTCTGATTCCCCACCACTGATTCCCCATATCTAATTCCCCGCCTCTGTTTGCCCGCCTCTGATTCCCCGCCTCTGTTTCCCCATATCTGATTCCCCGCCTCTGAATCCCCAACTCTGATTCCCTGCCTCTGAATCCCCAGCTTCATTCCCCGCCTTTGATTCCCCCCGTCTGATTCCCAGCCTCTGAATCCCCGTGTCTGATAACCTGCCTCTGATTCCCCACCTCTGATTCCCCATCTCTGATTCCGCACATCCGATTCCCTGCCTCTGATTCCCCGACTCTGATTCCCCACCTCTGATTCCCCAGCTCTGATTCCCCGCCTCTGATTCCCCAACTCTGATACCCCGCCTCTGATTCCCCAGCTCTGATTTCCCGCCTCTGATTCCCCGTGTTTGATCCCCTGCCTCTGATTCCCCGCCTCTGATTCCCCATCTCTGATTCACCGCCTTTGATTCGCCACCTCTGATTCCCCTTATCTGATTCCTCGCCACTGTTTCCCCGCCTCTGATTCCCCGCCTCTGATTCCCCATATCTCATTCCCCGCCTCTGATTCGCCAGCTATGATTCCCCGCCTCTGATTCCCCGCGTCTGATTCCCTGCCTCTGATTCCCCGCCTCTGATTCCACATCTCTGATTCACCACCTCTGTTTCCCCGCGTCTGATTCCCCGCCTCTGATTCCCCATCTCTGATTCCCCATCTCTGATTCCCCAATTCTGATTCCCCGCCTCTGATTCCCCAGCTCTGATTCCTCGCCTCTGATTCCCTTCCTCTGATTCCCAACCACTCATTCCCCACCTCTGATTTCCCATATTGATTCCCTGCGTCTGATTCCCCGCCTCTGATTCCCCAACTCTGATTCCCCGCCTCTGATTCCCCAGCTCTGATTCCCCTCCTCTGATTCCCCGTGTTTGATTCCCTGCCTCTGATTCCCGGCCTCTGATTCCCCATCTCTGATTCACCGCCTTTGATTCGCCACCTCTGATTCCCCATATCTGTTTCCCCGCCTCTGTTTCCCCGCCTCTGATTCCCGGACTCTGATTCCCCACCTCTGATTCCCAGCCTCTTATTCCCGGCATCTGATTCAGGCCTCTGATTCCCGGCCTCTGATTCCCTGCTTCTGATTCTGATTCCCTGCCTCTGATTCCCCATCTCTGATTCCGCACATCTGATTCCCTGCCTCTGATTCCCCACCTCTGATTCCCCATATCTGACTCCCCGCCTCTGTTTCCCCGCCTCTGATTCCCCGCCTCTGTTTCCCAATATCTAAGTCCCCGCCTCTGATTCCCCAACTCTGATTCCCCACCTCTGTTTCCCCAGCTCTGATTCCCCGCCCCTGATTCCCCGCATCTGATTCCCTGCATCTGATTCCAAGCCTCTGATTCCCTGCCTCTGATTCCCAACCTCTGATTCACCACCTCTTATTCCCCATATCTTAATCCCCGCCTCTGTTTCCCCGCCTCTGATTCCCCACCTCTGTTTCCCCATATCTGATTCCCGGCCTCTGATTCCCCGCCTCTGATTCCCCGCCTCTGATTCCCTGCCTCTGATTCCCCATCTCCGATTCCGCACATCTGATTCCCTGCCTCTGATTCCCCGCCTCTGATTCCCCGCCTCTGATTCCCTGCCTCTGATTCCCAACCTCTGATTCCCCACCTCTGATTCCCAATATCTGATTCCCCGCCTCTGTTTCCCCGCCTCTGATTCCCCTCCTCTGATTCCACCACTCTAATTCCCCGCCTCTGATTCCCCAGCTCTGATTCCCCGTGTTTGATTCCCTGCCTCTGATTCCCTGCCCTGATTCCCCATCTCTTTTTCACCGCCTTTGATTCGCCACCTCTGATTCCCCATATCTGATTCCCCGCCTCTGTTTCCCCGCCTCTGATTCCCTGCCTCTGATTCCCAACCTCTGATTCCACACCTCTGATTCCCCATATCTGATTCCCCGCCTCTGTTTCCCCGCCTCTGATTCCCTGCACCAGTTTCCCCATATCTGATTCCCTGCCTCTGATTCCCCAACTCTGATTCCCCGCCTCTGATTCCCCAGCTCTGAATCCCCGCCTCTGATTTCCCGTGTTTGATTCCCTGCCTCTGATTCCCGGCCTCTGATTCCCCATCTCTGATTCACCGCCTTTGATTCGCCACTTCTGATTCCACATATCTGATTCCCCACCTCTGTTTCCCCGCCTCTGATTCCCCGCCTCTGATTCTGATTCCCTGCCTCTGATTCCCCATCTCTGATTCCGCACATCTGATTACCTGCCTCTGATTCCCCACCTCTGATTCCCCATATCTGATATCCCGCCTCTGTTTCCCTGCCTCTGATTCCCCGCTTCTGATTCTGATTCCCTGCCTCTGATTCCCCATCTCTGATTCCGCACATCTGATTCCCTGCCTCTGATTCCCCACCTCTGATTCCCCGCGTTCTATTCCCTGCCTCTGATTGGCCAGTGATTCCCCATCTCTGATTCACCACCTCTGATTCCCCACCTCTGATTCCCCATATCTAATTCCCCGCCTCTGTTTGCCCGCCTCTGATTCCCCGCCTCTGTTTCCCCATATCTGATTCCCCGCCTCTGAATCCCCAACTCTGATTCCCTGCCTCTGATTCCCCAGCTCTGATTCCCCGCCTTTGATTCCCCCGTCTGATTCCCAGCCTCTGAAACCCCGTGTCTGATTTCTTGCCTCTGATTCCCCGCCTCTGATTCCCCATCTCTGATTCACAGCCTCTGATTCCCCACCTCTGATTCGCCATCTCTGATTCCGCACATCTGATTCCCTGCCTCTGATTCCCCGACTCTGATCCCCACCTCTGATTCCCCAGCTCTGATTCCCCGCCTCTGATTCCCCAACTCTGATTCCCCGCCTCTGATTCCCCAGCTCTGATTCCCCGCCTCTGATTCCCCGTGTTTGATTCCCTGCCTCTGATTCCCCGCCTCTGATTCCCCATCTCTGATTCACCGCCTTTGATTCGCCACCTCTGATTCCCCATATCTGATTCCTCGCCTCTGTTTCCCCGACTCTGATTCCCCGCCTCTGATTCCCCATATCTCATTCCCCGCCTCTGATTCCCCATCTCTGATTCCCGGACTCTGATTCCCCACCTCTGATTCCCGGCCTCTTATTCCCGGCATCTGATTCCAGCCTCTGATTCCCGGTCTCTGATTCCCTGCTTCTGATTCCCCGCCTCTGATTCCCCGCCTCTGTTTCCCCATATCTACGTCCCGGCCTCTGATTCCCCAACTTTGATTCCCCACCTCTGATTCCCCAGCTCTGATTCCCCGCCTCTGATTCCCCGCATCTGATTCCATGCATCTGATTCCCAGCCTCTGATTCCCAGCCTCTGATTCCCAACCTCTGATTCCCCACCTCTGATTCCCCATATCTGATTCCTCGCCTCTGTTTCCCCGCCTCTGATTCCCCGCCTCTGATTCCCCATATCTGAATCCCCGCCTCTGTTTCCACGTCTCTGATTCCCCGCCTCTGTTTCCCCATATCTAAGTCCCCGCCTCTGATTCCCCAAATTTGATTCCCCACCTCTGATTCCCCAGCTCTGATTCCCCGCCTCTGATTCCCCACATCTGATTCCCCATACCTGATTCCCAGCCTCTGTTTCCCCGCCTCTGATTCCCCGCTTCTGTTTCCCCATATCTGATTCCCGGCCTCTGATTCCCCGCCTCTGATTCCCCGCCTCTGATTCCCTGCCTCTGATTCCCCATCTCCGATTCCGCACATCTGATTCCCTGCCTCTCATTCCCCGCCTCTGATTCCCCGCCTCTGATTCCCTGCCTCTGATTCCCAACCTCTGATTCCCCACCTCTGATTCCCCGTGTTTGATTCCCCGCCTCTGTTTCCCCGCCTCTGATTCCCCGCCTCTGATTCCCCAACTCTAATTCCCCGCCTCTGATTCCCCATATCTGATTCCCCGCCTCTGTTTCCCCGCCTCTGATTCCCCGCCCCTGTTTCCCCATATCTGATTCCCTGCCTCTGATTCCCCAACTTTGATTCCCAGACTCTGATTCCCCAGCTCTGATTCCCCACCTCTGATTCCCCGCATCTGATTCCCTGCATCTGATTCCAAGCCTCTGATCCCCTGCCTCTGATTCCCAACCTCTGATTCCCCACCTCTGATTCCCCATATCTGATTCCCAGCCTCTGTTTCCCCGCCTCTGATTCCCCGCCTCTGTTTCCCCATATCTGATTCCCGGCCTCTGATTCCCCGCCTCTGATTCCCTGCCTCTGATTCCCCATCACCGATTCCGCACATCTGATTCCCTGCCTCTGATTCCCCGCCTCTGATTCCCCGCCGCTGATTCCCTGCCTCTGATTTCCAACCTCTGGTTCCCCACCTCTGATTCCCCGTGTTTGATTCCCCGCCTCTGTCTCCCCACCACTGATTCCCCGCCTCTGATTCCCCAACTCTAATTCCCCGCCTCCGATTCCCCATATCTGATTCCCCGCCTCTGTTTCCCCGCCTCTGATTCCCCGCCCCTGTTTCCCCATATCTGATTCCCTGACTCTGATTCCCCAACTTTGATTCCCAGCCTCTGATTCCCCAGCTCTGATTCCCCGCCTCTGATTCCCCGTGTTTGATTCCCTGCCTCTGATTCCCCGCCTCTGATTCCCCATCTCTGATTCACCGCCTTTGATTCGCCACCTCTGATTCCCCATATCTGATTCCCCACCTCTGTTTCCCCGCCTCTGATTCTCCATATCTCATTCCCCGCCTCTGACTCCCCATCTCTGATTCCCGGACTCTGATTCCCCACCTCTGATTCCCGGCCTCTTATTCCCGGCATCTGATTCAGGCCTCTGATTCCCGGCCTCTGATTCCCTGCTTCTGATTCTGATTCCCTGCCTCTGATTCCACATCTCTGATTCCGCACATCTGATTCCCTGCCTCTGATTCCCCACCTCTGATTCCCCATATCTGACTCCCCGCCTCTGTTTCCCCGCCTCTGATTCCCCGCCTCTGTTTCCCAATATCTAAGTCCCCGCCTCTGATTCCACAACTCTGATTCCCCACCTCTGTTTCCCCAGCTCTGATTCCCCGCCCCTGATTCCCCACATCTGATTCCCTGCATCTGATTCCAAGCCTCTGATTCCCTGCCTCTGATTCCCAACCTCTGATTCCCCACCTCTGATTCCCCATATCTGATTCCTCGCCTCTGTTTCCCCGCCTCTGATTCCCCGCCTCTGATTCCCCATATCTGAATCCCCGCCTCTGTTTCCCTGTCTCTGATTCCCCGCCTCTGTTTCCCCATATCTAAGTCCCCGCCTCTGATTCCCCAACTTTGATTCCCCACCTCTGATTCCCCAGCTCTGATTCCCCGCCTCTGATTCCCCACATCTGATTCCACATACCTGATTCCCAGCCTCTGTTTCCCCGCCTCTGATTCCCCGCTTCTGTTTCCCCATATCTGATTCCCGGCCTCTGATTCCCCACCTCTGATTCCCCGCCTCTGATTCACTGCCTCTGATTCCCCATCTCCGATTCCGCACATCTGATTCCCTGCCTCTCATTCCCCGCCTCTGATTCCCCGCCTATGATTCCCTGCCTCTGATTCCCAACCTCTGATTCCCCACCTCTGATTCCCCGTGTTTGATTCCCCGCCTCTGTTTCCCCGCCTCTGATTCCCCGCCTCTGATTCCCCAACTCTAATTCCCCGCCTCTGATTCCCCATATCTGTTTCCCCGCCTCTGTTTCCCCGCCTCTGATTCCCCGCCCCTGTTTCCCCATATCTGATTCCCTGCCTCTGATTCCAAAAACTTTGATTCCCAGACTCTGATTCCCCAGCTCTGATTCCCCACCTCTGATTCCCCGCATCTGATTCCCTGCATCTGATTCCAAGCCTCTGATCCCCTGCCTCTGATTCCCAACCTCTGATTCCCCACCTCTGATTCCCCATATCTAATTCCCAGCCTCTGTTTCCCCGCCTCTGATTCTCCGCCTCTGTTTCCCCATATCTGATTCCCGGCCTCTGATTCCCCGCCTCTGATTCCCTGCCTCTGATTCCCCATCACCGATTCCGCACATCTGATTCCCTGCCTCTGATTCCCCGCCTCTGATTCCCCGCCGCTGATTCCCTGCCTCTGATTTCCAACCTCTGATTCCCCACCTCTGATTCCCCATATCTGATTCCCCGCCTCTGTTTCCCCGCCTCTGATTCCCCGCCCCTGTTTCCCCATATCTGATTCCCTGACTCTGATTCCCCAACTTTGATTCCCAGCCTCTGATTCCCCAGCTCTGATTCCCCGCCTCTGATTCCCCGTGTTTGATTCCCTGCCTCTGATTCCCCGCCTCTGATTCCCCATCTCTGATTCACCGCCTTTGATTCGCCACCTCTGATTCCCCATATCTGATTCCCCACCTCTGTTTCCCCGCCTCTGATTCCCCGCCTCTGATTCTCCATATCTCATTCCCCGCCTCTGACTCCCCATCTCTGATTCCCGGACTCTGATTCCCCACCTCTGATTCCCGGCCTCTTATTCCCAGCATCTGATTCCAGGCCTCTGATTCCCGGCCTCTGATTCTGATTCCCTGCCTCTGATTCCCCATCTCTGATTCCGCACATCTGATTACCTGCCTCTGATTCCCCACGTCTGATTCCCCAAATCTGATTCCCCGCCTCTGTTTCCACGCCTCTGATTCCCCGCCTCTGTTTCCCCATATCTAATTCCTCACCTCTGATGCCCCAACTCTGATTCCCCGCCTCTGATTCCACAGCTCTGATTCCCCGCCTCTGATTCCCCGCATCCGATTCCCCATATCTGATTCCCCGCCTCTGTTTCCCCGCCCCTGATTCCCCGCCTATGTTTCCCCATATCTGATTATCCGCCTCTGATTCCCAACTATGATTCCCCGCCTCTGAATCCCCGCGTCTGATTCCCTGCCTCTGCTTCCCCGCCTCTGATTCCCCAACTCTGATTCCCCGCCTCTGATTCCCCAGCTCTGATTCCCCGCCTCTGATTCCCCGTGTTTGATTCCCTGCCTCTGATTCCCGGCCTCTGATTCCCCATCTCTGATTCACCGCCTTTGATTCGCCACCTCTGATTCCCCATATCTGATTCCCCGCATCTGTTTCCCCGCCTCTGATTCCCCGCCTCTGATTCCCCATATCTCATTCCCCGCCTCTGAATCCCCATCTCTGATTCCCCGACTCTGAATCCCCACCTCTGATTCCCGGCCTCTTATTCCCGGCATCTGATTCCGGCCTCTGATTCCCGGCCTCTGATTCCCTGCTTCTGATTCTGATTCCCTGCCTCTGATTCCCCATCTCTGATTCCGCACATCTGATTCCCTGCCTCTGATTCCCCACCTCTGATTCCCCATATCTGACTCCCCGCCTCTGTTTCCCCGCCTCTGATTCCCCGCCTCTGTTTCCCAATATCTAAGTCCCCTCCTCTGATTCCCCAACTCTGATTCCCCACCTCTGATTCCCCAGCTCTGATTCCCCGCCTCTGATTCCCCGCATCTGATTCCCTGCATCTGATTCCAAGCCTCTGATTCCCTGCCTCTGATTCCCAACCTCTGATTCCCCACCTCTGATTCTCCATATCTGATTCCCCGCCTCTGTTTCCCCGCCTTTAATTCCCCACCTCTGTTCTATTCCCTGCCTCTGATACCCCGCCTGTGATTCCCCATCTCTGATTCACCACCTCTGATTCCCCACCACTGATTCCCCATATCTAATTCCCCGCCTCTGATTCCCCACCTCTGATTCCCTACCTCTGATTCCCCATCTCCGATTCCGCACATCTGATTCCCTGCCTCTGATTCCCCACCTCTGATTCCCTGCATCTGATTCCGAACCTCTGATTCCCCACCTCTGATTCCCCATATCTGATTCCCCGCCTCTGTTTCCCCGCCTCTGATTCCCCTCCTCTGATTCCCCAACTCTAATTCCCCGCCTCTGATTCCCCAGCTCTGATTCCCCGTGTTTGATTCCCTGCCTCTGATTCCCTGCCCTGATTCCCCATCTCTGTTTCACCGCCTTTGATTCGCCACCTCTGATTCCCCATATCTGATTCCCCGCCTCTGTTTCGCCGCCTCTGATTCGCTGCCTCTGATTCCAAACCTCTAATTCCACACCTCTGATTCCCCATATCTGATTCCCCGCCTCTGTTTCCCCGCCTCTGATTCCCTGCCCTTGTTTCCCCATATCTGATTCCCCGCCTCTGATTCCCTAACTCTGATTCCCCGCCTCTGATTCCCCAGCTCTGATTCCCCGCCCCTGATTTCCCGTGTTTGATTCCCTGCCTCTGATTCCCCGCCTCTGATTCCCCATCTCTGATTCACCGCCTTTGATTCGCCACCTCTGATTCCACATATCTGATTCCCCACCTCTGTTTCCCCGCCTCTGATTCCCCGCCTCTGATTCTCCATATCTCATTTTCCGCCTCTGAATCCCCATCTCTGATTCCCGGACTCTGATTCCCCACCTCTGATTCCCGGCCTCTTATTCCCAGCATCTGATTCCCGGCCTCTGATTCCCGGCCTCTGATTCCCCGCTTCTGATTCTGATTCGCTGCCTCTGATTCCCCATCTCTGATTCCGCACATCTGATTCCCTGCCTCTGATTCCCCACCTCTGATTCCCCATATCTGATTTCCCGCCTCTGTTTCCCCGCCTCTGATTCCCCGCCTCTGTTTCCCCATATCTAATTCCCAACCTCTGATGCCCCAACTCTGATTCCCTGCCTCTGATTCCCCGCGTTCTATTCCCTGCCTCTGATTCCCCGCCTGTGATTCCCCATCTCTGATTCACCACCTCTGATTCCCCACCTCTGATTCCACAGCTCTGATTCCCCGCATCCGATACCCCATATCTGATTCCCCGCCTCTGTTTCCCCGCCCCTGATTCCCCGCCTCTGTTTCCCCATATCTGATTATCCGCCTCTGATTCCCAACTATGATTCCCCGCCTCTGAATCCCCGCGTCTGATTCCCTGCCTCTGCTTCCCCGCCTCTGATTCCCCAACTCTGATTCCCCGCCTCTGATTCCCCAGCTCTGATTCCCCGCCACTGATTCCCCGTGTTTGATTCCCTGCCTCTGATTCCCGGCATCTGATTCCCTGCTTCTGATTCTGATTCCCTGCCTTTGATTCCCCATCTCTGATTCCGCACATCTGATTCCCTGCCTCTGATACCCCATCTCTGATTCCCCATATCTGATTCCCCGCATCTGTTTCCCCGCCTCTGATTCCACGCCTCTGTTTCCCAATATCTAAGTCCCCGCCTCTGATTCCCCAACTCTGATTCCCCACCTCTGATTCCCCAGCTCTGATTCCCCGCCTCTGATTCCCCGCATCTGATTCCCTGCATCTGATTCCAAGCCTCTGATTCCCTGCCTCTGATTCCCAACCTCTGATTCCCCACCTCTGATTCCCCATATCTGATTCCCAGCCTCTGTTTCCCCGCCTCTGATTCCCCGCCTCTGTTTCCCCATATCTGATTCCTGGCCTCTGATTCCCCGCCTCTGATTCCCCGCCTCTGATTCCCTGCCTCTGATTCCCCATCTCCGATTCCGCACATCTGATTCCCTGCCTCTGATACCCCGCCTCTGATTCCCCGCCTCTGATTCCCCGCCTCTGATTCCCAACCTCTGATTCCCCACCTCTGATTACCCGTGTTTGATTCCCCGCCTCTGTTTCCCCACCTCTGATTCCCCGCCTCTGATTCCCCAACTCTAATTCCCCGCCTCTGATTCCCCATATCTGATTCCCCGCCTCTGTTTCCCCGCCTCTGATTCCCCGCCCCTGTTTCCCCATATCTGATTCCCTGCCTCTGATTCCACAACTTTGATTCCCAGCCTCTGATTCCCACAGCTCTGATTCCCCGCCTCTGATTCCCCGTGTTTGATTCCCTGCCTCTGATTCCCCGCCTCTGATTCCCCATCTCTGATTCACCGCCTTTGATTCGCCACCTCTGATTCCCCATATCTGATTCCCCACCTCTGTTTCCCCGCCTCTGATTCCCCGCCTCTGATTCTCCATATCTCATTCCCCGCCTCTGAATCCCCATCTCTGACTCCCGGACTCTGATTCCCCACCTCTGATTCCTGGCCTCTTATTCCCAGCATCTGATTCCAGGCCTCTGATTCCCGGCCTCTGACTCCCCGCTTCTGATTCTGATTCCCTGCCTCTGATTCCCCATCTCTGATTCCGCACATCTGATTACCTGCCTCTGATTCCCCACCTCTGATTCCCCATATCTGATTCCCCGCCTCTGTTTCCTCGCCTCTGATTCCCCGCCTCTGTTTCCCCATATCTAATTCCCCACCTCTGATGCCCCAACTCTGATTCCCCGCCTCTGATTCCCCAGCTCTGATTCCCCGCCTCTGATTCCCCGCATTCGATTCCCCATATCTGATTCCCCGCCTCTGTTTCCCCGCCCCTGATTCCCCGCCTCTGATTCCCAACTATGATTCCCCGCCTCTGATTCCCCAGCTCTGATTCCCAGCCTCTGATTCCCCGCGTTCTATTCCCTGCCTCTGATACCCCGCCTGTGATTCCCCATCTCTGATTCACCACCTCTGATTCCCCACCACTGATTCCCCATATCTAATTCCCCGCCTCTGTTTGCCCACCTCTGATTCCCCGCCTCTGTTTCCCCATATCTGATTCCCCGCCTCTGAATCCCCAACTCTGATTCCCTGCCTCTGAATCCCCAGCTTCATTCCCCGCCTTTGATTCCCCCCGTCTGATTCCCAGCCTCTGAATCCCCGTGTCTGATAACCTGCCTCTGATTCCCCACCTCTGATTCCCCATCTCTGATTCCGCACATCCGATTCCCCATATCTGATTTCCCGCCTCTGTTTCCCCGCCTCTGATTCCCCGCCTCTGTTTCCCCATATCTAATTCCCAACCTCTGATGCCCCAAATCTGATTCCCTGCCTCTGATTCCCCGCGTTCTATTCCCTGCCTCTGATTCCCCGCCTGTGATTCCCCATCTCTGATTCACCACCTCTGATTCCCCACCTCTGATTCCACAGCTCTGATTCCCCGCATCCGATACCCCATATCTGATTCCCCGCCTCTGTTTCCCCGCCCCTGATTCCCCGCCTCTGTTTCCCCATATCTGATTATCCGCCTCTGATTCCCAACTATGATTCCCCGCCTCTGAATCCCCGCGTCTGATTCCCTGCCTCTGCTTCCCCGCATCTGATTCCCCAACTCTGATTCCCCGCCTCTGATTCCCCAGCTCTGATTCCCCGCCACTGATTCCCCGTGTTTGATTCCCTGCCTCTGATTCCCGGCATCTGATTCCCTGCTTCTGATTCTGATTCCCTGCCTTTGATTCCCCATCTCTGATTCCGCACATCTGATTCCCTGCCTCTGATACCCCATCTCTGATTCCCCATATCTGATTCCCCGCATCTGTTTCCCCGCCTCTGATTCCACGCCTCTGTTTCCCAATATCTAAGTCCCCGCCTCTGATTCCCCAACTCTGATTCCCCACCTCTGATTCCCCAGCTCTGATTCCCCGCCTCTGATTCCCCGCATCTGATTCCCTGCATCTGATTCCAAGCCTCTGATTCCCTGCCTCTGATTCCCAACCTCTGATTCCCCACCTCTGATTCCCCATATCTGATTCCCAGCCTCTGTTTCCCCGCCTCTGATTCCCCGCCTCTGTTTCCCCATATCTGATTCCTGGCCTCTGATTCCCCGCCTCTGATTCCCCGCCTCTGATTCCCTGCCTCTGATTCCCCATCTCCGATTCCGCACATCTGATTCCCTGCCTCTGATACCCCGCCTCTGATTCCCCGCCTCTGATTCCCCGCCTCTGATTCCCAACCTCTGATTCCCCACCTCTGATTCCCCGTGTTTGATTCCCCGCCTCTGTTTCCCCACCTCTGATTCCCCGCCTCTGATTCCCCAACTCTAATTCCCCGCCTCTGATTCCCCATATCTGATTCCCCGCCTCTGTTTCCCCGCCTCTGATTCCCCGCCCCTGTTTCCCCATATCTGATTCCCTGCCTCTGATTCCACAACTTTGATTCCCAGCCTCTGATTCCCACAGCTCTGATTCCCCGCCTCTGATTCCCCGTGTTTGATTCCCTGCCTCTGATTCCCCGCCTCTGATTCCCCATCTCTGATTCACCGCCTTTGATTCGCCACCTCTGATTCCCCATATCTGATTCCCCACCTCTGTTTCCCCGCCTCTGATTCCCCGCCTCTGATTCTCCATATCTCATTCCCCGCCTCTGAATCCCCATCTCTGACTCCCGGACTCTGATTCCCCACCTCTGATTCCTGGCCTCTTATTCCCAGCATCTGATTCCAGGCCTCTGATTACCGGCCTCTGACTCCCCGCTTCTGATTCTGATTCCCTGCCTCTGATTCCCCATCTCTGATTCCGCACATCTGATTACCTGCCTCTGATTCCCCACCTCTGATTCCCCATATCTGATTCCCCGCCTCTGTTTCCTCGCCTCTGATTCCCCGCCTCTGTTTCCCCATATCTAATTCCCCACCTCTGATGCCCCAACTCTGATTCCCCGCCTCTGATTCCCCAGCTCTGATTCCCCGCCTCTGATTCCCCGCATTCGATTCCCCATATCTGATTCCCCGCCTCTGTTTCCCCGCCCCTGATTCCCCGCCTCTGATTCCCAACTATGATTCCCCGCCTCTGATTCCCCAGCTCTGATTCCCAGCCTCTGATTCCCCGCGTTCTATTCCCTGCCTCTGATACCCCGCCTGTGATTCCCCATCTCTGATTCACCACCTCTGATTCCCCACCACTGATTCCCCATATCTAATTCCCCGCCTCTGTTTGCCCACCTCTGATTCCCCGCCTCTGTTTCCCCATATCTGATTCCCCGCCTCTGAATCCCCAACTCTGATTCCCTGCCTCTGAATCCCCAGCTTCATTCCCCGCCTTTGATTCCCCCCGTCTGATTCCCAGCCTCTGAATCCCCGTGTCTGATAACCTGCCTCTGATTCCCCACCTCTGATTCCCCATCTCTGATTCCGCACATCCGATTCCCTGCCTCTGATTCCCCGACTCTGATTCCCCACCTCTGATTCCCCAGCTCTGATTCCCCGCCTCTGATTCCCCAACTCTGATTCCCCGCCTCTGATTCCCCAGCTCTGATTCCCCGCCTCTGATTCCCCGTGTTTGATCCCCTGCCTCTGATTCCCCGCCTCTGATTCCCCATCTCTGATTCACCGCCTTTGATTCGCCACCTCTGATTCCCCTTATCTGATTCCTCGCCACTGTTTCCCCCCTCTGATTCCCCGCCTCTGATTCCCCATATCTCATTCCCCGCCTCTGATTCGCCAGCTATGATTCCCCGCCTCTGATTCCCCGCGTCTGATTCCCTGCCTCTGATTCCCCGCCTCTGATTCCACATCTCTGATTCACCACCTCTGTTTCCCCGCGTCTGATTCCCCGCCTCTGATTCCCCATTTCTGATTCCCCATCTCTGATTCCCCAATTCTGATTCCCCGCCTCTGATTCCCCAGCTCTGATTCCTCGCCTCTGATTCCCTTCCTCTGATTCCCAACCACTCATTCCCCACCTCTGATTTCCCATATTGATTCCCTGCGTCTGATTCCCCGCCTCTGATTCCCCAACTCTGATTCCCCGCCTCTGATTCCCCAGCTCTGATTCCCCTCCTCTGATTCCCCGTGTTTGATTCCCTGCCTCTGATTCCCGGCCTCTGATTCCCCATCTCTGATTCACTGCCTTTGATTCGCCACCTCTGATTCCCCATATCTGATTCCCCGCCTCTGTTTCCCCGCCTCTGATTCCCGGACTCTGATTCCCCACCTCTGATTCCCGGCCTCTTATTCCCGGCATCTGATTCAGGCCTCTGATTCCCGGCCTCTGATTCCCTGCTTCTGATTCTGATTCCCTGCCTCTGATTCCCCATCTCTGATTCCGCACATCTGATTCCCTGCCTCTGATTCCCCACCTCTGATTCCCCATATGTGACTCCCCGCCTCTGTTTCCCCGCCTCTGATTCCCCGCCTCTGTTTCCCAATATCTAAGTCCCCGCCTCTGATTCCCCAACTCTGATTCCCCACCTCTGTTTCCCCAGCTCTGATTCCCCGCCCCTGATTCCCCGCATCTGATTCCCTGCATCTGATTCCAAGCCTCTGATTCCCTGCCTCTGATTCCCAACCTCTGATTCACCACCTCTGATTCCCCATATCTGAATCCCCGCCTCTGTTTCCCCGCCTCTGATTCCCCACCTCTGTTTCCCCATATCTGATTCCCGGCCTCTGATTCCCCGCCTCTGATTCCCCGCCTCTGATTCCCTGCCTCTGATTCCCCATCTCCGATTCCGCACATCTGATTCCCTGCCTCTGATTCCCCGCCTCTGATTCCCCGCCTCTGATTCCCTGCCTCTAATTCCCAACCTCTGATTCCCCACCTCTGATTCCCGATATCTGATTCCCCGCCTCTGTTTCCCCGCCTCTGATTCCCCTCCTCTGATTCCCCAACTCTAATTCCCCGCCTCTGATTCCCCAGCTCTGATTCCCCGTGTTTGATTCCCTGCCTCTGATTCCCTTCCCTGATTCCCCATCTCTTTTTCACCGCCTTTGATTCGCCACCTCTGATTCCCCATATCTGATTCCCCGCCTCTGTTTCCCCGCCTCTGATTCCCTGCCCCAGTTTCCCCATATCTGATTCCCAGCCTCTGATTCCCCAACTCTGATTCCCCGCCTCTGATTCCCCAGCTCTGATTCCCCGCCTCTGATTTCCCGTATTTGATTCCCTGCCTCTGATTCCCGGCCTCTGATTCCCCATCTCTGATTCACCGCCTTTGATTCGCCACCTCTGATTCCACATATCTGATTCCCCACCTCTGTTTCCCCGCCTCTGATTCCCCGCCTCTGATTCTGATTCCCTGCCTCTGATTCCCCATCTCTGATTCCGCACATCTGATTCCCTGCCTCTGATTCCCCACCTCTGATTCCGCATATCTGATATCCCGCCTCTGTTTCCCCGCCTCTGATTCCCCGCTTCTGATTTTGATTCCCTGCCTCTGATTCCCCATCTCTGATTCCGCACATCTGATTCCCTGCCTCTGATTCCCCACCTCTGATTCCCCATATCTGATATCCCGCCTCTGTTTCCCCGCCTCTGATTCCCCGCCTCTGTTTCCCCATATCTAATTCCCAACCTCTGATGCCCCAACTCTGATTCCCTGCCTCTGATTCCCCTGATGCTCCTCTGATGCTCCTCTGATGCTCCGCTGATGCTCCTCTGATGCTCCTCTGATGCTCCTCTGATGCTCCTCTGATGCTCCTCTGATGCTCCTCTGATGCTCCTCTGTTGCTCCTCTGATGCTCCTCTGATGCTCCTCTGATGCTCCTCTGATGCTCCACTGATGCTCCACTGATGCTCCTCTGATGCTCCTCTGATGCTCCTCTGATGCTCCTCTGATGCTCCTGCTCCTGCTCCTGCTCCTGCTCCTGCTCCTGCTCCTCTGATGCTCCTCTGATGCTCTTGCTCCTGCACCTGCTCCTGCTCCTGCTTCTGCTCCTGCACCTGCTCCTGCTCCTGCTCCTGCTCCTCTGATGCTCCTCTGATGCTCCACTGATGCTCCTCTGATGCTCCTCTGATGCTCCTCTGATGCTCCACTGATGCTCCTCTGATGCTCCTCTGATGCTCCACTGATGCTCCTCTGATGCTCCTCTGATGCTCCTCTGATGCTCCTCTGATGCTCCTCTGATGCTCCTCTGATGCTCCTCTGATGCTCCTCTGATGCTCCTGCTCCTGCTCCTGCTCCTGCTCCTGCTCCTCTGATGCTCCTCTGATGCTCCTGCTCCTGTTCCTGCTCCTGCTCCTGCTCCTGCTCCTGCTCCTCTGATGCTCCTCTGATGCTCTTGCTCCTGCACCTGCTCCTGCTCCTGCTTCTGCTCCTGCACCTGCTCCTGCTCCTGCTCCTGCTCCTCTGATGCTCCTCTGATGCTCCTCTGATGCTCCTCTGATGCTCCTCTGATGCTCCACTGATGCTCCTCTGATGCTCCTCTGATGCTCCTCTGATGCTCCTCTGATGCTCCTCTGATGCTCCTCTGATGCTCCTCTGATGCTCCTCTGTTGCTCCTCTGATGCTCCTCTGATGCTCCTCTGATGCTCCTCTGATGCTTCTCTGATGCTCCTCTGATGCTCCTCTGTTGCTCCTCTGATGCTCCTCTGTTGCTCCTCTGATGCTCCTCTGATGCTCCTCTGATGCTGCTCTGATGCTCCACTGATGCTCCTTTGATGCTCCTCTGATGCTCCTCTGATGCTCCTCTGATGCTCCTCTGATGCTCCTCTGATGCTCCTCTGATGCTCCTCCGATGCTCCTCTGAGGCTCCTCTGATGCTTCTCTGATGCTCCTCTGATGCTCCTCTGTTGCTCCTCTGATGCTCCTCTGTTGCTCCTCTGATGCTCCTCTGATGCTCCTCTGATGCTCCTCTGATGCTCCTCTGATGCTACACTGATGCTCCTCTGATGCTCCTCTGATGCTCCTCTGATGCTCCTCTGATGCTCCTCTGATGCTCCTCTGTTGCTCCTCTGATGCTCCTCTGATGCTCCTCTGATGCTCCTCTGATGCTCCACTGATGCTCCACTGATGCTCCTCTGATGCTCCACTGATGCTCCTCTGATGATCCTCTGATGCTCCTCTGATGCTCCTCTGATGCTCCTCTGATGCTCCTCTGATGCTCCTCTGATGCTCCTGCTCCTGCTCCTGCTCCTGCTCCTGCTCCTCTGATGCTCCTCTGATGCTCCTGCTCCTGTTCCTGCTCCTGCTCCTGCTCCTGCTCCTGCTCCTCTGATGCTCCTCTGATGCTCCTCTGATGCTCCTCTGAAGCTCCACTGATGCTCCTCTGATGCTCCTCTGATGCTCCTCTGATGCTCCTCTGATGCTCCACTGATGCTCCTCTGATGCTCCACTAATGCTCAACTGATGCTCCTCTGATGCTCCACTGATGCTACTCTGATTCTCCTCTGATGCTCCTCTGATGCTCCTCTGATGCTCCTCTGATGCTCCTCTGTTGCTCCTCTGATGCTCCTCAGATGCTCCTCTGATGCTCCTCTGATGCTCCACTGATGCTCCACTGATGCTCCTCTGATGCTCCTCTGATGCTCCTCTGATGCTCCTCTGATGCTCCTCTGATGCTCCTCTAATGCTCCTCTGAGGCTCCTCTGATGCTCCTCTGATGCTCCTCTGTTGCTCCTCTGATGCTCCTCTGATGCTCCTCTGATTCTCCTCTGATTCTCCTCTGATGCTCCTCTGATGCTCCACTGATGCTCCTCTGATGCTCCACTGATGCTCAACTGATGCTCCTCTGATGCTCCACTGATGCTACTCTGATGCTCCTCTGATGCTCCTCTGATGCTCCTCTGATGCTCCTCTGATGCTCCTCTGATGCTCCTCTGTTGCTCCTCTGATGCTCCTCTGTTGCTCCTCTGATGCTCCTCTGATGCTCCTCTGATGCTCCTCTGATGCTCCTCTGATGCTACACTGATGCTCCTCTGATGCTCCTCTGATGCTCCTCTGATGCTCCTCTGATGCTCCTCTGTTGCTCCTCTGATGCTCCTCTGATGCTCCTCTGATGCTCCTCTGATGCTCCTCTGACGCTCCTCTGATGCTCCTCTGATGCTACACTGATGCTCCTCTGATGCTCCTCTGATGCTCCTCTGATGCTCCTCTGATGCTCCTCTGATGCTCCTCTGATGCTCCTCTGATGCTCCTCTGATGCTCCTCTGATGCTCCTCTGATGATCCTCTGATGCTCCTCTGATGCTGCCCTGATGCTCCACTGATGCTCCTCTGATGCTCCTCTGATGCTCCTCTGATGCTCCTCTGATGCTCCTCTGATGCTCCTCTGATGCTTCACTGATGCTCCTCCGATGCTCCTCTGAGGCTCCTCTGATGCTCCTCTGATGCTCCTCTGATGCTCCTCTGTTGCTCCTCTGATGCTCCTCCGTTGCTCCTCTGATGCTCCTCTGATGCTCCTCTGATGCTCCTCTGATGCTCCTCTGATGCTACACTGATGCTCCTCTGATGCTCCTCTGATGCTCCTCTGATGCTCCTCTGATGCTCCTCTGTTGCTCCTCTGATGCTCCTCTGATGCTCCTCTGATGCTCCTCTGATGCTCCACTGATGCTCCACTGATACACCTCTGATGCTCCTCTGATGCTCCTCTGATGCTCCTCTGATGCTCCTCTGATGCTCCTCTGATTCTCCTCTGATGCTCCTCTGTTGCTCCTCTGATGCTCCTCTGATGCTCCTCTGATGCTGCTCTGATGCTCCACTGATGCTCCTCTGATGCTCCTCTGATGCTCCTCTGATGCTCCTCTGATGCTCCTCTGATGCTCCTCTGATGCTCCTCTGATGCTCCTCTGATGCTCCTCCGATGCTCCTCTGAGGCTCCTCTCATGCTCCTCTGATGCTCCTCTGATGCTCCTCTGTTGCTCCTCTGATGCTCCTCTGTTGCTCCTCTGATGCTCCTCTGATGCTCCTCTGATGCTCCTCTGATGCTCCTCTGATGCTCCTCTGATGCTCCTCTGATGCTCCTCTGATGCTCCTCCGATGCTCCTCTGATGCTACACTGATGCTCCTCTGATGCTCCTCTGATGCTCCTCTGATGCTCCTCTGATGCTCCTCCGATGCTCCTCTGATGCTCCTCTGATGCTCCTCTGATGCTCCTCTGATGCTCCTCTGATGCTCCTCTGATGCTCCTCTGATGCTCCTCTGATGCTCCTCTGATGCTGCTCTGATGCTCCACTGATGCTCCTCTGATGCTCCTCTGATGCTCCTCTGATGCTCCTCTGATGCTCCTCTGATGCTCCTCCGATGCTCCTCCGATGCTCCTCCGATGCTCCTCTGAGGCTCCTCTGATGCTTCTCTGATGCTCCTCTGATGCTCCTCTGTTGCTCCTCTGATGCTCCTCTGTTGCTCCTCTGATGCTCCTCTGATGCTCCTCTGATGCTACACTGATGCTCCTCTGATGCTCCTCTGATGCTCCTCTGATGCTCCTCTGATGCTCCTCTGATGCTCCTCTGATGCTCCTCTGTTGCTCCTCTGATGCTCCTCTGATGCTCCTCTGATGCTCCTCTGATGCTCCACTGATGCTCCACTGATGCTCCTCTGATGCTCCTCTGATGCTCCTCTGATGCTCCTCTGATGCTCCTCTGATGCTCCTCTGATGCTCCTGCTCCTGCTCCTGCTCCTGCTCCTGCTCCTCTGATGCTCCTCTGATGGTCCTCTGATGCTCCTCTGATCCTCCTCTGATGCTCCTCTGATGCTCCTCTGATGCTCCTCTGTTGCTCCTCTGATGCTCCTCTGATGCTCCTCTGATGCTCCACTGATGCTCCTCTGTTGCTCCTCTGATTCTCCTCTGATGCTCCTCTGATGGTCCTCTGATGCTCCTCTGATCCTCCTCTGATGCTCCTCTGATGCTCCTCTGATGCTCCTCTGTTGCTCCTCTGATGCTCCTCTGATGCTCCTCTGATGCTCCTCTGATGCTCCACTGATGCTCCTCTGATGCTCCTCTGATGCTCCTCTGATGCTCCTCTGATGCTCCACTGATGCTCCTCTGATGCTCCACTGATGCTCAACTGATGCTCCTCTGATGCTCCACTGATGCTACACTGATGCTCCTCTGATGCTCCTCTGATTCTCCTCTGATGCTCCTCTGATGGTCCTCTGATGCTCCTCTGATCCTCCTCTGATGCTCCTCTGATGCTCCTCTGATGCTCCTCTGTTGCTCCTCTGATGCTCCTCTGATGCTCCTCTGATGCTCCTCTGATGCTCCACTGATGCTCCACTGATGCTCCTCTGATGGTCCACTGATGCGACTCTGATGCTCCTCTGATGCTCCTCTGATGCTCCTCTGATGCTCCTCTGATGCTCCTCTGTTGCTCCTCTGATGCTCCTCTGTTGCTCCTCTGATGCTCCTCTGATGCTCCTCTGATGCTCCTCTGATGCTCCTCTGATGCTCCTCTGATGCTACACCGATGCTCCTCTGATGCTCCTCTGATGCTCTTCTGATGCTCCTCTGATGCTCCTCTGTTGCTCCTCTGATTCTCCTCTGATGCTCCTCTGATGCTCCTCTGATGCTCCTCTGATGCTCCTCTGATGCTCCTCTGATGCTACACTGATGCTCCTCTGATGCTCCTCTGATGCTCCTCTGATGCTCCTCTGATGCTCCTCTGATGCTCCTCTGATGCTCCTCTGATGCTCCTCTGATGCTCCTCTGATGCTCCTCTGATGCTCCTCTGATGCTGCTCTGATGCTCCACTGATGCTCCTCTGATGCTCCTCTGATGCTCCTCTGATGCTCCTCTGATGCTCCTCTGATGCTCCTCTGATGCTCCTCTGATGCTGCTCCGATGCTCCTCTGACGCTCCTCTGATGCTTCTCTGATGCTCCTCTGATGCTCCTCTGTTGCTCCTCTGATGCTCCTCTGTTGCTCCTCTGATGCTCCTCCGATGCTCCTCTGATGCTCCTCTGATGCTCCTCTGAGCTACACTGATGCTCCTCTGATGCTCCTCTGATGCTCCTCTGATGCTCCTCTGATGCTCCTCTGTTGCTCCTCTGATGCTCCTCTGATGCTCCTCTGATGCTCCTGTGATGCTCCACTGATGCTCCACTGATGCACCTCTGATGCTCCTCTGATGCTCCTCGGATGCTCCTCTGATGCTCCTCTGATGCTCCTCTGATGCTCCTCTGATGCTCCTCTGATGCTCCTCTGATGCTCCTCTGATGCTCCTCTGATGCTCCACTGATGCTCCTCTGATGCTCCTCTGATGCTCCACTGATGCTCCTCTGGTGCTCCTCTGATGCTCCTCTGATGCTCCTCTGATGCTCCTCTGATGCTCCTCTGATGCTCCTCTGATGCTCCTCTGATGCTCCTCTGATGCTCCTCTGATGCTCCTCTGATGCTCCTCTGATGCTCCACTGATGCTTCTCTGATGCTCCTCTGATGCTCCTCTGATGCTCCTCTGATGCTCCTCTGATCCTCCTCTGATGCTCCTCTGATGCTCAACTGATGCTCCTCTGATGCTCCACTGATGCTCCTCTGTTGCTCCTCTGATGCTCCTCTGATGCTCCTCTGATGCTCCTCTGATGCTCCTCTGATCCTCCTCTGATGCTCCTCTGATGCTCAACTGATGCTCCTCTGATGCTCCACTGATGCTCCTCTGTTGCTCCTCTGATGCTCCTCTGATGCTCCTCTGATGCTCCTCTGATGCTCCTCTGATGCTCCTCTGATGCTCCTCTCATGCTACACTGATGCTCCTCTGATGCTCCTCTGATGCTCCTCTGATGCTCCTCTGATGCTCCTCTGATGCTCCTCTGATCCTCCTCTGATGCTCCTCTGATGCTCCTCTGATGCTCCTCTGTTGCTCCTCTGATGCTCCTCTGATGCTCCTCTGATGCTCCTCTGATGCTCCACTGATGCTCCACTGATGCTCCTCTGATACTCCTCTGATGCTCCTCTGATGCTCCTCTGATGCTCCTCTGATGCTCCTCTGATGCTCCTCTGATGCTCCTCTGATGCTCCTCTGATGCTCCACTGATGCTCCTCTGATGCTCCTCTGATGCTCTTCTGAGGCTCCTCTGATGCTCCTCTGATGCTCCTCTGATGCTCCTCTGTTGCTCCTCTGATGCTCCTCCGTTGCTCCTCTGATGCTCCTCTGATGCTCCTCTGATGCTCCTCTGATGCTCCTCTGATGCTACACTGATGCTCCTCTGATGCTCCTCTGATGCTCCTCTGATGCTCCTCTGATGCTCCTCTGTTGCTCCTCTGATGCTCCTCTGATGCTCCTCTGATGCTCCTCTGATGCTCCACTGATGCTCCACTGATACACCTCTGATGCTCCTCTGATGCTCCTCTGATGCTCCTCTGATGCTCCTCTGATGCTCCTCTGATTCTCCTCTGATGCTCCTCTGTTGCTCCTCTGATGCTCCTCTGATGCTCCTCTGATGCTGCTCTGATGCTCCACTGATGCTCCTCTGATGCTCCTCTGATGCTCCTCTGATGCTCCTCTGATGCTCCTCTGATGCTCCTCTGATGCTCCTCTGATGCTCCTCTGATGCTCCTCCGATGCTCCTCTGAGGCTCCTCTCATGCTCCTCTGATGCTCCTCTGATGCTCCTCTGTTGCTCCTCTGATGCTCCTCTGTTGCTCCTCTGATGCTCCTCTGATGCTCCTCTGATGCTCCTCTGATGCTCCTCTGATGCTCCTCTGATGCTCCTCTGATGCTCCTCTGATGCTCCTCCGATGCTCCTCTGATGCTACACTGATGCTCCTCTGATGCTCCTCTGATGCTCCTCTGATGCTCCTCTGATGCTCCTCCGATGCTCCTCTGATGCTCCTCTGATGCTCCTCTGATGCTCCTCTGATGCTCCTCTGATGCTCCTCTGATGCTCCTCTGATGCTCCTCTGATGCTCCTCTGATGCTGCTCTGATGCTCCACTGATGCTCCTCTGATGCTCCTCTGATGCTCCTCTGATGCTCCTCTGATGCTCCTCTGATGCTCCTCCGATGCTCCTCCGATGCTCCTCCGATGCTCCTCTGAGGCTCCTCTGATGCTTCTCTGATGCTCCTCTGATGCTCCTCTGTTGCTCCTCTGATGCTCCTCTGTTGCTCCTCTGATGCTCCTCTGATGCTCCTCTGATGCTCCTCTGATGCTCCTCTGATGCTCCTCTGATGCTCCTCTGATGCTCCTCTGATGCTCCTCTGATGCTCCTCTGATGCTCCTCTGTTGCTCCTCTGATGCTCCTCTGATGCTCCTCTGATGCTCCTCTGATGCTACACTGATGCTCCACTGATGCTCCTCTGATGCTCCTCTGATGCTCCTCTGATGCTCCTCTGATGCTCCTCTGATGCTCCTCTGATGCTCCTGCTCCTGCTCCTGCTCCTGCTCCTGCTCCTCTGATGCTCCTCTGATGGTCCTCTGATGCTCCTCTGATCCTCCTCTGATGCTCCTCTGATGCTCCTCTGATGCTCCTCTGTTGCTCCTCTGATGCTCCTCTGATGCTCCTCTGATGCTCCACTGATGCTCCTCTGTTGCTCCTCTGATTCTCCTCTGATGCTCCTCTGATGGTCCTCTGATGCTCCTCTGATCCTCCTCTGATGCTCCTCTGATGCTCCTCTGATGCTCCTCTGTTGCTCCTCTGATGCTCCTCTGATGCTCCTCTGATGCTCCTCTGATGCTCCACTGATGCTCCTCTGATGCTCCTCTGATGCTCCTCTGATGCTCCTCTGATGCTCCACTGATGCTCCTCTGATGCTCCACTGATGCTCAACTGATGCTCCTCTGATGCTCCACTGATGCTACACTGATGCTCCTCTGATGCTCCTCTGATTCTCCTCTGATGCTCCTCTGATGGTCCTCTGATGCTCCTCTGATCCTCCTCTGATGCTCCTCTGATGCTCCTCTGATGCTCCTCTGTTGCTCCTCTGATGCTCCTCTGATGCTCCTCTGATGCTCCTCTGATGCTCCACTGATGCTCCACTGATGCTCCTCTGATGCTCCACTGATGCGACTCTGATGCTCCTCTGATGCTCCTCTGATGCTCCTCTGATGCTCCTCTGATGCTCCTCTGTTGCTCCTCTCATGCTCCTCTGTTGCTCCTCTGATGCTCCTCTGATGCTCCTCTGATGCTCCTCTGATGCTCCTCTGATGCTCCTCTGATGCTACACTGATGCTCCTCTGATGCTCCTCTGATGCTCTTCTGATGCTCCTCTGATGCTCCTCTGTTGCTCCTCTGATTCTCCTCTGATGCTCCTCTGATGCTCCTCTGATGCTCCTCTGATGCTCCTCTGATGCTCCTCTGATGCTACACTGATGCTCCTCTGATGCTCCTCTGATGCTCCTCTGATGCTCCTCTGATGCTCCTCTGATGCTCCTCTGATGCTCCTCTGATGCTCCTCTGATGCTCCTCTGATGCTCCTCTGATGCTCCTCTGATGCTGGTCTGATGCTCCACTGATGCTCCTCTGATGCTCCTCTGATTCTCCTCTGATGCTCCTCTGGTGCTCCTCTGATGCTCCTCTGATGCTCCTCTGATGCTGCTCCGATGCTCCTCTGAGGCTCCTCTGATGCTTCTCTGATGCTCCTCTGATGCTCCTCTGTTGCTCCTCTGATGCTCCTCTGTTGCTCCTCTGATGCTCCTCCGATGCTCCTCTGATGCTCCTCTGATGCTCCTCTGAGCTACACTGATGCTCCTCTGATGCTCCTCTGATGCTCCTCTGATGCTCCTCTGATGCTCCTCTGATGCTCTTCTGATGCTCTTCTGATGCTCCTCTGATGCTCCTCTGATGCTCCACTGATGCTCCTCTGATGCTCCACTGATGCTCCTCTGATGCTCCTCTGATGCTCCTCTGATGCTACTCTGATGCTCCTCTGATGCTCATCTGATGCTCCTCTGATGCTCCTCTGATGCTCCTCTGTTGCTCCTCTGATGCTCCTCTGTTGCTCCTCTGATGCTCCTCTGATGCTCCTCTGATGCTCCTCTGATGCTCCTCTGATGCTCCTCTGATGCTACACTGATGCTCCTCTGATGCTCCTCTGATGCTTCTCTGATGCACCTGCTCCTGCTCCTCTGATGCTCCTCTGATGCTCCTCTGATGCTCCTCTGATGCTCCTCTGTTGCTCCTCTGATGCTCCTCTGATGCTCCTCTGATGCTCCTCTGATGCTCCTCTGATGCTCCTCTGATGCTCCTCTGATGCTCCTCTGATGCTCCTCTGATGCTCCTCTGATGCTCCACTGATGCTCCTCTGATGCTCCTCTGATGCTCCACTGATGCTCCTCTGATGCTCCTCTGATGCTCCTCTGATGCTCCTCTGATGCTCCTCAGATGCTCCTCTGATGCTCCTCTGATGCTCCACTGATGCTCCTCTGATGCTCCTCTGATGCTACACTGATGCTCCTCTGATGCTCCACTGATGCTCAACCGATGCTCCTCTGATGCTCCACTGATGCTACTCTGATGCTCCTCTGATGCTCCTCTGATGCTCCTCTGATGCTCCTCTGATGCTCCTCTGTTGCTCCTCTGATGCTCCTCAGATGCTCCTCTGATGCTCCTCTGATGCTCCACTGATGCTCCACTGATGCTCCTCTGATGCTCCTCTGATGCTCCTCTGATGCTCCTCTGATGCTCCTCTGATGCTCCTCTAATGCTCCTCTGAGGCTCCTCTGAGGCTCCTCTGATGCTCCTCTGATGCTCCTCTGTTGCTCCTCTGATGCTCCTCTGATGCTCCTCTGATTCTCCTCTGATGCTCCTCTGATGGTCCTCTGATGCTCCTCTGATTCTCCTCTGATGCTCCTCTGATGCTCCTCTGATGCTCCTCTGATGCTCCTCTGATGCTCCTCTGACGCTCCTCTGAGGCTCCTCTGATGCTCCTCTGATGCTCCTCTGATGCTCCTCTGATGCTCCTCTGATGCTCCTCTGATGCTCCTCTGAGGCTCCTCTGAGGCTCCTCTGATGCTCCTCTGATGCTCCTCTGTTGCTCCTCTGATGCTCCTCTGATGCTCCTCTGATGCTCCTCTGATGCTCCTCTGATGCTCCTCTGATGCTCCTCTGATGCTCCTCTGAGGCTCCTCTGAGGCTCCTCTGATGCTCCTCTGATGCTCCTCTGATTCTCCTCTGATGCTCCTCTGATGCTCCTCTGATGCTCCTCTGATGCTCCTCCGATGCTCCTCTGAGGCTCCTCTGATGCTTCTCTGATGCTCCTCTGATGCTCCTCTGTTGCTCCTCTGATGCTCCTCTGTTGCTCCTCTGATGCTCCTCTGATGCTCCTCTGATGCTCCTCTGATGCTCCTCTGATGCTACACTGATGCTCCTCTGATGCTCCTCTGATGCTCCTCTGATGCTCCTCTGATGCTCCTCTGATGCTCCTCGGATGCTCCTCTGATGCTCCTCTGTTGCTCCTCTGATGCTCCTCTGATGCTCCTCTGATGCTCCTCTGATGCTCAAATGATGATCCACTGATGCTCCTCTGATGCTCCTCTGATGCTCCTCTGATGCTCCTCTGATGCTCCTCTGATGCTCCTCTGATGCTCCTCTGATGCTCCTCTGATGCTCCTCTGATGCTCCTCTGATGCTCCTGCTCCTGCTCCTGCTCCTGCTCCTGCTCCTCTGATGCTCCTCTGATGCTCCTGCTCCTGTTCCTGCTCCTGCTCCTGCTCCTGCTCCTGCTCCTCTGATGCTCCTCTGATGCTCTTGCTCCTGCACCTGCTCCTGCTCCTGCTTCTGCTCCTGCACCTGCTCCTGCTCCTGCTCCTGCTCCTGCTCCTGCTCCTCTGATGTCCTCTGTTGCTCCTGCTCCTGTTCCTGCTCCTGCTCCTGCTCCTGCTCCTGCTCCTCTGATGCTCCTCTGATGCTCTTGCTCCTGCACCTGCTCCTGCTCCTGCTTCTGCTCCTGCACCTGCTCCTGCTTCTGCTCCTGCACCTGCTCCTGCTCCTGCTCCTGCTCCTCTGTTGCTCCTCTGATGCTCCTCTGATGCTCCTCTGATGCTCCTCTGATGCTCCTCTGATGCTCCTCTGATGCTCCTCTGATGCTCCTCTGATGCTCCTCTGATGCTCCTCTGATTCTCCTCTGATGCTCCTCTGATGCTCCTCTGATGCTCCTCTGAAGCTCCTCTGATGCTCCTCTGACGCTCCTCTGACGCTCCTCTGAGGCTCCTCTGATGCTCCTATGATGCTCCTCTGATGCTCCTCTGATGCTCCTCTGATGCTCCTCTGATGCTCCTCTGAGGCTCCTCTGAGGCTCCTCTGATGCTCCTCTGATGCTCCTCTGTTGCTCCTCTGATGCTCCTCTGATGCTCCTCTGATGCTCCTCCGATGCTCCTCTGATGCTCCTCTGATGCTCCTCTGATGCTCCTCTGATGCTCCTCTGAGGCTCCTCTGAGGCTCCTCTGATGCTCCTCTGATGCTCCTCTGATGCTCCTCTGATGCTCCTCTGATGCTCCTCTGATGCTCCTCTGATGCTCCTCTGATGCTCCTCTGATGCTCCTCCGATGCTCCTCTGAGGCTCCTCTGATGCTTCTCTGATGCTCCTCTGATGCTCCTCTGTTGCTCCTCTGATGCTCCTCTGTTGCTCCTCTGATGCTCCTCTGATTCTCCTCTGATGCTCCTCTGATGCTCCTCTGATGCTACACTGATGCTCCTCTGATGCTCCTCTGATGCTCCTCTGATGCTCCTCTGATGCTCCTCTGATGCTCCTCTGATGCTCCTCTGATGCTCCTCTGTTGCTCCTCTGATGCTCCTCTGATGCTCCTCTGATGCTCCTCTGATGCTCCACTGATGCTCCACTGATGCTCCTCTGATGCTCCTCTGATGCTCCTCTGATGCTCCTCTGATTCTCCTCTGATGCTCCTCTGATGCTCCTCTGATGCTCCTCTGATGCTCCTCTGATGCTCCTCTGATGCTCCTGCTCCTGCTCCTGCTCCAGCTCCTGCTCCTCTGATGCTCCTCTGATGCTCCTGCTCCTGTTCCTGCTCCTGCTCCTGCTCCTGCTCCTGCTCCTCTGATGCTCCTCTGATGCTCTTGCTCCTGCACCTGCTCCTGCTCCTGCTTCTGCTCCTGCACCTGCTCCTGCTCCTGCTCCTGCTCCTGCTCCTGCTCCTCTGATGCTCCTCTGTTGCTCCTGCTCCTGTTCCTGCTCCTGCTCCTGCTCCTGCTCCTGCTCCTCTGATGCTCCTCTGATGCTCTTGCTCCTGCACCTGCTCCTGCTCCTGCTTCTGCTCCTGCACCTGCTCCTGCTTCAGCTCCTGCACCTGCTCCTGCTTCTGCTCCTGCACCTGCTCCTGCTCCTCTGATGCTCCTCTGATGCTCCTCTGTTGCTCCTCTGATGCTCCTCTGATGCTCCACTGATGCACCTCTGATGCTCCTCTGATGCTCCTCTGATGCTCCTCTGATTCTCCTCTGATGCTCCTCTGATGCTCCTCTGATGCTCCTCTGATGCTCCTCTGATGCTCCTCCGATGCTCCTCTGTTGCTCCTCTGATGCTCCTCTGATGCTTTTCTGATGCTCCTCTGATGCTCCACTGATGCTCCACTGATGCTCCTCTGATGCTCCTCTGATGCTCCTCTGATGCTCCTCTGATGCTCCTCTGATGCTCCTCTGATGCTCCTCTGATGCTCCTCTGATGCTCCTCTGATGCTCCTCTGATGCTCCTGCTCCTGCTCCTGCTCCTGCTCCTGCTCCTCTGATGCTCCTCTGATGCTCCTGCTCCTGTTCCTGCTCCTGCTCCTGCTCCTGCTCCTGCTCCTCTGATGCTCCTCTGATGCTCTTGCTCCTGCTCCTGCTTCTGCTCCTGCACCTGCTCCTGATCCTGCTCCTGCTCCTGCTCCTGCTCCTCTGATGCTCCTCTGTTGCTCCTGCTCCTGTTCCTGCTCCTGCTCCTGCTCCTGCTCCTGCTCCTCTGATGCTCCTCTGATGCTCTTGCTCCTGCACCTGCTCCTGCTCCTGCTTCTGCTCCTGCACCTGCTCCTGCTTCTGCTCCTGCACCTGCTCCTGCTCCTGCTCCTCTGTTGCTCCTCTGATGCTCCTCTGATGCTCCTCTGATGCTCCTCTGATGCTCCTCTGATGCTCCTCTGATGCTCCTCTGATGCTCCTCTGATGCTCCTCTGATTCTCCTCTGATGCTCCTCTGATGCTCCTCTGATGCTCCTCTGATGCTCCTCTGATGCTCCTCTGATGCTCCTCTGACGCTCCTCTGAGGCTCCTCTGATGCTCCTCTGATGCTCCTCTGATGCTCCTCTGATGCTCCTCTGATGCTCCTCTGATGCTCCTCTGAGGCTCCTCTGAGTCTCCTCTGATGCTCCTCTGATGCTCCTCTGTTGCTCCTCTGATGCTCCTCTGATGCTCCTCTGATGCTCCTCTGATGCTCCTCTGATGCTCCTCTGATGCTCCTCTGATGCTCCTCTGATGCTCCTCTGAGGCTCCTCTGAGGCTCCTCTGATGCTCCTCTGATGCTCCACTGATGCTCCTCTGATGCTCCTCTGATGCTCCTCTGATGCTCCTCTGATGCTCCTCTGATGCTCCTCCGATGCTCCTCTGAGGCTCCTCTGATGCTTCTCTGATGCTCCTCTGATGCTCCTCTGTTGCTCCTCTGATGCTCCTCTGTTGCTCCTCTGATACTCCTCTGATGCTCCTCTGATGCTCCTCTGATGCTCCTCTGATGCTACACTGATGCTCCTCTGATGCTCCTCTGATGCTCCTCTGATGCTCCTCTGATGCTCCTCTGATGCTCCTCTGATGCTCCTCTGTTGCTCCTCTGATGCTCCTCTGATGCTCCTCTGATGCTCCTCTGATGCTCCACTGATGCTCCACTGATGCTCCTCTGATGCTCCTCTGATGCTCCTCTGATGCTCCTCTGATGCTCCTCTGATGCTCCTCTGATGCTCCTCTGATGCTCCTCTGATGCTCCTCTGATGCTCCTGCTCCTGCTCCTGCTCCTGCTCCTGCTCCTCTGATGCTCCTCTGATGCTCCTCTGATGCTCCTGCTCCTGTTCCTGCTCCTGCTCCTGCTCCTGCTCCTGCTCCTCTGATGCTCCTCTGATGCTCTTGCTCCTGCACCTGCTCCTGCTCCTGCTTCTGCTCCTGCACCTGCTCCTGCTCCTGCTCCTGCTCCTGCTCCTGCACCTCTGATGCTCCTCTGTTGCTCCTGCTCCTGTTCCTGCTCCTGCTCCTGCTCCTGCTCCTGCTCCTCTGATGCTCCTCTGATGCTCTTGCTCCTGCACCTGCTCCAGCTCCTGCTTCTGCTCCTGCACCTGCTCCTGCTTCTGCTCCTGCACCTGCTCCTGCTTCTGCTCCTGCACCTGCTCCTGCTCCTCTGATGCTCCTCTGATGCTCCTCTGTTGCTCCTCTGATGCTCCTCTGTTGCTCCTCTGATGCTCCTCTGATGCTCCACTGATGCACCTCTGATGCTCCTCTGATGCTCCTCTGATGCTCCTCTGATTCTCCTCTGATGCTCCTCTGATGCTCCTCTGATGCTCCTCTGATGCTCCTCTGATGCTCCTCTGATGCTCCTCTGTTGCTCCTCTGATGCTCCTCTGATGCTTTTCTGATGCTCCTCTGATGCTCCACTGATGCTCCACTGATGCTCCTCTGATGCTCCTCTGATGCTCCTCTGATGCTCCTCTGATGCTCCTCTGATGCTCCTCTGATGCTCCTCTGATGCTCCTCTGATGCTCCTCTGATGCTCCTCTGATGCTCCTCTGATGCTCCTGCTCCTGCTCCTGCTCCTGCTCCTCTGATGCTCCTCTGATGCTCCTGCTCCTGTTCCTGCTCCTGCTCCTGCTCCTGCTCCTGCTCCTCTGATGCTCCTCTGATGCTCTTACTCCTGCACCTGCTTCTGCTCCTGCTTCTGCTCCTGCACCTGCTCCTGATCCTGCTCCTGCTCCTGCTCCTGCTCCTCTGATGCTCCTCTGTTGCTCCTGCTCCTGTTCCTGCTCCTGCTCCTGCTCCTGCTCCTGCTCCTCTGATGCTCCTCTGATGCTCTTGCTCCTGCTCCTGCACCTGCTCCTGCTTCTGCTCCTGCACCTGCTCCTGCTCCTGCTCCTCTGCTGCTCCTGCTCCTCTGATGCCTCTCTGATGCTCCACTGATGCTCCTCTGATGCTCCTCTGATGCTCCTCTGATGCTCCTCTGATGCTCCTCTGATGCTCCTCTGATGCTCCTCTGATGCTCCTCCGATGCTCCTCTGATGCTTCTCTGATGCCTCTCTGTTGCTCCTCCGCTGTTGCTCCTCCGCTGTTGCTCCTCTGATGCTCCTCTGATGCTCCTCTGATGCTCCTCTGATGCTCCTCTGATGCTACACTGATGCTCCTCTGATGCTCCTCTGATGCTCCTCTGATGCTCCTCTGATGCTCCTCTGATGCTCCTCTGATGCTCCTCTGTTGCTCCTCTGATGCTCCTCTGATGCTCCTCTGATGCTCCTCTGATGCTCCTCTGATTCTCCTCTGATGCTCCTCTGATGCTCCTCTGATGCTCCTCTGATGCTCCTCTGATGCTCCTCTGATGCTCCTCTGATTCTCCTCTGATGCTCCTCTGATGCTCCTCTGATGCTCCACTGATGCTCCTCTGATGCTCCTCTGATGCTCCACTGATGCTCCTCTGATGCTCCTCTGATGCTCCTATGATGCTCCTCTGATGCTCCTCTGATGCTCCTCTGATGCTCCTCTAATGCTCCTCTGAGGCTCCTCTGAGGCTCCTCTGATGCTCCTCTGATGCTCCTCTGTTGCTCCTCTGATGCTCCTCTGTTGCTCCTCTGAGGCTCCTCTGAGGCTCCTCTGATGCTCCTCTGATGCTCCTCTGTTGCTCCTCTGATGCTCCTCTGTTGCTCCTCTGATGCTCCTCTGATGCTCCTCTGATGCTACACTGATGCTCCTCTGATGCTCCTCTGATGCTCCTCTGATGCTCCTCTGATCCTCCTCTGATGCTCCTCTGATGCTCCTCTGATGCTCCTCTGATGCTCCTCTGATGCTCCTCTGATGCTCCTCTGACGCTCCTCTGAGGCTCCTCTGATGCTCCTCTGATGCTCCTCTGTTGCTCCTCTGATGCTCCTCTGATGCTCCTCTGATGCTCCTCTGATGCTCCTCTGATGCTCCTCTGATGCTCCTCTGATGCTCCTCTGATGCTCCTCTGATCCTCCTCCGATGCTCCTCCGAGGCTCCTCTGATGCTTCTCTGATGCTCCTCTGATGCTCCTCTGTTGCTCCTCTGATGATCCTCTGTTGCTCCTCTGATGCTCCTCTGATGCTCCTCTGATGCTCCTCTGATGCTACACTGATGCTCCTCTGATGCTCCTCTGATGCTCCTCTGATGCTCCTCTGATGCTCCTCTGATGCTCCTCTGATGCTCCTCTGATGCTCCTCTGTTGCTCCTCTGATGCTCCTCTGATGCTCCTCTGATGCTCCTCTGATGCTCCACTGATGCTCCACTGATGCTCCTCTGATTCTCCTCTGATGCTCCTCTGATGCTCCTCTGATGCTCCTGCTCCTGCTCCTGCTCCTGCTCCTGCTCCTCTGATGCTCCTCTGATGCTCCTGCTCCTGTTCCTGCTCCTGCTCCTGCTCCTGCTCCTGCTCCTCTGATGCTCCTCTGATGCTCTTGCTCCTGCACCTGCTCCTGCTCCTGCTTCTGCTCCTGCACCTGCTCCTGCTCCTGCTCCTGCTCCTCTGTTGCTCCTCTGATGCTCCTCTGTTGCTCCTCTGATACTCCTCTGATGCTCCTCTGATGCTCCTCTGATGCTCCTCTGATGCTCCTCTGATGCTCCTCTGATGCTCCTCTGATGCTCCTCTGATGCTCCTCTGATGCTCCTCTGATGCTCCTCTGATGCTCCTCTGATGCTCCTCTGATGCTCCTCTGATGCTCCACTGATGCTCCTCTGATGCTCCTCTGATGCTCCTCTGATGCTCCTCTGATGCTCCACTGATGCTCCTCTGATGCTCCTCTGATGCTCCACTGATGCTCCTCTGATGCTCCTCTGATGCTCCTCTGATGCTCCTGCTCCTGCTCCTGCTCCTGCTCCTGCTCCTCTGATGCTCCTCTGATGCTCCTGCTCCTGTTCCTGCTCCTGCTCCTGCTCCTGCTCCTGCTCCTCTGATGCTCCTCTGATGCTCTTGCTCCTGCACCTGCTCCAGCTCCTGCTTCTGCTCCTGCACCTGCTCCTGCTCCTGCTCCTGCTCCTCTGTGGCTCCTCTGATGCTCCTCTGTTGCTCCTCTGATGCTCCTCTGATGCTCCTCTGATGCTCCTCTGATGCTCCTCTGATGCTCCTCTGATGCTCCTCTGATGCTCCTCTGATGCTCCTCTGATGCTCCTCTGATGCTCCTCTGATGCTCCTCTGATGCTCCTCTGATGCTCCTCTGATCCTCCTCTGATGCTCCTCTGATGCTCCTCTGATGCTCCTCTGATGCTCCTCTGATGCTCCTCTGATGCTCCTCTGATGCTCCACTGATGCTCCTCTGATGCTCCTCTGATGCTCCACTGATGCTCCTCTGATGCTCCTCTGATGCTCCTCTGATGCTCCTCTGATGCTCCTCTGATGCTCCTCTGATGCTGCTCTGATGCTCCTCTGATGCTGCTCTGATGCTGCACTGATGCTCCTCTGATGCTCCTCTGATGCTCCTCTGATGCTCCTCTGATGCTCCTCTGATGCTCCACTGATGCTCCTCTGATGCTCCTCTGATGCTCCTCTGATGCTCCTCTGATGCTCCTCTGATGCTCCTCTGATGCTCCTCTGATGCTCCTCTGATGCTCCTCTGATGCTCCTCTGATGCCTCTCTGATGCTCCACTGATGCTCCTCTGATGCTCCTCTGATGCTCCTCTGATGCTCCTCTGATGCTCCTCTGATGCTCCTCTGATGCTCCTCTGATGCTCCTCCGATGCTCCTCTGATGCTTCTCTGATGCCTCTCTGATGCTCCTCTGTTGCTCCTCCGCTGTTGCTCCTCTGATGCTCCTCTGATGCTCCTCTGATGCTCCTCTGATGCTCCTCTGATGCTACACTGATGCTCCTCTGATGCTCCTCTGATGCTCCTCTGATGCTCCTCTGATGCTCCTCTGATGCTCCTCTGATGCTCCTCTGATGCTCCTCTGTTGCTCCTCTGATGCTCCTCTGATGCTCCTCTGATGCTCCTCTGATGCTCCTCTGATTCTCCTCTGATGCTCCTCTGATGCTCCTCTGATGCTCCTCTGATGCTCCTCTGATGCTCCTCTGATGCTCCTCTGATGCTCCTCTGATGCTCCTCTGATGCTCCACTGATGCTCCTCTGATGCTCCTCTGATGCTCCACTGATGCTCCTCTGATGCTCCTCTGATGCTCCTCTGATGCTCCTCTGATGCTCCTCTGATGCTCCTCTGATGCTCCTCTGATGCTCCTCTGATGCTCCTCTGATGCTCCTCTGATGATCCTCTGATGCTCCTCTGATGCTCCTCTGATGCTCCACTGATGCTCCTCTGATGCTCCTCTGATGCTCCTCTGATGCTCCTCTGATGCTCCACTGATGCTCCTCTGATGCTCCACTGATGCTCCACTGATGCTCCTCTGATGCTCCACTGATGCTACTCTGATGCTCCTCTGATGCTCCTCTGATGCTCCTCTGATGCTCCTCTGATGCTCCTCTGTTGCTCCTCTGATGCTCCTCAGATGCTCCTCTGATGCTCCTCTGATGCTCCACTGATGCTCCACTGATGCTCCTCTGATGCTCCTCTGATGCTCCTCTGATGCTCCTCTGATGCTCCTCTGATGCTCCTCTAATGCTCCTCTGAGGCTCCTCTGAGGCTCCTCTGATGCTCCTCTGATGCTCCTCTGTTGCTCCTCTGATGCTCCTCTGATGCTCTTCTGATTCTCCTCTGATGCTCCTCTGATGGTCCTCTGATGCTCCTCTGATCCTCCTCTGATGCTCCTCTGATGCTCCTCTGATGCTCCTCTGATGCTCCTCTGATGCTCCTCTGATGCTCCTCTGACGCTCCTCTGAGGCTCCTCTGATGCTCCTCTGATGCTCCTCTGATGCTCCTCTGATGCTCCTCTGATGCTCCTCTGATGCTCCTCTGAGGCTCCTCTGAGGCTCCTCTGATGCTCCTCTGATGCTCCTCTGTTGCTCCTCTGATGCTCCTCTGATGCTCCTCTGATGCTCCTCTGATGCTCCTCTGATGCTCCTCTGATGCTCCTCTGATGCTCCTCTGATGCTCCTCTGAGGCTCCTCTGAGGCTCCTCTGATGCACCTCTGATGCTCCTCTGATGCTCCTCTGAGGCTCCTCTGATGCTCCTCTGATGCTCCTCTGATGCTCCTCTGATCCTCCTCCGATGCTCCTCTGAGGCTCCTCTGATGCTTCTCTGATGCTCCTCTGATGCTCCTCTGTTGCTCCTCTGATGCTCCTCTGTTGCTCCTCTGATGCTCCTCTGATGCTCCTCTGATGCTCTTCTGATGCTACACTGATGCTCCTCTGATGCTCCTCTGATGCTCCTCTGATGCTCCTCTGATGCTCCTCTGATGCTCCTCTGATGCTCCTCTGATGCTCCTCTGATGCTCCACTGATGCTCCACTGATGCTCCTCTGATGCTCCTCTGATGCTCCTCTGATGCTCCTCTGATGCTCCTGCTCCTGCTCCTGCTCCTGCTCCTGCTCCTCTGATGCTGCTCTGATGCTCCTGCTCCTGTTCCTGCTCCTGCTCCTGCTCCTGCTCCTGCTCCTCTTATGCTCCTCTGATGCTCTTGCTCCTGCACCTGCTCCTGCTCCTGCTTCTGCTCCTGCACCTGCTCCTGCTCCTGCTCCTGCTCCTCTGTTGCTCCTCTGATGCTCCTCTGTTGCTCCTCTGATACTCCTCTGATGCTCCTCTGATGCTCCTCTGATGCTCCTCTGATGCTCCTCTGATGCTCCTCTGATGCTCCTCTGATGCTCCTCTGATGCTCCTCTGATGCTCCTCTGATGCTCCTCTGATCCTCCTCTGATCCTCCTCTGATCCTCCTCTGATGCTCCTCTGATGCTCCACTGATGCTCCTCTGATGCTCCTCTGATGCTCCTCTGATGCTCCTCTGATGCTCCTCTGATGCTCCACTGATGCTCCTCTGATGCTCCTCTGATGCTCCTCTGATGCTCCTTTGATGCTCCTCTGATGCTCTTGCTCCTGCACCTGCTCCTGCTCCTGCTTCTGCTCCTGCACCTGCTCCTGCTTCAGCTCCTGCACCTGCTCCTGCTTCTGCTCCTGCACCTGCTCCTGCTCCTCTGATGCTCCTCTGATGCTCCTCTGTTGCTCCTCTGATGCTCCTCTGATGCTCCACTGATGCACCTCTGATGCTCCTCTGATGCTCCTCTGATGCTCCTCTGATTCTCCTCTGATGCTCCTCTGATGCTCCTCTGATGCTCCTCTGATGCTCCTCTGATGCTCCTCCGATGCTCCTCTGTTGCTCCTCTGATGCTCCTCTGATGCTTTTCTGATGCTCCTCTGATGCTCCACTGATGCTCCACTGATGCTCCTCTGATGCTCCTCTGATGCTCCTCTGATGCTCCTCTGATGCTCCTCTGATGCTCCTCTGATGCTCCTCTGATGCTCCTCTGATGCTCCTCTGATGCTCCTCTGATGCTCCTGCTCCTGCTCCTGCTCCTGCTCCTGCTCCTCTGATGCTCCTCTGATGCTCCTGCTCCTGTTCCTGCTCCTGCTCCTGCTCCTGCTCCTGCTCCTCTGATGCTCCTCTGATGCTCTTGCTCCTGCTCCTGCTTCTGCTCCTGCACCTGCTCCTGATCCTGCTCCTGCTCCTGCTCCTGCTCCTCTGATGCTCCTCTGTTGCTCCTGCTCCTGTTCCTGCTCCTGCTCCTGCTCCTGCTCCTGCTCCTCTGATGCTCCTCTGATGCTCTTGCTCCTGCACCTGCTCCTGCTCCTGCTTCTGCTCCTGCACCTGCTCCTGCTTCTGCTCCTGCACCTGCTCCTGCTCCTGCTCCTCTGTTGCTCCTCTGATGCTCCTCTGATGCTCCTCTGATGCTCCTCTGATGCTCCTCTGATGCTCCTCTGATGCTCCTCTGATGCTCCTCTGATGCTCCTCTGATGCTCCTCTGATTCTCCTCTGATGCTCCTCTGATGCTCCTCTGATGCTCCTCTGATGCTCCTCTGATGCTCCTCTGATGCTCCTCTGACGCTCCTCTGAGGCTCCTCTGATGCTCCTCTGATGCTCCTCTGATGCTCCTCTGATGCTCCTCTGATGCTCCTCTGAGGCTCCTCTGAGGCTCCTCTGATGCTCCTCTGATGCTCCTCTGTTGCTCCTCTGATGCTCCTCTGATGCTCCTCTGATGCTCCTCTGATGCTCCTCTGATGCTCCTCTGATGCTCCTCTGATGCTCCTCTGATGCTCCTCTGAGGCTCCTCTGAGGCTCCTCTGATGCTCCTCTGATGCTCCACTGATGCTCCTCTGATGCTCCTCTGATGCTCCTCTGATGCTCCTCTGATACTCCTCTGATGCTCCTCTGATGCTCCTCCGATGCTCCTCTGAGGCTCCTCTGATGCTTCTCTGATGCTCCTCTGATGCTCCTCTGTTGCTCCTCTGATGCTCCTCTGTTGCTCCTCTGATACTCCTCTGATGCTCCTCTGATGCTCCTCTGATGCTCCTCTGATGCTACACTGATGCTCCTCTGATGCTCCTCTGATGCTCCTCTGATGCTCCTCTGATGCTCCTCTGATGCTCCTCTGATGCTCCTCTGTTGCTCCTCTGATGCTCCTCTGATGCTCCTCTGATGCTCCTCTGATGCTCCACTGATGCTCCACTGATGCTCCTCTGATGCTCCTCTGATGCTCCTCTGATGCTCCTCTGATGCTCCTCTGATGCTCCTCTGATGCTCCTCTGATGCTCCTCTGATGCTCCTCTGATGCTCCTGCTCCTGCTCCTGCTCCTGCTCCTGCTCCTCTGATGCTCCTCTGATGCTCCTCTGATGCTCCTGCTCCTGTTCCTGCTCCTGCTCCTGCTCCTGCTCCTGCTCCTCTGATGCTCCTCTGATGCTCTTGCTCCTGCACCTGCTCCTGCTCCTGCTTCTGCTCCTGCACCTGCTCCTGCTCCTGCTCCTGCTCCTGCTCCTGCACCTCTGATGCTCCTCTGTTGCTCCTGCTCCTGTTCCTGCTCCTGCTCCTGCTCCTGCTCCTGCTCCTCTGATGCTCCTCTGATGCTCTTGCTCCTTCACCTGCTCCAGCTCCTGCTTCTGCTCCTGCACCTGCTCCTGCTTCTGCTCCTGCACCTGCTCCTGCTTCTGCTCCTGCACCTGCTCCTGCTCCTCTGATGCTCCTCTGATGCTCCTCTGTTGCTCCTCTGATGCTCCTCTGTTGCTCCTCTGATGCTCCTCTGATGCTCCACTGATGCACCTCTGATGCTCCTCTGATGCTCCTCTGATGCTCCTCTGATTCTCCTCTGATGCTCCTCTGATGCTCCTCTGATGCTCCTCTGATGCTCCTCTGATGCTCCTCTGATGCTCCTCTGTTGCTCCTCTGATGCTCCTCTGATGCTTTTCTGATGCTCCTCTGATGCTCCACTGATGCTCCACTGATGCTCCTCTGATGCTCCTCTGATGCTCCTCTGATGCTCCTCTGATGCTCCTCTGATGCTCCTCTGATGCTCCTCTGATGCTCCTCTGATGCTCCTCTGATGCTCCTCTGATGCTCCTGCTCCTGCTCCTGCTCCTGCTCCTCTGATGCTCCTCTGATGCTCCTGCTCCTGTTCCTGCTCCTGCTCCTGCTCCTGCTCCTGCTCCTCTGATGCTCCTCTGATGCTCTTACTCCTGCACCTGCTTCTGCTCCTGCTTCTGCTCCTGCACCTGCTCCTGATCCTGCTCCTGCTCCTGCTCCTGCTCCTCTGATGCTCCTCTGTTGCTCCTGCTCCTGTTCCTGCTCCTGCTCCTGCTCCTGCTCCTGCTCCTCTGATGCTCCTCTGATGCTCTTGCTCCTGCACCTGCTCCTGCTCCTGCTTCTGCTCCTGCACCTGCTCCTGCTTCTGCTCCTGCACCTGCTCCTGCTCCTGCTCCTGCTCCTCTGTTGCTCCTCTGATGCTCCTCTGATGCTCCTCTGATGCTCCTCTGATGCTCCTCTGATGCTCCTCTGATGCTCCTCTGATGCTCCTCTGATGCTCCTCTGATTCTCCTCTGATGCTCCTCTGATGCTCCTCTGATGCTCCTCTGATGCTCCTCTGATGCTCCTCTGACGCTCCTCTGAGGCTCCTCTGATGCTCCTCTGATGCTCCTCTGATGCTCCTCTGATGCTCCTCTGATGCTCCTCTGAGGCTCCTCTGAGGTTCCTCTGATGCTCCTCTGATGCTCCTCTGATGCTCCTCTGATGCTCCTCTGATGCTCCACTGATGCTCCTCTGATGCTCCTCTGATGCTCCTCTGATGCTCCTCTGATGCTCCTCTGATGCTCCTCTGATGCTCCACTGATGCTCCACTGATGCTCCTCTGATGCTCCACTGATGCTACTCTGATGCTCCTCTGATGCTCCTCTGATGCTCCTCTGATGCTCCTCTGATGCTCCTCAGTTGCTCCTCTGATGCTCCTCAGATGCTCCTCTGATGCTCCTCTGATGCTCCACTGATGCTCCACTGATGCTCCTCTGATGCTCCTCTGATGCTCCTCTGATGCTCCTCTGATGCTCCTCTGATGCTCCTCTAATGCTCCTCTGAGGCTCCTCTGAGGCTCCTCTGATGCTCCTCTGATGCTCCTCTGTTGCTCCTCTGATGCTCCTCTGATGTTCTTCTGATGCTCTTCTGATGCTCCTCTGATGGTCCTCTGATCCTCCTCTGATCCTCCTCTGATGCTCCTCTGATGCTCCTCTGATGCTCCTCTGATGCTCCTATGATGCTCCTCTGATGCTCCTCTGACGCTCCTCTGAGGCTCCTCTGATGCTCCTCTGATGCTCCTCTGATGCTCCTCTGATGCTCCTCTGATGCTCCTCTGAGGCTCCTCTGAGGCTCCTCTGAGGCTCCTCTGATGCTCCTCTGTTGCTCCTCTGATGCTCCTCTGATGCTCCTCTGATGCTCCTCTGATGCTCCTCTGATGCTCCTCTGATTCTCCTCTGAGGCTCCTCTGAGGCTCCTCTGAGGCTCCTCTGATGCTCCTCTGATGCTCCTCTGATGCTCCTCTGATGCTCCTCTGATGCTCCTCTGATGCTCCTCTGATCCTCCTCCGATGCTCCTCTGAGGCTCCTCTGATGCTTCTCTGATGCTCCTCTGATGCTTCTCTGATGCTCCTCTGATGCTCCTCTGATGCTCCTCTGTTGCTCCTCTGATGCTCCTCTGATGCTCCTCTGATGCTCCTCTGATGCTCCTCTGATGCTTCTCTGATGCTCCTCTGATGCTCCTCTGATGCTCCTCTGTTGCTCCTCTGATGCTCCTCTGATGCTCCTCTGATGCTCCTCTGATGCTCCACTGATGCTCCCCTGATGCTCCTCTGATGCTCCTCTGATGCTCCTCTGATGCTCCTCTGATGCTCCTGCTCCTGCTCCTGCTCCTGCTCCTGCTCCTCTGATGCTCCTCTGATGCTCCTGCTCCTGTTCCTGCTCCTGCTCCTGCTCCTGCTCCTGCTCCTCTGATGCTCCTCTGATGCTCTTGCTCCTGCACCTGCTCCAGCTCCTGCTTCTGCTCCTGCACCTGCTCCTGCTCCTGCTCCTGCTCCTCTGTTGCTCCTCTGATTCTCCTCTGTTGCTCCTCTGATGCTCCTCTGATGCTCCTCTGATGCTCCTCTGATGCTCCTCTGATGCTCCTCTGATGCTCCTCTGATGCTCCTCTGATGCTCCTCTGATGCTCCTCTGATGCTCCTCTGATGCTCCTCTGATGCTCCTCTGATGCTCCTCTGATGCTCCTCTGATGCTCCTCTGATGCTCCTCTGATGCTCCTCTGATGCTCCACTGATGCTCCTCTGATGCTCCTCTGATGCTCCTCTGATGCTCCTCTGATGCTCCTCTGATGCTCCTCTGATGCTCCTCTGATGCTGCTCTGATACTCCTCTGATGCTGCTCTGATGTTCCTCTGATGCTCCTCTGATGCTCCTCTGATGCTCCTCTGATGCTCCACTGATGCTCCTCTGATGCTCCTCTGATGCTCCTCTGATGCTCCTCTGATGCTCCTCTGATGCTCCTCTGATGCTCCTCTGATGCTCCTCTGATGCTCCTCTGATGCTCCTCTGATGCCTCTCTGATGCTCCACTGATGCTCCTCTGATGCTCCTCTGATGCTCCTCTGATGCTCCTCTGATGCTCCTCTGATGCTCCTCTGATGCTCCTCTGATGCTCCTCCGATGCTCCTCTGATGCTTCTCTGATGCCTCTCTGATGCTCCTCTGTTGCTCCTCCGCTGTTGCTCCTCTGATGCTCCTCTGATGCTCCTCTGATGCTCCTCTGATGCTCCTCTGATGCTACACTGATGCTCCTCTGATGCTCCTCTGATGCTCCTCTGATGCTCCTCTGATGCTCCTCTGATGCTCCTCTGATGCTCCTCTGTTGCTCCTCTGATGCTCCTCTGATGCTCCTCTGATGCTCCTCTGATGCTCCTCTGATTCTCCTCTGATGCTCCTCTGATGCTCCTCTGATGCTCCTCTGATGCTCCTCTGATGCTCCTCTGATGCTCCTCTGATTCTCCTCTGATGCTCCTCTGATGCTCCTCTGATGCTCCACTGATGCTCCTCTGATGCTCCTCTGATGCTCCACTGATGCTCCTCTGATGCTCCTCTGATGCTCCTCTGATGCTCCTCTGATGCTCCTCTGATGCTCCTCTGATGCTCCTCTGATGCTCCTCTGATGCTCCTCTGATGCTCCTCTGATGCTCCTCTGATGATCCTCTGATGCTCCTCTGATGCTCCTCTGATGCTCCACTGATGCTCCTCTGATGCTCCTCTGATGCTCCTCTGATGCTCCTCTGATGCTCCACTGATGCTCCTCTGATGCTCCACTGATGCTCCACTGATGCTCCTCTGATGCTCCACTGATGCTACTCTGATGCTCCTCTGATGCTCCTCTGATGCTCCTCTGATGCTCCTCTGATGCTCCTCTGTTGCTCCTCTGATGCTCCTCAGATGCTCCTCTGATGCTCCTCTGATGCTCCACTGATGCTCCACTGATGCTCCTCTGATGCTCCTCTGATGCTCCTCTGATGCTCCTCTGATGCTCCTCTGATGCTCCTCTAATGCTCCTCTGAGGCTCCTCTGAGGCTCCTCTGATGCTCCTCTGATGCTCCTCTGTTGCTCCTCTGATGCTCCTCTGTTGCTCCTCTGAGGCTCCTCTGAGGCTCCTCTGATGCTCCTCTGATGCTCCTCTGTTGCTCCTCTGATGCTCCTCTGTTGCTCCTCTGATGCTCCTCTGATGCTCCTCTGATGCTCCTCTGATGCTACACTGATGCTCCTCTGATGCTCCTCTGATGCTCCTCTGATGCTCCTCTGATGCTCCTCTGATGCTCCTCTGATCCTCCTCTGATGCTCCTCTGATGCTCCTCTGATGCTCCTCTGATGCTCCTCTGATGCTCCTCTGATGCTCCTCTGACGCTCCTCTGAGGCTCCTCTGATGCTCCTCTGATGCTCCTCTGTTGCTCCTCTGATGCTCCTCTGATGCTCCTCTGATGCTCCTCTGATGCTCCTCTGATGCTCCTCTGATGCTCCTCTGATGCTCCTCTGATGCTCCTCTGATCCTCCTCCGATGCTCCTCCGAGGCTCCTCTGATGCTTCTCTGATGCTCCTCTGATGCTCCTCTGTTGCTCCTCTGATGATCCTCTGTTGCTCCTCTGATGCTCCTCTGATGCTCCTCTGATGCTCCTCTGATGCTACACTGATGCTCCTCTGATGCTCCTCTGATGCTCCTCTGATGCTCCTCTGATGCTCCTCTGATGCTCCTCTGATGCTCCTCTGTTGCTCCTCTGATGCTCCTCTGATGCTCCTCTGATGCTCCTCTGATGCTCCACTGATGCTCCACTGATGCTCCTCTGATGCTCCTCTGATGCTCCTCTGATGCTCCTCTGATGCTCCTGCTCCTGCTCCTGCTCCTGCTCCTGCTCCTCTGATGCTCCTCTGATGCTCCTGCTCCTGTTCCTGCTCCTGCTCCTGCTCCTGCTCCTGCTCCTCTGATGCTCCTCTGATGCTCTTGCTCCTGCACCTGCTCCTGCTCCTGCTTCTGCTCCTGCACCTGCTCCTGCTCCTGCTCCTGCTCCTCTGTTGCTCCTCTGATGCTCCTCTGTTGCTCCTCTGATACTCCTCTGATGCTCCTCTGATGCTCCTCTGATGCTCCTCTGATGCTCCTCTGATGCTCCTCTGATGCTCCTCTGATGCTCCTCTGATGCTCCTCTGATGCTCCTCTGATGCTCCTCTGATGCTCCTCTGATGCTCCTCTGATCCTCCTCTGATGCTCCTCTGATGCTCCTCTGATGCTCCACTGATGCTCCTCTGATGCTCCTCTGATGCTCCTCTGATGCTCCTCTGATGCTCCACTGATGCTCCTCTGATGCTCCTCTGATGCTCCACTGATGCTCCTCTGATGCTCCTCTGATGCTCCTCTGATGCTCCTGCTCCTGCTCCTGCTCCTGCTCCAGCTCCTCTGATGCTCCTCTGATGCTCCTGCTCCTGTTCCTGCTCCTGCTCCTGCTCCTGCTCCTGCTCCTCTGATGCTCCTCTGATGCTCTTGCTCCTGCACCTGCTCCAGCTCCTGCTTCTGCTCCTGCACCTGCTCCTGCTCCTGCTCCTGCTCCTCTGTGGCTCCTCTGATGCTCCTCTGTTGCTCCTCTGATGCTCCTCTGATGCTCCTCTGATGCTCCTCTGATGCTCCTCTGATGCTCCTCTGATGCTCCTCTGATGCTCCTCTGATGCTCCTCTGATGCTCCTCTGATGCTCCTCTGATGCTCCTCTGATGCTCCTCTGATCCTCCTCTGATGCTCCTCTGATGCTCCTCTGATGCTCCTCTGATGCTCCTCTGATGCTCCTCTGATGCTCCTCTGATGCTCCACTGATGCTCCTCTGATGCTCCTCTGATGCTCCACTGATGCTCCTCTGATGCTCCTCTGATGCTCCTCTGATGCTCCTCTGATGCTCCTCTGATGCTCCTCTGATGCTCCTCTGATGCTGCTCTGATGCTCCTCTGATGCTGCTCTGATGCTGCACTGATGCTCCTCTGATGCTCCTCTGATGCTCCTCTGATGCTCCTCTGATGCTCCTCTGATGCTCCACTGATGCTCCTCTGATGCTCCTCTGATGCTCCTCTGATGCTCCTCTGATGCTCCTCTGATGCTCCTCTGATGCTCCTCTGATGCTCCTCTGATGCTCCTCTGATGCTCCTCTGATGCCTCTCTGATGCTCCACTGATGCTCCTCTGATGCTCCTCTGATGCTCCTCTGATGCTCCTCTGATGCTCCTCTGATGCTCCTCTGATGCTCCTCTGATGCTCCTCCGATGCTCCTCTGATGCTTCTCTGATGCCTCTCTGATGCTCCTCTGTTGCTCCTCCGCTGTTGCTCCTCTGATGCTCCTCTGATGCTCCTCTGATGCTCCTCTGATGCTCCTCTGATGCTACACTGATGCTCCTCTGATGCTCCTCTGATGCTCCTCTGATGCTCCTCTGATGCTCCTCTGATGCTCCTCTGATGCTCCTCTGATGCTCCTCTGTTGCTCCTCTGATGCTCCTCTGATGCTCCTCTGATGCTCCTCTGATGCTCCTCTGATTCTCCTCTGATGCTCCTCTGATGCTCCTCTGATGCTCCTCTGATGCTCCTCTGATGCTCCTCTGATGCTCCTCTGATGCTCCTCTGATGCTCCTCTGATGCTCCACTGATGCTCCTCTGATGCTCCTCTGATGCTCCACTGATGCTCCTCTGATGCTCCTCTGATGCTCCTCTGATGCTCCTCTGATGCTCCTCTGATGCTCCTCTGATGCTCCTCTGATGCTCCTCTGATGCTCCTCTGATGCTCCTCTGATGCTCCTCTGATGATCCTCTGATGCTCCTCTGATGCTCCTCTGATGCTCCACTGATGCTCCTCTGATGCTCCTCTGATGCTCCTCTGATGCTCCTCTGATGCTCCACTGATGCTCCTCTGATGCTCCACTGATGCTCCACTGATGCTCCTCTGATGCTCCACTGATGCTACTCTGATGCTCCTCTGATGCTCCTCTGATGCTCCTCTGATGCTCCTCTGATGCTCCTCTGTTGCTCCTCTGATGCTCCTCAGATGCTCCTCTGATGCTCCTCTGATGCTCCACTGATGCTCCACTGATGCTCCTCTGATGCTCCTCTGATGCTCCTCTGATGCTCCTCTGATGCTCCTCTGATGCTCCTCTAATGCTCCTCTGAGGCTCCTCTGAGGCTCCTCTGATGCTCCTCTGATGCTCCTCTGTTGCTCCTCTGATGCTCCTCTGATGCTCTTCTGATTCTCCTCTGATGCTCCTCTGATGGTCCTCTGATGCTCCTCTGATCCTCCTCTGATGCTCCTCTGATGCTCCTCTGATGCTCCTCTGATGCTCCTCTGATGCTCCTCTGATGCTCCTCTGACGCTCCTCTGAGGCTCCTCTGATGCTCCTCTGATGCTCCTCTGAGGCTCCTCTGAGGCTCCTCTGATGCTCCTCTGATGCTCCTCTGTTGCTCCTCTGATGCTCCTCTGATGCTCCTCTGATGCTCCTCTGATGCTCCTCTGATGCTCCTCTGATGCTCCTCTGATGCTCCTCTGATGCTCCTCTGAGGCTCCTCTGATGCACCTCTGATGCTCCTCTGATGCTCCTCTGAGGCTCCTCTGATGCTCCTCTGATGCTCCTCTGATGCTCCTCTGATCCTCCTCCGATGCTCCTCTGAGGCTCCTCTGATGCTTCTCTGATGCTCCTCTGATGCTCCTCTGTTGCTCCTCTGATGCTCCTCTGTTGCTCCTCTGATGCTCCTCTGATGCTCCTCTGATGCTCTTCTGATGCTACACTGATGCTCCTCTGATGCTCCTCTGATGCTCCTCTGATGCTCCTCTGATGCTCCTCTGATGCTCCTCTGATGCTCCTCTGATGCTCCTCTGTTGCTCCTCTGATGCTCCTCTGATGCTCCTCTGATGCTCCTCTGATGCTCCACTGATGCTCCACTGATGCTCCTCTGATGCTCCTCTGATGCTCCTCTGATGCTCCTCTGATGCTCCTGCTCCTGCTCCTGCTCCTGCTCCTGCTCCTCTGATGCTGCTCTGATGCTCCTGCTCCTGTTCCTGCTCCTGCTCCTGCTCCTGCTCCTGCTCCTCTGATGCTCCTCTGATGCTCTTGCTCCTGCACCTGCTCCTGCTCCTGCTTCTGCTCCTGCACCTGCTCCTGCTCCTGCTCCTGCTCCTCTGTTGCTCCTCTGATGCTCCTCTGTTGCTCCTCTGATACTCCTCTGATGCTCCTCTGATGCTCCTCTGATGCTCCTCTGATGCTCCTCTGATGCTCCTCTGATGCTCCTCTGATGCTCCTCTGATGCTCCTCTGATGCTCCTCTGATGCTCCTCTGATCCTCCTCTGATCCTCCTCTGATGCTCCTCTGATGCTCCTCTGATGCTCCACTGATGCTCCTCTGATGCTCCTCTGATGCTCCTCTGATGCTCCTCTGATGCTCCTCTGATGCTCCTCTGATGCTCCACTGATGCTCCTCTGTTGCTCCTCTGATGCTCCTCTGATGCTCCTCTGATGCTCCTCTGATGCTCCTCTGATGCTCCTCTGATGCTCCTCTGTTGCTCCTCTGATGCTCCTCTGATGCTCCTCTGATGCTCCTCTGATGCTCCTCTGATTCTCCTCTGATGCTCCTCTGATGCTCCTCTGATGCTCCTCTGATGCTCCTCTGATGCTCCTCTGATGCTCCTCTGATGCTCCTCTGATGCTCCTCTGATGCTCCACTGATGCTCCTCTGATGCTCCTCTGATGCTCCACTGATGCTCCTCTGATGCTCCTCTGATGCTCCTCTGATGCTCCTCTGATGCTCCTCTGATGCTCCTCTGATGCTCCTCTGATGCTCCTCTGATGCTCCTCTGATGCTCCTCTGATGCTCCTCTGATGCTCCTCTGATGCTCCTCTGATGCTCCACTGATGCTCCTCTGATGCTCCACTGATGCTCCACTGATGCTCCTCTGATGCTCCACTGATGCTCCTCTGATGCTCCTCTGATGCTCCTCTGATGCTCCTCTGATGCTCCTCTGATGCTCCTCTGTTGCTCCTCTGATGCTCCTCAGATGCTCCTCTGATGCTCCTCTGATGCTCCACTGATGCTCCTCTGATGCTCCTCTGATGCTCCTCTGATGCTCCTCTGATGCTCCTCTGATGCTCCTCTGATGCTCCTCTAATGCTCCTTTGAGGCTCCTCTGAGGCTCCTCTGATGCTCCTCTGATGCTCCTCTGTTGCTCCTCTGATGCTCCTCTGATGCTCTTCTGATTCTCCTCTGATGCTCCTCTGATGGTCCTCTGATGCTCCTCTGATCCTCCTCTGATGCTCCTCTGATGCTCCTCTGATGCTCCTCTGATGCTCCTCTGATGCTCCTCTGATGCTCCTCTGACGCTCCTCTGAGGCTCCTCTGATGCTCCTCTGATGCTCCTCTGATGCTCCTCTAATGCTCCTCTGATGCTCCTCTGATGCTCCTCTGAGGCTCCTCTGAGGCTCCTCTGATGCTCCTCTGATGCTCCTCTGTTGCTCCTCTGATGCTCCTCTGATGCTCCTCTGATGCTCCTCTGATGCTCCTCTGATGCTCCTCTGATGCTCCTCTGATGCTCCTCTGATGCTCCTCTGAGGCTCCTCTGAGGCTCCTCTGATGCTCCTCTGATGCTCCTCTGATGCTCCTCTGATGCTCCTCTGATGCTCCTTTGATGCTCCTCTGATGCTCCTCTGATCCTCCTCCGATGCTCCTCTGAGGCTCCTCTGATGCTTCTCTGATGCTCCTCTGATGCTCCTCTGTTGCTCCTCTGATGCTCCTCTGTTGCTCCTCTGATGCTCCTCTGATGCTCCTCTGATGCTCCTCTGATGCTACACTGATGCTCCTCTGATGCTCCTCTGATGCTCCTCTGATGCTCCTCTGTTGCTCCTCTGATGCTCCTCTGATGCTCCTCTGTTGCTCCTCTGATGCTCCTCTGATGCTCCTCTGATGCTCCTCTGATGCTCCACTGATGCTCCACTGATGCTCCACTGATGCTCCTCTGATGCTCCTCTGATGCTCCTCTGATGCTCCTCTGATGCTCCTCTGATGCTCCTCTGATGCTCCTGCTCCTGCTCCTGCTCCTGCTCCTGCTCCTCTGATGCTCCTCTGATGGTCCTCTGATGCTCCTCTGATCCTCCTCTGATGCTCCTCTGATGCTCCTCTGATGCTCCTCTGTTGCTCCTCTGATGCTCCTCTGATGCTCCTCTGATGCTCCTCTGATGCTCCACTGATGCTCCTCTGTTGCTCCTCTGATTCTCCTCTGATGCTCCTCTGATGGTCCTCTGATGCTCCTCTGATCCTCCTCTGATGCTCCTCTGATGCTCCTCTGATGCTCCTCTGTTGCTCCTCTGATGCTCCTCTGATGCTCCTCTGATGCTCCTCTGATGCTCCACTGATGCTCCTCTGATGCTTCTCTGATACTCCTCTGATGCTCCTCTGATGCTCCACTGATGCTCCTCTGATGCTCCACTGATGCTCAACTGATGCTCCTCTGATGCTCCACTGATGCTACACTGATGCTCCTCTGATGCTCCTCTTATGCTCCTCTGATGCTCCTCTGATGCTCCTCTGTTGCTCCTCTGATGCTCCTCAGATGCTCCTCTGATGCTCCTCTGATGCTCCACTGATGCTCCACTGATGCTCCTCTGATGCTCCTCTGATGCTCCTCTGATGCTCCTCTGATGCTCCTCTGATGCTCCTCTAATGCTCCTCTGAGGCTCCTCTGAGGCTCCTCTGATGCTCCTATGATGCTCCTCTGTTGCTCCTCTGATGCTCCTCTGATGCTCCTCTGATTCTCCTCTGATGCTCCTCTGATGGTCCTCTGATGCTCCTCTGATCCTCCTCTGATGCTCCTCTGATGCTCCTCTGATGCTCCTCTGTTGCTCCTCTGATGCTCCTCTGATGCTCCTCTGATGCTCCTCTGATGCTCCACTGATGCTCCACTGATGCTCCTCTGATGATCCACTGATGCGACTCTGATGCTCCTCTGATGCTCCTCTGATGCTCCTCTGATGCTCCTCTGATGCTCCTCTGTTGCTCCTCTGATGCTCCTCTGTTGCTCCTCTGATGCTCCTCTGATGCTCCTCTGATGCTCCTCTGATGCTCCTCTGATGCTCCTCTGATGCTACACTGATGCTCCTCTGATGCTCCTCTGATGCTCCTCTGATGCTCCTCTGATGCTCCTCTGTTGCTCCTCTGATGCTCCTCTGATGCTCCTCTGATGCTCCTCTGATGCTCCTCTGATGCTCCTCTGATGCTCCTCTGATGCTCCTCTGATGCTCCTCTGATGCTACACTGATGCTCCTCTGATGCTCCTCTGATGCTCCTCTGATGCTGCTCTGATGCTCCTCTGATGCTCCTCTGATGCTCCTCTGATGCTCCTCTGATGCTCCTCTGATGCTCCTCTGATGCTCCTCTGATGCTCCTCTGATGCTGCTCTGATGCTCCACTGATGCTCCTCTGATGCTCCTCTGATGCTCCTCTGATGCTCCTCTGATGCTCCTCTGATGCTCCTCTGATGCTCCTCTGATGCTGCTCCGATGCTCCTCTGAGGCTCCTCTGATGCTTCTCTGATGCTCCTCTGATGCTCCTCTATTGCTCCTCTGATGCTCCTCTGTTGCTCCTCTGATGCTCCTCCGATGCTCCTCTGATGCTCCTCTGATGCTCCTCTGAGCTACACTGATGCTCCTCTGATGCTCCTCTGATGCTCCTCTGATGCTCCTCTGATGCTCCTCTGTTGCTCCTCTGATGCTCCTCTGATGCTCCTCTGATGCTCCTGTGATGCTCCACTGATGCTCCACTGATGCACCTCTGATGCTCCTCTGATGCTCCTCGGATGCTCCTCTGATGCTCCTCTGATGCTCCTCTGATGCTCCTCTGATGCTCCTCTGATGCTCCTCTGATGCTCCTCTGATGCTCCTCTGATGCTCCACTGATGCTCCTCTGATGCTCCTCTGATGCTCCACTGATGCTCCTCTGATGCTCCTCTGATGCTCCTCTGATGCTCCTCTGATGCTCCTCTGATGCTCCTCTGATGCTCCTCTGATGCTCCTCTGATGCTCCTCTGATGCTCCTCTGATGCTCCACTGATGCTCCTCTGATGCTCCTCTGATGCTCCTCTGATGGTCCTCTGATGCTCCTCTGATCCTCCTCTGATGCTCCTCTGATGCTCAACTGATGCTCCTCTGATGCTCCACATGATGCTCCTCTGTTGCTCCTCTGATGCTCCTCAGATGCTCCTCTGATGCTCCTCTGATGCTCTTCTGATGCTCCTCTGATGCTCCTCTGATGCTACACTGATGCTCCTCTGATGCTCCTCTGATGCTCCTCTGATGCTCCTCTGATGCTCCTCTGATGCTCCTCTGATCCTCCTCTGATGCTCCTCTGATGCTCCTCTGATGCTCCTCTGTTGCTCCTCTGATGCTCCTCTGATGCTCCTCTGATGCTCCTCTGATGCTCCACTGATGCTCCACTGATGCTCCTCTGATACTCCTCTGATGCTCCTCTGATGCTCCTCTGATGCTCCTCTGATGCTCCTCTGATGCTCCTCTGATGCTCCTCTGATGCTCCTCTGATGCTCCTCTGATGCTCCACTGATGCTCCTCTGATGCTCCTCTGATGCTCCTCTGATGCTCCTCTGATGCTCCTCTGATGCTCCACTGATGCTCCTCTGATGCTCCACTGATGCTCCTCTGATGCTCCTCTGATGCTCCTCTGATGCTACTCTGATGCTCCTCTGATGCTCATCTGATGCTCCTCTGATGCTCCTCTGATGCTCCTCTGTTGCTCCTCTGATGCTCCTCTGTTGCTCCTCTGATGCTCCTCTGATGCTCCTCTGATGCTCCTCTGATGCTCCTCTGATGCTCCTCTGATGCTACACTGATGCTCCTCTGATGCTCCTCTGATGCTCCTCTGATGCTCCTCTGACGCTCCTCTGAGGCTCCTCTGATGCTCCTCTGATGCTCCTCTGATGCTCCTCTGATGCTCCTCTGAGGCTCCTCTGAGGCTCCTCTGATGCTCCTCTGATGCTCCTCTGTTGCTCCTCTGATGCTCCTCTGATGCTCCTCTGATGCTCCTCTGATGCTCCTCTGATGCTCCTCTGATGCTCCTCTGATGCTCCTCTGATGCTCCTCTGATGCTCCTCTGATGCTCCTCCGAGGCTCCTCTGATGCTTCTCTGATGCTCCTCTGATGCTCCTCTGTTGCTCCTCTGATGCTCCTCTGTTGCTCCTCTGATGCTCCTCTGATGCTCCTCTGATGCTCCTCTGATGCTACACTGATGCTCCTCTGATGCTCCTCTGATGCTCCTCTGATGCTCCTCTGATGCTCCTCTGATGCTCCTCTGATGCTCCTCTGATGCTCCTCTGTTGCTCCTCTGATGCTCCTCTGATGCTCCTCTGATGCTCCTCTGATGCTCCACTGATGCTCCACTGATGCTCCTCTGATGCTCCTCTGATGCTCCTCTGATGCTCCTCTGATGCTCCTGCTCCTGCTCCTGCTCCTCTGATGCTCCTCTGATGCTCCTGCTCCTGTTCCTGCTCCTGCTCCTGCTCCTGCTCCTGCTCCTCTGATGCTCCTCTGATGCTCTTGCTCCTGCACCTGCTCCTGCTCCTGCTTCTGCTCCTGCACCTGCTCCTGCTCCTGCTCCTGCTCCTCTGTTGCTCCTCTGATGCTCCTCTGTTGCTCCTCTGATACTCCTCTGATGCTCCTCTGATGCTCCTCTGATGCTCCTCTGATGCTCCTCTGATGCTCCTCTGATGCTCCTCTGATGCTCCTCTGATGCTCCTCTGATGCTCCTCTGATGCTCCTCTGATGCTCCTCTGATGCTCCTCTGATACTCCTCTGATGCTCCTCTGATGCTCCTCTGATGCTCCACTGATGCTCCTCTGATGCTCCTCTGATGCTCCTCTGATGCTCCACTGATGCTCCTCTGATGCTCCTCTGATGCTCCACTGATGCTCCTCTGATGCTCCTCTGATGTTCCTCTGATGCTCCTGCTCCTGCTCCTGCTCCTGCTCCTGCTCCTCTGATGCTCCTCTGATGCTCCTGCTCCTGTTCCTGCTCCTGCTCCTGCTCCTGCTCCTGCTCCTCTGATGCTCCTCTGATGCTCTTGCTCCTGCACCTGCTCCAGCTCCTGCTTCTGCTCCTGCACCTGCTCCTGCTCCTGCTCCTGCTCCTCTGTTGCTCCTCTGATGCTCCTCTGTTGCTCCTCTGATGCTCCTCTGATGCTCCTCTGATGCTCCTCTGATGCTCCTCTGATGCTCCTCTGATGCTCCTCTGATGCTCCTCTGATGCTCCTCTGATGCTCCTCTGATGCTCCTCTGATGCTCCTCTGATGCTCCTCTGATGCTCCTCTGATGCTCCTCTGATGCTCCTCTGATCCTCCTCTGATGCTCCTCTGATGCTCCTCTGATGCTCCTCTGATGCTCCTCTGATGCTCCTCTGATGCTCCTCTGATGCTCCACTGATGCTCCTCTGATGCTCCTCTGATGCTCCACTGATGCTCCTCTGATGCTCCTCTGATGCTCCTCTGATGCTCCTCTGATGCTGCTCTGATGCTCCTCTGATGCTGCTCTGATGCTGCACTGATGCTCCTCTGATGCTCCTCTGATGCTCCTCTAATGCTCAGCTGATGCTCCTCTGATGCTCCACTGATGCTCCTCTGATGCTCCTCTGATGCTCCTCTGATGCTCCTCTGATGCTCCTCTGATGCTCCTCTGATGCTCCTCTGATGCTCCTCTGATGCTCCTCTGATGCTCCTCTGATGCCTCTCTGATGCTCCACTGATGCTCCTCTGATGCTCCTCTGATGCTCCTCTGATGCTCCTCTGATGCTCCTCTGATGCTCCTCTGATGCTCCTCTGATGCTCCTCCGATGCTCCTCTGATGCTTCTCTGATGCCTCTCTGATGCTCCTCTGTTGCTCCTCCGCTGTTGCTCCTCTGATGCTCCTCTGATGCTCCTCTGATGCTCCTCTGATGCTCCTCTGATGCTACACTGATGCTCCTCTGATGCTCCTCTGATGCTCCTCTGATGCTCCTCTGATGCTCCTCTGATGCTCCTCTGATGCTCCTCTGATGCTCCTCTGTTGCTCCTCTGATGCTCCTCTGATGCTCCTCTGATGCTCCTCTGATGCTCCTCTGATTCTCCTCTGATGCTCCTCTGATGCTCCTCTGATGCTCCTCTGATGCTCCTCTGATGCTCCTCTGATGCTCCTCTGATGCTCCTCTGATGCTCCTCTGATGCTCCACTGATGCTCCTCTGATGCTCCTCTGATGCTCCACTGATGCTCCTCTGATGCTCCTCTGATGCTCCTCTGATGCTCCTCTGATGCTCCTCTGATGCTCCTCTGATGCTCCTCTGATGCTCCTCTGATGCTCCTCTGATGCTCCTCTGATGATCCTCTGATGCTCCTCTGATGCTCCTCTGATGCTCCTCTGATGCTCCTCTGATGCTCCACTGATGCTCCTCTGATGCTCCACTGATGCTCCACTGATGCTCCTCTGATGCTCCACTGATGCTACTCTGATGCTCCTCTGATGCTCCTCTGATGCTCCTCTGATGCTCCTCTGATGCTCCTCTGTTGCTCCTCTGATGCTCCTCAGATGCTCCTCTGATGCTCCTCTGATGCTCCACTGATGCTCCACTCATGCTCCTCTGATGCTCCTCTGATGCTCCTCTGATGCTCCTCTGATGCTCCTCTGATGCTCCTCTAATGCTCCTCTGAGGCTCCTCTGAGGCTCCTCTGATGCTCCTCTGATGCTCCTCTGTTGCTCCTCTGATGCTCCTCTGATGCTCTTCTGATTCTCCTCTGATGCTCCTCTGATGGTCCTCTGATGCTCCTCTGATCCTCCTCTGATGCTCCTCTGATGCTCCTCTGATGCTCCTCTGATGCTCCTCTGATGCTCCTCTGATGCTCCTCTGACGCTCCTCTGAGGCTCCTCTGATGCTCCTCTGATGCTCCTCTGATGCTCCTCTGATGCTCCTCTGATGCTCCTCTGATGCTCCTCTGAGGCTCCTCTGAGGCTCCTCTGATGCTCCTCTGATGCTCCTCTGTTGCTCCTCTGATGCTCCTCTGATGCTCCTCTGATGCTCCTCTGATGCTCCTCTGATGCTCCTCTGATGCTCCTCTGATGCTCCTCTGAGGCTCCTCTGAGGCTCCTCTGATGCACCTCTGATGCTCCTCTGATGCTCCTCTGAGGCTCCTCTGATGCTCCTCTGATGCTCCTCTGATGCTCCTCTGATCCTCCTCCGATGCTCCTCTGAGGCTCCTCTGATGCTTCTCTGATGCTCCTCTGATGCTCCTCTGTTGCTCCTCTGATGCTCCTCTGTTGCTCCTCTGATGCTCCTCTGATGCTCCTCTGATGCTCTTCTGATGCTACACTGATGCTCCTCTGATGCTCCTCTGATGCTCCTCTGATGCTCCTCTGATGCTCCTCTGATGCTCCTCTGATGCTCCTCTGATGCTCCTCTGTTGCTCCTCTGATGCTCCTCTGATGCTCCTCTGATGCTCCTCTGATTCTCCACTGATGCTCCACTGATGCTCCTCTGATGCTCCTCTGATGCTCCTCTGATGCTCCTCTGATGCTCCTGCTCCTGCTCCTGCTCCTGCTCTTGCTCCTCTGATGCTGCTCTGATGCTCCTGCTCCTGTTCCTGCTCCTGCTCCTGCTCCTGCTCCTGCTCCTCTGATGCTCCTCTGATGCTCTTGCTCCTGCACCTGCTCCTGCTCCTGCTTCTGCTCCTGCACCTGCTCCTGCTCCTGCTCCTGCTCCTCTGTTGCTCCTCTGATGCTCCTCTGTTGCTCCTCTGATACTCCTCTGATGCTCCTCTGATGCTCCTCTGATGCTCCTCTGATGCTCCTCTGATGCTCCTCTGATGCTCCTCTGATGCTCCTCTGATGCTCCTCTGATGCTCCTCTGATGCTCCTCTGATGCTCCTCTGATGCTCCTCTGATGCTCCTCTGATCCTCCTCTGATGCTCCTCTGATGCTCCTCTGATGCTCCACTGATGCTCCTCTGATGCTCCTCTGATGCTCCTCTGATGCTCCTCTGATGCTCCTCTGATGCTCCTCTGATGCTCCACTGATGCTCCTCTGATGCTCCTCTGATGCTCCTCTGATGCTCCTTTGATGCTCCTCTGATGCTCCTCTGATGCTCCTCTGATGCTCCTCTGATGCTCCTCTGATGCTCCTCTGATGCTCCTCTGATGCTGCTCTGATGCTGCACTGATGCTCCTCTGATGCTCCTCTGATGCTCCTCTGATGCTCCTCTGATGCTCCTCTGATGCTCCACTGATGCTCCTCTGATGCTCCTCTGATGCTCCTCTGATGCTCCTCTGATGCTCATCTGATGCTCCTCTGATGCTCCTCTGATGCTCCTCTGATGCTCCTCTGATGCTCCTCTGATGCTCCTCTGATGCCTCTCTGATGCTCCACTGATGCTCCTCTGATGCTCCTCTGATGCTCCTCTGATGCTCCTCTGATGCTCCTCTGATGCTCCTCTGATGCTCCTCCGATGCTCCTCTGATGCTTCTCTGATGCTTCTCTGATGCTCCTCTGATGCTCCTCTGTTGCTCCTCTGATGCTCCTCTGATGCTCCTCTGATGCTCCTCTGATGCTACACTGATGCTCCTCTGATGCTCCTCTGATGCTCCTCTGATGCTCCTCTGATGCTCCTCTGATGCTCCTCTGATGCTCCTCTGATGCTCCTCTGTTGCTCCTCTGATGCTCCTCTGATGCTCCTCTGATGCTCCTCTGATGCTCCTCTGATTCTCCTCTGATGCTCCTCTGATGCTCCTCTGATGCTCCTCTGATGCTCCTCTGATGCTCCTCTGATGCTCCTCTGATGCTCCTCTGATGCTCCTCTGATGCTCCTCTGATGCTCCACTGATGCTCCTCTGATGCTCCTCTGATGCTCCACTGATGCTCCTCTGATGCTCCTCTGATGCTCCTCTGATGCTCCTCTGATGCTCCACTGATGCTCCTCTGATGCTCCTCTGATGCTCCTCTGATGCTCCTCTGATGCTCCTCTGATGCTCCTCTGATGCTCCTCTGATGCTCCACTGATGCTCCTCTGATGCTCCACTGATGCTCCACTGATGCTCCTCTGATGCTCCACTGATGCTCCTCTGATGCTCCTCTGATGCTCCTCTGATGCTCCTCTGATGCTCCTCTGATGCTCCTCTGTTGCTCCTCTGATGCTCCTCAGATGCTCCTCTGATGCTCCTCTGATGCTCCACTGATGCTCCTCTGATGCTCCTCTGATGCTCCTCTGATGCTCCTCTGATGCTCCTCTGATGCTCCTCTGATGCTCCTCTAATGCTCCTCTGAGGCTCCTCTGAGGCTCCTCTGATGCTCCTCTGATGCTCCTCTGTTGCTCCTCTGATGCTCCTCTGATGCTCTTCTGATTCTCCTCTGATGCTCCTCTGATGGTCCTCTGATGCTCCTCTGATCCTCCTCTGATGCTCCTCTGATGCTCCTCTGATGCTCCTCTGATGCTCCTCTGATGCTCCTCTGATGCTCCTCTGACGCTCCTCTGAGGCTCCTCTGATGCTCCTCTGATGCTCCTCTGATGCTCCTCTGATGCTCCTCTGATGCTCCTCTGATGCTCCTCTGAGGCTCCTCTGAGGCTCCTCTGATGCTCCTCTGATGCTCCTCTGATGCTCCACATGATGCTCCTCTGTTGCTCCTCTGATGCTCCTCAGATGCTCCTCTGATGCTCCTCTGATGCTCTTCTGATGCTCCTCTGATGCTCCTCTGATGCTACACTGATGCTCCTCTGATGCTCCTCTGATGCTCCTCTGATGCTCCTCTGATGCTCCTCTGATGCTCCTCTGATCCTCCTCTGATGCTCCTCTGATGCTCCTCTGATGCTCCTCTGTTGCTCCTCTGATGCTCCTCTGATGCTCCTCTGATGCTCCTCTGATGCTCCACTGATGCTCCACTGATGCTCCTCTGATACTCCTCTGATGCTCCTCTGATGCTCCTCTGATGCTCCTCTGATGCTCCTCTGATGCTCCTCTGATGCTCCTCTGATGCTCCTCTGATGCTCCACTGATGCTCCTCTGATGCTCCTCTGATGCTCCTCTGATGCTCCTCTGATGCTCCACTGATGCTCCTCTGATGCTCCACTGATGCTCCTCTGATGCTCCTCTGATGCTCATCTGATGCTACTCTGATGCTCCTCTGATGCTCATCTGATGCTCCTCTGATGCTCCTCTGATGCTCCTCTGTTGCTCCTCTGATGCTCCTCTGTTGCTCCTCTGATGCTCCTCTGATGCTCCTCTGATGCTCCTCTGATGCTCCTCTGATGCTCCTCTGATGCTACACTGATGCTCCTCTGATGCTCCTCTGATGCTCCTCTGATGCTCCTCTGACGCTCCTCTGAGGCTCCTCTGATGCTCCTCTGATGCTCCTCTGATGCTCCTCTGATGCTCCTCTGAGGCTCCTCTGAGGCTCCTCTGATGCTCCTCTGATGCTCCTCTGTTGCTCCTCTGATGCTCCTCTGATGCTCCTCTGATGCTCCTCTGATGCTCCTCTGATGCTCCTCTGATGCTCCTCTGATGCTCCTCTGATGCTCCTCTGATGCTCCTCTGATGCTCCTCCGAGGCTCCTCTGATGCTTCTCTGATGCTCCTCTGATGCTCCTCTGTTGCTCCTCTGATGCTCCTCTGTTGCTCCTCTGATGCTCCTCTGATGCTCCTCTGATGCTCCTCTGATGCTACACTGATGCTCCTCTGATGCTCCTCTGATGCTCGTCTGATGCTCCTCTGATGCTCCTCTGATGCTCCTCTGATGCTCCTCTGATGCTCCTCTGTTGCTCCTCTGATGCTCCTCTGATGCTCCTCTGATGCTCCTCTGATGCTCCACTGATGCTCCACTGATGCTCCTCTGATGCTCCTCTGATGCTCCTCTGATGCTCCTCTGATGCTCCTGCTCCTGCTCCTGCTCCTGCTCCTGCTCCTCTGATGCTCCTCTGATGCTCCTGCTCCTGTTCCTGCTCCTGCTCCTGCTCCTGCTCCTGCTCCTCTGATGCTCCTCTGATGCTCTTGCTCCTGCACCTGCTCCTGCTCCTGCTTCTGCTCCTGCACCTGCTCCTGCTCCTGCTCCTGCTCCTCTGTTGCTCCTCTGATGCTCCTCTGTTGCTCCTCTGATACTCCTCTGATGCTCCTCTGATGCTCCTCTGATGCTCCTCTGATGCTCCTCTGATGCTCCTCTGATGCTCCTCTGATGCTCCTCTGATGCTCCTCTGATGCTCCTCTGATGCTCCTCTGATGCTCCTCTGATGCTCCTCTGATACTCCTCTGATGCTCCTCTGATGCTCCTCTGATGCTCCACTGATGCTCCTCTGATGCTCCTCTGATGCTCCTCTGATGCTCCACTGATGCTCCTCTGATGCTCCTCTGATGCTCCACTGATGCTCCTCTGATGCTCCTCTGATGTTCCTCTGATGCTCCTGCTCCTGCTCCTGCTCCTGCTCCTGCTCCTCTGATGCTCCTCTGATGCTCCTGCTCCTGTTCCTGCTCCTGCTCCTGCTCCTGCTCCCTCTCCTCTGATGCTCCTCTGATGCTCTTGCTCCTGCACCTGCTCCAGCTCCTGCTTCTGCTCCTGCACCTGCTCCTGCTCCTGCTCCTGCTCCTCTGTTGCTCCTCTGATGCTCCTCTGTTGCTCCTCTGATGCTCCTCTGATGCTCCTCTGATGCTCCTCTGATGCTCCTCTGATGCTCCTCTGATGCTCCTCTGATGCTCCTCTGATGCTCCTCTGATGCTCCTCTGATGCTCCTCTGATGCTCCTCTGATGCTCCTCTGATGCTCCTCTGATGCTCCTCTGATCCTCCTCTGATGCTCCTCTGATGCTCCTCTGATGCTCCTCTGATGCTCCTCTGATGCTCCTCTGATGCTCCTCTGATGCTCCACTGATGCTCCTCTGATGCTCCTCTGATGCTCCACTGATGCTCCTCTGATGCTCCTCTGATGCTCCTCTGATGCTCCTCTGATGCTCCTCTGATGCTGCTCTGATGCTCCTCTGATGCTGCTCTGATGCTGCACTGATGCTCCTCTGATGCTCCTCTGATGCTCCTCTGATGCTCAGCTGATGCTCCTCTGATGCTCCACTGATGCTCCTCTGATGCTCCTCTGATGCTCCTCTGATGCTCCTCTGATGCTCCTCTGATGCTCCTCTGATGCTCCTCTGATGCTCCTCTGATGCTCCTCTGATGCTCCTCTGATGCCTCTCTGATGCTCCACTGATGCTCCTCTGATGCTCCTCTGATGCTCCTCTGATGCTCCTCTGATGCTCCTCTGATGCTCCTCTGATGCTCCTCTGATGCTCCTCCGATGCTCCTCTGATGCTTCTCTGATGCCTCTCTGATGCTCCTCTGTTGCTCCTCCGCTGTTGCTCCTCTGATGCTCCTCTGATGCTCCTCTGATGCTCCTCTGATGCTCCTCTGATGCTACACTGATGCTCCTCTGATGCTCCTCTGATGCTCCTCTGATGCTCCTCTGATGCTCCTCTGATGCTCCTCTGATGCTCCTCTGATGCTCCTCTGTTGCTCCTCTGATGCTCCTCTGATGCTCCTCTGATGCTCCTCTGATGCTCCTCTGATTCTCCTCTGATGCTCCTCTGATGCTCCTCTGATGCTCCTCTGATGCTCCTCTGATGCTCCTCTGATGCTCCTCTGATGCTCCTCTGATGCTCCACTGATGCTCCTCTGATGCTCCTCTGATGCTCCACTGATGCTCCTCTGATGCTCCTCTGATGCTCCTCTGATGCTCCTCTGATGCTCCTCTGATGCTCCTCTGATGCTCCTCTGATGCTCCTCTGATGCTCCTCTGATGCTCCTCTGATGATCCTCTGATGCTCCTCTGATGCTCCTCTGATGCTCCTCTGATGCTCCTCTGATGCTCCACTGATGCTCCTCTGATGCTCCACTGATGCTCCACTGATGCTCCTCTGATGCTCCACTGATGCTACTCTGATGCTCCTCTGATGCTCCTCTGATGCTCCTCTGATGCTCCTCTGTTGCTCCTCTGATGCTCCTCAGATGCTCCTCTGATGCTCCTCTGATGCTCCACTGATGCTCCACTCATGCTCCTCTGATGCTCCTCTGATGCTCCTCTGATGCTCCTCTGATGCTCCTCTGATGCTCCTCTAATGCTCCTCTGAGGCTCCTCTGAGGCTCCTCTGATGCTCCTCTGATGCTCCTCTGTTGCTCCTCTGATGCTCCTCTGATGCTCTTCTGATTCTCCTCTGATGCTCCTCTGATGGTCCTCTGATGCTCCTCTGATCCTCCTCTGATGCTCCTCTGATGCTCCTCTGATGCTCCTCTGATGCTCCTCTGATGCTCCTCTGATGCTCCTCTGACGCTCCTCTGAGGCTCCTCTGATGCTCCTCTGATGCTCCTCTGATGCTCCTCTGATGCTCCTCTGATGCTCCTCTGATGCTCCTCTGAGGCTCCTCTGAGGCTCCTCTGATGCTCCTCTGATGCTCCTCTGTTGCTCCTCTGATGCTCCTCTGATGCTCCTCTGATGCTCCTCTGATGCTCCTCTGATGCTCCTCTGATGCTCCTCTGATGCTCCTCTGATGCTCCTCTGAGGCTCCTCTGAGGCTCCTCTGATGCACCTCTGATGCTCCTCTGATGCTCCTCTGAGGCTCCTCTGATGCTCCTCTGATGCTCCTCTGATGCTCCTCTGATCCTCCTCCGATGCTCCTCTGAGGCTCCTCTGATGCTTCTCTGATGCTCCTCTGATGCTCCTCTGTTGCTCCTCTGATGCTCCTCTGTTGCTCCTCTGATGCTCCTCTGATGCTCCTCTGATGCTCTTCTGATGCTACACTGATGCTCCTCTGATGCTCCTCTGATGCTCCTCTGATGCTCCTCTGATGCTCCTCTGATGCTCCTCTGATGCTCCTCTGATGCTCCTCTGTTGCTCCTCTGATGCTCCTCTGATGCTCCTCTGATGCTCCTCTGATTCTCCACTGATGCTCCACTGATGCTCCTCTGATGCTCCTCTGATGCTCCTCTGATGCTCCTCTGATGCTCCTGCTCCTGCTCCTGCTCCTGCTCTTGCTCCTCTGATGCTGCTCTGATGCTCCTGCTCCTGTTCCTGCTCCTGCTCCTGCTCCTGCTCCTGCTCCTCTGATGCTCCTCTGATGCTCTTGCTCCTGCACCTGCTCCTGCTCCTGCTTCTGCTCCTGCACCTGCTCCTGCTCCTGCTCCTGCTCCTGCTCCTGCTCCACTGATGCTCCTCTGATGCTCCTCTGATGCTCCTCTGATGCTCCTCTGATGCTCCTCTGATGCTCCACTGATGCTCCTCTGATGCTCCTCTGATGCTCCTCTGATGCTCCTTTGATGCTCCTCTGATGCTCCTCTGATGCTCCTCTGATGCTCCTCTGATGCTCCTCTGATGCTCCTCTGATGCTCCTCTGATGCTGCTCTGATGCTGCACTGATGCTCCTCTGATGCTCCTCTGATGCTCCTCTGATGCTCCTCTGATGCTCCTCTGATGCTCCACTGATGCTCCTCTGATGCTCCTCTGATGCTCCTCTGATGCTCCTCTGATGCTCATCTGATGCTCCTCTGATGCTCCTCTGATGCTCCTCTGATGCTCCTCTGATGCTCCTCTGATGCTCCTCTGATGCCTCTCTGATGCTCCACTGATGCTCCTCTGATGCTCCTCTGATGCTCCTCTGATGCTCCTCTGATGCTCCTCTGATGCTCCTCTGATGCTCCTCCGATGCTCCTCTGATGCTTCTCTGATGCTTCTCTGATGCTCCTCTGATGCTCCTCTGTTGCTCCTCTGATGCTCCTCTGATGCTCCTCTGATGCTCCTCTGATGCTACACTGATGCTCCTCTGATGCTCCTCTGATGCTCCTCTGATGCTCCTCTGATGCTCCTCTGATGCTCCTCTGATGCTCCTCTGATGCTCCTCTGTTGCTCCTCTGATGCTCCTCTGATGCTCCTCTGATGCTCCTCTGATGCTCCTCTGATTCTCCTCTGATGCTCCTCTGATGCTCCTCTGATGCTCCTCTGATGCTCCTCTGATGCTCCTCTGATGCTCCTCTGATGCTCCTCTGATGCTCCTCAGATGCTCCTCTGATGCTCCTCTGATGCTCTTCTGATGCTCCTCTGATGCTCCTCTGATGCTACACTGATGCTCCTCTGATGCTCCTCTGATGCTCCTCTGATGCTCCTCTGATGCTCCTCTGATGCTCCTCTGATCCTCCTCTGATGTTCCTCTGATGCTCCTCTGATGCTCCTCTGTTGCTCCTCTGATGCTCCTCTGATGCTCCTCTGAGTCTCCTCTGATGCTCCTCTGATGCTCCTCTGTTGCTCCTCTGATGCTCCTCTGATGCTCCTCTGATTCTCCTCTGATGCTCCTCTGATGGTCCTCTGATGCTCCTCTGATCCTCCTCTGATGCTCCTCTGATGCTCCTCTGATGCTCCTCTGTTGCTCCTCTGATGCTCCTCTGATGCTCCTCTGATGCTCCTCTGATGCTCCACTGATGCTCCACTGATGCTCCTCTGATGCTCCACTGATGCGACTCTGATGCTCCTCTGATGCTCCTCTGATGCTCCTCTGATGCTCCTCTGATGCTCCTCTGTTGCTCCTCTGATGCTCCTCTGTTGCTCCTCTGATGCTCCTCTGATGCTCATCTGATGCTCCTCTGATGCTCCTCTGATGCTCCTCTGATGCTACACTGATGCTCCTCTGATGCTCCTCTGATGCTCCTCTGATGCTCCTCTGATGCTCCTCTGTTGCTCCTCTGATGCTCCTCTGATGCTCCTCTGATGCTCCTCTGATGCTCCTCTGATGCTCCTCTGATGCTCCTCTGATGCTACACTGATGCTCCTCTGATGCTCCTCTGATGCTCCTCTGATGCTCCTCTGATGCTCCTCTGATGCTCCTCTGATGCTCCTCTGATGCTCCTCTGATGCTCCTCTGATGCTCCTCTGATGCTCCTCTGATGCTCCTCTGATGCTGCTCTGATGCTCCACTGATGCTCCTCTGATGCTCCTCTGATGCTCCTCTGATGCTCCTCTGATGCTCCTCTGATGCTCCTCTGATGCTCCTCTGATGCTGCTCCGATGCTCCTCTGAGGCTCCTCTGATGCTTCTCTGATGCTCCTCTGATGCTCCTCTATTGCTCCTCTGATGCTCCTCTGTTGCTCCTCTGATGCTCCTCCGATGCTCCTCTGATGCTCCTCTGATGCTCCTCTGAGCTACACTGATGCTCCTCTGATGCTCCTCTCATGCTCCTCTGATGCTCCTCTGATGCTCCTCTGTTGCTCCTCTGATGCTCCTCTGATGCTCCTCTGATGCTCCTGTGATGCTCCACTGATGCTCCACTGATGCACCTCTGATGCTCCTCTGATGCTCCTCGGATGCTCCTCTGATGCTCCTCTGATGCTCCTCTGATGCTCCTCTGATGCTCCTCTGATGCTCCTCTGATGCTCCTCTGATGCTCCTCTGATGCTCCACTGATGCTCCTCTGATGCTCCTCTGATGCTCCACTGATGCTCCTCTGATGCTCCTCTGATGCTCCTCTGATGCTCCTCTGATGCTCCTCTGATGCTCCTCTGATGCTCCTCTGATGCTCCTCTGATGCTCCTCTGATGCTCCTCTGATGCTCCACTGATGCTCCTCTGATGCTCCTCTGATGCTCCTCTGATGGTCCTCTGATGCTCCTCTGATCCTCCTCTGATGCTCCTCTGATGCTCAACTGATGCTCCTCTGATGCTCCACATGATGCTCCTCTGTTGCTCCTCTGATGCTCCTCAGATGCTCCTCTGATGCTCCTCTGATGCTCTTCTGATGCTCCTCTGATGCTCCTCTGATGCTACACTGATGCTCCTCTGATGCTCCTCTGATGCTCCTCTGATGCTCCTCTGATGCTCCTCTGATGCTCCTCTGATCCTCCTCTGATGCTCCTCTGATGCTCCTCTGATGCTCCTCTGTTGCTCCTCTGATGCTCCTCTGATGCTCCTCTGATGCTCCTCTGATGCTCCACTGATGCTCCACTGATGCTCCTCTGATACTCCTCTGATGCTCCTCTGATGCTCCTCTGATGCTCCTCTGATGCTCCTCTGATGCTCCTCTGATGCTCCTCTGATGCTCCTCTGATGCTCCACTGATGCTCCTCTGATGCTCCTCTGATGCTCCTCTGATGCTCCTCTGATGCTCCTCTGATGCTCCACTGATGCTCCTCTGATGCTCCACTGATGCTCCTCTGATGCTCCTCTGATGCTCCTCTGATGCTACTCTGATGCTCCTCTGATGCTCATCTGATGCTCCTCTGATGCTCCTCTGATGCTCCTCTGTTGCTCCTCTGATGCTCCTCTGTTGCTCCTCTGATGCTCCTCTGATGCTCCTCTGATGCTCCTCTGATGCTCCTCTGATGCTCCTCTGATGCTACACTGATGCTCCTCTGATGCTCCTCTGATGCTCCTCTGATGCACCTGCTCCTGCTCCTCTGATGCTCCTCTGATGCTCCTCTGATGCTCCTCTGATGCTCCTCTGTTGCTCCTCTGATGCTCCTCTGATGCTCCTCTGATGCTCCTCTGATGCTCCTCTGATGCTCCTCTGATGCTCCTCTGATGCTCCTCTGATGCTCCTCTGATGCTCCACTGATGCTCCTCTGATGCTCCTCTGATGCTCCTCTGATGCTCCTCTGATGCTCCTCAGATGCTCCTCTGATGCTCCTCTGATTCTCCACTGATGCTCCTCTGATGCTCCTCTGATGCTACACTGATGCTCCTCTGATGCTCCTCTGATGCTCCTCTGATGCTCCTCTGATGCTCCTCTGATGCTCCTCTGATGCTCCTCTGATGCTCCACTGATGCTCCTCTGATGCTCCTCTGATGCTCCTCTGATGCTCCTCTGATGCTCCTCTGATGCTCCACTGATGCTCCTCTGATGCTCCACTGATGCTCCTCTGATGCTCCTCTGATGCTCCTCTGATGCTACTCTGATGCTCCTCTGATGCTCATCTGATGCTCCTCTGATGCTCCTCTGATGCTCCTCTGTTGCTCCTCTGATGCTCCTCTGTTGCTCCTCTGATGCTCCTCTGATGCTCCTCTGATGCTCCTCTGATGCTCCTCTGATGCTCCTCTGATGCTACACTGATGCTCCTCTGATGCTCCTCTGATGCTCCTCTGATGCACCTGCTCCTGCACCTGCTCCTGCTCCTCTGATGCTCCTCTGATGCTCCTCTGATGCTCCTCTGATGCTCCTCTGTTGCTCCTCTGATGCTCCTCTAATGCTCCTCTGATGCTACTCTGATGCTCCTCTGATGCTCCTCTGATGCTCCTCTGATGCTCCTCTGATGCTCCTCTGATGCTCCTCTGATGCTCCACTGATGCGACTCTGATGCTCCTCTGATGCTCCTCTGATGCTCCTCTGATGCTCCTCTGATGCTCCTCTGTTGCTCCTCTGATGCTCCTCTGTTGCTCCTCTGATGCTCCTCTGATGCTCCTCTGATGCTCCTCTGATGCTCCTCTGATGCTACACTGATGCTCCTCTGATGCTCCTCTGATGCTCCTCTGATGCTCCTCTGATGCTCCTCTGTTGCTCCTCTGATGCTCCTCTGATGCTCCTCTGATGCTCCTCTGATGCTCCTCTGATGCTCCTCTGTTGCTCCTCTGATGCTCCTCTGATGCTCCTCTGATGCTCCTCTGATGCTCCTCTGATGCTCCTCTGATGCTCCTCTGATGCTCCTCTGATGCTCCTCTGATGCTCCTCTGATGCTCCACTGATGCTCCTCTGATGCTCCTCTGATGCTCCTCTGATGCTCCTCTGATGCTCCTCTGATGCTCCACTGATGCTCCTCTGATGCTCCACTGATGCTCCTCTGATGCTCCTCTGATGCTCCTCTGATGCTACTCTGATGCTCCTCTGATGCTCATCTGATGCTCCTCTGATGCTCCTCTGATGCTCCTCTGTTGCTCCTCTGATGCTCCTCTGATGCTCTTCTGATTCTCCTCTGATGCTCCTCTGATGGTCCTCTGATGCTCCTCTGATCCTCCTCTGATGCTCCTCTGATGCTCCTCTGATGCTCCTCTGATGCTCCTCTGATGCTCCTCTGATGCTCCTCTGACGCTCCTCTGAGGCTCCTCTGATGCTCCTCTGATGCTCCTCTGATGCTCCTCTGATGCTCCTCTGATGCTCCTCTGATGCTCCTCTGAGGCTCCTCTGAGGCTCCTCTGATGCTCCTCTGATGCTCCTCTGTTGCTCCTCTGATGCTCCTCTGATGCTCCTCTGATGCTCCTCTGATGCTCCTCTGATGCTCCTCTGATGCTCCTCTGATGCTCCTCTGAGGCTCCTCTGAGGCTCCTCTGATGCTCCTCTGATGCTCCTCTGATGCTCCTCTGATGCTCCTCTGATGCTCCTCTGATGCTCCTCTGATGCTCCTCTGATCCTCCTCCGATGCTCCTCTGAGGCTCCTCTGATGCTTCTCTGATGCTCCTCTGATGCTCCTCTGTTGCTCCTCTGATGCTCCTCTGTTGCTCCTCTGATGCTCCTCTGATGCTCCTCTGATGCTCCTCTGATGCTCCTCTGATCCTCCTCCGATGCTCCTCTGAGGCTCCTCTGATGCTTCTCTGATGCTCCTCTGATGCTCCTCTGTTGCTCCTCTGATGCTCCTCTGTTGCTCCTCTGATGCTCCTCTGATGCTCCTCTGATGCTCCTCTGATGCTCCTCTGATGCTCCTCTGATGCTCCTCTGATGCTCCTCTGATGCTCCTCTGATTCTCCTCTGATGCTCCTCTGATGCTCCTCTGATGCTCCTCTGATGCTCCTCTGATGCTCCTCTGACGCTCCTCTGACGCTCCTCTGAGGCTCCTCTGATGCTCCTCTGATGCTCCTCTGATGCTCCTCTGATGCTCCTCCGATGCTCCTCTGAGGCTCCTCTGATGCTTCTCTGATGCTCCTCTGATGCTCCTCTGTTGCTCATCTGATGCTCCTCTGTTGCTCCTCTGATGCTCCTCTGATGCTCCTCTGATGCTCCTCTGATGCTCCTCTGATGCTACACTGATGCTCCTCTGATGCTCCTCTGATGCTCCTCTGATGCTCCTCTGATGCTCCTCTGTTGCTCCTCTGATGCTCCTCTGATGCTCCTCTGATGCTCCTCTGATGCTCCACTGATGCTCCACTGATGCTCCTCTGATGCTCCTCTGATGCTCCTCTGATGCTCCTCTGATGCTCCTCTGATGCTCCTCTGATGCTCCTCTGATGCTCCTCTGATGCTCCTCTGATGCTCCTCTGATGCTCCTCTGATGCTCCTGCTCCTGCTCCTGCTCCTGCTCCTGCTCCTCTGATGCTCCTCTGATGCTCCTGCTCCTGTTCCTGCTCCTGCTCCTGCTCCTGCTCCTGCTCCTCTGATGCTCCTCTGATGCTCTTGCTCCTGCACCTGCTCCTGCTCCTGCTTCTGCTCCTGCACCTGCTCCTGCTCCTGCTCCTGCTCCTGCTCCTGCTCCTCTGATGCTCCTCTGTTGCTCCTGCTCCTGTTCCTGCTCCTGCTCCTGCTCCTGCTCCTGCTCCTCTGATGCTCCTCTGATGCTCTTGCTCCTGCACCTGCTCCTGCTCCTGCTTCTGCTCCTGCACCTGCTCCTGCTTCAGCTCCTGCACCTGCTCCGGCTTCTGCTCCTGCACCTGCTCCTGCTCCTCTGATGCTCCTCTGATGCTCCTCTGTTGCTCCTCTGATGCTCCTCTGATGCTCCACTGATGCACCTCTGATGCTCCTCTGATGCTCCTCTGATGCTCCTCTGATTCTCCTCTGATGCTCCTCTGATGCTCCTCTGATGCTCCTCTGATGCTCCTCTGATGCTCCTCTGATGCTCCTCTGATGCTCCTCTGATGCTCCTCTGATGCTCCTCTGATGCTCCTCTGATGCTCCTTCTCCTGCTCCTGCTCCTGCTCCTGCTCCTCTGATGCTCCTCTGATGCTCCTGCTCCTGTTCCTGCTCCTGCTCCTGCTCCTGCTCCTGCTCCTCTGATGCGCCTCTGATGCTATTGCTCCTGCACCTGCTCCTGCTCCTGCTTCTGCTCCTGCACCTGCTCCTGCTCCTGCTCCTGCTCCTGCTCCTGCTCCTCTGATGCTCCTCTGTTGCTCCTGCTCCTGTTCCTGCTCCTGCTCCTGCTCCTGCTCCTGCTCCTCTGATGTTCCTCTGATGCTCTTGCTCCTGCACCTGCTCCTGCTCCTGCTTCTGCTCCTGCACCTGCTCCTGCTTCTGCTCCTGCACCTGCTCCTGCTCCTGCTCCTGCTCCTCTGTTGCTCCTCTGATGCTCCTCTGATGCTCCTCTGATGCTCCTCTGATGCTCCTCTGATGCTCCTCTGATGCTCCTCTGATGCTCCTCTGATGCTCCTCTGATTCTCTTCTGATGCTCCTCTGATGCTCCTCTGATGCTCCTCTGATGCTCCTCTGATGCTCCTCTGATGCTCCTCTGACGCTCCTCTGAGGCTCCTCTGATGCTCCTCTGATGCTCCTCTGATGCTCCTCTGATGCTCCTCTGATGCTCCTCTGATGCTCCTCTGATGATCCTCTGAGGCTCCTCTGAGGCTCCTCTGATGCTCCTCTGATGCTCCTCTGTTGCTCCTCTGATGCTCCTCTGATGCTCCTCTGATGCTCCTCTGATGCTCCTCTGATGCTCCTCTGATGCTCCTCTGATGCTCCTCTGATGCTCCTCTGAGGCTCCTCTGAGGCTCCTCTGATGCTCCTCTGATGCTCCTCTGATGCTCCTCTGATGCTCCTCTGACGCTCCTCTGAGGCTCCTCTGATGCTCCTCTGATGCTCCTCTGATGCTCCTCTGATGCTCCTCTGATGCTCCTCTGATGCTCCTCTGATGATCCTCTGAGGCTCCTCTGAGGCTCCTCTGATGCTCCTCTGATGCTCCTCTGTTGCTCCTCTGATGCTCCTCTGATGCTCCTCTGATGCTCCTCTGATGCTCCTCTGATGCTCCTCTGATGCTCCTCTGATGCTCCTCTGATGCTCCTCTGAGGCTCCTCTGAGGCTCCTCTGATGCTCCTCTGATGCTCCTCTGATGCTCCTCTGATGCTCCTCTGATGCTCCTCTGATGCTCCTCCGATGCTCCTCTGAGGCTCCTCTGATGCTTCTCTGATGCTCCTCTGATGCTCCTCTGTTGCTCCTCTGATGCTCCTCTGTTGCTCCTCTGATACTCCTCTGATGCTCCTCTGATGCTCCTCTGATGCTCCTCTGATGCTACACTGATGCTCCTCTGATGCTCCTCTGATGCTCCTCTGATGCTCCTCTGATGCTCCTCTGATGCTCCTCTGATGCTCCTCTGTTGCTCCTCTGATGCTCCTCTGATGCTCCTCTGATGCTCCTCTGATGCTCCACTGATGCTCCACTGATGCTCCTCTGATGCTCCTCTGATGCTCCTCTGATGCTCCTCTGATGCTCCTCTGATGCTCCTCTGATGCTCCTCTGATGCTCCTCTGATGCTCCTCTGATGCTCCTGCTCCTGCTCCTGCTCCTGCTCCTCTGATGCTCCTCTGATGCTCCTGCTCCTGTTCCTGCTCCTGCTCCTGCTCCTGCTCCTGCTCCTCTGATGCTCCTCTGATGCTCTTGCTCCTGCACCTACTCCTGCTCCTGCTTCTGCTCCTGCACCTGCTCCTGCTCCTGCTCCTGCTCCTGCTCCTGCACCTCTGATGCTCCTCTGTTGCTCCTGCTCCTGTTCCTGCTCCTGCTCCTGCTCCTGCTCCTGCTCCTCTGATGCTCCTCTGATGCTCTTGCTCCTGCACCTGCTCCAGCTCCTGCTTCTGCTCCTGCACCTGCTCCTGCTTCTGCTCCTGCACCTGCTCCTGCTTCTGCTCCTGCACCTGCTCCTGCTCCTCTGATGCTCCTCTGATGCTCCTCTGTTGCTCCTCTGATGCTCCTCTGATGCTCCTCTGATGCTCCTCTGATGCTCCACTGATGCTCCACTGATGCACCTCTGATGCTCCTCTGATGCTCCTCTGATGCTCCTCTGATGCTCCTCTGATTCTCCTCTGATGCTCCTCTGATGCTCCTCTGATGCTCCTCTGATGCTCCTCTGATGCTCCTCTGATGCTCCTCTGATGCTCCACTGATGCTCCTCTGATGCTCCTCTGATGCTCCACTGATGCTCCTCTGATGCTCCTCTGATGCTCCTCTGATGCTCCTCTGATGCTCCTCTGATGCTCCTCTGATGCTCCTCTGATGCTCCTCTGATGCTCCTCTGATGCTCCTCTGATGCTCCTCTGATGCTCCTCTGATGCTCCACTGATGCTCCTCTGATGCTCCTCTGATGCTCCTCTGATGCTCCTCTGATGCTCCACTGATGCTCCTCTGATGCTCCACTGATGCTCCACTGATGCTCCTCTGATGCTCCACTGATGCTACTCTGATGCTCCTCTGATGCTCCTCTGATGCTCCTCTGATGCTCCTCTGATGCTCCTCTGTTGCTCCTCTGATGCTCCTCAGATGCTCCTCTGATGCTCCTCTGATGCTCCACTGATGCTCCACTGATGCTCCTCTGATGCTCCTCTGATGCTCCTCTGATGCTCCTCTGATGCTCCTCTGATGCTCCTCTAATGCTCCTCTGAGGCTCCTCTGAGGCTCCTCTGATGCTCCTCTGATGCTCCTCTGTTGCTCCTCTGATGCTCCTCTGATGCTCTTCTGATTCTCCTCTGATGCTCCTCTGATGGTCCTCTGATGCTCCTCTGATCCTCCTCTGATGCTCCTCTGATGCTCCTCTGATGCTCCTCTGATGCTCCTCTGATGCTCCTCTGATGCTCCTCTGACGCTCCTCTGAGGCTCCTCTGATGCTCCTCTGATGCTCCTCTGATGCTCCTCTGATGCTCCTCTCATGCTCCTCTGATGCTCCTCTGAGGCTCCTCTGAGGCTCCTCTGATGCTCCTCTGATGCTCCTCTGTTGCTCCTCTGATGCTCCTCTGATGCTCCTCTGATGCTCCTCTGATGCTCCTCTGATGCTCCTCTGATGCTCCTCTGATGCTCCTCTGATGCTCCTCTGAGGCTCCTCTGAGGCTCCTCTGATGCTCCTCTGATGCTCCTCTGATGCTCCTCTGATGCTCCTCTGATGCTCCTCTGATGCTCCTCTGATGCTCCTCTGATCCTCCTCCGATGCTCCTCTGAGGCTCCTCTGATGCTTCTCTGATGCTCCTCTGATGCTCCTCTGATGCTCCTCTGATGCTACACTGATGCTCCTCTGATGCTCCTCTGATGCTCCTCTGATGCTCCTCTGATGCTCCTCTGATGCTCCTCTGATGCTCCTCTGATGCTCCTCTGTTGCTCCTCTGATGCTCCTCTGATGCTCCTCTGATGCTCCTCTGATGCTCCACTGATGCTCCACTGATGCTCCTCTGATGCTCCTCTGATGCTCCTCTGATGCTCCTCTGATGCTCCTTCTCCTGCTCCTGCTCCTGCTCCTGCTCCTCTGATGCTCCTCTGATGCTCCTGCTCCTGTTCCTGCTCCTGCTCCTGCTCCTGCTCCTGCTCCTCTGATGCTCCTCTGATGCTCTTGCTCCTGCACCTGCTCCTGCACCTGCTCCTGCTCCTGCTTCTGCTCCTGCACCTGCTCCTGCTCCTGCTCCTGCTCCTCTGTTGCTCCTCTGATGCTCCTCTGATGCTCCTCTGTTGCTCCTCTGATGCTCCTCTGATGCTCCTCTGATGCTCCTCTGATGCTCCTCTGATGCTCCTCTGATGCTCCTCTGATGCTCCTCTGATGCTCCTCTGATGCTCCTCTGATGCTCCTCTGATGCTCCTCTGATGCTCCTCTGATCCTCCTCTGATGCTCCTCTGATGCTCCTCTGATGCTCCTCTGATGCTCCTCTGATGCTCCTCTGATGCTCCACTGATGCTCCTCTGATGCTCCTCTGATGCTCCACTGATGCTCCTCTGATGCTCCTCTGATGCTCCTCTGATACTCCTCTGATGCTCCTCTGATGCTCCTCTGATGCTCCTCTGATGCTCCTCTGATGCTCCTCTGATGCTGCTCTGATGCTCCTCTGATGCTGCTCTGATGCTGCACTGATGCTCCTCTGATGCTCCTCTGATGCTCCTCTGATGCTCCTCTGATGCTCCTCTGATGCTCCACTGATGCTCCTCTGATGCTCCTCTGATGCTCCTCTGATGCTCCTCTGATGCTCCTCTGATGCTCCTCTGATGCTCCTCTGATGCTCCTCTGATGCTCCTCTGATGCCTCTCTGATGCTCCACTGATGCTCCTCTGATGCTCCTCTGATGCTCCTCTGATGCTCCTCTGATGCTCCTCTGATGCTCCTCTGATGCTCCTCCGATGGTCCTCTGATGCTTCTCTGATGCCTCTCTGATGCTCCTCTGTTGCTCCTCCACTGTTGCTCCTCTGATGCTCCTCTGATGCTCCTCTGATGCTCCTCTGATGCTCCTCTGATGCTACACTGATGCTCCTCTGATGCTCCTCTGATGCTCCTCTGATGCTCCTCTGATGCTCCTCTGATGCTCCTCTGATGCTCCTCTGATGCTCCTCTGTTGCTCCTCTGATGCTCCTCTGATGCTCCTCTGATGCTTCTCTGATGCTCCTATGATTCTCCTCTGATGCTCCTCTGATGCTCCTCTGATGCTCCTCTGATGCTCCTCTGATGCTCCTCTGTTGCTCCTCTGATGCTCCTCTGATGCTCCTCTGATGCTCCACTGATGCTCCTCTGATGCTCCTCTGATGCTCCACTGATGCTCCTCTGATGCTCCTCTGATGCTCCTCTGATGCTCCTCTGATGCTCCTCTGATGCTCCTCTGATGCTCCTCTGATGCTCCTCTGATGCTCCTCTGATGCTCCTCTGATGCTCCTCTGATGCTCCACTGATGCTCCTCTGATGCTCCTCTGATGCTCCTCTGATGCTCCTCTGATGCTCCACTGATGCTCCTCTGATGCTCCACTGATGCTCCACTGATGCTCCTCTGATGCTCCACTGATGCTACTCTGATGCTCCTCTGATGCTCCTCTGATGCTCCTCTGATGCTCCTCTGATGCTCCTCTGTTGCTCCTCTGATGCTCCTCAGATGCTCCTCTGATGCTCCTCTGATGCTCCACTGATGCTCCACTGATGCTCCTCTGATGCTCCTCTGATGCTCCTCTGATGCTCCTCTGATGCTCCTCTGATGCTCCTCCGATGCTCCTCTGATCCTCCTCCGATGCTCCTCTGAGGCTCCTCTGATGCTTCTCTGATGCTCCTCTGATGCTCCTCTGTTGCTCCTCTGATGCTCCTCTGTTGCTCCTCTGATGCTCCTCTGATGCTCCTCTGATGCTCCTCTGATGCTACACTGATGCTCCTCTGATGCTCCTCTGATGCTCCTCTGTTGCTCCTCTGATGCTCCTCTGATGCTCCTCTGATGCTCCTCTGATGCTCCACTGATGCTCCTCTGATGCTCCTCTGATGCTCCTCTGATGCTCCTCTGATGCTCCACTGATGCTCCACTGATGCTCCTCTGATGCTCCTCTGATGCTCCTCTGATGCTCCTCTGATGCTCCTGCTCCTGCTCCTGCTCCTGCTCCTGCTCCTCTGATGCTCCTCTGATGCTCCTGCTCCTGTTCCTGCTCCTGCTCCTGCTCCTGCTCCTGCTCCTCTGATGCTCCTCTGATGCTCTTGCTCCTGCACCTGCTCCTGCTCCTGCTTCTGCTCCTGCACCCGCTCCTGCTCCTGCTCCTGCTCCTCTGTTGCTCCTCTGATGCTCCTCTGTTGCTCCTCTGATGCTCCTCTGATGCTCCTCTGATGCTCCTCTGATGCTCCTCTGATGCTCCTCTGATGCTCCTCTGATGCTCCTCTGATGCTCCTCTGATGCTCCTCTGATGCTCCTCTGATGCTCCTCTGATGCTCCTCTGATCCTCCTCTGATCCTCCTCTGATGCTCCTCTGATGCTCCTCTGATGCTCCTCTGATGCTCCTCTGATGCTCCTCTGATGCTCCTCTGATGCTCCTCTGATGCTCCACTGATGCTCCTCTGATGCTCCTCTGATGCTCCACTGATGCTCCTCTGATGCTCCTCTGATGCTCCTCTGATGCTCCTCTGATGCTCCTCTGATGCTCCTCTGATGCTCCTCTGATGCTCCTCTGATGCTCCTCTGATGCTCCTCTGATGCTGCTCTGATGCTGCACTGATGCTCCTCTGATGCTCCTCTGATGCTCCTCTGATGCTCCTCTGATGCTTCTCTGATGCTCCACTGATGCTCCTCTGATGCTCCTCTGATGCTCCTCTGATGCTCCTCTGATGCTCATCTGATGCTCCTCTGATGCTCCTCTGATGCTCCTCTGATGCTCCTCTGATGCTCCTCTGATGCTCCTCTGATGCCTCTCTGATGCTCCACTGATGCTCCTCTGATGCTCCTCTGATGCTCCTCTGATGCTCCTCTGATGCTCCTCTGATGCTCCTCTGATGCTCCTCTGATGCTCCTCCGATGCTCCTCTGATGCTTCTCTGATGCTTCTCTGATGCTCCTCTGTTGCTCCTCTGATGCTCCTCTGTTGCTCCTCTGATGCTCCTCTGATGCTCCTCTGATGCTCCTCTGATGCTCCTCTGATGCTACACTGATGCTCCTCTGATGCTCCTCTGATGCTCCTCTGATGCTCCTCTGATGCTCCTCTGATGCTCCTCTGATGCTCCTCTGTTGCTCCTCTGATGCTCCTCTGATGCTCCTCTGATGCTCCTCTGATGCTCCTCTGATTCTCCTCTGATGCTCCTCTGATGCTCCTCTGATGCTCCTCTGATGCTCCTCTGATGCTCCTCTGATGCTCCTCTGATGCTCCTCTGATGCTCCTCTGATGCTCCACTGATGCTCCTCTGATGCTCCTCTGATGCTCCACTGATGCTCCTCTGATGCTCCTCTGATGCTCCTCTGATGCTCCTCTGATGCTCCTCTGATGCTCCTCTGATGCTCCTCTGATGCTCCTCTGATGCTCCTCTGATGCTCCTCTGATGCTCCTCTGATGCTCCTCTGATGCTCCTCTGATGCTCCACTGATGCTCCACTGATGCTCCTCTGATGCTCCACTGATGCTACACTGATGCTCCTCTGATGCTCCTCTGATGCTCCTCTGATGCTCCTCTGATGCTCCTCTGATGCTCCTCTGATGCTCCTCAGATGCTCCTCTGATGCTCCTCTGATGCTCCACTGATGCTCCACTGATGCTCCTCTTATGCTCCTCTGATTCTCCTCTGATGCTCCTCTGATGGTCCTCTGATGCTCCTCTGATCCTCCTCTGATGCTGCTCTGATGCTCCTCTGATGCTCCTCTGTTGCTCCTCTGATGCTCCTCTGATGCTCCTCTGATGCTCCTCTGATGCTCCACTGATGCTCCACTGATGCTCCTCTGATGCTCAACTGATGCGACTCTGATGCTCCTCTGATGCTCCTCTGATGCTCCTCTGATGCTCCTCTGATGCTCCTCTGTTGCTCCTCTGATGCTCCTCTGTTGCTCCTCTGATGCTCCTCTGATGCTCCTCTGATGCTCCTCTGATGCTCCTCTGATGCTCCTCTGATGCTACACTGATGCTCCTCTGATGCTCCTCTGATGCTCCTCTGATGCTCCTCTGATGCTCCTCTGTTGCTCCTCTGATGCTCCTCTGATGCTCCTCTGATGCTCCTCTGATGCTCCTCTGATGCTCCTCTGATGCTACACTGATGTTCCTCTGATGCTCCTCTGATGCTCCTCTGATGCTCCTCTGATGATCCTCTGATGCTCCTCTGATGCTCCTCTGATGCTCCTCTGATGCTCCTCTGATGCTCCTCTGATGCTCCTCTGATGCTCCTCTGATGCTGCTCTGATGCTCCTCTGATGCTCCTCTGATGCTCCTCTGATGCTCCTCTGATGCTCCTCTGATGCTCCTCTGATGCTCCTCTGATGCTGCTCCGATGCTCCTCTGAGGCTCCTCTGATGCTTCTCTGATGCTCCTCTGATGCTCCTCTGTTGCTCCTCTGATGCTCCTCTGTTGCTCCTCTGATGCTCCTCCGCTGCTCCTCTGATGCTCCTCTGATGCTCCTCTGAGCTACACTGATGCACCTCTGATGCTCCTCTGATGCTCCTCTGATGCTCCTCTGATGCTCCTCTGTTGCTCCTCTGATGCTCCTCTGATGCTCCTCTGATGCTCCTGTGATGCTCCACTGATGCTCCACTGATGCACCTCTGATGCTCCTCTGATGCTCCTCGGATGCTCCTCTGATGCTCCTCTGATGCTCCTCTGATGCTCCTCTGATGCTCCTCTGATGCTCCTCTGATGCTCCTCTGATGCTCCTCTGATGCTCCACTGATGCTCCTCTGATGCTCCTCTGATGCTCCACTGATGCTCCTCTGATGCTCCTCTGATGCTCCTCTGATGCTCCTCTGATGCTCCTCTGATGCTCCTCTGATGCTCCTCTGATGCTCCTCTGATGCTCCTCTGATGCTCCTCTGATGCTCCTCTGATGCTCCACTGATGCTCCTCTGATGCTCCTCTGATGCTCCTCTGATGGTCCTCTGATGCTCCTCTGATCCTCCTCTGATGCTCCTCTGATGCTCAACTGATGCTCCTCTGATGCTCCACTGATGCTCCTCTGTTGCTCCTCTGATGCTCCTCTGATGCTCCTCTGATGCTCCTCTGATGCTCCTCTGATGCCCCTCTGATGCTCCTCTGATGCTACACTGATGCTCCTCTGATGCTCCTCTGATGCTCCTCTGATGCTCCTCTGATGCTCCACTGATGCTCCTCTGATGCTCCTCTGATGCTCCTCTGATGCTCCTCTGATGCTCCTCTGATGCTCAACTGATGCTCCTCTGATGCTCCACTGATGCTCCTCTGATGCTCCTCTGATGCTCCTCTGATGCTACTCTGATGCTCCTCTGATGCTCATCTGATGCTCCTCTGATGCTCCTCTGATGCTCCTCTGTTGCTCCTCTGATGCTCCTCTGTTGCTCCTCTGATGCTCCTCTGATGCTCCTCTGATGCTCCTCTGATGCTCCTCTGATGCTACACTGATGCTCCTCTGATGCTCCTCTGATGCTCCTCTGATGCACCTGCTCCTGCTCCTCTGATGCTCCTCTGATGCTCCTCTGATGCTCCTCTGATGCTCCTCTGTTGCTCCTCTGATGCTCCTCTGATGCTCCTCTGATGCTCCTCTGATGCTCCTCTGATGCTCCTCTGATGCTCCTCTGATGCTCCTCTGATGCTCCTCTGATGCTCCTCTGATGCTCCACTGATGCTCCTCTGATGCTCCTCTGATGCTCCACTGATGCTCCTCTGATGCTCCTCTGATGCTCCTCTGATGCTCCTCAGATGCTCCTCTGATGCTCCTCTGATGCTCCACTGATGCTCCTCTGATGCTCCTCTGATGCTACACTGATGCTCCTCTGATGCTCCTCTGATGCTCCTCTGATGCTCCTCTGATGCTCCTCTGATGCTCCTCTGATGCTCCTCTGATGCTCCACTGATGCTCCTCTGATGCTCCTCTGATGCTCCTCTGATGCTCCTCTGATGCTCCTCTGATGCTCCTCTGATGCTCCACTGATGCTCCTCTGATGCTCCACTGATGCTCCTCTGATGCTCCTCTGATGCTCCTCTGATGCTCCTCTGATGCTCCTCTGATGCTCCTCTGATGCTCCTCTGATGCTCCTCTGATGCTCCTCTGTTGCTCCTCTGATGCTCCTCTGTTGCTCCTCTGATGCTCCTCTGATGCTCCTCTGATGCTCCTCTGATGCTCCTCTGATGCTCCTCTGATGCTACACTGATGCTCCTCTGATGCTCCTCTGATGCTCCTCTGATGCACCTGCTCCTGCTCCTCTGATGCTTTTCTGATGCTCCTCTGATGCTCCTCTGATGCTCCTCTGTTGCTCCTCTGATGCTCCTCTGATGCTCCTCTGATGCTCCTCTGATGCTCCTCTGATGCTCCTCTGATGCTCCTCTGACGCTCCTCTGATGCTCCTCTGATGCTCCACTGATGCGACTCTGATGCTCCTCTGATGCTCCTCTGATGCTCCTCTGATGCTCCTCTGATGCTCCTCTGTTGCTCCTCTGATGCTCCTCTGTTGCTCCTCTGATGCCCCTCTGATGCTCCTCTGATGCTCCTCTGATGCTCCTCTGATGCTCCTCTGATGCTACACTGATGCTCCTCTGATGCTCCTCTGATGCTCCTCTGATGCTCCTCTGATGCTCCTCTGTTGCTCCTCTGATGCTCCTCTGATGCTCCTCTGATGCTCCTCTGATGCTCCTCTGTTGCTCCTCTGATGCTCCTCTGATACTCCTCTGATGCTCCTCTGATGCTCCTCTGATGCTCCTCTGATGCTCCTCTGATGCTCCTCTGATGCTCCTCTGATGCTCCTCTGATGCTCCTCTGATGCTCCACTGATGCTCCTCTGATGCTCCACTGATGCTCCTCTGATGCTCCTCTGATGCTCCTCTGATGCTCCTCTGATGCTCATCTGATGCTCCTCTGATGCTCCTCTGATGCTCCTCTGTTGCTCCTCTGATGCTCCTCTGATGCTCTTCTGATTCTCCTCTGATGCTCCTCTGATGGTCCTCTGATGCTCCTCTGATGCTCCTCTGATGCTCCTCTGATGCTCTCTGATGCTCCTCTGATGCTCCTCTGACGCTCCTCTGAGGCTCCTCTGATGCTCCTCTGATGCTCCTCTGATGCTCCTCTGATGCTCCTCTGATGCTCCTCTGAGGCTCCTCTGAGGCTCCTCTGATGCTCCTCTGATGCTCCTCTGTTGCTCCTCTGATGCTCCTCTGATGCTCCTCTGATGCTCCTCTGATGCTCCTCTGATGCTCCTCTGATGCTCCTCTGAGGCTCCTCTGATGCTCCTCTGATGCTCCTCTGATGCTCCTCTGATGCTCCTCTGATGCTCCTCTGATGCTCCTCTGATGCTCCTCTGATCCTCCTCCGATGCTCCTCTGAGGCTCCTCTGATGCTTCTCTGATGCTCCTCTGATGCTCCTCTGATGCTCCTCTGATGCTCCTCTGATGCTCCTCTGATGCTCCTCTGATGCTACACTGATGCTCCTCTGATGCTCCTCTGATGCTCCTCTGATGCTCCTTTGATGCTCCTCTGATGCTCCTCTGATGCTCCTCTGATGCTCCTCTGTTGCTCCTCTGATGCTCCTCTGATGCTCCTCTGATGCTCCTCTGATGCTCCACTGATGCTCCACTGATGCTCCTCTGATGCTCCTCTGATGCTCCTCTGATGCTCCTCTGATGCTCCTGCTCCTGCTCCTGCTCCTGCCCCTGCTCCTGCCCCTGCTCCTCTGATGCTCCTCTGATGCTCCTGCTCCTGTTCCTGCTCCTGCTCCTGCTCCTGCTCCTGCTCCTCTGATGCTCCTCTGATGCTCTTGCTCCTGCACCTGCTCCTGCTCCTGCTTCTGCTCCTGCACCTGCTCCTGCTCCTGCTCCTGCTCCTCTGTTGCTCCTCTGATGCTCCTCTGTTGCTCCTCTGATGCTCCTCTGATGCTCCTCCGTTGCTCCTCTGATGCTCCTCTGATGCTCCTCTGATGCTCCTCTGATGCTCCTCTGATGCTACACTGATGCTCCTCTGATGCTCCTCTGATGCTCCTCTGATGCTCCTCTGATGCTCCTCTGATGCTCCTCTGTTGCTCCTCTGATGCTCCTCTGATGCTCCTCTGATGCTCCTCTGATGCTCCTCTGATGCTCCTCTGTTGCTCCTCTGATGCTCCTCTGATACTCCTCTGATGCTCCTCTGATGCTCCTCTGATGCTCCTCTGATGCTCCTCTGATGCTCCTCTGATGCTCCTCTGATGCTCCTCTGATGCTCCACTGATGCTCCTCTGATGCTCCTCTGATGCTCCTCTGATGCTCCTCTGATGCTCCTCTGATGCTCCACTGATGCTCCTCTGATGCTCCACTGATGCTCCTCTGATGCTCCTCTGATGCTCCTCTGATGCTCCTCTGATGCTCATCTGATGCTCCTCTGATGCTCCTCTGATGCTCCTCTGTTGCTCCTCTGATGCTCCTCTGATGCTCTTCTGATTCTCCTCTGATGCTCCTCTGATGGTCCTCTGATGCTCCTCTGATGCTCCTCTGATGCTCCTCTGATGCTCCTCTGATGCTCCTCTGATGCTCCTCTGACGCTCCTCTGAGGCTCCTCTGATGCTCCTCTGATGCTCCTCTGATACTCCTCTGATGCTCCTCTGATGCTCCTCTGAGGCTCCTCTGAGGCTCCTCTGATGCTCCTCTGATGCTCCTCTGATGCTCCTCTGATGCTCCTCTGATGCTCCTCTGATGCTCCTCTGATGCTCCTCTGATGCTCCTCTGAGGCTCCTCTGATGCTCCTCTGATGCTCCTCTGATGCTCCTCTGATGCTCCTCTGATGCTCCTCTGATGCTCCTCTGATGCTCCTCTGATCCTCCTCCGATGCTCCTCTGAGGCTCCTCTGATGCTTCTCTGATGCTCCTCTGATGCTCCTCTGTTGCTCCTCTGATGCTCCTCTGTTGCTCCTCTGATGCTCCTCTGATGCTCCTCTGATGCTCCTCTGATGCTACACTGATGCTCCTCTGATGCTCCTCTGATGCTCCTCTGATGCTCCTCTGATGCTCCTCTGATGCTCCTCTGATGCTCCTCTGATGCTCCTCTGTTGCTCCTCTGATGCTCCTCTGATGCTCCTCTGATGCTCCTCTGATGCTCCACTGATGCTCCACTGATGCTCCTCTGATGCTCCTCTGATGCTCCTCTGATGCTCCTCTGATGCTCCTGCTCCTGCTCCTGCTCCTGCCCCTGCTCCTCTGATGCTCCTCTGATGCTCCTGCTCCTGTTCCTGCTCCTGCTCCTGCTCCTGCTCCTGCTCCTCTGATGCTCCTCTGATGCTCTTGCTCCTGCACCTGCTCCTGCTCCTGCTTCTGCTCCTGCACCTGCTCCTGCTCCTGCTCCTGCTCCTCTGTTGCTCCTCTGATGCTCCTCTGTTGCTCCTCTGATGCTCCTCTGATGCTCCTCTGATGCTCCTCTGATGCTCCTCTGAATCTCCTCTGATGCTCCTCTGATGCTCCACTGATGCTCCTCCGATTCTCCTCTGAGGCTCCTCTGATGCTCCTCTGATGCTCCTCTGATGCTCCTCTGTTGCTCCTCTGATGCTCCTCCGTTGCTCCTCTGATGCTCCTCTGATGCTCCTCTGATGCTCCTCTGATGCTCCTCTGATGCTACACTGATGCTCCTCTGATGCTCCTCTGATGCTCCTCTGATGCTCCTCTGATGCTACACTGATGCTCCTCTGATGCTCCTCTGATGCTCCTCTGATGCTCCTCTGATGCTCCTCTGATGCTCCTCTGATGCTCCTCTGATGCTCCTCTGTTGCTCCTCTGATGCTCCACTGATGCTCCTCTGATGCTCCTCTGATGCTCCTCTGATGCTCCTCTGATGCTCCTCTGATGCTCCTCTGATGCTCCTCTGATGCTCCTCTGATGCTCCTCCGATGCTCCTCTGAGGCTCCTCTGATGCTCATCTGATGCTCCTCTGATGCTCCTCTGTTGCTCCTCTGATGCTCCTCTGTTGCTCCTCTGATGCTCCTCTGATGCTCCTCTGATGCTCCTCTGATGCTCCTCTGATGCTCCTCTGATGCTCCTCTGATGCTCCTCCGATGCTCCTCTGATGCTACACTGATGCTCCTCTGATGCTCCTCTGATGCTCCTCTGATGCTCCTCTGATGCTCCTCCGATACTCCTCTGATGCTCCTCTGATGCTCCTCTGATGCTCCTCTGATGCTCCTCTGATGCTCCTCTGATGCTCCTCTGATGCTGCTCTGATGCTCCACTGATGCTCCTCTGATGCTCCTCTGATGCTCCTCTGATGCTCCTCTGATGCTCCTCTGATGCTCCTCCGATGCTCCTCTGATGCTCCTCCGATGCTCCTCTGATGCTTCTCTGATGCTCCTCTGATGCTCCTCTGTTGCTCCTCTGATGCTCCTCTGTTGCTCCTCTGATGCTCCTCTGATGCTCCTCTGATGCTCCTCTGATGCTCCTCTGATGCTACACTGATGCTCCTCTGATGCTCCTCTGATGCTCCTCTGATGCTCCTCTGATGCTCCTCTGATGCTCCTCTGATGCTCCTCTGATGCTCCTCTGTTGCTCCTCTGATGCTCCTCTGATGCTCCTCTGATGCTCCTCTGATGCTCCACTGATGCTCCACTGATGCTCCTCTGATGCTCCTCTGATGCTCCTCTGATGCTCCTCTGATGCTCCTCTGATGCTCCTCTGATGCTCCTGCTCCTGCTCCTGCTCCTGCTCCTGCTCCTCTGATGCTCCTCTGATGGTCCTCTGATGCTCCTCTGATCCTCCTCTGATGCTCCTCTGATGCTCTTCTGATGCTCCTCTGTTGCTCCTCTGATGCTCCTCTGATGCTCCTCTGATGCTCCTCTGATGCTCCACTGATGCTCCTCTGATGCTCCTCTGATGCTCCTCTGATGCTCCTCTGATGCTGCTCTGATGCTCCACTGATGCTCCTCTGATGCTCCTCTGATGCTCCTCTGATGCTCCACTGATGCTCCTCTGATGCTCCTCTGATGCTCCTCTGATGCTCCTCTGATACTCCTCTGATGCTCCTCTGATGCTCCTCTGATGCTCCTCTGATGCTCCTCTGATGCTCCTCTGATGCTCCTCTGATGCTGCTCTGATGCTCCACTGATGCTCCTCTGATGCTCCTCTGATGCTCCTCTGATGCTCCTCTGATGCTCCTCTGATGCTCCTCCGATGCTCCTCTGATGCTCCTCCGATGCTCCTCTGATGCTTCTCTGATGCTCCTCTGATGCTCCTCTGTTGCTCCTCTGATGCTCCTCTGTTGCTCCTCTGATGCTCCTCTGATGCTCCTCTGATGCTCCTCTGATGCTCCTCTGATGCTACACTGATGCTCCTCTGATGCTCCTCTGATGCTCCTCTGATGCTCCTCTGATGCTCCTCTGATGCTCCTCTGATGCTCCTCTGATGCTCCTCTGTTGCTCCTCTGATGCTCCTCTGATGCTCCTCTGATGCTCCTCTGATGCTCCACTGATGCTCCACTGATGCTCCTCTGATGCTCCTCTGATGCTCCTCTGATGCTCCTCTGATGCTCCTCTGATGCTCCTCTGATGCTCCTCTGATGCTCCTCTGATGCTCCTGCTCCTGCTCCTGCTCCTGCTCCTGCTCCTCTGATGCTCCTCTGATGGTCCTCTGATGCTCCTCTGATCCTCCTCTGATGCTCCTCTGATGCTCTTCTGATGCTCCTCTGTTGCTCCTCTGATGCTCCTCTGATGCTCCTCTGATGCTCCTCTGATGCTCCACTGATGCTCCTCTGTTGCTCCTCTGATTCTCCTCTGATGCTCCTCTGATGGTCCTCTGATGCTCCTCTGATCCTCCTCTGATGCTCCTCTGATGCTCCTCTGATGCTCCTCTGTTGCTCCTCTGATGCTCCTCTGATGCTCCTCTGATGCTCCTCTGATGCTCCACTGATGTCCTCTGATGCTCCTCTGATGCTCCTCTGATGCTCCTCTGATGCTCCACTGATGCTCCTCTGATGCTCCACTGATGCTCAACTGATGCTCCTCTGATGCTCCACTGATGCTACACTGATGCTCCTCTGATGCTCCTCTGATGCTCCTCTGATGCTCCTCTGATGCTCCTCTGTTGCTCCTCTGATGCTCCTCAGATGCTCCTCTGATGCTCCTCTGATGCTCCACTGATGCTCCACTGATGCTCCTCTGATGCTCCTCTGATGCTCCTCTGATTCTCCTCTGATGCTCCTCTGATGCTCCTCTAATGCTCCTCTGAGGCTCCTCTGAGGCTCCTCTGATGCTCCTCTGATGCTCCTCTGTTGCTCCTCTGATGCTCCTCTGATGCTCCTCTGATTCTCCTCTGATGCTCCTCTGATGGTCCTCTGATGCTCCTCTGATCCTCCTCTGATGCTCCTCTGATGCTCCTCTGATGCTCCTCTGTTGCTCCTCTGATGCTCCTCTGATGCTCCTCTGATGCTCCTCTGATGCTCCACTGATGCTCCACTGATGCTCCTCTGATGCTCCACTGATGCGACTCTGATGCTCCTCTGATGCTCCTCTGATGCTCCTCTGATGCTCCTCTGATGCTCCTCTGTTGCTCCTCTGATGCTCCTCTGTTGCTCCTCTGATGCTCCTCTGATGCTCCTCTGATGCTCCTCTGATGCTCCTCTGATGCTCCTCTGATGCTACACTGATGCTCCTCTGATGCTCTTCTGATGCTCCTCTGATGCTCCTCTGATGCTCCTCTGTTGCTCCTCTGATGCTCCTCTGATGCTCCTCTGATGCTCCTCTGATGCTCCTCTGATGCTCCTCTGATGCTCCTCTGATGCTACACTGATGCTCCTCTGATGCTCCTCTGATGCTCCTCTGATGCTCCTCTGATGCTCCTCTGATGCTCCTCTGATGCTCCTCTGATGCTCCTCTGATGCTCCTCTGATGCTCCTCTGATGCTGCTCTGATGCTCCACTGATGCTCCTCTGATGCTCCTCTGATGCTCCTCTGATGCTCCTCTGATGCTCCTCTGATGCTCCTCTGATGCTCCTCTGATGCTGCTCCGATGCTCCTCTGAGGCTCCTCTGATGCTTCTCTGATGCTCCTCTGATGCTCCTCTGATGCTCCTCTGATGCTCCTCTGATGCTGCTCTGATGCTCCACTGATGCTCCTCTGATGCTCCTCTGATGCTCCTCTGATGCTCCTCTGATGCTCCTCTGATGCTCCTCTGATGCTCCTCTGATGCTGCTCCGATGCTCCTCTGAGGCTCCTCTTATGCTTCTCTGATGCTCCACTGATGCTCCTCTGATGCTCCTCTGATGCTCCTCTGATGCTCCTCTGATGTTCCTCTGATGCTCCTCTGATGCTCCTCTGATGCTGCTCCGATGCTCCTCTGAGGCTCCTCTGATGCTTCTCTGATGCTCCTCTGATGCTCCTCTGTTGCTCCTCTGATGCTCCTCTGTTGCTCCTCTGATGCTCCTCCGATGCTCCTCTGATTCTCCTCTGATGCTCCTCTGAGCTACACTGATGCTCCTCTGATGCTCCTCTGATGCTCCTCTGATGCTCCTCTGATGCTCCTCTGTTGCTCCTCTGATGCTCCTCTGATGCTCCTCTGATGCTCCTGTGATGCTCCACTGATGCTCCACTGATTCACCTCTGATGCTCCTCTGATGCTCCTCGGATGCTCCTCTGATGCTCCTCTGATGCTCCACTGATGCTCCTCTGATGCTCCTCTGATGCTCCTCTGATGCTCCTCTGATGCTCCTCTGATGCTCCACTGATGCTCCTCTGATGCTCCACTGATGCTCCTCTGATGCTCCTCTGATGCTCCACTGATGCTCCTCTGATGCTCCTCTGATGCTCCTCTGATGCTCCTCTGATGCTCCTCTGATGCTCCTCTGATTCTCCTCTGATGCTCCTCTGATGCTCCTCTGATGCTCCTCTGATGCTCCACTGATGCTCCTCTGATGCTCCACTGATGCTCCTCTGATGCTCCTCTGATGCTCCTCTGATGCTCCTCTGATGCTCCTCTGATGCTCCACTGATGCTCCTCTCATGCTCCACTGATGCTCCTCTGATGCTCCTCTGATGCTCCTCTGATGCTACTCTGATGCTCCTCTGATGCTCATCTGATGCTCCTCTGATGCTCCTCTGATGCTCCTCTGTTGCTCCTCTGATGCTCCTCTGTTGCTCCTCTGATGCTCCTCTGATGCTCCTCTGATGCTCCTCTGATGCTCCTCTGATGCTCCTCTGTTGCTCCTCTGATGCTCCTCTGATGCTCCTCTGATGCTCCTCTGATGCTCCACTGATGCTCCACTGATGCTCCTCTGATGCTCCTCTGATGCTCCTCTGATGATCCTCTGATGCTCCTCTGATGCTCCTCTGATGCTCCTCTGATGCTCCTCTGATGCTCCTGCTCCTGCTCCTGCTCCTGCTCCTGCTCCTCTGATGCTCCTCTGATGGTCCTCTGATGCTCCTCTGATCCTCCTCTGATGCTCCTCTGATGCTCCTCTGATGCTCCTCTGTTGCTCCTCTGATGCACCTCTGATGCTCCTCTGATGCTCCTCTGATGCTCCACTGATGCTCCTCTGTTGCTCCTCTGATTCTCCTCTGATGCTCCTCTGATGGTCCTCTGATGCTCCTCTGATCCTCCTCTGATGCTCCTCTGATGCTCCTCTGATGCTCCTCTGTTGCTCCTCTGATGCTCCTCTGATGCTCCTCTGATGCTCCTCTGATGCTCCACTGATGCTCCTCTGATGCTCCTCTGATGCTCCTCTGATGCTCCTCTGATGCTCCACTGATGCTCCTCTGATGCTCCACTGATGCTCAACTGATGCTCCTCTGATGCTCCACTGATCCTACACTGATGCTCCTCTGATGCTCCTCTGATGCTCCTCTGATGCTCCTCTGATGCTCCTCTGTTGCTCCTCTGATGCTCCTCAGATGCTCCTCTGATGCTCCTCTGATGCTCCACTGATGCTCCACTGATTCTCCTCTGATTCTCCTCTGATGCTCCTCTGATGCTCCTCTGATGCTCCTCTGATGCTCCTCTAATGCTCCTCTGAGGCTCCTCTGAGGCTCCTCTGATGCTCCTCTGATGCTCCTCTGTTGCTCCTCTGATGCTCCTCTGATGCTCCTCTGATTCTCCTCTGATGCTCCTCTGATGGTCCTCTGATGCTCCTCTGATCCTCCTCTGATGCTCCTCTGATGCTCCTCTGATGCTCCTCTGTTGCTCCTCTGATGCTCCTCTGATGCTCCTCTGATGCTCCTCTGATGCTCCACTGATGCTCCACTGATGCTCCTCTGATGCTCCACTGATGCGACTCTGATGCTCCTCTGATGCTCCTCTGATGCTCCTCTGATGCTCCTCTGATGCTCCTCTGTTGCTCCTCTGATGCTCCTCTGTTGCTCTTCTGATGCTCCTCTGATGCTCCTCTGATGCTCCTCTGATGCTCCTCTGATGCTCCTCTGATGCTACACTGATGCTCCTCTGATGCTCCTCTGATGCTCCTCTGATGCTCCTCTGATGCTCCTCTGTTGCTCCTCTGATGCTCCTCTGATGCTCCTCTGATGCTCCTCTGATGCTCCTCTGATGCTCCTCTGATGCTCCTCTGATGCTACACTGATGCTCCTCTGATGCTCCTCTGATGCTCCTCTGATGCTCCTCTGATGCTCCTCTGATGCTCCTCTGATGCTCCTCTGATGCTCCTCTGATGCTCCTCTGATGCTCCTCTGATGCTGCTCTGATGCTCCACTGATGCTCCTCTGATGCTCCTCTGATGCTCCTCTGATGCTCCTCTGATGCTCCTCTGATGCTCCTCTGATGCTCCTCTGATGCTGCTCCGATGCTCCTCTGAGGCTCCTCTGATGCTTCTCTGATGCTCCTCTGATGCTCCTCTGTTGCTCCTCTGATGCTCCTCTGTTGCTCCTCCGATGCTCCTCCGATGCTCCTCTGATGCTCCTCTGAGCTACACTGATGCTCCTCTGATGCTCCTCTGATGCTCCTCTGATGCTCCTCTGATGCTCCTCTGATGCTCCTCTGTTGCTCCTCCGATGCTCCTCTGATGCTCCTCTGATGCTCCACTGATGCTCCACTGATGCTCCACTGATGCACCTCTGATGCTCCTCTGATGCTCCTCGGATGCTCCTCTGATGCTCCTCTGATGCTCCTCTGATGCTCCTCTGATGCTCCTCTGATGCTCCTCTGATGCTCCTCTGATGCTCCACTGATGCTCCTCTGATGCTCCTCTGATGCTCCTCTGATGCTCCTCTGATGCTCCTCTGATGCTCCTCTGATGCTCCTCTGATGCTCCTCTGATGCTCCTCTGATGCTCCTCTGATGCTCCTCTGATGCTCCTCTGATGCTCCACTGATGCTCCTCTGATGCTCCACTGATGCTCCTCTGATGCTCCTCTGATGCTCCTCTGATGCTCCTCTGATGCTCCTCTGATGCTCCACTGATGCTCCTCTGATGCTCCACTGATGCTCCTCTGATGCTCCTCTGATGCTCCTCTGATGCTACTCTGATGCTCCTCTGATGCTCATCTGATGCTCCTCTGATGCTCCTCTGATGCTCCTCTGTTGCTCCTCTGATGCTCCTCTGTTGCTCCTCTGATGCTCCTCTGATGCTCCTCTGATGCTCCTCTGATGCTCCTCTGATGCTCCTCTGATGCTACACTGATGCTCCTCTGATTCTCCTCTGATGCTCCTCTGATGCACCTGCTCCTGCTCCTCTGATGCTCCTCTGATGCTCCTCTGATGCTCCTCTGATGCTCCTCTGTTGCTCCTCTGATGCTCCTCCGATGCTCCTCTGATGCTCCTCTGATGCTCCTCTGATGCTCCTCTGATGCTCCTCTGATGCTCCTCTGATGCTCCTCTGATGCTCCTCTGATGCTCCACTGATGCTCCTATGATGCTCCTCTGATGCTCCACTGATGCTCCTCTGATGCTCCTCTGATGCTTCTCTGATGCTCCTCTGATGCTCCTCAGATGCTCCTCTGATGCTCCTCTGATGCTCCACTGATGCTCCTCTGATGCTCCTCTGATGCTACACTGATGCTCCTCTGATGCTCCTCTGATGCTCCTCTGATGCTCCTCTGATGCTCCTCTGATGCTCCTCTGATACTCCTCTGATGCTCCTCTGATGCTCCACTGATGCTCCTCTGATGCTCCTCTGATGCTCCTCTGATGCTCCTCTGATGCTCCTCTGATGCTCCACTGATGCTCCTCTGATGCTCCACTGATGCTCCTCTGATGCTCCTCTGATGCTCCTCTGATGCTACTCTGATGCTCCTCTGATGCTCATCTGATGCTCCTCTGATGCTCCTCTGATGCTCCTCTGTTGCTCCTCTGATGCTCCTCTGTTGCTCCTCTGATGCTCCTCTGATGCTCCTCTGATGCTCTTCTGATGCTCCTCTGATGCTCCTCTGATGCTACACTGATGCTCCTCTGATGCTCCTCTGATGCTCCTCTGATGCTCCTCTGATGCACCTGCTCCTGCTCCTCTGATGCTCCTCTGATGCTCCTCTGATGCTCCTCTGATGCTCCTCTGTTGCTCCTCTGATGCTCCTCTGATGCTCCTCTGATGCTCCTCTGATGCTCCTCTGATGCTCCTCTGATGCTCCTCTGATGCTCCTCTGATGCTCCTCTGATGCTCCACTGATGCTCCTCTGATGCTCCTCTGATGCTCCACTGATGCTCCTCTGATGCTCCTCTGATGCTCCTCTGATGCTCCTCTGATGCTCCTCAGATGCTCCTCTGATGCTACACTGATGCTCCTCTGATGCTCCACTGATGCTCAACTGATGCTCCTCTGATGCTCCACTGATGCTCCACTGATGCTCCTCTGATGCTCCTCTGATGCTCCTCTGATGCTCCTCTGATGCTCCTCTGTTGCTCCTCTGATGCTCCTCAGATGCTCCTCTGATGCTCCTCTGATGCTCCACTGATGCTCCACTGATGCTCCTCTGATGCTCCTCTGATGCTCCTCTGATGCTCCTCTGATGCTCCTCTGATGCTCCTCTGATGCTCCTCTAATGCTCCTCTGAGGCTCCTCTGAGGCTCCTCTGATGCTCCTCTGATGCTCCTCTGTTGCTCCTCTGATGCTCCTCTGATGCTCCTCTGATTCTCCTCTGATGCTCCTCTGATGGTCCTCTGATGCTCCTCTGATTCTCCTCTGATGCTCCTCTGATGCTCCTCTGATGCTCCTCTGATGCTCCTCTGATGCTCCTCTGACGCTCCTCTGAGGCTCCTCTGATGCTCCTCTGATGCTCCTCTGATGCTCCTCTGATGCTCCTCTGATGCTCCTCTGATGCTCCTCTGAGGCTCCTCTGAGGCTCCTCTGATGCTCCTCTGATGCTCCTCTGTTGCTCCTCTGATGCTCCTCTGATGCTCCTCTGATGCTCCTCTGATGCTCCTCTGATGCTCCTCTGATGCTCCTCTGATGCTCCTCTGAGGCTCCTCTGAGGCTCCTCTGATGCTCCTCTGATGCTCCTCTGATGCTCCTCTGATGCTCCTCTGATGCTCCTCTGATGCTCCTCTGATGCTCCTCCGATGCTCCTCCGAGGCTCCTCTGATGCTTCTCTTATGCTCCTCTGATGCTCCTCTGTTGCTCCTCTGATGCTCCTCTGTTGCTCCTCTGATGCTCCTCTGATGCTCCTCTGATGCTCCTCTGATGCTCCTCTGATGCTACACTGATGCTCCTCTGATGCTCCTCTGATGCTCCTCTGATGCTCCTCTGATGCTCCTCTGATGCTCCTCTGATGCTCCTCTGTTGCTCATCTGATGCTCCTCTGATGCTCCTCTGATGCTCCTCTGATGCTCAAATGATGATCCACTGATGCTCCTCTGATGCTCCTCTGATGCTCCTCTGATGCTCCTCTGATGCTCCTCTGATGCTCCTCTGATGCTCCTCTGATGCTCCTCTGATGCTCCTCTGATGCTCCTCTGATGCTCCTGCTCCTGCTCCTGCTCCTGCTCCTGCTCCTCTGATGCTCCTCTGATGCTCCTGCTCCTGTTCCTGCTCCTGCTCCTGCTCCTGCTCCTGCTCCTCTGATGCTCCTCTGATGCTCTTGCTCCTGCACCTGCTCCTGCTCCTGCTTCTGCTCCTGCACCCTCTCCTGCTCCTGCTCCTGCTCCTGCTCCTGCTCCTTTGATGTCCTCTGTTGCTCCTGCTCCTGTTCCTGCTCCTGCTCCTGCTCCTGCTCCTCTGATGCTCCTCTGATGCTCTTGCTCCTGCACCTGCTCCTGCTCCTGCTTCTGCTCCTGCACCTGCTCCTGCTTCTGCTCCTGCACCTCCTCCTGCTCCTGCTCCTGCTCCTCTGTTGCTCCTCTGATGCTCCTCTGATGCTCCTCTGATGCTCCTCTGATGCTCCTCTGATGCTCCTCTGATGCTCCTCTGATGCTCCTCTGATGCTCCTCTGATGCTCCTCCGATGCTCCTCTGAGGCTCCTCTGATGCTTCTCTGATGCTCCTCTGATGCTCCTCTGATGCTCCTCCGATGCTCCTCTGAGGCTCCTCGGATGCTTCTCTGATGCTCCTCTGATGCTCCTCTGATGCTCCTCTGATGCTCCTCCGATGCTCCTCTGAGGCTCCTCTGATGCTTCTCTGATGCTCCTCTGATGCTCCTCCGATGCTCCTCTGAGGCTCCTCTGATGCTTCTCTGATGCTCCTCTGTTGCTCCTCTGATGCTCCTCTGATGCTCCTCTGATGCTCCTCTGATGCTCCTCTGATGCTACACTGATGCTCCTCTGATGCTCCTCTGATGCTCCTCTGATGCTCCTCTGATGCTCCTCTGATGCTCCTCTGATGCTCCTCTGTTGCTCCTCTGATGCTCCTCTGATGCTCCTCTGATGCTCCTCTGATGCTCCACTGATGCTCCACTGATGCTCCTCTGATGCTCCTCTGATGCTCCTCTGATGCTCCTCTGATGCTCCTCTGATGCTCCTCTGATGCTCCTCTGATGCTCCTCTGATGCTCCTCTGATGCTCCTCTGATGCTCCTCTGATGCTCCTGCTCCTGCTCCTGCTCCTCTGATGCTCCTGCTCCTGTTCCTGCTCCTGCTCCTGCTCCTGCTCCTGCTCCTCTGATGCTCCTCTGATGCTCTTGCTCCTGCACCTGCTCCTGCTCCTGCTTCTGCTCCTGCACCTGCTCCTGCTCCTGCTCCTGCTCCTGCTCCTGCTCCTCTGATGCTCCTCTGTTGCTCCTGCTCCTGTTCCTGCTCCTGCTCCTGCTCCTGCTCCTGCTCCTCTGATGCTCCTCTGATGCTCTTGCTCCTGCACCTGCTCCTGCTCCTGCTTCTGCTCCTGCACCTGCTCCTGCTTCAGCTCCTTCACCTGCTCCTGCTTCTGCTCCTGCACCTGCTCCTGCTCCTCTGATGCTCCTCTGATGCTCCTCTGTTGCTCCTCTGATGCTCCTCTGATGCTCCACTGATGCACCTCTGATGCTCCTCTGATGCTCCTCTGATGCTCCTCTGATTCTCCTCTGATGCTCCTCTGATGCTCCTCTGATGCTCCTCTGATCCTCCTCTGATGCTCCTCTGATGCTCCTCTGTTGCTCCTCTGATGCTCCTCTGATGCTTTTCTGATGCTCCTCTGATGCTCCACTGATGCTCCACTGATGCTCCTCTGATGCTCCTCTGATGCTCCTCTGATGCTCCTCTGATGCTCCTCTGATGCTCCTCTGATGCTCCTCTGATGCTCCTCTGATGCTCCTCTGATGCTCCTCTGATGCTCCTCTGATGCTCCTGCTCCTGCTCCTGCTCCTGCTCCTGCTCCTCTGATGCTCCTCTGATGCTCCTGCTCCTGTTCCTCCTCCTGCTCCTGCTCCTGCTCCTGCTCCTCTGATGCTCCTCTGATGCTCTTGCTCCTGCACCTGCTCCTGCTCCTGCTTCTGCTCCTGCACCTGCTCCTGCTCCTGCTCCTGCTCCTGCTCCTGCTCCTCTGATGCTCCTCTGTTGCTCCTGCTCCTGTTCCTGCTCCTGCTCCTGCTCCTGCTCCTGCTCCTGCTCCTCTGATGCTCCTCTGATGCTCTTGCTCCTGCACCTGCTCCTGCTCCTGCTTCTGCTCCTGCACCTGCTCCTGCTTCTGCTCCTGCACCTGCTCCTGCTCCTGCTCCTGCTCCTCTGTTGCTCCTCTGTTGCTCCTCTGATGCTCCTCTGATGCTCCTCTGATGCTCCTCTGATGCTCCTCTGATGCTCCTCTGATGCTCCTCTGATGCTCCTCTGATGCTCCTCTGATTCTCCTCTGATGCTCCTCTGATGCTCCTCTGATGCTCCTCTGATGCTCCTCTGATGCTCCTCTGATGCTCCTCTGACGCTCCTCTGAGGCTCCTCTGATGCTCCTCTGATGCTCCTCTGATGCTCCTCTGATGCTCCTCTGATGCTCCTCTGATGCTCCTCTGAGGCTCCTCCTGATGCTCCTCTGTTGCTCCTCTGATGCTCCTCTGATGCTCCTCTGTTGCTCCTCTGATGCTCCTCTGTTGCTCCTCTGATACTCCTCTGATGCTCCTCTGATGCTCCTCTGATGCTCCTCTGATGCTACACTGATGCTCCTCTGATGCTCCTCTGATGCTCCTCTGATGCTCCTCTGATGCTCCTCTGATGCTCCTCTGATGCTCCTCTGATGCTCCTCTGTTGCTCCTCTGATGCTCATCTGATGCTCCTCTGATGCTCCTCTGATGCTCCACTGATGCTCCACTGATGCTCCTCTGATGCTCCTCTGATGCTCCTCTGATGCTCCTCTGATGCTCCTCTGATGCTCCTCTGATGCTCCTCTGATGCTCCTCTGATGCTCCTCTGATGCTCCTCTGATGCTCCTCTGATGCTCCTGCTCCTGCTCCTGCTCCTGCTCCTGCTCCTCTGATGCTCCTCTGATGCTCCTGCTCCTGTTCCTGCTCCTGCTCCTGCTCCTGCTCCTGCTCCTCTGATGCTCCTCTGATGCTCTTGCTCCTGCACATGCTCCTGCTCCTGCTTCTGCTCCTGCACCTGCTCCTGCTCCTGCACCTCTGATGCTCCTCTGTTGCTCCTGCTCCTGTTCCTGCTCCTGCTCCTGCTCCTGCTCCTGCTCCTCTGATGCTCCTCTGATGCTCTTGCTCCTGCACCTGCTCCAGCTCCTGCTTCTGCTCCTGCACCTGCTCCTGCTTCTGCTCCTGCACCTGCTCCTGCTTCTGCTCCTGCACCTGCTCCTGCTCCTCTGATGCTCCTCTGATGCTCCTCTGTTGCTCCTCTGATGCTCCTCTGATGCTCCTCTGATGCTCCTCTGATGCTCCACTGATGCTCCACTGATGCACCTCTGATGCTCCTCTGATGCTCCTCTGATGCTACTCTGATGCTCCTCTGATTCTCCTCTGATGCTCCTCTGATGCTCCTCTGATGCTCCTCTGATGCTCCTCTGATGCTCCTCTGATGCTCCTCTGATGCTCCTCTGATGCTCCACTGATGCTCCTCTGATGCTCCTCTGATGCTCCACTGATGCTCCTCTGATGCTCCTCTGATGCTCCTCTGATGCTCCTCTGATGCTCCTCTGATGCTCCTCTGATGCTCCTCTGATGCTCCTCTGATGCTCCTCTGATGCTCCTCTGATGCTCCTCTGATGCTCCTCTGATGCTCCTCTGATGCTCCACTGATGCTCCTCTGATGCTCCTCTGATGCTCCTCTGATGCTCCTCTGATGCTCCACTGATGCTCCTCTGATGCTCCACTGATGCTCCACTGATGCTCCTCTGATGCTCCACTGATGCTACTCTGATGCTCCTCTGATGCTCCTCTGATGCTCCTCTGATGCTCCTCTGATGCTCCTCTGTTGCTCCTCTGATGCTCCTCAGATGCTCCTCTGATGCTCCTCTGATGCTCCACTGATGCTCCACTGATGCTCCTCTGATGCTCCTCTGATGCTCCTCTGATGCTCCTCTGATGCTCCTCTGATGCTCCTCTGATGCTCCTCTGATGCTCCTCTGATGCTCCTCTGATGCTCCACTGATGCTCCACTGATGCTCCTCTGATGCTCCTCTGATGCTCCTCTGATGCTCCTGCTCCTGCTCCTGCTCCTGCTCCTGCTCCTCTGATGCTCCTCTGATGCTCCTGCTCCTGTTCCTGCTCCTGCTCCTGCTCCTGCTCCTGCTCCTCTGATGCTCCTCTGATGCTCTTGCTCCTGCACCTGCTCCTGCTCCTGCTTCTGCTCCTGCACCTGCTCCTGCTCCTGCTCCTGCTCCTCTGTTGCTCCTCTGATGCTCCTCTGTTGCTCCTCTGATGCTCCTCTGATGCTCCTCTGATGCTCCTCTGATGCTCCTCTGATGCTCCTCTGATGCTCCTCTGATGCTCCTCTGATGCTCCTCTGATGCTCCTCTGATGCTCCTCTGATGCTCCTCTGATGCTCCTCTGATGCTCCTCTGATCCTCCTCTGATCCTCCTCTGATGCTCCTCTGTTGCTCCTCTGATGCTCCTCTGATGCTCCTCTGATGCTCCTCTGATGCTCCTCTGATGCTCCTCTGATGCTCCTCTGATGCTCCTCTGATGCTCCTCTGATGCTCCTCTGACGCTCCTCTGAGGCTCCTCTGATGCTCCTCTGATGCTCCTCTGTTGCTCCTCTAATGCTCCTCTGATGCTCCTCTGATGCTCCTCTGATGCTCCTCTGATGCTCCTCTGAGGCTCCTCTGAGGCTCCTCTGATGCTCCTCTGATGCTCCTCTGATGCTCCTCTGATGCTCCTCTGATGCTCCTCTGATGCTCCTCTGATGCTCCTCTGATGCTCCTCTGATGCTCCTCCGATGCTCCTCTGAGGCTCCTCTGATGCTTCTCTGATGCTCCTCTGATGCTCCTCTGTTGCTCCTCTGATGCTCCTCTGTTGCTCCTCTGATGCTCCTCTGATGCTCCTCTGATGCTCCTCTGATGCTCCTCTGATGCTACACTGCTGCTCCTCTGATGCTCCTCTGATGCTCCTCTGATGCTCCTCTGATGCTCCTCTGATGCTCCTCTGATGCTCCTCTGTTGCTCCTCTGATGCTCCTCTGATGCTCCTCTGATGCTCCTCTGATGCTCCACTGATGCTCCACTGATGCTCCTCTGATGCTCCTCTGATGCTCCTCTGATGCTCCTCTGATGCTCCTCTGATGCTCCTCTGATGCTCCTCTGATGCTCCTCTGATGCTCCTATGATGCTCCTCTGATGCTCCTGCTCCTGCTCCTGCTCCTGCTCCTGCTCCTCTGATGCTCCTCTGATGCTCCTGCTCCTGTTCCTGCTCCTGCTCCTGCTCCTGCTCCTCTGTTGCTCCTCTGTCGCTCCTCTGATGCTCCTCTGTTGCTCCTCTGATGCTCCTCTGATGCTCCTCTGATGCTCCTCTGATGCTCCTCTGATGCTCCTCTGATGCTCCTCTGATGCTCCTCTGATGCTCCTCTGATGCTCCTCTGATGCTCCTCTGATGCTCATCTGATGCTCCTCTGATGCTCCTCTGTTGCTCCTCTGATGCTCCTCTGATGCTCCTCTGATGCTCCTCTGATGCTCCACTGATGCTCCACTGATGCAACTCTGATGCTCCTCTGATGCTCCTCTGATGCTCTTCTGATGCTCCTATGATGCTCCTCTGATGCTCCTCTGATGCTCCTCTGATGCTCCTCTGATGCTCCTCTGATGCTCCTCTGTTGCTCCTCTGATGCTCCTCTGATGCTCCTCTGATGCTCCTCTGATACTCCTCTGATGCTCCACTGATGCTCCTCTGATGCTCCACTGATGCTCCACTGATGCTCCTCTGATGCTCCTCTGCTGCTCCTCTGATGCTCCTCTGATGCTCCTCTGATGCTCCTCTGATGCTCCTCTGATGCTCCTCTGATGCTCCTCTGATGCTCCTCTGATGCTCCTCTGATGCTCCTCTGATGCTCCTCTGATGCTCCTCTGATGCTCCTCTGATGCTGCTCTGATGCTCCACTGATGCTCCTCTGATGCTCCTCTGATGCTCCTCTGATGCTCCTCTGATGCTCCTCTGATGCTCCACTGATGCTCCACTGATGCTCCTCTGATGCTCCTCTGATGCTCCTCTGATGCTCCTCTGATGCTCCTCTGATGCTCCTCTGATGCTCCTCTGATGCTCCTCTGATGCTGCTCTGATGCTCCACTGATGCTCCTCTGATGCTCCTCTGATGCTCCTCTGATGCTCCTCTGATGCTCCTCTGATGCTCATCTGATGCTCCTCTGATGCTCCTCCGATGCTCCTCTGAGGATCCTCTGATGCTTCTCTGATGCTCCTCTGATGCTCCTCTGTTGCTCCTCTGATGCTCCTCTGTTGCTCCTCTGATGCTCCTCTGATTCTCCTCTGATGCTCCTCTGATGCGCCTCTGATGCTACACTGATGCTCCTCTGATGCTCCTCTGATGCTCCTCTGATGCTCCTCTGATGCTCCTCTGATGCTCCTCTGATGCTCCTCTGATGCTCCTCTGTTGCTCCTCTGATGCTCCTCTGATGCTCCTCTGATGCTCCTCTGATGCTCCACTGATGCTCCACTGATGCTCCTCTGATTCTCCTCTGATGCTCCTCTGATGCTCCTCTGATGCTCCTCTGATGCTCCTCTGATGCTCCTCTGATGCTCCTCTGATGCTCCTCTGATGCTCCTCTGATGCTCCTCTGATGCTCCACTGATGCTCCTCTGATGCTCCTCTGATGCTCCTCTGATGCTCCTCTGATGCTCCTCTGATGCTCCACTGATGCTCCACTGATGCTCCACTGATGCTCAACTGATGCTCCTCTGATGCTCCACTGATGCTACTCTGATGCTCCTCTGATGCTCCTCTGATGCTCCTCTGATGCTCCTCTGATGCTCCTCTGTTGCTCCTCTGATGCTCCTCTGTTGCTCCTCTGATGCTCCTCTGATGCTCCTCTGATGCTCCTCTGATGCTCCTCTGATGCTTCACTGATGCTCCTCTGATGCTCCTCTGATGCTCCTCTGATGCTCCTCTGATGCTCCTCTGTTGCTCCTCTGATGCTCCTCTGATGCTCCTCTGATGCTCCTCTGATGCTCCTCTGATGCTCGTCTGATGCTCCTCTGATGCTACACTGATGCTCCTCTGATGCTCCTCTGATGCTCCTCTGATGCTCCTCTGATGCTCCTCTGATGCTCCTCTGATGCTCCTCTGATGCTCCTCTGATGCTCCTCTGATGCTCCTCTGATGCTGCTCTGATGCTCCACTGATGCTCCTCTGATGCTCCTCTGATGCTCCTCTGATGCTCCTCTGATGCTCCTCTGATGCTCCTCTGATGCTCCTCCGATGCTCCTCTGAGGCTCCTCTGATGCTTCTCTGATGCTCCTCTGATGCACCTCTGTTGCTCCTCTGATGCTCCTCTGTTGCTCCTCTGATGCTCCTCTGATGCTCCTCTGATGCTCCTCTGATGCTCCTCTGATGCTACACTGATGCTCCTCTGATGCTCCTCTGATGCTCCTCTTATGCTCCTCTGATGCTCCTCTGATGCTCCTCTGATGCTCCTCTGATGCTCCTCTGATGCTCCTCTGATGCTCCTCTGATGCTCCTCTGATGCTCCACTGATGCTCCTCTGATGCTCCTCTGATGCTCCTCTGATGCTCCTCTGATGCTCCTCTGATGCTCCTCTGATGATCCTCTGATGCTCCACTGATGCTCCTCTGATGCTCCACTGATGCTCAACTGATGCTCCTCTGATGCTCAACTGATGCTCCTCTGATGCTCCTCTGATGCTCCACTGATGCTCCACTGATGCTCCTCTGATGCTCCTCTGATGCTCCTCTGATGCTCCTCTGATGCTCCTCTGATGCTCCTCTAATGCTCATCTGAGGCTCCTCTGAGGCTCCTCTGATGCTCCTCTGATGCTCCTCTGTTGCTCCTCTGATGCTCCTCTGATGCTCCTCTGATTCTCCTCTGATGCTCCTCTGATGGTCCTCTGATGCTCCTCTGATCCTCCTCTGATGCTCCTCTGATGCTCCTCTGATGCTCCTCTGATGCTCCTCTGATGCTCCTCTGACGCTCCTCTGAGGCTCCTCTGATGCTCCTCTGATGCTCCTCTGATGCTCCTCTGATGCTCCTCTGATGCTCCTCTGATGCTCCTCTGAGGCTCCTCTGAGGCTCCTCTGATGCTCCTCTGATGCTCCTCTGTTGCTCCTCTGATGCTCCTCTGATGCTCCTCTGATGCTCCTCTGATGCTCCTCTGATGCTCCTCTGATGCTCCTCTGATGCTCCTCTGATGCTCCTCTGATGCTCCTCTGATGCTCCTCTGAGGCTCCTCTGATGCTCCTCTGATGCTCCTCTGATGCTCCTCTGATGCTCCTCCGATGCTCCTCCGATGCTCCTCTGATGCTCCTCTGACGCTCCTGCTCCTGCTCCTGCTCCTGCTCCTGTTTCTGCTCCTGCTCCTGCTCCTTCACCTCTGATGCTCCCCTGATGCACCTCTGATGCTCCGCTGATGCTCCTCTGATGCTCCTCTGATGCTCCTCAGATGCTCCTCTGATGCTCCTCTGATGCTCCTCTGATGCTCCTGTGATGCTCATCTGATGCTCCTCTGATTCTCCTCTGATGCTCCTCCGATGCTCCTCTGATGCTCCACTGATGCTCAACTGATGCTCCTCTGATGATCCGCCTCTGAATCCCCAACTCTGATTCCCGGCCTCTGATTCCCGGCCTCTGATTCCCGGCTTCTCATTCCCGGCCTCTGATTCCCGGCCTCTGATTCCCCGCCTCTGGTACCCCGCCTCTGATTTGCTGCCCTTGCTTCCCCATCTCTGATTCCGCACATCTGATTCCCTGCCTCTGATTCCCAACTTCTGATTCCCCACCTCTGATTCCCCATATCTGATTCCCCGCCTCTGTTTCCCCGCCTCTGATTCCCCGCCTCTGTTTCCCCAACTCTGATTCCCCGCCTCTGATTTCCCAGCTCTGATTCCCCGCCTCTGATTCCCCGCATCTGATTCCCTGCCTCTGATGCCCCGCCTCTGATTCCCCATCACTGATTCCCCGCCTCTGATTCCCCGTGTCTGATTCCCTGCCACTGATTCCCCGCCTCTGATTCCCCGCCTCGGATTCCCCAACTCTGATTCACCGCATCTGATTCCCCAGCTCTGATTCCCCGCCTCTGAATCCCCACGTCTGATTCCGTGCCTCTGATTCCCAGCCTCTGATTCCCCATCTCTGATTCCCCACCTCTGATTCACCACCTCTGATTCCCCATATTTGATTCCCCGCCTCAGTTTCCCCGCCTCTGATTCCCCCCTCTGATTCCCATATCTGATTCCCCGCCTCTGATTCCCCAACTCTGATTCCCCGCCTCTGATTCCCCAGCTCTGATTCCCCGCCTCTGAATCCCCAACTCTGATTCCCTGCCTCTGATTCCCCAGCTCTGATTCCCTGCCTCTGATTCCCCAGCTCTGATTCCCTGCCTCTGTTTCGCAACCTCTGATTCCCCACCTCTGATTCCCCATATATGATTCCCCACCTCTGTTTCCCTGCCTCTGATTCCCAGCCTCTGTTTCCCCATATCTGATTCCCCGCCTCTGATTCCCCGCCTCTGATTCCCCAGCTCTGATTCCCCACCTATGATTCCCCGTGTTTGATTCACTGCCTCTGATTCCCCGCCTCTGATTCCCCATCTCTGATTCACCACCTTTCATTCGCCACCTCTGATTCCCCATATCAGATTCCCCGCCTCTGTTTCCCCGCCTCTGATTCCCCTCCTCTGTTTCCCCATATCTGATTCCCCGCCTCTGATTCCCGAACTCTGATTCCCCGCCTCTGATTACCCAGCTCTGATTCCCCGTCTCTGATTCCCCGTGTCTGATTCCCTGCCTCTGATTCCCAGCCTCTGATTCCCCATCTCTGATTCCCCGCCTCTGAATCCCCGTGTCTGATACCCAGCCTCTGATACCACGCCCCTGATTCCCCACCTCTGATTCCCCATATCTGATTCCCCGCCTCACTTTCCGCGCCTCTGATTCCCCTCCTCTGATTCCCCATATCTGATTCCCCGACTCTGATTCCCCAACTCAGATTCCCCGCCTCTGATTCCCCAGCTCTGTTTCCCCGCCTCTGATTCCCCGCCTCTGTTTCCCCATATCTAATTCCCCGCCTCTGATTCCCAAACTCTGATTCCCCGCCTCTGATTCCCCAGCTCTCATTCCCCGCCTCTGATTTCCCACATCTGATTCCCTGCCTCTGATTCGCTTCAGATTCCCTGCCTCTGATTCCCAACCTCTGATTCCCCACCTCTGAATCCCCATATCTGATTCCCTGCCTCTGATTCCCTGCCTCTGATTCCCCGCATCTGATTCCCCGCCTCTGATTCCCAAACTCTGATTCCCCACCTCTGATTCCCCATATCTGATTCCCCGCCTCTGTTTCCCCGCCTCTGATTCCCCGACTCTGTTTCCCCATATCTGATTCCCCGCCTCTGATTCCCCAACTCTGAATCCCCGCCTCTGATTCCCCAGCTCTGATTCCCCGCCTCTGATTCCCCGCATCTGATTCCCTGCCTCTGATGCCCCGCCTCTGATTCCCCATCACTGATTCCCCGCCTCTGATTCCCCGTGTCTGATTCCTTGCCACTGATTCCCCGCCTCTGATTCCCCGCCTCTGAATCCCCAACTCTGATTCACCGCATCTGATTCCCCAGCTCTGATTCCCTGCCTCTGAATCCCCGCGTCTGATTCCGTGCCTCTGATTCCCAGCCTCTGATTCCCCATCTCTGATTCCCCACCTCTGATTCACCACCTCTGATTCCCCATATATGATTCCCCGCCTCAGTTTCCCCGCCTCTGATTCCCCCCTCTGATTCCCATATCTGAATCCCCGCCTCTGATTCCCCAACTCTGATACCCCGCCTCTGATTCCCCAGCTCTGATTCCCCGCCTCTGAATCCCCAACTCTGATTCCCTGCCTCTGATTCCCCAGCTCTGATTCCCCGCCTCTGATTCTCTGCCTCTGTTTCGCAACCTCTGATTCCCCACCTCTGATTCCCCATATATGATTCCCCACCTCTGTTTCCCTGCCTCTGATTCCCAGCCTCTGTTCCTCCATATCAGATTCCCCGCCTCTGATTCCCCAACTCTGATTCCCCGCCTCTGATTCCCCAGCTCTGATTCCCCACCTATGATTCCCCGTGTTTGATTCACTGCCTCTGATTCCCCACCTCTGATTCCCCATCTCTGATTCACCGCCTTTCATTCGCCACCTCTGATTCCCCATATCAGATTCCCCGCCTCTGTTTCCCCGCCTCTGATTCCCCTCCTCTGTTTCCCCATATCTGATTCCCCGCCTCTGATTCCCAGCCTCTGATTCCCCATCTCTGATTCCCCGCCTCTGAATCCCCGTGTCTGATTCCCCGCCTCTGACTCCCCGCGTCTGATTCCCTGCCTCTGATTCCCCGCCTCTGATTCCCCGCCTCTGATTCCCCATGTCTGATTCCCTTCCTCTGATTCCCCGCCTCTGATTCCCCATCTCTGATTCACCACCTCTGATTCCCCACCTCTGATTCCCCATATCTGATTTCCCGCCCCAGTTTCCCCGCCTCTGATTCACCCCTCTGATTCCCCACATCTGATTCCCCGCCTCTGATTCCCCAACTCTGATTCCCCGCCTCTGATTCCCCAGCTCTGATTCCCCGCCTCTGAATCCCCAACTCTGATTCCCTGCCTCTGATTCCCCAGCTCCGATTCCCCGCCTCTGATTCCCTAGCTCTTATTCCCTGCATCTGATTTCCCGCCTGTGATTCCCCATCTCTGATTCACAACCTCTTATTCCCCACCTCTGATTCCCCATATCTGATTCCCCGCCTCTGTTTGCCCGCCTCTAATTCCCCACCTCAGTTTCCGCATATCTGATTCCCCGCCTCTGAATCCCCAACTCTGATTCCCTGCCTCAGATTCCCCAGCTCTGATTCCCCGCCTCAGATTCCCCGCCTCTGATTCACAGCCTCTGATTCCCCGTGTTTGATTTCCTGCCTTTGATTCCCCGCCTCCGATTAGCCATCTCTGATTCCCCATATCTGATTCCCCACCTATGTTTCCCCGCCTCTGATTCCCCGCCTCTGATTCCCCATCTCTGATTCCTGGACTCTGACTCCCCACCTCTGATTCCCCATCTCTGATTCCGCACATCCGATTCCCTGCCTCTGATACCCCGCCTCTGATTCCCCGCCTCTGATTCCCTCCTCTGATTCCCAACCTCTGATTCCCCACCTCTGAGTCCCCATATCTGATTCCCCGCCTCTGTTTCCCCGCCTCTGATTCCCCGCCTCTGTTTCCCCATATCTGATTCCCAACTCTGATTCCCCAAGTCTGATTCCCCGCCTCTGATTCCTCAGCTCTGATTCCCCGCCTCTGATTCCCCGCGTCTGATTCCCTGCCTCTGATTCCCCGCCTCTGATTCCCCATCTCTGATTCCCAGCCTCTGAATCCCCGTGTCTGATACCCAGCCTCTGATACCCCGCCCCTGATTCCCCACCTCTGATTCCCCATATCTGATACCCCGCCTCTGTTTCTGTGCCTCTGATTCCCCGCCTCTGATTCCCCATATCTGATTCCCCGCCTCTGACTCCCCAACTCTGATTCCACGCCTCTGATTCCCCAGCTCTGATTCCCCGCCTCTGATTCCCCGCCTCTGTTTCCCCATATCTGATTCCCCGCCTCTGATTCCCCAACTCTGATTCCCCGCCTCTGATTCCCCAGCTCTGATTCCCCGTGTTTGATTCCCCGCCTCTGATTCCCCATCTCTGATTCCCGGCCTCTGATTGCCGGCCTCTGATTCCCGGCGTCTCATCCCCGGCCTCTGATTCCCGGCCTCTGATTCCCCGCCTCTGATTCCCCATCTCTGATTCCGCACATCTGAATCTCTGCCTCTGATTCCCCACCTCTGACTCCCCGCCTCTGATTCCCTGCCTCTGTTTCCCAACCTCTGATTCCCCATATCTCATTCCCAACCTCTGATTCCCCATCTCTGATTCCCGGACTCTGATTCCTGGCCTCTTATTCCCGGCATCTGATTCCCGGCCTCTGATCCCGGCCTCTGATTCCCCACTTCTGATTCTGTTCCCAGCCTCTGATTCCCCATCTCTGATTCCGCACATCTGATTCCCTGCCTCTGATTCCACACCTCTGATTCCCCATATCTGATTCCCCGCCTCTGTTTCCCCGCCTCTGATTCCCCGCCTCTGTTTCCCCATATCTAATTCCCCGTCTCTGATTCCCCGCCTCTGATTCCCCAAATCTGATTCCTCGCCTCTGATTACCCAGTTCTGATTCCCCGCCTCTGATTCCCCGCGTCTGATTCCCTGCCTCTGATTCCCCGCCTCTGAATCCCCGTGTCTGATACCCAGCCTCTGATACCCCACCCCTGATTCCCCACCTCTGATTCCCCATATCTGATTCCCCGCCTCTGATTCCCCACATCTGATTCCCTTCCTCTGACTCCCCGCCTCTGATTCCCTGCCTCTGATTCCCCAGCTCTGATTCCCCGTGTTTGATTCCCCGCCCCTGATTCCCCATCTCTGATTCCCGGCCTCTGATTGCCGGCCTCTGATTCCCGGCCTCTGATTCCCGGCCTCTGATTCCCGGCCTCTGATTCCCCGCCTCTGATTCCCCGCCTCTGATTCGCTGCCTCTGATTCCCCATCTCTGATTCTGAACATCTGATTCCCTGCCTCTGACTCCCCGCCTCTGACTCCCCGCCTCTGATTCCCTGCCTCTGTTTCCCATCCTCTGACTCCCCACCTCTGATTCCCCATATCTGATTCCCCGCCTCTGTTTCCCCATATCTGATTCCCCGCCTCTGATTCCCCAACTCTGATTCCCTGCCTCTGATTCCCCAGCTCTGATTCCCCGCCTATGATTCCCCGTGTTTGATTCCCTGCCTCTGATTGCCCGCCTCTGATTCACCATCTCTGATTCACCGCCTTTCATTCGCCACCCTGATTCCCCATATCAGATTCCCCGCCTCTGTTTCCCCGCCTCTGATACCCCGCCTCTGATTCCCCATATTTCATTCCCCGCCTCTGATTCCCCATCTCTGATTCCCGGACTCTGATTCCTGGCCTCTTATTCCCGGCATCTGATTCCCGGCCTCTGATCCCGGCCTCTGATTCCCCGCTTCTGATTCTGATCCCTGCCTCTGATTCCCCATCTCTGATTCCGCACATCTGATTCCCTGCCTCTGATTCCCCACCTCTGATTCCCCATATCTGATTCCCCGCCTCTGTTTCCCCGCCTCTAATTCCCCGCCTCTGTTTCCCCGCCTCTGATTCCCCATCTCTGATTCACAACCTCTGATTCCCCACCTCTGATACCCCATATCTGATTCCCCGCCTCTGTTTCCCCGCCTCTGATTCCCCACCTCTGATTCCCAATATCTGATTCCCCGCCTCTGATTCCCCACCTCTGATTCCCCGCCTCTGATTCGCCAGCTATGATTCCCCGCCTCTTATTCCCCGCGTCTGATTCCCTGCCTCTGATTCCCCGCCTCTGATTCCACATCTCTGATTCACCACCTCTGATTCCCCGCGTCTGATTCCCTGCCTCTGATTCCCCATCTCTGATTCCCCATCTCTGATTCCCCAATTCTGATTCCCCTCCTCTGATTCCCCGTGTTTGATTCCCTGCCTCTGATTCCCGGCCTCTGATTCCCCATCTCTGATTCACCGCCTTTGATTCGCCACCTCTGATTCGCCATATCTGATTCCCCGCCTCTGTTTCCCCGCCTCTGATTCCCCGCCTCTGATTCCCCATATCTCATTCCCCGCCTCTGAATCCCCATCTCTGATTCCCGGACTCTGATTCCCCACCTCTGATTTCCGGCCTCATATTCCCGGCATCTGATTCCGGCCTCTGATTCCCGGCCTCTGATTCCCTGCTTCTGATTCTGATTCCCTGCCTTTGATTCCCCGCCTCTGATTCCCCGTGTTTGATTCCCTGCCTCTGATTCCCCTCCTCTGATTCCCCATCTCTGATTCACCACATTTGATTCGCCACCTCTGATTCCCCATCTCTGATTCCCCATATCTGATTCCCCGCCTCTGATTCCCTGCCTCTGTTTCCCAATATCTAAGTCCCCGCCTCTGATTCCCCAACTCTGATTCCCCACCTCTGATTCCCCAGCTCTGCTTCCCTGCATCTGATTCCAAGCCTCTGATTCCCTGCCTCTGATTCCCAACCTCTGATTCCCCACATCTGATTCCCCGCCTCTGATTCCCAGCCTCTGTTTCCCCGCCTCTGATTCCCCGCCTCTGTTTCCCCATATCTGATTCCCGGCCTCTGATTCCCCGCCTCTGATTCCCCGCCTCTGATTCCCTGCCTCTGATTCCCCATCTCCGATTCCGCACATCTGATTCCCTGCCTCTGATTCCCCGCCTCTGATTCCCTGCCTCTGATTCCCAACCTCTGATTCCCCACCTCTGATTCCCCGTGTTTGATTCCCCGCCTCTGTTTCCCCGCCTCTGATTCCCCGCCTCTGATTCCCCAACTCTAATTCCCCGCCTCTGATTCCCCATCTCTGATTCCCCATCTCTGATTCCCCACCCCTGTTTCCCCATATCTGATTCCCTGCCTCTGATTCCCCAACTTTGATTCCCAGCCTCTGATTCCCCAGCTCTGATTCCCCGCCTCTGATTCCCCGTGTTTGATTCCCTGCCTCTGATTCCCCTCCTCTGATTCCCCATCTCTGATTCACCACCTTTGATTCGCCACCTCTGATTCCCCATATCTGATTCCCCACCTCTGTTTTCCCGCCTCTGATTCCCCGCCTCTGATTCCCCAGCTCTGATTCCCCGCCTCTGAATCCCCATCTCTGATTCCCTGCCTCTGATTCCCCAGCTCTGATTCCCCGCCTCTGATTCCCCAGCTCTGATTCCCTGCCTCTGTTTCGCAACCTCTGATTCCCCACCTCTGATTCCCCATATATGATTCCCCACCTCTGTTTCCCTGCCTCTGATTCCCAGCCTCTGTTTCCCCATATCTGATTCCCTGCCTCTGATTCCCCTCCTCTGATTCCCCATCTCTGATTCACCACATTTGATTCGCCACCTCTGATTCCCCATCTCTGATTCCCCATATCTGATTCCCCGCCTCTGATTCCCTGCCTCTGTTTCCCAATATCTAAGTCCCCGCCTCTGATTCCCCAACTCTGATTCCCCACCTCTGATTCCCCAGCTCTGATTCCCTGCATCTGATTCCAAGCCTCTGATTCCCTGCCTCTGATTCCCAACCTCTGATTCCCCACATCTGATTCCCCGCCTCTGATTCCCAGCCTCTGTTTCCCCGCCTCTGATTCCCCGCCTCTGTTTCCCCATATCTGATTCCCGGCCTCTGATTCCCCGCCTCTGATTCCCCGCCTCTGATTCCCTGCCTCTGATTCCCCATCTCCGATTCCGCACATCTGATTCCCTGCCTCTGATTCCCCGCCTCTGATTCCCTGCCTCTGATTCCCAACCTCTGATTCCCCACCTCTGATTCCCCGTGTTTGATTCCCCGCCTCTGTTTCCCCGCCTCTGATTCCCCGCCTCTGATTCCCCAACTCTAATTCCCCGCCTCTGATTCCCCATCTCTGATTCCCCATCTCTGATTCCCCACCCCTGTTTCCCCATATCTGATTCCCTGCCTCTGATTCCCCAACTTTGATTCCCAGCCTCTGATTCCCCAGCTCTGATTCCCCGCCTCTGATTCCCCGTGTTTGATTCCCTGCCTCTGATTCCCCTCCTCTGATTCCCCATCTCTGATTCACCACCTTTGATTCGCCACCTCTGATTCCCCATATCTGATTCCCCACCTCTGTTTTCCCGCCTCTGATTCCCCGCCTCTGATTCCCCAGCTCTGATTCCCCGCCTCTGAATCCCCATCTCTGATTCCCTGCCTCTGATTCCCCAGCTCTGATTCCCCGCCTCTGATTCCCCAGCTCTGATTCCCTGCCTCTGTTTCGCAACCTCTGATTCCCCACCTCTGATTCCCCATATATGATTCCCCACCTCTGTTTCCCTGCCTCTGATTCCCAGCCTCCGTTTCCCAATATCTGATTCCCCGCCTCTGATTCCCCAACTCTGATTCCCCGCCTCTGATTCCCCAGCTCTGATTCCCCACCTATGATTCCCCATGTTTGATTCACTGCCTCTGATTCCCCGCCTCTGATTCCCCATCTCTGATTCACCGCCTTTCATTCGCCACCTCTGATTCCCCATATCAGATTCCCCGCCTCTGTTTCCCCGCCTCTGATTCCCCTCCTCTGTTTCCCCATATCTGATTCCCCGCCTCTGATTCCCCAACTCTGATTCCCCGCCTCTGATTCCCCAGCTCTGATTCCCCGCCTTTGATTCCCCCCGTCTGATTCCCAGCCTCTGAGTCCCCGTGTCTGATTTCCTGCCTCTGATTCCCCGCCTCTGATTCCCCATCTCTGATTCACAGCCTGTGATTCCCCACCTCTGATTCCCTGCCTCTGAATCCCCGCGTCTGATTCCGTGCCTCTGATTCCCAGCCTCTGATTCCCCATCTCTGATTCCCCACCTCTGATTCACCACCTCTGATTCCCCATATTTGATTCCCCGCCTCAGTTTCCCCGCCTCTGATTCCCCCCTCTGATTCCCATATCTGAATCCCCGCCTCTGATTCCCCAACTCTGATACCCCGCCTCTGATTCCCCAGCTCTGATTCCCCGCCTCTGAATCCCCAACTCTGATTCCCTGCCTCTGATTCCCCAGCTCTGATTCCCCGCCTCTGATTCTCTGCCTCTGTTTCGCAACCACTGATTCCCCACCTCTGATTCCCCATATATGATTCCCCACCTCTGTTTCCCTGCCTCTGATTCCCAGCCTCTGTTCCTCCATATCAGATTCCCCGCCTCTGATTCCCCAACTCTGATTCCCCGCCTCTGATTCCCCAGCTCTGATTCCCCACCTATGATTCCCCGTGTTTGATTCACTGCCTCTGATTCCCCGCCTCTGATTCCCCATCTCTGATTCACCGCCTTTCATTCGCCACCTCTGATTCCCCATATCAGATTCCCCGCCTCTGTTTCCCCGCCTCTGATTCCCCTCCTCTGTTTCCCCATATCTGATTCCCCGCCTCTGATTCCCCAACTCTGATTCCCCGCCTCTGATTACCCAGCTCTGATTCCCCGCCTCTGATTCCCCGCGTCTGATTCCCTGCCTCTGATTCCCAGCCTCTGATTCCCCATCTCTGATTCCCCGCCTCTGAATCCCCGTGTCTGATTCCCCGCCTCTGACTCCCCGCGTCTGATTCCCTGCCTCTGATTCCCCGCCTCTGATTCCCCGCCTCTGATTCCCCATGTCTGATTCCCTTCCTCTGATTCCCCGCCTCTGATTCCCCATCTCTGATTCACCACCTCTGATTCCCCACCTCTGATTCCCCATATCTGATTCCCCGCCCCAGTTTCCCCGCCTCTGATTCACCCCTCTGATTCCCCACATCTGATTCCCCGCCTCTGATTCCCCAACTCTGATTCCCCGCCTCTGATTCCCCAGCTCTGATTCCCCGCCTCTGAATCCCCAACTCTGATTCCCTGCCTCTGATTCCCCAGCTCTGATTCCCCGCCTCTGATTCCCTAGCTCTTATTCCCTGCATCTGATTTCCCGCCTGTGATTCCCCATCTCTGATTCACAACCTCTTATTCCCCACCTCTGATTCCCCATATCTGATTCCCCGCCTCTGTTTGCCCGCCTCTAATTCCCCGCCTCAGTTTCCGCATATCTGATTCCCCGCCTCTGAATCCCCAACTCTGATTCCCTGCCTCAGATTCCCCAGCTCTGATTCCCCGCCTCAGATTCCCCGCCTCTGATTCACAGCCTCTGATTCCCCGTGTTTTATTTCCTGCCTTTGATTCCCCGCCTCCGATTAGCCATCTCTGATTCCCCATATCTGATTCCCCACCTATGTTTCCCCGCCTCTGATTCCCCGCCTCTGATTCCCCATCTCTGATTCCTGGACTCTGACTCCCCACCTCTGATTCCCCATCTCTGATTCCGCACATCCGATTCCCTGCCTCTGATACCCCGCCTCTGATTCCCCGCCTCTGATTCCCTCCTCTGATTCCCAACCTCTGATTCCCCACCTCTGAGTCCCCATATCTGATTCCCCGCCTCTGTTTCCCCGCCTCTGATTCCCCGCCTCTGTTTCCCCATATCTGATTCCCCACTCTGATTCCCCAAGTCTGATTCCCCGCCTCTGATTCCCCAGCTCTGATTCCCCGCCTCTGATTCCCCGCGTCTGATTCCCTGCCTCTGATTCCCCGCCTCTGATTCCCCATCTCTGATTCCCAGCCTCTGAATCCCCGTGTCTGATACCCAGCCTCTGATACCCCGCCCCTGATTCCCCACCTCTGATTCCCCATATCTGATACCCCGCCTCTGTTTCTGTGCCTCTGATTCCCCGCCTCTGATTCCCCATATCTGATTCCCCGCCTCTGACTCCCCAACTCTGATTCCACGCCTCTGATTCCCCAGCTCTGATTCCCCGCCTCTGATTCCCCGCCTCTGTTTCCCCATATCTGATTCCCCGCCTCTGATTCCCCAACTCTGATTCCCCGCCTCTGATTCCCCAGCTCTGATTCCCCGTGTTTGATTCCCCGCCTCTGATTCCCCATCTCTGATTCCCGGCCTCTGATTGCCGGCCTCTGATTCCCGGCGTCTCATCCCCGGCCTCTGATTCCCGGCCTCTGACTCCCCGCCTCTGATTCCCTGCATCTGTTTCCCAACCTCTGATTCCCCATATCTCATTCCCAACCTCTGATTCCCCATCTCTGATTCCCGGACTCTGATTCCTGGCCTCTTATTCCCGGCATCTGATTCCCGGCCTCTGATCCCGGCCTCTGATTCCCCACTTCTGATTCTGTTCCCAGCCTCTGATTCCCCATCTCTGATTCCGCACATCTGATTCCCTGCCTCTGATTCCACACCTCTGATTCCCCATATCTGATTCCCCGCCTCTGTTTCCCCGCCTCTGATTCCCCGCCTCTGTTTCCCCATATCTAATTCCCCGTCTCTGATTCCCCGCCTCTGATTCCCCAAATCTGATTCCTCGCCTCTGATTACCCAGTTCTGATTCCCCGCCTCTGATTCCCCGCGTCTGATTCCCTGCCTCTGATTCCCCGCCTCTGAATCCCCGTGTCTGATACCCAGCCTCTGATACCCCACCCCTGATTCCCCACCTCTGATTCCCCATATCTGATTCCCCGCCTCTGATTCCCCACATCTGATTCCCTTCCTCTGACTCCCCGCCTCTGATTCCCTGCCTCTGATTCCCCAGCTCTGATTCCCCGTGTTTGATTCCCCGCCTCTGATTCCCCATCTCTGATTCCCGGCCTCTGATTGCCGGCCTCTGATTCCCGGCCTCTGATTCCCGGCCTCTGATTCCCGGCCTCTGATTCCCCGCCTCTGATTCCCCGCCTCTGATTCGCTGCCTCTGATTCCCCATCTCTGATTCTGAACATCTGATTCCCTGCCTCTGACTCCCCGCCTCTGACTCCCCGCCTCTGATTCCCTGCCTCTGTTTCCCATCCTCTGACTCCCCACCTCTGATTCCCCATATCTGATTCCCCGCCTCTGTTTCCCCATATCTGATTCCCCGCCTCTGATTCCCCAACTCTGATTCCCCGCCTCTGATTCCCCAGCTCTGATTCCCCGCCTCTGATTCCCCGTGTTTGATTCCCTGCCTCTGATTCCCCGCCTCTGATTCACCATCTCTGATTCACCGCCTTTCATTCGCCACCCTGATTCCCCATATCAGATTCCCCGCCTCTGTTTCCCCGCCTCTGATACCCCGCCTCTGATTCCCCATATTTCATTCCCCGCCTCTGATTCCCCATCTCTGATTCCCGGACTCTGATTCCTGGCCTCTTATTCCCGGCATCTGATTCCCGGCCTCTGATCCCGGCCTCTGATTCCCCGCTTCTGATTCTGATCCCTGCCTCTGATTCCCCATCTCTGATTCCGCACATCTGATTCCCTGCCTCTGATTCCCCACCTCTGATTCCCCATATCTGATTCCCCGCCTCTGTTTCCCCGCCTCTAATTCCCCGCCTCTGTTTCCCCGCCTCTGATTCCCCATCTCTGATTCACAACCTCTGATTCCCCACCTCTGATACCCCATATCTGATTCCCCGCCTCTGTTTCCCCGCCTCTGATTCCCCACCTCTGATTCCCAATATCTGATTCCCCGCCTCTGATTCCCCACCTCTGATTCCCCGCCTCTGATTCGCCAGCTATGATTCCCCGCCTCTTATTCCCCGCGTCTGATTCCCTGCCTCTGATTCCCCGCCTCTGATTCCACATCTCTGATTCACCACCTCTGATTCCCCGCGTCTGATTCCCTGCCTCTGATTCCCCATCTCTGATTCCCCATCTCTGATTCCCCAATTCTGATTCCCCTCCTCTGATTCCCCGTGTTTGATTCCCTGCCTCTGATTCCCGGCCTCTGATTCCCCATCTCTGATTCACCGCCTTTGATTCGCCACCTCTGATTCGCCATATCTGATTCCCCGCCTCTGTTTCCCCGCCTCTGATTCCCCGCCTCTGATTCCCCATATCTCATTCCCCGCCTCTGAATCCCCATCTCTGATTCCCGGAATCTGATTCCCCACCTCTGATTTCCGGCCTCTTATTCCCGGCATCTGATTCCGGCCTCTGATTCCCGGCCTCTGATTCCCTGCTTCTGATTCTGATTCCCTGCCTTTGATTCCCCGCCTCTGATTCCCCGTGTTTGATTCCCTGCCTCTGATTCCCCTCCTCTGATTCCCCATCTCTGATTCACCACATTTGATTCGCCACCTCTGATTCCCCATCTCTGATTCCCCATATCTGATTCCCCGCCTCTGATTCCCTGCCTCTGTTTCCCAATATCTAAGTCCCCGCCTCTGATTCCCCAACTCTGATTCCCCACCTCTGATTCCCCAGCTCTGATTCCCTGCATCTGATTCCAAGCCTCTGATTCCCTGCCTCTGATTCCCAACCTCTGATTCCCCACATCTGATTCCCCGCCTCTGATTCCCAGCCTCTGTTTCCCCGCCTCTGATTCCCCGCCTCTGTTTCCCCATATCTGATTCCCGGCCTCTGATTCCCCGCCTCTGATTCCCCGCCTCTGATTCCCTGCCTCTGATTCCCCATCTCCGATTCCGCACATCTGATTCCCTGCCTCTGATTCCACGCCTCTGATTCCCTGCCTCTGATTCCCAACCTCTGATTCCCCACCTCTGATTCCCCGTGTTTGATTCCCCGCCTCTGTTTCCCCGCCTCTGATTCCCCGCCTCTGATTCCCCAACTCTAATTCCCCGCCTCTGATTCCCCATCTCTGATTCCCCATCTCTGATTCCCCACCCCTGTTTCCCCATATCTGATTCCCTGCCTCTGATTCCCCAATTTGATTCCCAGCCTCTGATTCCCCAGCTCTGATTCCCCGCCTCTGATTCCCCGTGTTTGATTCCCTGCCTCTGATTCCCCTCCTCTGATTCCCCATCTCTGATTCACCACCTTTGATTCGCCACCTCTGATTCCCCATATCTGATTCCCCACCTCTGTTTTCCCGCCTCTGATTCCCCGCCTCTGATTCCCCAGCTCTGATTCCCCGCCTCTGAATCCCCATCTCTGATTCCCTGCCTCTGATTCCCCAGCTCTGATTCCCCGCCTCTGATTCCCCAGCTCTGATTCCCTGCCTCTGTTTCGCAACCTCTGATTCCCCACCTCTGATTCCCCATATATGATTCCCCACCTCTGTTTCCCTGCCTCTGATTCCCAGCCTCTGTTTCCCCATATCTGATTCCCCGCCTCTGATTCCCCAACTCTGATTCCCCGCCTCTGATTCCCCAGCTCTGATTCCCCACCTATGATTCCCCATGTTTGATTCACTGCCTCTGATTCCCCGCCTCTGATTCCCCATCTCTGATTCACCGCCTTTCATTCGCCACCTCTGATTCCCCATATCAGATTCCCCGTCTCTGTTTCCACGCCTCTGATTCCCCTCCTCTGTTTCCCCATATCTGATTCCCCGCCTCTGATTCCCCAACTCTGATTCTCCGCCTCTGATTCCCCAGCTCTGATTCCCCGCCTTTGATTCCCCCCGTCTGATTCCCAGCCTCTGAGTCCCCGTGTCTGATTTCCTGCCTCTGATTCCCCGCCTCTGATTCCCCATCTCTGATTCACAGCCTGTGATTCCCCACCTCTGATTCCCCATCTCTGATTCCGCACATCTGATTCCCTGCCTCTGATTCCCCGACTCTGATCCCCACCTCTGATTCCCCAGCTCTGATTCCCCGCCTCTGATTCCCCAACTCTGATTCCCCGTCTCTGATTCCCCAGCTCTGATTCCCCGCCTCTGATTCCCCGTGTTTGATTCCCTGCCTCTGATTCCCCGCCTCTGATTCCCAATCTCTGATTCAACGCCTTTGATTCGCCACCTCTGATTCCCCATATCTGATTCCTCGCCTCTGTTTCCCCGCCTCTGATTCCCCTCCTCTGATTCCCCATATCTCATTCCCCGCCTCTGATTCCCCATCTCTGATTCCCGGACTCTGATTCCCCACCTCTGATTCCCGGCCTCTTATTCCCGGCATCTGATTCCGGCCTCTGATTCCCGGCCTATGATTCCCTGCTTCTGATTCCCCATCTCTGATTCCGCAAATCTAATTCCCTGCCTCTGATTCCCCACCTCTGATTCCCCATATCTGATTCCCCGCCTCTGTTTCCCCGCCTCTGATTCCCCGCCTCTGTTTCCCGATATCTAATTCCCCGCCTCTGATTCCCCAACTTTGATTCCCCACCTCTGATTCCCCAGCTCTGATTCCCCGCCTCTGATTCACCGCATCTGATTCCATGCATCTGATTCCCAGCCTCTGATTCCCAGCCTCTGATTCCCAACCTCTGATTCCCCACCTCTGATCCCCATATCTGATTCCCCGCCTCTGTTTCCCCGCCTCTGATTCCCCGCCTCTGTTTCCCCATATCTGATCCCCGCCTCTATTTGCCCGCCTCTGATTCCCCGCCTCTGTTTCCCCATATCTGATTCCCCGCCTCTGAATCCCCAACTCTGATTCCCTGCCTCTAATTTCCCAGCTCTGATTCCCCGCCTCTGATTCCCCGCGTCTGATTACCGGCCTCTGATTCCCCGCCTCTGATTCCCCATCTCTGATTCACAACCTCTGATTCCCCACCTCTGATACCCCATATCTGATTCCCCGCCTCTGTTTCCCCGCCTCTGATTCCCCACCTCTGATTCCCAATATATGATTCCCCGCCTCTGATTCCCCACCTCTGATTCCCCGCCTCTGATTCGCCAGCTATGATTCCCCGCCTCTTATTCCCCGCGTCTGATTCCCTGCCTCTGATTCCCCGCCTCTGATTCCACATCTCTGATTCACCACCTCTGATTCCCCGCGTCTGATTCCCTGCCTCTGATTCCCCATCTCTGATTCCCCATCTCTGATTCCCCAATTCTGATTCCCCTCCTCTGATTCCCCGTGTTTGATTCCCTGCCTCTGATTCCCGGCCTCTGATTCCCCATCTCTGATTCACCGCCTTTGATTCGCCACCTCTGATTCGCCATATCTGATTCCCTGCCTCTGTTTCCCCGCCTCTGATTCCCCGCCTCTGATTCCCCATATCTCATTCCCCGCCTCTGAATCCCCATCTCTGATTCCCGGACTCTGATTCCCCACCTCTGATTTCCGGCCTCTTATTCCCGGCATCTGATTCCGGCCTCTGATTCCCGGCCTCTGATTCCCTGCTTCTGATTCTGATTCCCTGCCTTTGATTCCCCATCTCTGATTCCGCACATCTGATTCCCTGCCTCTGATTCCCCATCTCTGATTCCCCATATCTGATTCCCCGCCTCTGATTCCCTGCCTCTGTTTCCCAATATCTAAGTCCCCGCCTCTGATTCCCCAACTCTGATTCCCCACCTCTGATTCCCCAGCTCTGATTCCCCGCCTCTGATTCCCCGCATCTGATTCCCTGCATCTGATTCCAAGCCTCTGATTCCCTGCCTCTGATTCCCAACCTCTGATTCCCCACCTCTGATTCCCCATATCTGATTCCCAGCCTCTGTTTCCCCGCCTCTGATTCCCCGCCTCTGTTTCCCCATATCTGATTCCCGGCCTCTGATTCCCCGCCTCTGATTCCCCGCCTCTGATTCCCTGCCTCTGATTCCCCATCTCCGATTCCGCACATCTGATTCCCTGCCTCTGATTCCCCGCCTCTGATTCCCCGCCTCTGATTCCCTGCCTCTGATTCCCAACCTCTGATTCCCCACCTCTGATTCCCCGTGTTTGATTCCCCGCCTCTGTTTCCCCGCCTCTGATTCCCCGCCTCTGATTCCCCAACTCTAATTCCCCGCCTCTGATTCCCCATATCTGATTCCCCGCCTCTGTTTCCCCGCCTCTGATTCCCCGCCCCTGTTTCCCTATATCTGATTCCCTGCCTCTGATTCCCCAACTTTGATTCCCAGCCTCTGATTCCCCAGCTCTGATTCCCCGCATCTGATTCCCCGTGTTTGATTCCCTGCCTCTGATTCCCCTCCTCTGATTCCCCATCTCTGATTCACCACCTTTGATTCGCCACCTCTGATTCCCCATATCTGATTCCCCACCTCTGTTTTCCCGCCTCTGATTCCCCGCCTCTGATTCTCCATATCTCATTCCCCGCCTCTGAATCCCCATCTCTGATTCCCTGACTCTGATTCCCCACCTCTGATTCCCGGCCTCTTATTCCCAGCATCTGATTCCAGGCCTCTGATTCCCGGCCTCTGACTCCCCGCTTCTGATTCTGATTCCCTGCCTCTGATTCCCCATATCTGAATCCGCACATCTGATTACCTGCCTCTGATTCCCCACCTCTGATTCCCCATATCTGATTCCCCGCCTCTGATTCCCCGCATCCGATTCCCCATATCTGATTCCCCGCCTCTGTTTCCCCGCCCCTGATTCCCCGCCTCTGTTTCCCCATATCTGATTCCCCGCCTCTGATTCCCAACTATGATTACCCGCCTCTGATTCCCCAGCTCTGATTCCCTGCCTCTGATTCCCCGCGTTCTATTCCCTGACTCTGATTCCGCGCCTGTGATTCCCCATCTCTAATAAACCACCTCTGATTCCCCACCACTGATTCCCCATATCTAATTCCCCGCCTCTGTTTGCCCGCCTCTGATTCCCCGCCTCTGTTTCCCCATATCTGATTCCCCGCCTCTGAATCCCCAACTCTGATTCCCTGCCTCTGATTCCCCAGCTTCATTCCCCGCCTTTGATTCCCCCCGTCTGATTCCCAGCATCTGAATCCCCGTGTCTGATAACCTGCCTCTGATTCCCCGCCTCTGATTCCCCATCTCAGATTCACCGCCTCTGATTCCCCACCTCTGATTCCCCATCTCTGATTCCGCACATCCGACTCCCTGCCTCTGATTCCCCGACTCTGATTCCCCACCTCTGATTCCCCAGCTCTGATTCCCCGCCTCTGATTCCCCAACTCTGATTCCCCGCCTCTGATTCCACAGCTCTGATTCCCCGCCTCTGATTCCCCGTGTTTGATCCCCTGCCTCTGATTCCCCGCCTCTGATTCCCCATCTCTGATTCACCGCCTTTGATTCGCCACCTCTGATTCCCCATATCTGATTCTTCGCCACTGTTTCCCCGCCTCTGATTCCCCGCCTCTGATTCCCCATATCTCATTCCCCGCCTCTGATTCGCCAGCTATGATTCCCCGCCTCTGATTCCCCGCGTCTGATTCCCTGCCTCTGATTCCCCGCCTCTAATTCCACATCTCTGATTCACCACCTCTGATTCCACGCATCTGATTCCCCGCCTCTTATTCCCCATCTCTGAATCCCCATCTCTGATTCCCCAATTCTGATTCCCCGCCTCTGATTCCCCAGCTCTGATTCCTCGCCTCTGATTCCCTTCCTCTGATTCCCAACCTCTGATTCCCCAACTCTGATTTCCCATATTGATTCCCTGCGTCTGATTCCCCACCTCTGATTTCCCATATGGATTCCCTGTGTCTGATTCCCCGCCTCTGATTCCCCAACTCTGATTCCCCGCCTCTGATTCCCCAGCTCTGATTCCCCGCATCTGATTCCCCGTGTTTGATTCCCTGCCTCTGATTCCCGGCCTCTGATTCCCCATCTCTGATTCACCGCCTTTGATTCGCAACCTCTGATTCCCCATATCTGATTCCCCGCCTCTGTTTCCCCGCCTCTGATTCCCCGCCTCTGATTCCCCATATCTCATTCCCCGCCTCTAAATCCCCATCTCTGATTCCCGGACTCTGATTCCCCACCTCTGATTCCCGGCCTCTTATTCCCGGCATCTGATTCCGGCCTCTGATTCCCGGCCTCTGATTCCCTGCGTCTGATTCTGATTCCCTGCCTCTGATTCCCCACCTCTGATTCCCCATATCTGATTCCCCACCTCTGATTCCCCAGCTCTGATTCCCCGCCTCTGATTCCCCGCATCTGATTCCCTGCAACTGATTCTAAGCCTCTGATTCCCTGCCTCTGATTCCCAACCTCTGATTCCCAACCTCTGATTCCACACCTCTGATTCCCCATATCTGATTCCCCGCCTCTGTTTCCCCGCCTCTGATTCCCCGCCTCTGATTCCCCATATCCCATTCCCCGCCTCCAATTCCGCATCTCTGATTCCCAACCTCTGATTCCCCACCTCTGATTCCCCATATCTGATTCCCCGCCTCTGTTTCCCCGCCTCTGATTCCCCGCCTCTGTTTCCCCATATCTGATCCCCGCCTCTATTTGCCCGCCTCTGATTCCCCACCTCTGATTCCCCATATCTGATTCCCCGCCTCTGTTTCCCCGCCTCTGATTCCCCGCCTCTGTTTCCCCATATCTAATTCCCCGCCTCTGATTCCCCAACTTTGATTCCCCACCTCTGATTCCCCAGCTCTGATTCCCCGCCTCTGATTCCCCGCATCTGATTCCATGCATCTGATTCCCAGCCTCTGATTCCCAGCGTCTGATTCCCAACCACTGATTCCCCACCTCTGATCCCCATATCTGATTCCCCGTCTCTGTTTCCCCGCCTCTGATTCCCCGCCTCTGTTTCCCCATATCTGATCCCCGCCTCTATTTGCCCGCCTCTGATTCCCCGCCTCTGTTTCCCCATATCTGTTCCCTGCCTCTAATTTCCCAGCTCTGATTCCCCGCCTCTGATTCCCCGCGTCTGATTACCGGCCTCTGATTCCCCGCCTCTGATTCCCCATCTCTGATTCACAACCTCTGATTCCCCACCTCTGATTCCCAATATCTGATTCCCCGCCTCTGATTCCCCACCTCTGATTCCCCTCCTCTGATTCGCCAGCTATGATTCCCCGCCTCTTATTCCCCGCGTCTGATTCCCTGCCTCTGATTCCCCGCCTCTGATTCCACATCTCTGATTCACCACCTCTGATTCCCCACGTCTGATTCCCTGCCTCTGATTCCCCATCTCTGATTCCCCATCTCTGATTCCCCAATTCTGATTCCCCTCCTCTGATTCCCCGTGTTTGATTCCCTGCCTCTGATTCCCGGCCTCTGATTCCCCATCTCTGATTCACCGCCTTTGATTCGCCACCTCTGATTCGCCATATCTGATTCCCCGCCTCTGTTTCCCCGCCTCTGATTCCCCGCCTCTGATTCTCCATATCTCATTCCCCGCCTCTGAATCCCCATCTCTGATTCCCGGACTCTGATTCCCCACCTCTGATTTCCGGCCTCTTATTCCCGGCATCTGATTCCGGCCTCTGATTCCCGGCCTCTGATTCCCTGCTTCTGATTCTGATTCCCTGCCTTTGATTCCCCATCTCTGATTCCGCACATCTGATTCCCTGCCTCTGATTCCCCATCTCTGATTCCCCATATCTGATTCCCCGCCTCTGATTCCCTGCCTCTGATTCCCCGCATCTGATTCCCTGCATCTGATTCCAAGCCTCTGATTCCCGGCCTCTGATTCCCGGCCTCTGATTCCCTGCTTCTGATTCTGATTCCCTGCCTTTGATTCCCCATCTCTGATTCCACACATCTGATTCCCCGCCTCTGATTCCCCAACTCTGATTCCCCACCTCTGATTCCCCAGCTCTGATTCCCCGCCTCTGATTCCCCGCATCTGATTCCCTGCATCTGATTCCAAGCCTCTGATTCCCTGCCTCTGATTCCCAACCTCTGATTCCCCACCTCTGATTCCCCATATCTGATTCCCAGCCTCTGTTTCCCCGCCTCTGATTCCCCGCCTCTGTTTCCCCATATCTGATTCCCGGCCTCTGATTCCCCGCCTCTGATTCCCCGCCTCTGATTCCCTGCCTCTGATTCCCAACCTCTGATTCCCCACCTCTGATTCCCCGTGTTTGATTCCCCGCCTCTGTTTCCCCGCCTCTGATTCCCCAACTCTAATTCCCCGCCTCTGATTCCCCATATCTGATTCCCCGCCTCTGTTTCCCCGCCTCTGATTCCCCGCCCCTGTTTCCCTATATCTGATTCCCTGCCTCTGATTCCCTAACTTTGATTCCCAGCCTCTGATTCCCCAGCTCTGATTCCCCGCCTCTGATTCCCCGTGTTTGATTCCCTGCCTCTGATTCCCCTCCTCTGATTCCCCATCTCTGATTCACCACCTTTGATTCGCCACCTCTGATTCCCCATATCTGATTCCCCACCTCTGTTTTCCCGCCTCTGATTCCCCGCCTCTGATTCTCCATATCTCATTCCCCGCCTCTGAATCCCCATCTCTGATTCCCGGACTCTGATTCCCCACCTCTGATTCCCGGCCTCTTATTCCCAGCATCTGATTCCAGGCCTCTGATTCCCGGCCTCTGACTCCCCGCTTCTGATTCTGATTCCCTGCCTCTGATTCCCCATCTCTGAATCCGCACATCTGATTACCTGCCTCTGATTCCCCACCTCTGATTCCCCATATCTGATTCCCCGCCTCTGATTCCCCGCATCCGATTCCCCATATCTGATTCCCCGCCTCTGTTTCCCCGCCTCTGATTCCCCGCCTCTGTTTCCCCATATCTGATTCCCCGCCTCTGATTCCCAACTATGATTACCCGCCTCTGATTCCCCAGCTCTGATTCCCTGCCTCTGATTCCCCGCGTTCTATTCCCTGCCTCTGATTCCGCGCCTGTGATTCCCCATCTCAGATTCACCGCCTCTGATTCCCCACCTCTGATTCCCCATCTCTGATTCCGCACATCCGACTCCCTGCCTCTGATTCCCCGACTCTGATTCCCCACCTCTGATTCCCCAGCTCTGATTCCCCGCCTCTGATTCCCCAACTCTGATTCCCCGCCTCTGATTCCACAGCTCTGATTCCCCGCCTCTGATTCCCCGTGTTTGATCCCCTGCCTCTGATTCCCCGCCTCTGATTCCCCATCTCTGATTCACCGCCTTTGATTCGCCACCTCTTATTCCCCATATCTGATTCTTCGCCACTGTTTCCCCGCCTCTGATTCCCCGCCTCTGATTCCCCATATCTCATTCCCCGCCTCTGATTCGCCAGCTATGATTCCCCGCCTCTGATTCCCCGCGTCTGATTCCCTGCCTCTGATTCCCCGCCTCTGATTCCACATCTCTGATTCACCACCTCTGATTCCACGCATCTGATTCCCCGCCTCTTATTCCCCATCTCTGATTCCCCATCTCTGATTCCCCAATTCTGATTCCCCGCCTCTGATTCCCCAGCTCTGATTCCTCGCCTCTGATTCCCTTCCTCTGATTCCCAACCTCTGATTCCCCAACTCTGATTTCCCATATTGATTCCCTGCGTCTGATTCCCCACCTCTGATTTCCCATATTGATTCCCTGCGTCTGATTCCCCGCCTCTGATTCCCCAACTCTGATTCCCCGCCTCTGATTCCCCAGCTCTGATTCCCCGCATCTGATTCCCAGTGTTTGATTCCCTGCCTCTGATTCCCGGCCTCTGATTCCCCATCTCTGATTCACCGCCTTTGATTCGCAACCTCTGATTCCCCATATCTGATTCCCCGCCTCTGTTTCCCCGCCTCTGATTCCCCGCCTCTGATTCCCCATATCTCATTCCCCGCCTCTAAATCCCCATCTCTGATTCCCGGACTCTGATTCCCCACCTCTGATTCCCGGCCTCTTATTCCCGGCATCTGATTCCGGCCTCTGATTCCCGGCCTCTGATTCCCTGCGTCTGATTCTGATTCCCTGCCTCTGATTCCCCACCTCTGATTCCCCATATCTGATTCCCCGCCTCTGTTTCCCCACCTTTGATTCCCCGCCTCTGTTTCCCAATATCTAAGTCCCCACCTCTGATTCCCCAACTCTGATTCCCCACCTCTGATTCCCCAGCTCTGATTCCCCGCCTCTGATTCCCCGCATCTGATTCCCTGCAACTGATTCCAAGCCTCTGATTCCCTGCCTCTGATTCCCAACCTCTGATTCCCAACCTCTGATTCCACACCTCTGATTCCCCATATCTGATTCCCCGCCTCTGTTTCCCCGCCTCTGATTCCCCGCCTCTGATTCCCCATATCCCATTCCCCGCCTCCAATTCCGCATCTCTGATTCCCAACCTCTGATTCCCCACCTCTGATTCCCCATATCTGATTCCCCGCCTCTGTTTCCCCGCCTCTGATTCCCCGCCTCTGTTTCCCCATATCTGATCCCCGCCTCTATTTGCCCGCCTCTGATTCCCCACCTCTGATTCCCCATATCTGATTCCCCGCCTCTGTTTCCCCACCTCTGATTCCCCGCCTCTGTTTCCCCATATCTAATTCCCCGCCTCTGATTCCCCAACTTTGATTCCCCACCTCTGATTCCCCAGCTCTGATTCCCCGCCTCTGATTCCCCGCATCTGATTCCATGCATCTGATTCCCAGCCTCTGATTCCCAGCGTCTGATTCCCAACCACTGATTCCCCACCTCTGATCCCCATATCTGATTCCCCGTCTCTGTTTCCCTGCCTCTGATTCCCCGCCTCTGTTTCCCCATATCTGATCCCCGCCTCTATTTGCCCGCCTCTGATTCCCCGCCTCTGTTTCCCCATATCTGTTCCCTGCCTCTAATTTCCCAGCTCTGATTCCCCGCCTCTGATTCCCCGCGTCTGATTACCGGCCTCTGATTCCCCGCCTCTGATTCCCCATCTCTGATTCACAACCTCTGATTCCCCACCTCTGATTCCCAATATCTGATTCCCCGCCTCTGATTCCCCACCTCTGATTCCCCTCCTCTGATTCGCCAGCTATGATTCCCCGCCTCTTATTCCCCGCGTCTGATTCCCTGCCTCTGATTCCCCGCCTCTGATTCCACATCTCTGATTCACCACCTCTGATTCCCCGCGTCTGATTCCCTGCCTCTGATTCCCCATCTCTGATTCCCCATCTCTGATTCCCCAATTCTGATTCCCCTCCTCTGATTCCCCGTGTTTGATTCCCTGCCTCTGATTCCCGGCCTCTGATTCCCCATCTCTGATTCACCGCCTTTGATTCGCCACCTCTGATTCGCCATATCTGATTCCCCGCCTCTGTTTCCCCGCCTCTGATTCCCCTCCTCTGATTCTCCATATCTCATTCCCCGCCTCTGAATCCCCATCTCTGATTCCCGGACTCTGATTCCCCACCTCTGATTTCCGGCCTCTTATTCCCGGCATCTGATTCCGGCCTCTGATTCCCGGCCTCTGATTCCCTGCTTCTGATTCTGATTCCCTGCCTTTGATTCCCCATCTCTGATTCCGCACATCTGATTCCCTGCCTCTGATTCCCCATCTCTGATTCCCCATATCTGATTCCCCGCCTCTGATTCCCTGCCTCTGATTCCCCGCATCTGATTCCCTGCATCTGATTCCAAGCCTCTGATTCCCGGCCTCTGATTCCCGGCCTCTGATTCCCTGCTTCTGATTCTGATTCCCTGCCTTTGATTCCCCATCTCTGATTCCGCACATCTGATTTCCCGCCTCTGATTCCCCAACTCTGATTCCCCACCTCTGATTCCCCAGCTCTGATTCCCCGCCTCTGATTCCCCGCATCTGATTCCCTGCATCTGATTCCAAGCCTCTGATTCCCTGCCTCTGAATCCCAACCTCTGATTCCCCACCTCTGATTCCCCATATCTGATTCCCAGCCTCTGTTTCCCCGCCTCTGATTCCCCGCCTCTGTTTCCCCATATCTGATTCCCGGCCTCTGATTCCCCGCCTCTGATTCCCCGCCTCTGATTCCCTGCCTCTGATTCCCCATCTCCGATTCCGCACATCTGATTCCCTACCTCTGATTCCCCGCCTCTGATTCCCCGCCTCTGATTCCCTGCCTCTGATTCCCAACCTCTGATTCCCCACCTCTGATTCCCCGTGTTTGATTCCGCGCCTCTGTTTCCCCGCCTCTGATTCCCTGCCTCTGATTCCCCAACTCTAATTCCCCGCCTCTGATTCCCCATATCTGATTCCCCGCCTCTGTTTCCCCGCCTCTGATTCCCCGCCCCTGTTTCCCCATATCTGATTCCCTGCCTCTGATTCCCCAACTTTGATTCCCAGCCTCTGATTCCCCAGCTCTGATTCCCCGCCTCTGATTCCCCGTGTTTGATTCCCTGCCTCTGATTCCCCTCCTCTGATTCCCCATCTCTGATTCACTACCTTTGATTCGCCACCTCTGATTCCCCATATCTGATTCCCCACCTCTGTTTTCCCGCCTCTGATTCCCCGCCTCTGATTCTCCATATCTCATTCCCCGCCTCTGAATCCCCATCTCTGATTCCCGGACTCTGATTCCCCACCTCTGATTCCCGGCCTCTTATTCCCAGCATCTGATTCCAGGCCTCTGATTCCCGGCCTCTGACTCCCCGCTTCTGATTCTGATTCCCTGCCTCTGATTCCCCATCTCTGATTCCGCACATCTGATTACCTGCCTCTGATTCCCCACCTCTGATTCCCCATATCTGATTCCCCGCCTCTGATTCCCCGCATGCGATTCCCCATATCTGATTCCCCGCCTCTGTTTCCCCGCCCCTGATTCCCCGCCTCTGTTTCCCCATATCTGATTCCCCGCCTCTGATTCCCAACTATGATTCCCCGCCTCTGATTCCCCAGCTCTGATTCCCTGCCTCTGATTCCCCGCGTTCTATTCCCTGTCTCTGATTCCCCGCCTGTGATTCCCCATCTCTGATAAACCACCTCTGATTCCCCACCACTGATTCCCCATATCTAATTCCCCGCCTCTGTTTGCCCGCCTCTGAATCCCCGCCTCTGTTTCCCCATATCTGATTCCCCGCCTCTGAATCCCCAACTCTGATTCCCTGCCTCTGATTCCCCAGCTTCATTCCCCGCCTTTGATTCCCCCCGTCTGATTCCCAGCCTCTGAATCCCCGTGTCTGATAACCTGCCTCTGATTCCCCGCCTCTGATTCCCCATCTCAGATTCACCGCCTCTGATTCCCCACCTCTGATTCCCCATCTCTGATTCCGCACATCCGACTCCCTGCCTCTGATTCCCCGACTCTGATTCCCCACCTCTGATTCCCCAGCTCTGATTCCCCGCCTCTGATTCCCCAACTCTGATTCCCCGCCTCTGATTCCACAGCTCTGATTCCCCGCCTCTGATTCCCCGTGTTTGATCGCCTGCCTCTGATTCCCCGCCTCTGATTCCCCATCTCTGATTCACCGCCTTTGATTCCCCGCCTCTGATTCCCCATATCTCATTCCCCGCTTCTGATTCGCCAGCTATGATTCCCCGCCTCTGATTCCCCGCATCTGATTTCCTGCCTCTGATTCCCCGCCTCTGATTCCCCATCTCTGATTCCCCATCTCTGATTTCCCAATTCTGATTCCCCGCCTCTGATTCCCCAGCTCTGATTCCTCGCCTCTGATTCCCTTCCTCTGATTCCCAACCCCTGATTCCCCAACTCTGATTTCCCATATTGATTCCCTGCGTCTGATTCCCCACCTCTGATTTCCCATATTGATTCCCTGCGTCTGATTCCCCACCTCTGATTTCCCATATTGATTCCACAGCTCTGATTCCCCGCATCTGAATCCCCGTGTTTGATTCCCTGCCTCTGATACCCGGCCTCTGATTCCCCATCTCTGATTCCCCACCTCTGATTCCCCATATCTGATTCCCAGCCTCTGTTTCCCCGCCTCTGATTCCCCGCCTCTGATTCCCCATATCTCATTCCCCGCCTCTAAATCCCCATCTCTGATTCCCGGACTCTGATTCCCCACCTCTGATTCCCGGCCTCTTATTCCCGGCATCTGATTCCGGCCTCTGATTCCCGGCCTCTGATTCCCTGCGTCTGATTCTGATTCCCTGCCTCTGATTCCCCATCTCTGATTCCGCACATCTGATTCCGTGCCTCTGATTCCCCACCTCTGATTCCCCATATCTGATTCCCCGCCTCTGTTTCCCCACCTTTGATTCCCCGCCTCTGTTTCCCAATATCTAAGTCCCCGCCTCTGATTCCCCAACTCTGATTCCCCACCTCTGATTCCCCAGCTCTGATTCCCCGCCTCTGATTCCCCGCATCTGATTCCCTGCAACTGATTCCAAGCCTCTGATTCCCTGCCTCTGATTCCCAACCTCTGATTCCCAACCTCTGATTCCACACCTCTGATTCCCCATATCTGATTCCCCGCCTCTGTTTCCCCGCCTCTGATTCCCCGCCTCTGATTCCCCATATCCCATTCCCCGCCTCCAATTCCGCATCTCTGATTCCCAACCTCTGATTCCCCACCTCTGATTCCCCATATCTGATTCCCCGCCTCTGTTTCCCCGCCTCCTATTCCCCGCCTCTGTTTCCCCGCCTCTGATTCCCCACCTCTGATTCCCAATATCTGATTCCCCGCCTCTGATTCCCCACCTCTGATTCCCCGCCTCTGATTCGCCAGCTATGATTCCCCGCCTCTTATTCCCCGCGTCTGATTCCCTGCCTCTGATTCCACATCTCTGATTCACCACCTCTGATTCCCCACGTCTGATTCCCTGCCTCTGATTCCCCATCTCCGATTCCCCATCTCTGATTCCCCAATTCTGATTCCCCTCCTCTGATTCCCCGTGTTTGATTCCCTGCCTCTGATTCCCGGCCTCTGATTCCCCATCTCTGATTCACCGCCTTTGATTCGCCACCTCTGATTCGCCATATCTGATTCCCCGCCTCTGTTTCCCCGCCTCTGATTCCCCGCCTCTGATTCCCCATATCTCATTCCCCGCCTCTGAATCCCCATCTCTGATTCCCGGACTCTGATTCCCCACCTCTGATTTCTTGCCTCTTATTCCCGGCATCTGATTCCGGCCTCTGATTCCCGGCCTCTGATTCCCTGCTTCTGATTCTGATTCCCTGCCTTTGATTCCCCATCTCTGATTCCGCACATCTGATTCCCTGCCTCTGATTCCCCATCTCTGATTCCCCATATCTGATTCCCCGCCTCTGATTCCCTGCCTCTGTTTCCTAATATCTAAGTCCCCGCCTCTGATTCCCCAACTCTGATTCCCCACCTCTTATTCCCCAGCTCTGATTCCCCGCCTCTGATTCCCCGCATCTGATTCCCTGCATCTGATTCCAAGCCTCTGATTCCCTGCCTCTGATTCCCAACCTCTGATTCCCCACCTCTGATTCCCCATATCTGATTCCCAGCCTCTGTTTCCCCGCCTCTGATTCCCCGCCTCTGTTTCCCCATATCTGATTCCCGGCCTCTGATTCCCCGCCTCTGATTCCCCGCCTCTGATTCCCTGCCTCTGATTCCCCATCTCCGATTCCGCACATCTGATTCCCTGCCTCTGATTCCCCGCCTCTGATTCCCCGCCTCTGATTCCCCGCCTCTGATTCCCTGCCTCTGATTCCCAACCTCTGATTCCCCACCTCTGATTCCCCGTGTTTGATTCCCCGCTTCTGTTTCCCCGCCTCTGATTCCCCGCCTCTGATTCCCCAACTCTAATTCCCCGCCTCTGATTCCCCGTATCTGATTCCCCGCCTCTGTTTCCCCGCCTCTTATTCCCTGCCCCTGTTTCCCCATATCTGATTCCCTGCCTCTGATTCCACAACTTTGATTCCCAGCCGCTGATTCCCCAGCTCTGATTCCCCGCGTCTGATTCCCCGTGTTTGATTCCCTGCCTCTGATTCCCCTCCTCTGATTCCCCATCTCTGATTCACCACCTTTGATTCGCCACCTCTGATTCCCCATATCTGATTCCCCACCTCTGTTTTCCCGCCTCTGATTCCCCGCCTCTGATTCTCCATATCTCATTCCCCGCCTGTGAATCCCCATCTCTGATTCCCGGACTCTGATTCCCCACCTCTGATTCCCGGCCTCTTATTCCCAGCATCTGATTCCAGGCCTCTGATTCCCGGCCTCTGACTCCCCGCTTCTGATTCTGATTCCCTGCCTCTGATTCCCCATCTCTGATTCCGCACATCTGATTACCTGCCTCTGATTCCCCACCTCTGATTCCCCATATCTGATTCCCCGCCTCTGATTCCCCGCATTCGATTCCCCATATCTGATTCCCCGCCTCTGTTTCCCCGCCCCTGATTCCCCGCCTCTGTTTCCCCATATCTGATTCCCCGCCTCTGATTCCCAACTATGATTCCCCGCCTCTGATTCCCCAGCTCTGATTCCCTGCCTCTGATTCCCTGCGTTCTATTCCCTGCCTCTGATTCCCCGCCTCTGATTCCCCATCTCTGATAAACCACCTCTGATTCCCCACCACTGATTCCCCATATCTAATTCCCCGCCTCTGTTTGCCCGCCTCTGATTCCCCACCTCTGTTTCCCCATATCTGATTCCCCGCCTCTGAATCCCCAACTCTGATTCCCTGCCTCTGATTCCCCAGCTTCATTCCCCGCCTTTGATTCCCCCCGTCTGATTCCCAGCCTCTGAATCCCCGCGTCTGATAACCTGCCTCTGATTCCCCGCCTCTGATTCCCCATCTGAGATTCACCGCCTCTGATTCCCCACCTCTGATTCCCCATCTCTGATTCCGCACATCCGACTCCCTGCCTCTGATTCCCCGACTCTGATTCCCCACCTCTGATTCCCAGGCTCTGATTCCCCGCCTCTGATTCCCCAACTCTGATTCCCCGCCTCTGATTCCACAGCTCTGATTCCCCGCCTCTGATTCCCCGTGTTTGATCCCCTGCCTCTGATTCCCCGCCTCTGATTCCCCATCTCTGATTCACCGCCTTTGATTCGCCACCTCTGATTCCCCATATCTGATTCCTCGCCACTGTTTCCCCGCCTCAGATTCCCCGCCTCTGATTCCCCATATCTCATTCCCCGCCTCTGATTCGCCAGCTATGATTCCCCGCCTCTGATTCCCCGCGTCTGATTCCCTGCCTCTGATTCCCCGCCTCTGATTCCACATCTCTGATTCACCACCTCTGATTCCACGCGTCTGATTCCCCGCCTCTGATTCCCCATCTCTGATTCCCCTTCTCTGATTCCCCAATTCTGATTGCCCGCCTCTGATTCCCCAGCTCTGATTCCTCGCCTCTGATTCCCTTCCTCTGATTCCCAACCTCTGATTCCCCAACTCTGATTTCCCATATTGATTCCCTGCGTCTGATTCCCCACCTCTGATTTCCCATATTGATTCCCTGCGTCTGATTCCCCGCCTCTGATTCCCCAACTCTGATTCCCCGCCTCTGATTCCCCAGCTCTGATTCCCCGCATCTGATTCCCCGTGTTTGATTCCCTGCCTCTGATTCCCGGCCTCTGATTCCCCACCTCTGATGCACCGCCTTTGATTCGCAACCTCTGATTCCCCATATCTGATTCCCCGCCTCTGTTTCCCCGCCTCTGATTCCCCGCCTCTGATTCCCCATATCTCATTCCCCGCCTCTTAATCCCCATCTCTGATTCCCGGACTCTGATTCCCGACCTCTGATTCCCGGCCTCTTATTCCCGGCATCTGATTCCGGCCTCTGATTCCCGGCCTCTGATTCCCTGCGTCTGATTCTGATTCCCTGCCTCTGATTCCCCATCTCTGATTCCGCACATCTGATTCCCTGCCTCTGATTCCCCACCTCTGATTCCCCATATCTGATTCCCCGCCTCTGTTTCCCCACCTTTGATTCCCCACCTCTGTTTCCCAATATCTGTCCCCGCCTCTGATTCCCCAACTCTGATTCCCCACCTCTGATTCCCCAGCTCTGATTCCCCGCCTCTGATTCCCCGCATCTGATTCCCTGCAACTGATTCCAAGCCTCTGATTCCCTGCCTCTGATTCCCAACCTCTGATTCCCAACCTCTGATTCCACACCTCTGATTCCCCATATCTGATTCCCCGCCTCTGTTTCCCCGCCTCTGATTCCCCGCCTCTGATTCCCCATATCCCATTCCCCGCCTCCAATTCCGCATCTCTGATTCCCAACCTCTGATTCCCCACCTCTGATTCCCCACCTCTGATTCCCCATATCTGATTCCCCGCCTCTGTTTCCCCGCCTCTGATTCCCCGCCTCTGTTTCCCCATATCTGATCCCCGCCTCTATTTGCCCGCCTCTGATTCCCCGCCTCTGTTTCCCCATATCTGATTCCCCGCCTCTGAATCCCCAACTCTGATTCCCTGCCTCTAATTTCCCATGTCTGATTCCCCGCCTCTGATTCCCCGCGTCTGATTACCAGCCTCTGATTCCCCGCCTCTGATTCCCCATCTCTGATTCACAACCTCTGATTCCCCACCTCTGATTCCCCATATCTGATTCCCCGCCTCTGTTTCCCCGCCTCTGATTCCCCACCTCTGATTCCCAATATCTGATTCCCCGCCTCTGATTCCCCACCTCTGATTCCCCGCCTCTGATTCGCCAGCTATGATTCCCCACCTCTGATTCCCCAGCTCTGATTCCCCGCCTCTGATTCCCCAACTCTGATTCCCCGCCTCTGATTCCACAGCTCTGATTCCCCGCCTCTGATTCCCCGTGTTTGATCCCCTGCCTCTGATTCCCCGCCTCTGATTCCCCATCTCTGATTCACCGCCTTTGATTCGCCACCTCTGATTCCCCATATCTGATTCCTCGCCACTGTTTCCCCGCCTCTGATTCCCCGCCTCTGATTCCCCATATCTCATTCCCCGCCTCTGATTCGCCAGCTATGATTCCCCGCCTCTGATTCCCCGCGTCTGATTCCCTGCCTCTGATTCCCCGCCTCTGATTCCACATCTCTGATTCACCACCTCTGATTCCACGCGTCTGATTCCCCGCCTCTGATTCCCCATCTCTGATTCCCCATCTCTGATTCCCCAATTCTGATTCCCCGCCTCTGATTCCCCAGCTCTGATTCCTCGCCTCTGATTCCCTTCCTCTGATTCCCAACCTCTGATTCCCCAACTCTGATTTCCCATATTGATTCCCTGCGTCTGATTCCCCACCTCTGATTTCCCATATTGATTCCCTGCGTCTGATTCCCCGCCTCTGATTCCCCAACTCTGATTCCCCGCCTCTGATTCCCCAGCTCTGATTCCCCGCATCTGATTCCCCGTGTTTGATTCCCTGCCTCTGATTCCCGGCCTCTGATTCCCCATCTCTGATTCCCTGCCTCTGATTCCCCACCTCTGATTCCCCATATCTGATTCCTCGCCTCTGTTTCCCCGCCTCTGATTCCCCGCCTCTGATTCCCCATATCTGATTCCCCGCCTCTGAATCCCAACTATGATTCCCCGCCTCTGATTCCCCAGCTCTGATTCCCTGCCTCTGATTCCCCGCGTTCTATTCCCTGTCTCTGATTCCCCGCCTGTGATTCCCCATCTCTGATAAACCACCTCTGATTCCCCACCACTGATTCCCCATATCTAATTCCCCGCCTCTGTTTGCCCGCCTCTGAATCCCCGCCTCTGTTTCCCCATATCTGATTCCCCGCCTCTGAATCCCCAACTCTGATTCCCTGCCTCTGATTCCCCAGCTTCATTCCCCGCCTTTGATTCCCCCCGTCTGATTCCCAGCCTCTGAATCCCCGTGTCTGATAACCTGCCTCTGATTCCCCGCCTCTGATTCCCCATCTCAGATTCACCGCCTCTGATTCCCCGCCTCTGATTCCCCAACTCTGATTCCCCGACTCTGATTCCCCACCTCTGATTCCCCAGCTCTGATTCCCCGCCTCTGATTCCCCAACTCTGATTCCCCGCCTCTGATTCCACAGCTCTGATTCCCCGCCTCTGATTCCCCGTGTTTGATCCCCTGCCTCTGATTCCCCGCCTCTGATTCCCCATCTCTGATTCACCGCCTTTGATTCCCCGCCTCTGATTCCCCATATCTCATTCCCCGCCTCTGATTCGCCAGCTATGATTCCCCGCCTCTGATTCCCCGCGTCTGATTTCCTGCCTCTGATTCCCCGCCTCTGATTCCACATCTCTGATTCACCACCTCTGATTCCACGCGTCTGATTCCCCGCCTCTGATTCCCCATCTCTGCTTCCCCATCTCTGATTTCCCAATTCTGATTCCCCGCCTCTGATTCCCCAGCTCTGATTCCTCGCCTCTGATTCCCTTCCTCTGATTCCCAACCCCTGATTCCCCAACTCTGATTTCCCATATTGATTCCCTGCGTCTGATTCCCCACCTCTGATTTCCCATATTGATTCCCTGCGTCTGATTCCCCACCTCTGATTTCCCATATTGATTCCCCAGCTCTGATTCCCCGCATCTGAATCCCCGTGTTTGATTCCCTGCCTCTGATTCCCGGCCTCTGATTCCCCATCTCTGATTCCCCACCTCTGATTCCCCATATCTGATTCCCAGCCTCTGTTTCCCCTCCTCTGATTCCCCGCCTCTGATTCCCCATATCTCATTCCCCGCCTCTAAATCCCCATCTCTGATTCCCGGACTCTGAATCCCCACCTCTGATTCCCGGCCTCTTATTCCCGGCATCTGATTCCGGCCTCTGATTCCCGGCCTCTGATTCCCTGCGTCTGATTCTGATTCCCTGCCTCTGATTCCCCATCTCTGATTCCGCACATCTGATTCCCTGCCTCTGATTCCCCACCTCTGATTCCCCATATCTGATTCCCCGCCTCTGTTTCCCCACCTTTGATTCCCCGCCTCTGTTTCCCAATATCTAAGTCCCCGCCTCTGATTCCCCAACTCTGATTCCCCACCTCTGATTCCCCAGCTCTGATTCCCCGCCTCTGATTCCCCGCATCTGATTCCCTGCAACTGATTCCAAGCCTCTGATTCCCTGCCTCTGATACCCAAAATCTGATTCCCAACCTCTGATTCCACACCTCTGATTCCCCATATCTGATTCCCCGCCTCTGTTTCCCCGCCTCTGATTCCCCGCCTCTGATTCCCCATATCCCATTCCCCGCCTCCAATTCCGCATCTCTGATTCCCAACCTCTGATTCCCCACCTCTGATTCCCCATATCTGATTCCCCGCCTCTGTTTCCCCGCCTCCTATTCCCCGCCTCTGTTTCCCCGCCTCTTATTCCCCACCTCTGATTCCCAATATCTGCTTCCCCGCCTCTGATTCCCCACCTCTGATTCCCCGCCTCTGATTCGCCAGCTATGATTCCCCGCCTCTTATTCCCCGCGTCTGAATCCCTGCCTCTGATTCCACATCTCTGATTCACCACCTCTGATTCCCCACGTCTGATTCCCTGCCTCTGATTCCCCATCTCTGATTCCCCATCTCTGATTCCCCAATTCTGATTCCCCTCCTCTGATTCCCCGTGTTTGATTCCCTGCCTCTGATTCCCGGCCTCTGATTCCCCATCTCTGATTCACCGCCTTTGATTCGCCACCTCTGATTCGCCATATCTGATTCCCCGCCTCTGTTTCCCCGCCTCTTATTCCCCGCCTCTGATTCCCCATATCTCATTCCCCGCCTCTGAATCCCCATCTCTGATTCCCGGACTCTGATTCCCCACCTCTGATTTCTTGCCTCTTATTCCCGGCATCTGATTCAGGCCTCTGATTCCCGGCCTCTGATTCCCTGCTTCTGATTCTGATTCCCTGCCTTTGATTCCCCATCTCTGATTCCGCACATCTTATTCCCTGCCTCTGATTCCCCATCTCTGATTCCCCATATCTGATTCCCCGCCTCTGATTCCCTGCCTCTGTTTCCCAATATCTAAGTCCCCGCCTCTGATTCCCCAACTCTGATTCCCCACCTCTGATTCCCCACCTCTGATTCCCCGCCTCTGATTCCCCGCATCTGATTCCCTACATCTGATTCCAAGCCTCTGATTCCCTGCCTCTGATTCCCAACCTCTGATTCCCCACCTCTGATTCCCCATATCTGATTCCCAGCCTCTGTTTCCCCGCCTCTGATTCCCCGCCTCTGTTTCCCCATATCTGATTCCCGGCCTCTGATTCCCCGCCTCTGATTCCCCGCCTCTGATTCCCTGCCTCTGATTCCCCATCTCCGATTCCGCACATCTGATTCCCTGCCTCTGATTCCCCGCCTCTGATTCCCCGCCTCTGATTCCCTGCCTCTGATTCCCAACCTCTGATTCCCCACCTCTGATTCCCCGTGTTTGATTCCCCGCTTCTGTTTCCCCGCCTCTGATTCCCCGCCTCTGATTCCCCAACTCTAATTCCCCGCCTCTGATTCCCCGTATCTGATTCCCAGCCTCTGTTTCCCCGCCTCTGATTCCCCGCCCCTGTTTCCCCATATCTGATTCCCTTCCTCTGATTCCCCAACTTTGATTCCCAGCCTCTGATTCCCCAGCTCTGATTCCCCGCCTCTAATTCCCCGTGTTTGATTCCCTGCCTCTGATTCCCCTCCTCTGATTCCCCATCTCTGATTCACCACCTTTGATTCGCCACCTCTGATTCCCCATATCTGATTCCCCACCTCTGTTTTCCCGCCTCTCATTCCCCGCCTCTGATTCTCCATATCTCATTCCCCGCCTCTGAATCCCCATCTCTGATTCCCGGACTCTGATTCCCCACCTCTGATTCCCGGCCTCTTATTCCCAGCATCTGATTCCAGGCCTCTGATTCCCGGCCTCTGACTCCCCGCTTCTGATTCTGATTCCCTGCCTCTGATTCCCCATCTCTGATTCCGCACATCTGATTACCTGCCTCTGATTCCCCACCTCTGATTCCCCATATCTGGTTCCCCGCCTCTGATTCCCCGCATCCGATTCCCCATATCTGATTCCCCGCCTCTGTTTCCCCGCCCCTGATTCCCCGCCTCTGTTTCCCCATATCTGATTCCCCGCCTCTGATTCCCAACTATGATTCCCCGCCTCTGATTCCCCAGCTCTGATTCCCTGCCTCTGATTCCCTGCGTTCTATTCCCTGCCTCTGATTCCCCGCCTCTGATTCCCCATCTCTGATAAACCACCTCTGATTCCCCACCACTGATTCCCCATATCTAATTCCCCGCCTCTGTTTGCCCGCCTCTGATTCCCCGCCTCTGTTTCCCCATATCTGATTCCCCGCCTCTGAATCCCCAACTCTGATTCCCTGCCTCTGATTCCCCAGCTTCATTCCCCGCCTTTGATTCCCCCCGTCTGATTCCCAGCCTCTGAATCCCCGCGTCTGATAACCTGCCTCTGATTCCCCGCCTCTGATTCCCCATCTGAGATTCACCGCCTCTGATTCCCCACCTCTGATTCCCCATCTCTGATTCCGCACATCCGACTCCCTGCCTCTGATTCCCCGACTCTGATTCCCCACCTCTGATTCCCAGGCTCTGATTCCCCGCCTCTGATTCCCCAACTCTGATTCCCCACCTCTGATTCCACAGCTCTGATTCCCCGCCTCTGATTCCCCGTGTTTGATCCCCTGCCTCTGATTCCCCGCCTCTGATTCCCCATCTCTGATTCACCGCCTTTGATTCGCCACCTCTGATTCCCCATATCTGATTCCTCGCCACTGTTTCCCCGCCTCTGATTCCCCGCCTCTGATTCCCCATATCTCATTCCCCGCATCTGATTCGCCAGCTATGATTCCCCGCCTCTGATTCCCCGCGTCTGATTCCCTGCCTCTGATTCCCCGCCTCTGATTCCACATCTCTGATTCACCACCTCTGATTCCACGCGTCTGATTCCCCGCCTCTGATTCCCCATCTCTGATTCCCCATCTCTGATTTCCTAATTCTGATTGCCCGCCTCTGATTCCCCAGCTCTGATTCCTCGCCTCTGATTCCCTTCCTCTGATTCCCAACCTCTGATTCCCCAACTCTGATTTCCCATATTGATTCCCTGCGTCTGATTCCCCACCTCTGATTTCCCATATTGATTCCCTGCGTCTGATTCCCCGCCTCTGATTCCCCAACTCTGATTCCCCGCCTCTGATTCCCCAGCTCTGATTCCCCGCATCTGATTCCCCGTGTTTGATCCCCTGCCTCTGATTCCCCGCCTCTGATTCCCCATCTCTGATTCACCGCCTTTGATTCCCCGCCTCTGATTCCCCGCCTCTGATTCCCCATATCTCATTCCCCGCCTCTAAATCCCCATCTCTGATTCCCGGACTCTGATTCCCCACCTCTGATTCCCGGCCTCTTATTCCCGGCATCTGATTCCGGCCTCTGATTCCCGGCCTCTGATTCCCTGCGTCTGATTCTGATTCCCTGCCTCTGATTCCCCATCTCTGATTCCGCACATCTGATTCCGTGCCTCTGATTCCCCACCTCTGATTCCCCATATCTGATTCCCCGCCTCTGTTTCCCCACCTTTGATTCCCCGCCTCTGTTTCCCAATATCTAAGTCCCCGCCTCTGATTCCCCAACTCTGATTCCCCACCTCTGATTCCCCAGCTCTGATTCCCCGCCTCTGATTCCCCGCATCTGATTCCCTGCAACTGATTCCAAGCCTCTGATTCCCTGCCTCTGATTCCCAACCTCTGATTCCCAACCTCTGATTCCACTCCTCTGATTCCCCATATCTGATTCCCCGCCTCTGTTTCCCCGCATCTGATTCCCCGCCTCTGATTCCCCATATCCCATTCCCCGCCTCCAATTCCGCATCTCTGATTCCCAACCTCTGATTCCCCACCTCTGATTCCCCATATCTGATTCCCCGCCTCTGTTTCCCCGCCTCCTATTCCCCGCCTCTGTTTCCCCGCCTCTGATTCCCCACCTCTGATTCCCAATATCTGATTCCCCGCCTCTGATTCCCCACCTCTGATTCCCCGCCTCTGATTCGCCAGCTATGATTCCCCGCCTCTTATTCCCCGCGTCTGATTCCCTGCCTCTGATTCCACATCTCTGATTCACCACCTCTGATTCCCCACGTCTGATTCCCTGCCTCTGATTCCCCATCTCCGATTCCCCATCTCTGATTCCCCAATTCTGATTCCCCTCCTCTGATTCCCCGTGTTTGATTCCCTGCCTCTGATTCCCGGCCTCTGATTCCCCATCTCTGATTCACCGCCTTTGATTCGCCACCTCTGATTCGCCATATCTGATTCCCCGCCTCTGTTTCCCCGCCTCTGATTCCCCGCCTCTGATTCCCCATATCTCATTCCCCGCCTCTGAATCCCCATCTCTGATTCCCGGACTCTGATTCCCCACCTCTGATTTCTTGCCTCTTATTCCCGGCATCTGATTCCGGCCTCTGATTCCCGGCCTCTGATTCCCTGCTTCTGATTCTGATTCCCTGCCTTTGATTCCCCATCTCTGATTCCGCACATCTGATTCCCTGCCTCTGATTCCCCATCTCTGATTCCCCATATCTGATTCCCCGCCTCTGATTCCCTGCCTCTGTTTCCCAATATCTAAGTCCCCGCCTCTGATTCCCCAACTCTGATTCCCCACCTCTGATTCCCCAGCTCTGATTCCCCGCCTCTGATTCCCCGCATCTGATTCCCTGCATCTGATTCCAAGCCTCTGATTCCCTGCCTCTGATTCCCAACCTCTGATTCCCCACCTCTGATTCCCCATATCTGATTCCCAGCCTCTGTTTCCCCGCCTCTGATTCCCCGCCTCTGTTTCCCCATATCTGATTCCCGGCCTCTGATTCCCCGCCTCTGATTCCCCGCCTCTGATTCCCTGCCTCTGATTCCCCATCTCCGATTCCGCACATCTGATTCCCTGCCTCTGATTCCCCGCCTCTGATTCCCCGCCTCTGATTCCCCGCCTCTGATTCCCTGCCTCTGATTCCCAACCTCTGATTCCCCACCTCTGATTCCCCGTGTTTGATTCCCCGCTTCTGTTTCCCCGCCTCTGATTCCCCGCCTCTGATTCCCCAACTCTAATTCCCCGCCTCTGATTCCCCGTATCTGATTCCCCGCCTCTGTTTCCCCGCCTCTTATTCCCCGCCCCTGTTTCCCCATATCTGATTCCCTGCCTCTGATTCCCCAACTTTGATTCCCAGCCGCTGATTCCCCAGCTCTGATTCCCCGCCTCTGATTCCCCGTGTTTGATTCCCTGCCTCTGATTCCCCTCCTCTGATTCCCCATCTCTGATTCACCACCTTTGATTCGCCACCTCTGATTCCCCATATCTGATTCCCCACCTCTGTTTTCCCGCCTCTGATTCCCCGCCTCTGATTCTCCATATCTCATTCCCCGCCTCTGAATCCCCATCTCTGATTCCCGGACTCTGATTCCCCACCTCTGATTCCCGGCCTCTTATTCCCAGCATCTGATTCCAGGCCTTTGATTTCCGGCCTCTGACTCCCCGCTTCTGATTCTGATTCCCTGCCTCTGATTCCCCATCTCTGATTCCGCACATCTGATTACCTGCCTCTGATTCCCCACCTCTGATTCCCCATATCTGATTCCCCGCCTCTGATTCCCCGCATCCGATTCCCCATATCTGATTCCCCGCCTCTGTTTCCCCGCCCCTGATTCCCCGCCTCTGTTTCCCCATATCTGATTCCCCGCCTCTGATTCCCAACTATGATTCCCCGCCTCTGATTCCCCAGCTCTGATTCCCTGCCTCTGATTCCCTGCGTTCTATTCCCTGCCTCTGATTCCCCGCCTCTGATTCCCCATCTCTGATAAACCACCTCTGATTCCCCACCACTGATTCCCCATATCTAATTCCCCGCCTCTGTTTGCCCGCCTCTGATTCCCCGCCTCTGTTTCCCCATATCTGATTCCCCGCCTCTGAATCCCCAACTCTGATTCCCTGCCTCTGATTCCCCAGCTTCATTCCCCGCCTTTGATTCCCCCCGTCTGATTCCCAGCCTCTGAATCCCCGCGTCTGATAACCTGCCTCTGATTCCCCGCCTCTGATTCCCCATCTGAGATTCACCGCCTCTGATTCCCCACCTCTGATTCCCCATCTCTGATTCCGCACATCCGACTCCCTGCCTCTGATTCCCCGACTCTGATTCCCCACCTCTGATTCCCAGGCTCTGATTCCCCGCCTCTGATTCCCCAACTCTGATTCCCCGCCTCTGATTCCACAGCTCTGATTCCCCGCCTCTGATTCCCCGTGTTTGATCCCCTGCCTCTGATTCCCCGCCTCTGATTCCCCATCTCTGATTCACCGCCTTTGATTCGCCACCTCTGATTCCCCATATCTGATTCCTCGCCACTGTTTCCCCGCCTCTGATTCCCCGCCTCTGATTCCCCATATCTCATTCCCCGCCTCTGATTCGCCAGCTATGATTCCCCGCCTCTGATTCCCCGCGTCTGATTCCCTGCCTCTGATTCCCCGCCTCTGATTCCACATCTCTGATTCACCACCTCTGATTCCACGCGTCTGATTCCCCGCCTCTGATTCCCCATCTCTGATTCCCCTTCTCTGATTCCCCAATTCTGATTGCCCGCCTCTGATTCCCTAGCTCTGATTCCTCGCCTCTGATTCCCTTCCTCTGATTCCCAACCTCTGATTCCCCAACTCTGATTTCCCATATTGATTCCCTGCGTCTGATTCCCCACCTCTGATTTCCCATATTGATTCCCTGCGTCTGATTCCCCGCCTCTGATTCCCCAACTCTGATTCCCCGCCTCTGATTCCCCAGCTCTGATTCCCCGCATCTGATTCCCCGTGTTTGATTCCCTGCCTCTGATTCCCGGCCTCTGATTCCCCACCTCTGATGCACCGCCTTTGATTCGCAACCTCTGATTCCCCATATCTGATTCCCCGCCTCTGTTTCCCCGCCTCTGATTCCCCGCCTCTGATTCCCCATATCTCATTCCCCGCCTCTTAATCCCCATCTCTGATTCCCGGACTCTGATTCCCGACCTCTGATTCCCGGCCTCTTATTCCCGGCATCTGATTCCGGCCTCTGATTCCCGGCCTCTGATTCCCTGCGTCTGATTCTGATTCCCTGCCTCTGATTCCCCATCTCTGATTCCGCACATCTGATTCCCTGCCTCTGATTCCCCACCTCTGATTCCCCATATCTGATTCCCCGCCTCTGTTTCCCCACCTTTGATTCCCCACCTCTGTTTCCCAATATCTGTCCCCGCCTCTGATTCCCCAACTCTGATTCCCCACCTCTGATTCCCCAGCTCTGATTCCCCGCCTCTGATTCCCCGCATCTGATTCCCTGCAACTGATTCCAAGCCTCTGATTCCCAACCTCTGATTCCCAACCTCTGATTCCACACCTCTGATTCCCCATATCTGATTCCCCGCCTCTGTTTCCCCGCCTCTGATTCCCCGCCTCTGATTCCCCATATCCCATTCCCCGCCTCCAATTCCGCATCTCTGATTCCCAACCTCTGATTCCCCACCTCTGATTCCCCACCTCTGATTCCCCATATCTGATTCCCCGCCTCTGTTTCCCCGCCTCTGATTCCCCGCCTCTGTTTCCCCATATCTGATCCCCGCCTCTATTTGCCCACCTCTGATTCCCCGCCTCTGTTTCCCCATATCTGATTCCCCGCCTCTGAATCCCCAACTCTGATTCCCTGCCTCTAATTTCCCATGTCTGATTCCCCGCCTCTGATTCCCCGCGTCTGATTACCAGCCTCTGATTCCCCGCCTCTGATTCCCCATCTCTGATTCACAACCTCTGATTCCCCACCTCTGATTCCCCATATCTGATTCCCCGCCTCTGTTTCCCCGCCTCTGATTCCCCACCTCTGATTCCCAATATCTGATTCCCCGCCTCTGATTCCCCACCTCTGATTCCCCGCCTCTGATTCGCCAGCTATGATTCCCCACCTCTGATTCCCCAGCTCTGATTCCCCGCCTCTGATTCCCCAACTCTGATTCCCCGCCTCTGATTCCACAGCTCTGATTCCCCGCCTCTGATTCCCCGTGTTTGATCCCCTGCCTCTGATTCCCCGCCTCTGATTCCCCATCTCTGATTCACCGCCTTTGATTCGCCACCTCTGATTCCCCATATCTGATTCCTCGCCACTGTTTCCCCGCCTCTGATTCCCCGCCTCTGATTCCCCATATCTCATTCCCCGCCTCTGATTCGCCAGCTATGATTCCCCGCCTCTGATTCCCCGCGTCTGATTCCCTGCCTCTGATTCCCCGCCTCTGATTCCACATCTCTGATTCACCACCTCTGATTCCACGCGTCTGATTCCCCGCCTCTGATTCCCCATCTCTGATTCCCCATCTCTGATTCCCCAATTCTGATTCCCCGCCTCTGATTCCCCAGCTCTGATTCCTCGCCTCTGATTCCCTTCCTCTGATTCCCAACCTCTGATTCCCCAACTCTGATTTCCCATATTGATTCCCTGCGTCTGATTCCCCACCTCTGATTTCCCATATTGATTCCCTGCGTCTGATTCCCCGCCTCTGATTCCCCAACTCTGATTCCCCGCCTCTGATTCCCCAGCTCTGATTCCCCGCATCTGATTCCCCGTGTTTGATTCCCTGCCTCTGATTCCCGGCCTCTGATTCCCCATCTCTGATTCCCTGCCTCTGATTCCCCACCTCTGATTCCCCATATCTGATTCCTCGCCTCTGTTTCCCCGCCTCTGATTCCCCGCCTCTGATTCCCCATATCTGATTCCCCGCCTCTGATTCCCAACTATGATTCCCCGCCTCTGATTCCCCAGCTCTGATTCCCTGCCTCTGATTCCCCGCGTTCTATTCCCTGTCTCTGATTCCCCGCCTGTGATTCCCCATCTCTAATAAACCACCTCTGATTCCCCACCACTGATTCCCCATATCTAATTCCCCGCCTCTGTTTGCCCGCCTCTGAATCCCCGCCTCTGTTTCCCCATATCTGATTCCCCGCCTCTGAATCCCCAACTCTGATTCCCTGCCTCTGATTCCCCAGCTTCATTCCCCGCCTTTGATTCCCCCCGTCTGATTCCCAGCCTCTGAATCCCCGTGTCTGATAACCTGCCTCTGATTCCCCGCCTCTGATTCCCCATCTCAGATTCACCGCCTCTGATTCCCCGCCTCTGATTCCCCAACTCTGATTCCCCGACTCTGATTCCCCACCTCTGATTCCCCAGCTCTGATTCCCCGCCTCTGATTCCCCAACTCTGATTCCCCGCCTCTGATTCCACAGCTCTGATTCCCCGCCTCTGATTCCCCGTGTTTGATCCCCTGCCTCTGATTCCCCGCCTCTGATTCCCCATCTCTGATTCACCGCCTTTGATTCCCCGCCTCTGATTCCCCATATCTCATTCCCCGCCTCTGATTCGCCAGCTATGATTCCCCGCCTCTGATTCCCCGCGTCTGATTTCCTGCCTCTGATTCCCCGCCTCTGATTCCACATCTCTGATTCACCACCTCTGATTCCACGCGTCTGATTCCCCGCCTCTGATTCCCCATCTCTGATTCCCCATCTCTGATTTCCCAATTCTGATTCCCCGCCTCTGATTCCCCAGCTCTGATTCCTCGCCTCTGATTCCCTTCCTCTGATTCCCAACCCCTGATTCCCCAACTCTGATTTCCCATATTGATTCCCTGCGTCTGATTCCCCACCTCTGATTTCCCATATTGATTCCCTGCGTCTGATTCCCCACCTCTGATTTCCCATATTGATTCCCCAGCTCTGATTCCCCGCATCTGAATCCCCGTGTTTGATTCCCTGCCTCTGATTCCCGGCCTCTGATTCCCCATCTCTGATTCCCCACCTCTGATTCCCCATATCTGATTCCCAGCCTCTGTTTCCCCGCCTCTGATTCCCCGCCTCTGATTCCCCATATCTCATTCCCCGCCTCTAAATCCCCATCTCTGATTCCCGGACTCTGAATCCCCACCTCTGATTCCCGGCCTCTTATTCCCGGCATCTGATTCCGGCCTCTGATTCCCGGCCTCTGATTCCCTGCGTCTGATTCTGATTCCCTGCCTCTGATTCCCCATCTCTGATTCCGCACATCTGATTCCCTGCCTCTGATTCCCCACCTCTGATTCCCCATATCTGATTCCCCGCCTCTGTTTCCCCACCTTTGATTCCCCGCCTCTGTTTCCCAATATCTAAGTCCCCGCCTCTGTTTCCCCAACTCTGATTCCCCACCTCTGATTCCCCAGCTCTGATTCCCCGCCTCTGATTCCCCGCATCTGATTCCCTGCAACTGATTCCAAGCCTCTGATTCCCTGCCTCTGATACCCAAAATCTGATTCCCAACCTCTGATTCCACACCTCTGATTCCCCATATCTGATTCCCCGCCTCTGTTTCCCCGCCTCTGATTCCCCGCCTCTGATTCCCCATATCCCATTCCCCGCCTCCAATTCCGCATCTCTGATTCCCAACCTCTGATTCCCCACCTCTGATTCCCCATATCTGATTCCCCGCCTCTGTTTCCCCGCCTCCTATTCCCCGCCTCTGTTTCCCCGCCTCTGATTCCCCACCTCTGATTCCCAATATCTGCTTCCCCGCCTCTGATTCCCCACCTCTGATTCCCCGCCTCTGATTCGCCAGCTATGATTCCCCGCCTCTTATTCCCCGCGTCTGATTCCCTGCCTCTGATTCCACATCTCTGATTCACCACCTCTGATTCCCCACGTCTGATTCCCTGCCTCTGATTCCCCATCTCTGATTCCGCATCTCTGATTCCCCAATTCTGATTCCCCTCCTCTGATTCCCCGTGTTTGATTCCCTGCCTCTGATTCCCGGCCTCTGATTCCCCATCTCTGATTCACCGCCTTTGATTCGCCACCTCTGATTCGCCATATCTGATTCCCCGCCTCTGATTCCCCGCCTCTTATTCCCCGCCTCTGATTCCCCATATCTCATTCCCCGCCTCTGAATCCCCATCTCTGATTCCCGGACTCTGATTCCCCACCTCTGATTTCTTGCCTCTTATTCCCGGCATCTGATTCCGGCCTCTGATTCCCGGCCTCTGATTCCCTGCTTCTGATTCTGATTCCCTGCCTTTGATTCCCCATCTCTGATTCCGCACATCTTATTCCCTGCCTCTGATTCCCCATCTCTGATTCCCCATATCTGATTCCCCGCCTCTGATTCCCTGCCTCTGTTTCCCAATATCTAAGTCCCCGCCTCTGATTCCCCAACTCTGATTCCCCACCTCTGATTCCCCAGCTCTGATTCCCCGCCTCTGATTCCCCGCATCTGATTCCCTGCATCTGATTCCAAGCCTCTGATTCCCTGCCTCTGATTCCCAACCTCTGATTCCCCACCTCTGATTCCCCATATCTGATTCCCAGCCTCTGTTTCCCCGCCTCTGATTCCCCGCCTCTGTTTCCCCATATCTGATTCCCGGCCTCTGATTCCCCGCCTCTGATTCCCCGCCTCTGATTCCCTGCCTCTGATTCCCCATCTCCGATTCCGCACATCTGATTCCCTGCCTCTGATTCCCCGCCTCTGATTCCCCGCCTCTGATTCCCTGCCTCTGATTCCCAACCTCTGATTCCCCACCTCTGATTCCCCGTGTTTGATTCCCCGCTTCGGTTTCCCCGCCTCTGATTCCCCGCCTCTGATTCCCCAACTCTAATTCCCCGCCTCTGATTCCCCGTATCTGATTCCCCGCCTCTGTTTCCCCGCCTCTGATTCCCCGCCCCTGTTTCCCCATATCTGATTCCCTGCCTCTGATTCCCCAACTTTGATTCCCAGCCTCTGATTCCCCAGCTCTGATTCCCCGCCTCTAATTCCCCGTGTTTGATTCCCTGCCTCTGATTCCCCTCCTCTGATTCCCCATCTCTGATTCACCACCTTTGATTCGCCACCTCTGATTCCCCATATCTGATTCCCCACCTCTGTTTTCCCGCCTCTGATTCCCCGCCTCTGATTCTCCATATCTCATTCCCCGCCTCTGAATCCCCATCTCTGATTCCCGGACTCTGATTCCCCACCTCTGATTCCCGGCCTCTTATTCCCAGCATCTGATTCCAGGCCTCTGATTCCCGGCCTCTGACTCCCCGCTTCTGATTCTGATTCCCTGCCTCTGATTCCCCATCTCTGATTCCGCACATCTGATTACCTGCCTCTGATTCCCCACCTCTGATTCCCCATATCTGATTCCCCGCCTCTGATTCCCCGCATCCGATTCCCCATATCTGATTCCCCGCCTCTGTTTCCCCGCCCCTGATTCCCCGCCTCTGTTTCCCCATATCTGATTCCCCGCCTCTGATTCCCAACTATGATTCCCCGCCTCTGATTCCCCAGCTCTGATTCCCTGCCTCTGATTCCCTGCGTTCTATTCCCTGCCTCTGATTCCCCGCCTCTGATTCCCCATCTCTGATAAACCACCTCTGATTCCCCACCACTGATTCCCCATATCTAATTCCCCGCCTCTGTTTGCCCGCCTCTGATTCCCCGCCTCTGTTTCCCCATATCTGATTCCCCGCCTCTGAATCCCCAACTCTGATTCCCTGCCTCTGATTCCCCAGCTTCATTCCCCGCCTTTGATTCCCCCCGTCCGATTCCCAGCCTCTGAATCCCCGCGTCTGATAACCTGCCTCTGATTCCCCGCCTCTGATTCCCCATCTGAGATTCACCGCCTCTGATTCCCCACCTCTGATTCCCCATCTCTGATTCCGCACATCCGACTCCCTGCCTCTGATTCCCCGACTCTGATTCCCCACCTCTGATTCCCAGGCTCTGATTCCCCGCCTCTGATTCCCCAACTCTGATTCCCCACCTCTGATTCCACAGCTCTGATTCCCCGCCTCTGATTCCCCGTGTTTGATCCCCTGCCTCTGATTCCCCGCCTCTGATTCCCCATCTCTGATTCACCGCCTTTGATTCGCCACCTCTGATTCCCCATATCTGATTCCTCGCCACTGTTTCCCCGCCTCTGATTCCCCGCCTCTGATTCCCCATATCTCATTCCCCGCCTCTGATTCGCCAGCTATGATTCCCCGCCTCTGATTCCCCGCGTCTGATTCCCTGCCTCTGATTCCCCGCCTCTGATTCCACATCTCTGATTCACCACCTCTGATTCCACGCGTCTGATTCCCCGCCTCTGATTCCCCATCTCTGATTCCCCATCTCTGATTTCCTAATTCTGATTGCCCGCCTCTGATTCCCCAGCTCTGATTCCTCGCCTCTGATTCCCTTCCTCTGATTCCCAACCTCTGATTCCCCAACTCTGATTTCCCATATTGATTCCCTGCGTCTGATTCCCCACCTCTGATTTCCCATATTGATTCCCTGCGTCTGATTCCCCGCCTCTGATTCCCCAACTCTGATTCCCCGCCTCTGATTCCCCAGCTCTGATTCCCCGCATCTGATTCCCCGTGTTTGATTCCCTGCCTCTGATTCCCGGCCTCTGATTCCCAAACTCTGATGCACCGCCTTTGATTCGCAACCTCTGATTCCCCATATCTGATTCCCCGCCTCTGTTTCCCCGCCTCTGATTCCCCGCCTCTGATTCCCCATATCTCATTCCCCGCCTCTTAATCCCCATCTCTGATTCCCGGACTCTGATTCCCGACCTCTGATTCCCGGCCTCTTATTCCCGGCATCTGATTCCGGCCTCTGATTCCCGGCCTCTGATTCCCTGCGTCTGATTCTGATTCCCTGCCTCTGATTCCCCATCTCTGATTCCGCACATCTGATTCCCTGCCTCTGATTCCCCACCTCTGATTCCCCATATCTGATTCCCCGCCTCTGTTTCCCCACCTTTGATTCCCCGCCTCTGTTTCCCAATATCTGTCCCCGCCTCTGATTCCCCATCTCTGATTCCCTGCCTCTGATTCCCCACCTCTGATTCCCCATATCTGATTCCTCGCCTCTGTTTCCCCGCCTCTGATTCCCCATATCTGATTCCCCGCCTCTGATTCCCAACTATGATTCCCCGCCTCTGATTCCCCAGCTCTGATTCCCTGCCTCTGATTCCCCGCGTTCTATTCCCTGTCTCTGATTCCCCGCCTGTGATTCCCCATCTCTGATAAACCACCTCTGATTCCCCACCACTGATTCCCCATATCTAATTCCCCGCCTCTGTTTGCCCGCCTCTGAATCCCCGCCTCTGTTTCCCCGCCTCTGATTCCCCGCCCCTGTTTCCCCATATCTGATTCCCTGCCTCTGATTCCCCAACTTTGATTCCCAGCCTCTGATTCCCCAGCTCTGATTCCCCGCCTCTAATTCCCCGTGTTTGATTCCCTGCCTCTGATTCCCCTCCTCTGATTCCCCATCTCTGATTCACCACCTTTGATTCGCCACCTCTGATTCCCCATATCTGATTCCCCACCTCTGTTTTCCCGCCTCTGATTCCCCTCCTCTGATTCTCCATATCTCATTCCCCGCCTCTGAATCCCCATCTCTGATTCCCGGACTCTGATTCCCCACCTCTGATTCCCGGCCTCTTATTCCCAGCATCTGATTCCAGGCCTCTGATTCCCGGCCTCTGACTCCCCGCTTCTGATTCTGATTCCCTGCCTCTGATTCCCCATCTCTGATTCCGCACATCTGATTACCTGCCTCTGATTCCCCACCTCTGATTCCCCATATCTGATTCCCCGCCTCTGATTCCCCGCATCCGATTCCCCATATCTGATTCCCCGCCTCTGTTTCCCCGCCCCTGATTCCCCGCATCTGTTTCCCCATATCTGATTCCCCGCCTCTGATTCCCAACTATGATTCCCCGCCTCTGATTCCCCAGCTCTGATTCCCTGCCTCTGATTCCCTGCGTTCTATTCCCTGCCTCTGATTCCCCGCCTCTGATTCCCCATCTCTGATAAACCACCTCTGATTCCCCACCACTGATTCCCCATATCTAATTCCCCGCCTCTGTTTGCCCGCCTCTGATTCCCCGCCTCTGTTTCCCCATATCTGATTCCCCGCCTCTGAATCCCCAACTCTGATTCCCTGCCTCTGATTCCCCAGCTTCATTCCCCGCCTTTGATTCCCCCCGTCTGATTCCCAGCCTCTGAATCCCCGCGTCTGATAACCTGCCTCTGATTCCCCGCCTCTGATTCCCCATCTGAGATTCACCGCCTCTGATTCCCCACCTCTGATTCCCCATCTCTGATTCCGCACATCCGACTCCCTGCCTCTGATTCCCCGACTCTGATTCCCCACCTCTGATTCCCAGGCTCTGATTCCCCGCCTCTGATTCCCCAACTCTGATTCCCCACCTCTGATTCCACAGCTCTGATTCCCCGCCTCTGATTCCCCGTGTTTGATCCCCTGCCTCTGATTCCCCGCCTCTGATTCCCCATCTCTGATTCACCGCCTTTGATTCGCCACCTCTGATTCCCCATATCTGATTCCTCGCCACTGTTTCCCCGCCTCTGATTCCCCGCCTCTGATTCCCCATATCTCATTCCCCGCCTCTGATTCGCCAGCTATGATTCCCCGCCTCTGATTCCCCGCGTCTGATTCCCTGCCTCTGATTCCCCGCCTCTGATTCCACATCTCTGATTCACCACCTCTGATTCCACGCGTCTGATTCCCCGCCTCTGATTCCCCATCTCTGATTCCCCATCTCTGATTTCCTAATTCTGATTGCCCGCCTCTGATTCCCCAGCTCTGATTCCTCGCCTCTGATTCCCTTCCTCTGATTCCCAACCTCTGATTCCCCAACTCTGATTTCCCATATTGATTCCCTGCGTCTGATTCCCCACCTCTGATTTCCCATATTGATTCCCTGCGTCTGATTCCCCGCCTCTGATTCCCCAACTCTGATTCCCCGCCTCTGATTCCCCAGCTCTGATTCCCCGCATCTGATTCCCCGTGTTTGATTCCCTGCCTCTGATTCCCGGCCTCTGATTCCCCATCTCTGATGCACCGCCTTTGATTCGCAACCTCTGATTCCCCATATCTGATTCCCCGCCTCTGTTTCCCCGCCTCTGATTCCCCGCCTCTGATTCCCCATATCTCATTCCCCGCCTCTTAATCCCCATCTCTGATTCCCGGACTCTGATTCCCGACCTCTGATTCCCGGCCTCTTATTCCCGGCATCTGATTCCGGCCTCTGATTCCCGGCCTCTGATTCCCTGCGTCTGATTCTGATTCCCTGCCTCTGATTCCCCATCTCTGATTCCGCACATCTGATTCCCTGCCTCTGATTCCCCACCTCTGATTCCCCATATCTGATTCCCCGCCTCTGTTTCCCCACCTTTGATTCCCCGCCTCTGTTTCCCAATATCTGTCCCCGCCTCTGATTCCCCATCTCTGATTCCCTGCCTCTGATTCCCCACCTCTGATTCCCCATATCTGATTCCTCGCCTCTGTTTCCCCGCCTCTGATTCCCCGCCTCTGCTTCCCCATATCTGATTCCCCGCCTCTGATTCCCAACTATGATTCCCCGCCTCTGATTCCCCAGCTCTGATTCCCTGCCTCTGATTCCCCGCGTTCTATTCCCTGTCTCTGATTCCCCGCCTGTGATTCCCCATCTCTGATAAACCACCTCTGATTCCCCACCACTGATTCCCCATATCTAATTCCCCGCCTCTGTTTGCCCGCCTCTGAATCCCCGCCTCTGTTTCCCCATATCTGATTCCCCGCCTCTGAATCCCCAACTCTGATTCCCTGCCTCTGATTCCCCAGCTTCATTCCCCGCCTTTGATTCCCCCCGTCTGATTCCCAGCCTCTGAATCCCCGTGTCTGATAACCTGCCTCTGATTCCCCGCCTCTGATTCCCCATCTCAGATTCACCGCCTCTGATTCCCCGCCTCTGATTCCCCAACTCTGATTCCCCGACTCTGATTCCCCACCTCTGATTCCCCAGCTCTGATTCCCCGCCTCTGATTCCCCAACTCTGATTCCCCGCCTCTGATTCCACAGCTCTGATTCCCCGCCTCTGATTCCCCGTGTTTGATCCCCTGCCTCTGATTCCCCGCCTCTGATTCCCCATCTCTGATTCACCGCCTTTGATTCCCCGCCTCTGATTCCCCATATCTCATTCCCCGCCTCTGATTCGCCAGCTATGATTCCCCGCCTCTGATTCCCCGCGTCTGATTTCCTGCCTCTGATTCCCCGCCTCTGATTCCACATCTCTGATTCACCACCTCTGATTCCACGCGTCTGATTCCCCGCCTCTGATTCCCCATCTCTGATTCCCCATCTCTGATTTCCCAATTCTGATTCCCCGCCTCTGATTCCCCAGCTCTGATTCCCCGCCTCTGATTCCCCATCTCTGATTCCCCATCTCTGATTTCCCAATTCTGATTCCCAACCCCTGATTCCCCAACTCTGATTTCCCATATTGATTCCCTGCGTCTGATTCCCCACCTCTGATTTCCCATATTGATTCCCTGCGTCTGATTCCCCACCTCTGATTTCCCATATTGATTCCCCAGCTCTGATTCCCCGCATCTGAATCCCCGTGTTTGATTCCCTGCCTCTGATTCCCGGCCTCTGATTCCCCATCTCTGATTCCCCACCTCTGATTCCCCATATCTGATTCCCAGCCTCTGTTTCCCCGCCTCTGATTCCCCGCCTCTGATTCCCCATATCTCATTCCCCGCCTCTAAATCCCCATCTCTGATTCCCGGACTCTGAATCCCCACCTCTGATTCCCGGCCTCTTATTCCCGGCATCTGATTCCGGCCTCTGATTCCCGGCCTCTGATTCCCTGCGTCTGATTCTGATTCCCTGCCTCTGATTCCCCATCTCTGATTCCGCACATCTGATTCCCTGCCTCTGATTCCCCACCTCTGATTCCCCATATCTGATTCCCCGCCTCTGTTTCCCCACCTTTGATTCCCCGCCTCTGTTTCCCAATATCTAAGTCCCCGCCTCTGATTCCCCAACTCTGATTCCCCACCTCTGATTCCCCAGCTCTGATTCCCCGCCTCTGATTCCCCGCATCTGATTCCCTGCAACTGATTCCAAGCCTCTGATTCCCTGCCTCTGATACCCAAAATCTGATTCCCAACCTCTGATTCCACACCTCTGATTCCCCATATCTGATTCCCCGCCTCTGTTTCCCCGCCTCTGATTCCCCGCCTCTGATTCCCCATATCCCATTCCCCGCCTCCAATTCCGCATCTCTGATTCCCAACCTCTGATTCCCCACCTCTGATTCCCCATATCTGATTCCCCGCCTCTGTTTCCCCGCCTCCTATTCCCCGCCTCTGTTTCCCCGCCTCTGATTCCCCACCTCTGATTCCCAATATCTGCTTCCCCGCCTCTGATTCCCCACCTCTGATTCCCCGCCTCTGATTCGCCAGCTATGATTCCCCGCCTCTTATTCCCCGCGTCTGATTCCCTGCCTCTGATTCCACATCTCTGATTCACCACCTCTGATTCCCCACGTCTGATTCCCTGCCTCTGATTCCCCATCTCTGATTCCCCATCTCTGATTCCCCAATTCTGATTCCCCTCCTCTGATTCCCCGTGTTTGATTCCCTGCCTCTGATTCCCGGCCTCTGATTCCCCATCTCTGATTCACCGCCTTTGATTCGACACCTCTGATTCGCCATATCTGATTCCCCGCCTCTGTTTCCCCGCCTCTTATTCCCCGCCTCTGATTCCCCATATCTCATTCCCCGCCTCTGAATCCCCATCTCTGATTCCCGGACTCTGATTCCCCACCTCTGATTTCTTGCCTCTTATTCCCGGCATCTGATTCCGGCCTCTGATTCCCGGCCTCTGATTCCCTGCTTCTGATTCTGATTCCCTGCCTTTGATTCCCCATCTCTGATTCCGCACATCTTATTCCCTGCCTCTGATTCCCCATCTCTGATTCCCCATATCTGATTCCCCGCCTCTGATTCCCTGCCTCTGTTTCCCAATATCTAAGTCCCCGCCTCTGATTCCCCAACTCTGATTCCCCACCTCTGATTCCCCATATCTGATTCCCAGCCTCTGTTTCCCCGCCTCTGATTCCCCGCCTCTGTTTCCCCATATCTGATTCCCGGCCTCTGATTCCCCGCCTCTGATTCCCCGCCTCTGATTCCCTGCCTCTGATTCCCCATCTCCGATTCCGCACATCTGATTCCCTGCCTCTGATTCCCCGCCTCTGATTCCCCGCCTCTGATTCCCTGCCTCTGATTCCCAACCTCTGATTCCCCACCTCTGATTCCCCGTGTTTGATTCCCCGCTTCTGTTTCCCCGCCTCTGATTCCCCGCCTCTGATTCCCCAACTCTAATTCCCCGTCTCTGATTCCCCGTATCTGATTCCCCGCCTCTGTTTCCCCGCCTCTGATTCCCCGCCCCTGTTTCCCCATATCTGATTCCCTGCCTCTGATTCCCCAACTTTGATTCCCAGCCTCTGATTCCCCAGCTCTGATTCCCCGCCTCTAATTCCCCGTGTTTGATTCCCTGCCTCTGATTCCCCTCCTCTGATTCCCCATCTCTGATTCACCACCTTTGATTCGCCACCTCTGATTCCCCATATCTGATTCCCCACCTCTGTTTTCCCGCCTCTGATTCCCCGCCTCTGATTCTCCATATCTCATTCCCCGCCTCTGAATCCCCATCTCTGATTCCCGGACTCTGATTCCCCACCTCTGATTCCCGGCCTCTTATTCCCAGCATCTGATTCCAGGCCTCTGATTCCCGGCCTCTGACTCCCCGCTTCTGATTCTGATTCCCTGCCTCTGATTCCCCATCTCTGATTCCGCACATCTGATTACCTGCCTCTGATTCCCCACCTCTGATTCCCCATATCTGATTCCCCGCCTCTGATTCCCCGCATCCGATTCCCCATATCTGATTCCCCGCCTCTGTTTCCCCGCCCCTGATTCCCCGCCTCTGTTTCCCCATATCTGATTCCCCGCCTCTGATTCCCAACTATGATTCCCCGCCTCTGATTCCCCAGCTCTGATTCCCTGCCTCTGATTCCCTGCGTTCTATTCCCTGCCTCTGATTCCCCACCTCTGATTCCCCATCTCTGATAAACCAACTCTGATTCCCCACCACTGATTCCCCATATCTAATTCCCCGCCTCTGTTTGCCCGCCTCTGATTCCCCGCCTCTGTTTCCCCATATCTGATTCCCCGCCTCTGAATCCCCAACTCTGATTCCCTGCCTCTGATTCCCCAGCTTCATTCCCCGCCTTTGATTCCCCCCGTCTGATTCCCAGCCTCTGAATCCCCGCGTCTGATAACCTGCCTCTGATTCCCCGCCTCTGATTCCCCATCTGAGATTCACCGCCTCTGATTCCCCACCTCTGATTCCCCATCTCTGATTCCGCACATCCGACTCCCTGCCTCTGATTCCCCGACTCTGATTCCCCACCTCTGATTCCCAGGCTCTGATTCCCCGCCTCTGATTCCCCAACTCTGATTCCCCACCTCTGATTCCACAGCTCTGATTCCCCGCCTCTGATTCCCCGTGTTTGATCCCCTGCCTCTGATTCCCCGCCTCTGATTCCCCATCTCTGATTCACCGCCTTTGATTCGCCACCTCTGATTCCCCATATCTGATTCCTCGCCACTGTTTCCCCGCCTCTGATTCCCCGCCTCTGATTCCCCATATCTCATTCCCCGCCTCTGATTCGCCAGCTATGATTCCCCGCCTCTGATTCCCCGCGTCTGATTCCCTGCCTCTGATTCCCCGCCTCTGATTCCACATCTCTGATTCACCACCTCTGATTCCACGCGTCTGATTCCCCGCCTCTGATTCCCCATCTCTGATTCCCCATCTCTGATTTCCTAATTCTGATTGCCCGCCTCTGATTCCCCAGCTCTGATTCCTCGCCTCTGATTCCCTTCCTCTGATTCCCAACCTCTGATTCCCCAACTCTGATTTCCCATATTGATTCCCTGCGTCTGATTCCCCACCTCTGATTTCCCATATTGATTCCCTGCGTCTGATTCCCCGCCTCTGATTCCCCAACTCTGATTCCCCGCCTCTGATTCCCCAGCTCTGATTCCCCGCATCTGATTCCCCGTGTTTGATTCCCTGCCTCTGATTCCCGGCCTCTGATTCCCCATCTCTGATGCACCGCCTTTGATTCGCAACCTCTGATTCCCCATATCTGATTCCCCGCCTCTGTTTCCCCGCCTCTGATTCCCCGCCTCTGATTCCCCATATCTCATTCCCCGCCTCTTAATCCCCATCTCTGATTCCCGGACTCTGATTCCCGACCTCTGATTCCCGGCCTCTTATTCCCGGCATCTGATTCCGGCCTCTGATTCCCGGCCTCTGATTCCCTGCGTCTGATTCTGATTCCCTGCCTCTGATTCCCCATCTCTGATTCCGCACATCTGATTCCCTGCCCCTGATTCCCCACCTCTGATTCCCCATATCTGATTCCCCGCTTCTGTTTCCCCACCTTTGATTCCCCGCCTCTGTTTCCCAATATCTGTCCCCGCCTCTGATTCCCCAACTCTGATTCCCCACCTCTGATTCCCCAGCTCTGATTCCCCGCCTCTGATTCCCCGCATCTGATTCCCTGCAACTGATTCCAAGCCTCTGATTCCCTGCCTCTGATTCCCAACCTCTGATTCCCAACCTCTGATTCCACACCTCTGATTCCCCATATCTGATTCCCCGCCTCTGTTTCCCCGCCTCTGATTCCCCGCCTCTGATTCCCCATATCCCATTCCCCGCCTCCAATTCCGCATCTCTGATTCCCAACCTCTGATTCCCCACCTCTGATTCCCCACCTCTGATTCCCCATATCTGATTCCCCGCCTCTGTTTCCCCGCCTCTGATTCCCCGCCTCTGTTTCCCCATATCTGATCCCCGCCTCTATTTGCCCGCCTCTGATTCCCCGCCTCTGTTTCCCCATATCTGATTCCCCGCCTCTGAATCCCCAACTCTGATTCCCTGCCTCTAATTTCCCATGTCTGATTCCCCGCCTCTGATTCCCCGCGTCTGATTACCAGCCTCTGATTCCCCGCCTCTGATTCCCCATCTCTGATTCACAACCTCTGATTCCCCACCTCTGATTCCCCATATCTGATTCCCCGCCTCTGTTTCCCCGCCTCTGATTCCCCACCTCTGATTCCCAATATCTGATTCCCCGCCTCTTATTCCCCACCTCTGATTCCCCGCCTCTGATTCGCCAGCTATGATTCCCCACCTCTGATTCCCCAGCTCTGATACCCCGCCTCTGATTCCCCAACTCTGATTCCCCGCCTCTGATTCCACAGCTCTGATTCCCCGCCTCTGATTCCCCGTGTTTGATCCCCTGCCTCTGATTCCCCGCCTCTGATTCCCCATCTCTGATTCACCGCCTTTGATTCGCCACCTCTGATTCCCCATATCTGATTCCTCGCCACTGTTTCCCCGCCTCTGATTCCCCGCCTCTGATTCCCCATATCTCATTCCCCGCCTCTGATTCGCCAGCTATGATTCCCCGCCTCTGATTCCCCGCGTCTGATTCCCTGCCTCTGATTCCCCGCCTCTGATTCCACATCTCTGATTCACCACCTCTGATTCCACGCGTCTGATTCCCCGCCTCAGATTCCCCATCTCTGATTCCCCATCTCTGATTCCCCAATTCTGATTCCCCGCCTCTGATTCCCCAGCTCTGATTCCTCGCCTCTGATTCCCTTCCTCTGATTCCCAACCTCTGATTCCCCAACTCTGATTTCCCATATTGATTCCCTGCGTCTGATTCCCCACCTCTGATTTCCCATATTGATTCCCTGCGTCTGATTCCCCGCCTCTGATTCCCCAACTCTGATTCCCCAGCTCTGATTCCCCGCATCTGATTCCCCGTGTTTGATTCCCTGCCTCTGATTCCCGGCCTCTGATTCCCCATCTCTGATTCCCTGCTTCTGATTCCCCACCTCTGATTCCCCATATCTGATTCCCCGCCTCTGTTTCCCCGCCTCTGATTCCCCGCCTCTGATTCCCCATATCTCATTCCCCGCCTCTAAATCCCCATCTCTGATTCCCGGACTCTGATTCCCCACCTCCGATACCCGGCCTCTTATTCCCGGCATCTGATTCCGGCCTCTGATTCCCGGCCTCTGATACCCTGCGTCTGATTCTGATTCCCTGCCTCTGATTCCCCATCTCTGATTCCGCACATCTGATTCCCTGCCTCTGATTCCCCACCTCTGATTCCCCATATCTGATTCCCCGCCTCTGTTTCCCCACCTTTGATTCCCCGCCTCTGTTTCCCAATATCTAAGTCCCCGCCTCTGATTCCCCAACTCTGATTCCCCACCTCTGATTCCCCAGCTCTGATTCCCCGCCTCTGATTCCCCATCTCTGATGCACCGCCTTTGATTCGCAACCTCTGATTCCCCATATCTGATTCCCCGCCTCTGTTTCCCCGCCTCTGATTCCCCGCCTCTGATTCCCCATATCTCATTCCCCGCCTCTTAATCCCCATCTCTGATTCCCGGACTCTGATTCCCGACCTCTGATTCCCGGCCTCTTATTCCCAGCATCTGATTCCGGCCTCTGATTCCCGGCCTCTGATTCCCTGCGTCTGATTCTGATTCCCTGCCTCTGATTCCCCATCTCTGATTCCGCACATCTGATTCCCTGCCTCTGATTCCCCACCTCTGATTCCCCATATCTGATTCCCCGCCTCTGTTTCCCCACCTTTGATTCCCCGCCTCTGTTTCCCAATATCTGTCCCCGCCTCTGATTCCCCAACTCTGATTCCCCACCTCTGATTCCCCAGCTCTGATTCCCCGCCTCTGATTCCCCGCATCTGATTCCCTGCAACTGATTCCAAGCCTCTGATTCCCTGCCTCTGATTCCCAACCTCTGATTCCCAACCTCTGATTCCACACCTCTGATTCCCCATATCTGATTCCCCGCCTCTGTTTCCCCGCCTCTGATTCCCCGCCTCTGATTCCACATATCCCATTCCCCGCCTCCAATTCCGCATCTCTGATTCCCAACCTCTGATTCCCCACCTCTGATTCCCCACCTCTGATTCCCCATATCTGATTCCCCGCCTCTGTTTCCCCGCCTCTGATTCCCCGCCTCTGTTTCCCCATATCTGATCCCCGCCTCTATTTGCCCGCCTCTGATTCCCCGCCTCTGTTTCCCCATATCTGATTCCCCGCCTCTGAATCCCCAACTCTGATTCCCTGCCTCTAATTTCCCATGTCTGATTCCCCGCCTCTGATTCCCCGCGTCTGATTACCAGCCTCTGATTCCCCGCCTCTGATTCCCCATCTCTGATTCACAACCTCTGATTCCCCACCTCTGATTCCCCATATCTGACTCCCCGCCTCTGTTTCCCCGCCTCTGATTCCCCACCTCTGATTCCCAATATCTGATTCCCCGCCTCTTATTCCCCACCTCTGATTCCCCGCCTCTGATTCGCCAGCTATGATTCCCCACCTCTGATTCCCCAGCTCTGATACCCCGCCTCTGATTCCCCAACTCTGATTCCCCGCCTCTGATTCCACAGCTCTGATTCCCCGCCTCTGATTCCCCGTGTTTGATCCCCTGCCTCTGATTCCCCGCCTCTGATTCCCCATCTCTGATTCACCGCCTTTGATTCGCCACCTCTGATTCCCCATATCTGATTCCTCGCCACTGTTTCCCCGCCTCTGATTCCCCGCCTCTGATTCCCCATATCTCATTCCCCGCCTCTGATTCGCCAGCTATGATTCCCCGCCTCTGATTCCCCGCATCTGATTCCCTGCCTCTGATTCCCCGCCTCTGATTCCACATCTCTGATTCACCACCTCTGATTCCACGCGTCTGATTCCCCGCCTCAGATTCCCCATCTCTGATTCCCATTCTCTGATTCCCCAATTCTGATTCCCCGCCTCTGATTCCCCAGCTCTGATTCCTCGCCTCTGATTCCCTTCCTCTGATTCCCAACCTCTGATTCCCCAACTCTGATTTCCCATATTGATTCCCTGCGTCTGATTCCCCACCTCTGATTTCCCATATTGATTCCCTGCGTCTGATTCCCCGCCTCTGATTCCCCAACTCTGATTCCCCAGCTCTGATTCCCCGCATCTGATTCCCCGTGTTTGATTCCCTGCCTCTGATTCCCGGCCTCTGATTCCCCATCTCTGATTCCCTGCCTCTGATTCCCCACCTCTGATTCCCCATATCTGATTCCCCGCCTCTGTTTCCCCGCCTCTGATTCCCCGCCTCTGATTCCCCATATCTCATTCCCCGCCTCTAAATCCCCATCTCTGATTCCCGGACTCTGATTCCCCACCTCCGATACCCGGCCTCTTATTCCCGGCATCTGATTCCGGCCTCTGATTCCCGGCCTCTGATACCCTGCGTCTGATTCTGATTCCCTGCCTCTGATTCCCCATCTCTGATTCCGCACATCTGATTCCCTGCCTCTGATTCCCCACCTCTGATTCCCCATATCTGATTCCCCGCCTCTGTTTCCCCACCTTTGATTCCCCGCCTCTGTTTCCCAATATCTAAGTCCCCGCCTCTGATTCCCCAACTCTGATTCCCCACCTCTGATTCCCCAGCTCTGATTCCCCGCCTCTGATTCCCCGCATCTGATTCCCTGCAACTGATTCCAAGCCTCTGATTCCCTGCCTCTGATTCCCAACCTCTGATTCCCAACCTCTGATTCCACACCTCTGATTCCACATATCTGATTCCCCGCCTCTGTTTCCCCGCCTCTGATTCCCCGCCTCTGATTCCCCATATCCCATTCCCCGCCTCCAATTCCGCATCTCTGATTCCCAACCTCTGATTCCACACCTCTGATTCCCCATATCTGATTCCCCGCCTCTGTTTCCCCGCCTCTGATTCCCCGTCTCTGTTTCCCCGCCTCTGATTCCCCACCTCTGATTCCCAATATCTGATTCCCCGCCTCTGATTCCCCACCTCTGATTCCCCGCCTCTGATTCGCCAGCTATGATTCCCCGCCTCTTATTCCCCGCGTCTGATTCCCTGCCTCTGATTCCCCGACTCTGATTCCCCACCTCTGATTCCCCAGCTCTGATTCCCCGCCTCTGATTCCCCAACTCTGATTCCCCGCCTCTGATTCCACAGCTCTGATTCCCCGCCTCTGATTCCCCGTGTTTGATCCCCTGCCTCTGATTCCCCGCCTCTGATTCCCCATCTCTGATTCACCGCCTTTGATTCGCCACCTCTGATTCCCCATATCTGATTCCTCGCCACTGTTTCCCCGCCTCTGATTCCCCGCCTCTGATTCCCCATATCTCATTCCCCGCCTCTGATTCGCCAGCTATGATTCCCCGCCTCTGATTCCCCGCGTCTGATTCCCTGCCTCTGATTCCCCGCCTCTGATTCCACATCTCTGATTCACCACCTCTGATTCCACGCGTCTGATTCCCCGCCTCTTATTCCCCATCTCTGATTCCCCATCTCTGATTCCCCAATTCTGATTCCCCGCCTCTGATTCCCCAGCTCTGATTCCTCGCCTCTGATTCCCTTCCTCTGATTCCCAACCTCTGATTCCCCAACTCTGATTTCCCATATTGATTCCCTGCGTCTGATTCCCCACCTCTGATTTCCCATATTGATTCCCTGCGTCTGATTCCCCGCCTCTGATTCCCCAACTCTGATTCCCCGCCTCTGATTCCCCAGCTCTGATTCCCCGCATCTGATTCCCCGTGTTTGATTCCCTGCCTCTGATTCCCGGCCTCTGATTCCCCATCTCTGATTCACCGCCTTTGATTCGCAACCTCTGATTCCCCATATCTGATTCCCCGCCTCTGTTTCCCCGCCTCTGATTCCCCGCCTCTGATTCCCCATATCTCATTCCCCGCCTCTAAATCCCCATCTCTGATTCCGGCCTCTGATTCCAGGCCTCTGATTCCCTGCGTCTGATTCTGATTTCCTGCCTCTGATTCCCCACCTCTGATTCCCCATATCTGATTCCCCGCCTCTGTTTCCCCACCTTTGATTCCCCGCCTCTGTTTCCCAATATCTAAGTCCCCGCCTCTGATTCCCCAACTCTGATTCCCCACCTCTGATTCCCCAGCTCTGATTCCCCGCCTCTGATTCCCCGCATCTGATTCCCTGCAACTGATTCCAAGCCTCTGATTCCCTGCCTCTGATTCCCAACCTCTGATTCCCAACCTCTGATTCCACACCTCTGATTCCCCATATCTGATTCCCCGCCTCTGTTTCCCCGCCTCTGATTCCCCGCCTCTGATTCCCCATATCCCATTCCCCGCCTCCAATTCCGCATCTCTGATTCCCAACCTCTGATTCCCCACCTCTGATTCCCCATATCTGATTCCCCGCCTCTGTTTCCCCGCCTCTGATTCCCCGCCTCTGTTTCCCCATATCTGATCCCCGCCTCTATTTGCCCGCCTCTGATTCCCCACCTCTGATTCCCCATATCTGATTCCCCGCCTCTGTTTCCCCGCCTCTGATTCCCCGCCTCTGTTTCCCCATATCTAATTCCCCGCCTCTGATTCCCCAACTTTGATTCCCCACCTCTGATTCCCCAGCTTGATTCCCCGCCTCTGATTCCCCGCATCTGATTCCATGCATCTGATTCCCAGCCTCTGATTCCCAGCGTCTGATTCCCAACCAATGATTCCCCACCTCTGATCCCCATATCTGATTCCCCGTCTCTGTTTCCCCGCCTCTGATTCCCCGCCTCTGTTTCCCCATATCTGATCCCCGCCTCTATTTGCCCGCCTCTGATTCCCCGCCTCTGTTTCCCCATATCTGTTCCCTGCCTCTAATTTCCCAGCTCTGATTCCCCGCCTCTGATTCCCCGCGTCTGATTACTGGCCTCTGATTCCCCGCCTCTGATTCCCCATCTCTGATTCACAACCTCTGATTCCCCACCTCTGATTCCCAATATCTGATTCCCTGCCTCTGATTCCCCACCTCTGATTCCCCGCCTCTGATTCGCCAGCTATGATTCCCCGCCTCTTATTCCCCGCGTCTGATTCCCTGCCTCTGATTCCCCGCCTCTGATTCCACATCTCTGATTCACCACCTCTGATTCCCCGCGTCTGATTCCCTGCCTCTGATTCCCCATCTCTGATTCCCCATCTCTGATTCCCCAATTCTGATTCCCCTCCTCTGATTCCCCGTGTTTGATTCCCTGCCTCTGATTCCCGGCCTCTGATTCCCCATCTCTGATTCACCGCCTTTGATTCGCCACCTCTGATTCGCCATATCTGATTCCCCGCCTCTGTTTCCCCGCCTCTGATTCCCCGCCTCTGATTCCCCATATCTCATTCCCCGCCTCTGAATCCCCATCTCTGATTCCCGGACTCTGATTCCCCACCTCTGATTTCCGGCCTCTTATTCCCGGCATCTGATTCCGGCCTCTGATTCCCGGCCTCTGATTCCCAGCGTCTGATTCCCAACCAATGATTCCCCACCTCTGATCCCCATATCTGATTCCCCGTCTCTGTTTCCCCGCCTCTGATTCCCCGCCTCTGTTTCCCCATATCTGATCCCCGCCTCTATTTGCCCGCCTCTGATTCCCCGCCTCTGTTTCCCCATATCTGTTCCCTGCCTCTAATTTCCCAGCTCTGATTCCCCGCCTCTGATTCCCCGCGTCTGATTACTGGCCTCTGATTCCCCGCCTCTGATTCCCCATCTCTGATTCACAACCTCTGATTCCCCACCTCTGATTCCCAATATCTGATTCCCCGCCTCTGATTCCCCACCTCTGATTCCCCGCCTCTGATTCGCCAGCTATGATTCCCCGCCTCTTATTCCCCGCGTCTGATTCCCTGCCTCTGATTCCCCGCCTCTGATTCCACATCTCTGATTCACCACCTCTGATTCCCTGCGTCTGATTCCCTGCCTCTGATTCCCCATCTCTGATTCCCCATCTCTGATTCCCCAATTCTGATTCCCCTCCTCTGATTCCCCGTGTTTGATTCCCTGCCTCTGATTCCCGGCCTCTGATTCCCCATCTCTGATTCACCGCCTTTGATTCGCCACCTCTGATTCGCCATATCTGATTCCCCGCCTCTGTTTCCCCGCCTCTGATTCCCCGCCTCTGATTCCCCATATCTCATTCCCCGCCTCTGAATCCCCATCTCTGATTCCCGGACTCTGATTCCCCACCTCTGATTTCCGGCCTCTTATTCCCGGCATCTGATTCCGGCCTCTGATTCCCGGCCTCTGATTCCCTGCTTCTGATTCTGATTCCCTGCCTTTGATTCCCCATCTCTGATTCCGCACATCTGATTCCCTGCCTCTGATTCCCCATCTCTGATTCCCCATATCTGATTCCCCGCCTCTGATTCCCTGCCTCTGTTTCCCAATATCTAAGTCCCCGCCTCTGATTCCCCAACTCTGATTCCCCACCTCTGATTCCCCAGCTCTGATTCCCCGCCTCTGATTCCCCGCATCTGATTCCCTGCATCTGATTCCAAGCCTCTGATTCCCTGCCTCTGATTCCCAACCTCTGATTCCCCACCTCTGATTCCCCATATCTGATTCCCAGCCTCTGTTTCCCCGCCTCTGATTCCCCGCCTCTGTTTCCCCATATCTGATTCCCGGCCTCTGATTCCCCGCCTCTGATTCCCCGCCTCTGATTCCCTGCCTCTGATTCCCCATCTCCGATTCCGCACATCTGATTCCCTGCCTCTGATTCCCCGCCTCTGATTCCCCGCCTCTGATTCCCTGCCTCTGATTCCCAACCTCTGATTCCCCACCTCTGATTCCCCGTGTTTGATTCCCCGCCTCTGTTTCCCCGCCTCTGATTCCCTGCCTCTGATTCCCCAACTCTAATTCCCCGCCTCTGATTCCCCATATCTGATTCCCCGCCTCTGTTTCCCCGCCTCTGATTCCCCGCCCCTGTTTCCCCATATCTGATTCCCTGCCTCTGATTCCCCAACTTTGATTCCCAGCCTCTGATTCCCCAGCTCTGATTCCCCGCCTCTGATTCCCCGTGTTTGATTCCCTGCCTCTGATTCCCCTCCTCTGATTCCCCATCTCTGATTCACCACCTTTGATTCGCCACCTCTGATTCCCCATATCTGAT